>NC_086102.1:8719944-9429110 GCF_963921235.1 Mobula hypostoma | reverse complement strand
CCTGAGTGTGGCTTCATCTTGACAGTAGAGGAGGCCGTGGATAGACATGTCAGAATGGGAATGGGATGTGGGTGTTTGCATAGTTACTATTCTGTAGATTTGTTGAGTATGCCCTTAAAAAAATGAATCTCAGGGTTGAATATGGTGACATATACGTACTTTGTTAATTAAATTTACTTGGTGACTTTGACTCTGTTATCTGCTTCCTATTTTCTTTGCATCTGCTCAGTGACAATGATAGCTTTCACAAAAAGTTCTCAGGCTTTTTCTAGTAATATCATCATCATCGTCATCACTATGAACCATTTTCTATAACGTGGTTGATCGTGGTCTTTCCATGACCATGATTGTTCTTGGCAAATTTTCCTCTGCAGAAGTGGTTTGCCTTTTTCTGGACAATATCTTTTCAACACGGGTGACCCCAGCCATTATCTCTTTGAAGATTGTCTGTCCGGTGTTAGTGGTCAAATAACCAGGACTTTGATATGCACCAGCTGCTCATATGACCATCCACCATCTGCTCCCATGACTTCATGTAACCCTGAAAAGGGGGATAAGCACGTGCTATACCTTGCCCCAGGCTGACCTGCAGGCTAGCTAGGGAAGGAGTGCCTTACACCCCCTTTATAGGCATCCGTTTGTCTCGTGAGACCATGGATTTGCGCCTTGGAAGGTTTCCAGGGCGCAGGCCTGGGCAAGGTTGTATGGAAGACCAGCAGTTGCCCATGCTGCAAGTCTCCCCTCTCCACGCCACCGATGTTGCCCAAGGAAAGGGCATTAGGACCCATACAGCCTGGCGCCGGTGTCGTCGCAGAGCAATGTGTGGTTAAGTGCCTTGCTCAAGGACACACATGCTACCTCAGCCAAGGCTCGAACTAGTGACCTTCAGATCACTAGACGAACGCCTTAACCACTTTGCCACATGCCTTTGGTAGAGAAGTATCTCCACTCTGCCATCCATTCTCTGGTAACAACCCTTTTAAACTCTTTGGGACTGTTTACACCAAATCAGGTTATAAATTTATCAGTGATTCGAGCTGTTTCAATAGAGTTCCATGTTTAGGATCCATAAGATTGCCAGAATCAGAATGGGGCTGATTATAGGTCACTTATATGAGGTAGAAAATGATACACTGATTGGCCACTTTATTAGGTACACCTGTACGCCGGCTTGTTAATTCAAACATCTAAACAACGAATTATACTATAGTAACTCAATGCATAAAAGCATGTAGACGTGGTCGAGACATTCAGTTGTTGTTCCAACCAAACATCAGAATGGGGAAGAAATGTGATCTAAGTGACTTTGACCATGATTTTTGGTGCCAGACAGGGTGGTTTGAGTATCTCAGAAACTGCTGATCTTCCGTGATTTTCACACACAACAGTCTCTAGAATTTACAGAGAATGTTGGGAAAAATGAGAAATCATCCAGCCAGTGACAGTTAGATAGGCACATGGATGATAATAAAATGGGTATGTGAGTGGGAATAGTTTTAAATGTTCGGCACAGCATTGTTTTCTGTGTCCTCGACCTCAAAGAATGGTGAGGCAGAATCTTTGAATATTTGGGGCACCTCGGTACTGTAGCAGTTAACGCAATGCTATTACAGCTTGGAGATCAGAGTTCAATTCTGATGCCATCTGTAAGGAGTCTCTGTAGGTCCTCCTGGTGGAATGCGTGGGTTTCCTCCGCATCCACCGGTTTTCTCCCGCAGTCCAAAGATGTACTGGTTTGTCGGTAAGTTGGCCATTGTAAATTGTCCCGTGATCAGGTTAGGGTTAAATTGGAGAGGTCGGGTGGCAGGGCTGGAAGGGTCTACTCCATGCTGTATCTCTAAATAAATAAAAACTGGCTCATGGCCAACATGGGAGGGACAGAATCAGACTTCAGTGGATGGTCAACGCAGTCATCACACTCCATAAAGACACTTATCCCCTATTATCCACCTCAGAGTCACAAGCCTTTCAGCCCATCTAGTCCATGCTGAATTGTTGCTCTGCCTATTCTCTTCAACACATTCCTGTAGCATAGCTCTCCAAACTTCTCTTGTCATCCAACCTGCATCCACCACTTCTGCTGGCAGCTTGTTTCACATTCTCACCACCCTCTGAGTGAAGAGGTTTTCCTTCAGGTTCCCCTTAAAGATTTCACGTTTCACCATTAATCTATTTACCAGTAACCTAGTCTCAAAGCAGTACATGTTATCGCATTTTCTGGCAGGCATTCAGAGGAAAATAAAGAAATCCAATATAATCTACTAAATAAAGACTGACAATCAACTAATATGCAAAAGAAGACAAACAAAAAGATATTGACAAGATGATTGGTAAAAATCATAGGACATAGAACATAGAGCATAGAAATCTACAGCACAGTACAGGCCCTTCATCCCACAATGTTGTGCCGAACGTGTAATCTACTCTAGAAACTGCCTAGAATTTCCCTACCACATATCCCTCTATTTTTCTAAGCTCAATGTACCTATCTAAGAGTCTCTTAAAAGACCCTATTGTATCCACCTCTACCACCGTCACTGGCAGTACATTCCACGCACCCACCACTCTCTGCGTGAAAAACTTACCTCTGACATCTCCCTTGGACCTGCTTCCAAGCACCTTAAAACTATGCCCCCTTGTATTAGCCATTTCAGCCCTGGGAAAAAGCCTCTGGCCATCCACATGATCAATGCTTCTCATCATCTTATACACCTCTATTAGATCGCCTCTCATCCTCTGTCGCTCCAAGGAGAAAAGGCTGGGTTCACTCAACCTATTCTCATAAGGCATGCTCCCCAATCCAGGCAACATCCTTGTAAATCTCCTCTACACCCTTTCTATGGTTTCCACGTCCTTCCTGTAGTGAAGCGACCAGAACTGAACTGTAACTTTGCCTCACATCCCTTGAACTCAATCCCAACACACCATACACCTTCTTAACAATACTGTTAACCTGCGTAGCAGCTTCGAGTCTCGTTTAGATATGGACCACAAGATCTCGCTGATCCTCCACACTGCCAAGAGTCTTACCATCCTTGAAAGAAAGTCTGTGAGTCATAGAATGAGTTCAGCGTTGAGGGGAGTGAAGATAGCCTGATAGTTGCAGGCTAATGATTACTTATTCCTCATTTTCCCCACCTTCAGAATTCCCTTTAAATATTTCACCTTTCACCCTTGACCCATGGCGTCTAGTTCTAGTCTCTCTCAATCTCAGTGGAAAAAAACCTGCTTGCATTCACCCTATCTATAATCCTCATAACTTTGTATACCTCTATCAAATCTCCCCTCATTGTCCTACACTCTAAGGAATAATGTTCTAAACTATTCAACCTTTTCCTACAACTCAGGTCCTCAAGTCCTGGCAACATCTTTCTAAATTTTCTCTATACTCTTTCAATCTTATTAATATCTTCCCTATTGGTAGATGATCAGAACTGCGCATAATACTCCAAATTTGTTCTCACCGATTTCTTATACAATCTCCAACATAACACCTCAACTTCTGTACTCTGCTAATTAAGTTTGCTGATGACACTACACTGATTGGCCTAATCTCATATAATAATGAGGCAGCCTACAAAGAGGAAGTCATCACCCTGACATAGTGGTGTCAAGAAAACATCCTCTCCCTCAACATTGCAAAAACATAGGAGCCGGTTGTGGACGACAGGAGGAATGGAGACAGGCTAACCTCTATTGACATCAATAGATCTGGGGTTGAGTGGGTAAACAGCTTTAAGTTCCCCTGCATAAACATCACCAAGGATCTCACGTGGTCTGTACATACCGGCTGTGTGGTGAAAAAGGCACAACAGTGCCTCTTCCACCTCAGACGTTGAAGAAGTTTGGTATGGCCCCCAAAATTCTAAGAACTTTCTACAAGGGCACAATTGAGAGCATCCTGACCGGCTGCATCACTGCCTGGTGTGGGAACGGTACTTCCCTCAATCGCAGGACTCTGCAGAGAGTGGTGCGGACAGCCCAGCGCATCTGTAAATGTGAACTTCCCACTAATCAGGATATTGACAAAGACAGGTGTGTAAAAAGGGCCCAAAGGATCATCGGGGACACAAGTCACCCCAACCACAAACTGTTCCATCTGTTACCATCCAGGAAACGGTACTGCAGCATAAAAGCCAGTACCAACAGGCTTTGGGACAGCTCCTTCCACCAGGCCATCAGTAAAGCCATCCGTTAGTCTTGCGAGACCATGAATCTGCGCCTGGAAAGTCTTCACTCTCCAGTGCAGGCCTGGGCAAGGTTGTATGGAAGGCCAGCAGTTGCCCATGCTGCAAGTCTCCCTTCTCCACGACACCAGTGTTGTCCAAGGGAAGGGCATTAGGACCCATACAACTTGGCACCAGTGTCGTCACAGACACTGTGATTAAGTGCCTTGCTCAAGGACACAACACGTTGCCTTGGCTGGGGCTCGAACCAGGCTATCAGACAGCTTAATTCATGCTGACGTTACTGTATTTCTATGTTATACTGACTATCCTGTTGTATATAATATTTATTATAAATTACTATAATTTCACACTGCACATTTAGACAGAGAAGTAACGTAAAGATTTTTACTCTTGATGTATATGAAGGATTTAAGTAATAAAATCAATTCAATTCAGTACTTGATTTCTGAAGGCCAATATACCAAAAGCTCTCTTTACAAACCAATCATTCTGTGATGACACTTTCAAAAAAAAAATCACCTATTTGTCTTGTCTCCATTTGTGGGATCTTTCTGTGTACATATGTAACAGCTGTGTTTGCCACATTACAGCAGGAAGTGTTCCTTAAACTCAGAATCAGAATCAGGTTTAAAAGCACTAGTATATGTTGACGGCAGTACTCAGAATTAACATCCAGGTGCGTATTAATTGACCGGTGGTTACGAATGGTGCCCAAGTTCCGACCTGATGTTTGCAAGTCTGAGAGACTGAATGATGGAGGCCTAAAGTAGGCCTCTCCTGTGATTTGAGACCTGCCTGCGTGAGCGTGAGTGTGAGGGTGGGAAAGGAACATGTTTTGCTGTTGTTATTTTTGTTGTCGCGTCTGCATCTCCATCTGGTGTGGGACCAGCAGACTATCCAACCAGAAGTCCCTACAAAGGACTGTAAGACCAGCTGAAAGAATCATAGGGGTCTCCCTACCATCCATCAGGGGCATTTATCAGGAGCACAGCCTACACAGGGCCCTAAGTATTATTAAAGGTTCCACACATCCATTCAGGATCCTCTTTGACCTTCTACCATCAGGCAGGAGACTCTAATGCTTAAAGACAAGAATGGTCAGGATGGGAAACAGTGTCATCAGGCTTCTGAACTCCCTGCTGCAATGCATCCGAAGTTTACCTGATAATTTGTACTGTACCCTACTATATTTAAATTATGCACTTCACTTCGTTTATTTATGTGTAATTCACCCATAGATTTAATTCTTACTTTCCTTAGTTATTGTGTGTTATGTGAACTACTGTGCTTTACACCCTGGTCCAGAGAAGTGTTTTGTTTGGCGGTATACATGCATATAGTTAAATGACAATAAACTTGACTTGACTTGTCGTTGTTTGTGTTGTTAGTTAGTTAGTTAGTTAGTTAGTTATTGATTGATTGATTGATTGATTGAGATACAGCACAGGGTAGGCCTTTCCAGCCCTTCAAGCCACACCACCCAGCAACCCCAGATTTAACCCTAGTCTAATCACGGGACAGTTTACAATGACCAGTTAACCTACTAACCAGTATGCCTTTAAACTCTGGGAGGAAACCAGAGTACCCGGAGAAAATCCACACAGTCATGGGGAGAAGGTACAAACTCCTCACAGGCAGCACTGGGAGGAACTGTTCTGCTGACCATCGTGGACATGTTCTGTCGGCAACAGAATACATGGCAACACTCTCAGACCTTGGTTTGTGTTGGTTGTTAGCACAAACAATGACATTTCACCACATGTTTCGATGTACGTGTGCCAAATAAATTATTGTGATCCCGAATCTGTATTCTTCAGAATCTGAATTAGGATTATTATCACTGACATACATTGTGAAATTTGATGTTTTGGACTTTTTCTATTATCTCTGATTGGATTGGGGCCAAGCAGCAGAATTGAAAAGAAGAAATCTAATCTCACTATAACGCAATGAGAAGACGTGACTCTATTATATCATTATAACAAAGTTACTAAGTGTTTGATCTTTTTGGTTTTCAATGGGTAAGCGGTACTCTGGCCTATTTTTTCTCAATAGTCTGACCTTCTGAGTGCTGCTGGCTAAAGATTTGAAGATCTGACATGATGAGCAGAACCATAACCTAGATTCAGTCAATGGCCTGACCTGTTGGGTGGTGACTGATACCAGTTATATTGTACGACAGTTTCTGTGCTCTAATTACAGCACAGGTTCCTGCTGAATGAAACCAGGGCCTAGTTTTGCTCAGGAAATAAAAAGCCTGACCCTCGGGGCAAATGACTGACAAAAGGAACAGATTGTGATTTATTTATACCAGTGTTTTGTCTAAGCCCGCATCTTCACCGGGCTGAAATTGAAACCTGTCATTGAACCTGCTGCCACCCAACACTTCCCAGATCCCAGGAACATTTACAGGATCAGACGCAGGGATATTCGCGCTCTGATGTCCACCAGCTTTATACACATATACACAAATACACACACACACACACACACACACACAAACACAAACACTCATTCATTTTTAAACAGATATCTAGACACACAGTCAGTGTGTCCACATACACACACACACACACACAGAAAGACTGAGGCCACAGGGGATTTGAAAACAAGTGGAAGAATTTTAAAACCAAACCATTCTTTAAACAATATAGAGCAGAGGAGAGGTGGGTGAAGGAGATGGTGCAGACTGGGATGGGGAGACGCATCTCCTTTGTAACTCTCAGCAGCAGACGAGTGAGGTAGATGCCAGTCAGATGGTCACAGAGGTAAGAGTGGGTGCCCTTAGTGTTGGAACGGATTAATAACATAAAGCTTATCCCAGGCAAAGATGGCAGCAGTGTTTCAGGTTTTTGTGCACTGTTATTACGATGGGCTGATAATCCACAGACATAGATTTATGATCCACAGGCATGAGTTCAAATCCTACCACGGCAGCTGGGGAATTTAAACCTCAGCTGATAAATCCAAAGTTGAAAACCAGTTAATGTCTGCAGCGGTGATGGATTTTCTCTGAGGAAGGAAATCTGACATGCTAGAACACCTTCTCTAACCACACTGTGGAACAACATCACCACGTGATCAGTGGGTTCAAGAATGTGACACTTCAAAACTTTCTCTAGGCTGTTGGGAGTTGACCCTGCAGATGGTGCCCGAATCTGGGGTCTGTGAACTCTTCTGAACAAACCTCTTTCATCTGGAGGGAATTCCCAACCAAACATGTTCCTCACTAGCAGAAGTGTTACCCACATGTACTTTTGGATTTTTGCGGAAGCGACCTCTCTCTCCCACACTGAGAGAGAGAGAGAGAGAGCCTCTCTGAGATACCAAAGTTTATGGACTGTAGTTTTGATGGGCTCTAGATCAAGGACTCTTTGAGGCTTTGGGCCTTCTGCTGTTATTCGTACAGTGGTGGGGTGGGGGCGTTCAGTGATCTGCTGGCGTGGGTGGGGGGGGTCAATGCGTTGGCTCCGCTGCTTGTGCGAAGGGAGGGGCTTTGGGGCTTCGATGTCTCTATCATTCATTTTATGGGGTTTCTTGTTTCATGGGTGTGAAGAGAATGAATGTCAGGTTGTATACTGTGATATTAGAGGAACCTCTGAAAGTCCAAAGCAACGCACACAAATTGCTGGAGGAAATCAGCAGGCCAGGCAGCATCTATGAAGTGAATAAGCAGTCGACTCTTTGGGCCGAAACGCTTCTTCGGGACTCAAAAGGAAGGGGGAAGACACCAGAATAAAAAGGTGGGGAGGGGGGAGGGGGAGAGGAAGGAGGACAAGTTAGGAGGTGATTGGTGAAGCCAGGTGAAGGGGAAAGGTAAAGGGCTGGAGAGGAAGGGATAGAAACATAGAAACATAGAAAATAGGTACAGGAATAGGCCATTCGGCCCTTCGAGCCTGCACCGCCATTCAGTATCATCATGGCTGATCATCCAACTCAGAACCCTGTACCTGCCTTCTCTCCATACCCGCTGATCCCTTTAGCCACAAGGGCCATATCTAACTCCCTCTTAAATATAGCCAGTGAACTGGCTTCAACTGTTTCCTGTGGCAGAGAATTCCACAGATTCACCACTCTCTGTGTGAAGAAGTTTTTCAGGATCTGATAGGAGAGGGGAGTGGACCATAGAAGAAAGGGAAGGAGGAGGGGATCCAGGGGGAGGTGATAGGCAGGTGAGAGGAGGTAAGAAGCTAGAGTGGAGAATAGAAGAAGAACAGAGGGGGATGGATTTTTTTGTAACCAGGAGGAGAAATCGATATTCAAGCCTTCAGGTTGGAGGCAACCCAGATGGAATACAAGGTGTTGCTCCTCCACCCTGAGAGTGGCCTCACCTTGGTACAAGAGGAGGCCATGCATTGACCTGTCCGAACAAGATTGTGAACTGGCATTAAAATGTTTGGCCACTAGGAAGCTCCACTTTGGACGGAAGGAGTGGAGGTGCTCAACGAAGCGGTCCAACAACTCATGATGGGCCTCACCAGTGTAGGGGAGGCTGCATCAGGAGCACAGGATGCATCAGACAACCCCAACAGATTCACAGGTGGAGCGTTGCCTCACCTGGAAGGACTGTCTGGGGCCCTGAATGGAGGCGAGGGAGGAGGTGAATGGGCAGGTGTAGCACTTTGGCTATTTGCAGGGTTAAGTGCTGGGAGGGTGGTTAGTGGGAAGGGACGAATGGACGAAGGAATCGTGGAGGGAGTGATCCCTGGGAAAAGGAAGAGTGAGGGGGAGGTAAAGATGTGTTTGGTGGTAGGCTGAAACTGCAGAGGATGATGTGCTGGATACAGAGGCTCGTGGGGTGGTAGGTGAGGACAAGAGGAGTTCTATACTGTTAAGGCAGCAAGAAGATGGGGGTGAGTGCGGATGTTCAGGAAATGGAGGAGATGCAGGTGAGGACAGATCTATGGTAAAGGAAGGGAAACTCCCTACTTTCTATAACAGCACAGGAAGGGGTATTTTTTTACAGGAAACAGGGCGGGAAGTGGTATGGTCACAATAACTGTGGGAATCAGTACATTTATGGAAGATGTCAGTTGACAGTTTGCCTCCAGAGACAGAGACAGACAGATCGAGAAAGGGGAAGAAGGTGCCAGAAATAGACGAAGTAAATTTGAGAGGAGGGTGGAAGTTTTAGATAAATTTGATGAAATTGATGAGCTCAGCATGGGTGGATGAAGCAGTATTGGAGGAAGAGCTGGGGAGCATTACCAGCAGATGCTGGAAATCCAGAGTAATGCATGTAAAATACTGGATACCCCTCCCCTTCCCTCTTTTTCCATTCCCCACTCTGGCTCTCCTCATACCTCTTCTCCTCACCTGCCTATTATCCCTCCCAGTGCCCTTCCTCCTTCCTTTTCTCCTATGGTCCACCCTCCTCTCCTATCAGATTCCTTCTTCTTTTACCTTTACCTTTTCCACCTATCACCTCCCAGCTTCATACTTCATCTCCCTTTCCCCATCCAGCTGGTTTCACCCGTCACCTTCTAGCTTGTACTACTTCCCCTGCCCACACCTTCGTATTCTGGCTCATTCCAGTCCCGATGAAGGGATTCTGCCCAAAATGTCGACTATTTATTCTCCTCCGTAGCTACTTCCTGACCTGCTGATTTCCTCCGGCATTTTGTGTGTGAAAACTAGGAAGTACTTTTTCTAACATGAAGGGCTCAAAATGCAACTACCTTGCAGATGGCCATAAGACCATAAGATTTGGAGCAGAATTAGGCCATTTGGCCCATCGACTCTGCTCCTCCATTATATCATGGCTGATGCATTTCCTGTCTTCTCCCTGTAACCTTTCATGCCTTGACTAATTGAAAACCTGTGAACTTTTGCCTTAAATATATCCAATGTCTTGGCCTCCACAACCGCCTGTGGCAACAAATTTCACACATTCACCACCATCTGGTTAAAGAAATTCCTCCTCATCTCCATTCTAAATGGAAGTCCCTCTATTCAGAGGCTGTACCGTTACACTACCCTGGACTCCCCAACCACAGGAAACATCCTCTCCACATCTACTCTTTGGATGTCTTTCAACACTCGATAGGTTTCAATGAGATCCCCCTCATCCTTCTGAATTGCAGTGAGAACAATCACAGAGCCATTGATCAGTACTCATATGGTAAACTTTTCATTTCCGTAAAACCCCTCTGAACCCTCTCCAATATCAATGTATCCTTTCTTAGATTAAGGGGCCCAAAACTGCTCACAATATTCCAAGTGAGGCCTTACCAGTGCCTTATAAAGCCTCAGCATTACATCCTTGCTTTTATTTTCTACTTTTCTTGAAATGAATTTGCCTTCCTTACTACTGAGACAACCTGCAAACTAACCTTTAGGAAATCCTGCATGAAGACTTCCCAAGATGGGTGGTTTATGAAGCATTTATAGAGGGCATGAAGAGATAACGTCATTGTGTGGTATTGGAGTAACGTTCAAGGCCCACAACCATCCTGAAAGCTCCCACTTATACCGAACCTAGGTCTTTGCTCTGTAAATTAATTCCAATAGCTACTTTTGAAGAGTAATCTCTACCAGAAGGAAGGACACAGAGAGTTTCCACAAACAACATAAAATTGAGCAGATTGTTCATTAATTAATGTTGTTAGATTCAGGATTAACTATGGATTAGAATAATGGAGAACCTTCTCAATCTTTCTTCCACCTGCATGGTAGACAAATTCTTGATTTAAGAATCAGGATCAGAATCAGGTTTAATATCACCGGCATATGTCCTGAATTTTTTTGACTTTGCGACATCCGTACAATTCAATACAAAATAATAGGGAAAAAACTGAGAGTCGGAATCAGGTTTATTATCACCAGTATGTGTCGTGAAGTTTGTTAACTTAGCAGCAGCAGTTCAATGCAATAAATAATATGGAAGAAAATAATAAAAATAATAAATAAATCAATCAATTACAATATGTATACATTGAATAGATTAAAAATCGTGCAAAAACATAAATAATATATATTAAAAAGTGAGGTAGTGTTCAGTGGTCCATTTAGGAATTGGAAGGCAGAGGGGAAGAAGCTGTTCCTGAATCACTGGGTGTGCGCCTTCAGGCTTCTGTACCTCCTACCTGATGGTGACAATGTGAAAAGGGCATGCCCTGGATACTGGGAGTCTTTAATAATGTACGCTGCCTTTCCAAGCCACCACTCCCTGAGATGTCCTGGGTACTTTGTACACTAGTGTCCAAGATGGAGCCGAATAAATTTATGACCCTCTGCAGCTCCTTCCGGTCCTGTGCAGTAGCCCCCCCATACCAGACAATGATGCAGTCTGCAGCCTCCACGGTACATCTATAGAAGTTTTTGAGTGCTTTTGTTGAATACCAAATCTCTTCAAACTTCTAATGAAGTATAGTCACTGTCTTGCCTTCTTTATAGCTGCATTGATATGTTGGGACCAGGTTAGATCCTCAGAGATCTTGACACCCAGGAGCTTGAAGCTGCTCACTCTCTCCACTTCTGATCTCTCTATGAGGATTGGTATGTGTTTCTTCCTCTTAATCTTCCTGAGGTCCACAATTAGATCTTTCGTCTTATTGACGTTGAGTGCAAGGTTGTTGCTGTGGCACCATTCACTAGTTGGTATATCTTGCTTCCGTACGCCCTCTTGTCTCCATCTGAGATTCTACCAACAACGGTTGTATGATCAGCAAATTTATAGATGGTATTTGAGCAATGCCTAGCCACACAGTCATGGGTATAGAGAGAGTAGAGCAGTGGGTTCAGCACAAACCCCTGAGGTGCACCAGTGTTGCTCTTCAGCGAGAAGACGATATTATCACCAATCTGCATAGATTGTGGTCTTCCAGTTAGGAAGTCGAGGATTCAATTGTTGTGGGAGATACAGAGGCCCAGGTTCTGCAACTTCTCAATCAGGATTGAGGGATATGTGTATATTTTATATATATAAAATAGTTAAATTAAGTAAGTAGTACAAAAATAGATTTTAAAAAGTAGTGAGTTAGTGTTCAAGGGTTTAATGGCCATTTAGGAATTGGATGGCAGAGGGGAAGAAGCTATTCCTGAATCTCTGAGTGTGTGCCTTAAGGCTCCTGTACCTCCTCCCTGATGCTAGCAATGAGGACAAGACATGATCTGGATGATGAGGGTCCTTAATAATGGACGCCATCTTTTTGCGGCATCGTTCCCTGAAGATGTCCTGGATTCCACGGAAGCTAGTACCCATGATGGAGCAGGCTAAGTTTACAACTGTCTGCAGCTTACTTCAATCCTGTACAGTAGCATCACTCCCACCCCCCACCGCCCATACCAGACGGTGTTGCAGCCAGTTAGAATGCTCTCCACAGGACAACTGTAGAAATCTGCAAGTGCTCTTGGTGACATACCAAAACTCTTCAAACTCCAAATGAACAACAGCCGCTGTCTTGCTTTCTTTGTAGCTGTATCAATATGTTCGGTCCAGGCTAGGTCCTCAGAGATGTTCACACCCAGAGACTTCGAATCGTTTTAATAAATAGAATGACTTTAAACAACACAATTTAACAATAAATACTCTGTCTGTGGATGTAAGAATGAAAAGGTGTCACACAGTTTATTCTTGTAAATGTTTTATGATGAATAAAGCTTATATTAGTTAAATAAAAATTGATTTAATATCCTACATGAAAACCAACAATACAAGAAGGAGCAATTCAGAAGATAGATACATCCCAAAGATGAAGAAATATTTTAAAGGGAGGATTAGGCAACCGTGGCTGATAAGGGAAGTTAAAGACAACATAAAAGCAAAAGAGGGGGCATATAATAGAGCAAAAATTTAGTGGGAAGCTTTTAAAAACCAATAGCAGACAAGTAAAAAGTAATAAGGAGAGAAAAGGTGAATTATGAAGGTAAGATAGCTAATAATATAAAAGAGGATACCAGAAGTTTTTTCAGATATACAAAGAGTTAAAAGAGAGTCAAAGGTGGACATTGGACGACTGGAGAGGTAGTAATGGATGATAAAGAAATGGCGGACAAATTCAATAAGTATTTTGCTTTAGTCTTCATTGTAGAGGACACTAGCACTATACCAGAAATTCAAGAGTGTCGGGGAACAGAAGTGAGTTTAGTTACGTTTACTAAGGAGAAGGTGCTTGGGAAGCTGAAAGGTCTGAAGATAGATTGTAAAGACATCAAAGGATATGGGAGAAGGCAGGAGAGTGGGATTGGGAGGGATAATAAATCAGACATTATGGAATGATGGAGCAGACTCAATGAACCAATGTCTGCTCCATCATTCCTATAGTTTAATGGTCTAATATGGCACTCCCTCAGAATGTCAGAAACAGCAAGCTGTTGGAGGAACTCAACAAGTCAGCCAGCATCTGCAGGGGAAATGGGCACAGTTAGCTTTAGATGTAGATTTATTTTATTAATCACATGTACGTCGAAACGTACAGTGAAATGCATTGTTTGCATTAACAGCTAACACAAACTGAGGAAGTGCTGGGGGCAGCACACAAGTGTCATCTCACATTCCAGTGCCAGCACTGCCACAATGTTCAGCAGAAAAAGTCAACATACAACAAGCAGCAAAGGCAACAGAAACCCCCTTCCCTACCCAGCCCTACCACTCACACTGAAACAGAGAGGCCTCCAGCCCTAGGACAGGCCGCCTCCTGGTCCCCAACCTCCAGACCCTGGTACCGGACTTGCAGACATCAGGACTCTGACCATCGAACTTACTGACCTAGGTGCTTCAACCTTCAGACTCACCAACCTCATTCTTTGACCTCTGGTCTTCAGGTTTGGGACTGGCCGACCTCTGGCTTCAACCCCAGGTCTAAGCCTCTGACCTCAGGACCAGCTTTTCTTTTTACAACCGTTGTTCTCAGCAGAACATTTTTACATGGCCTGAAAAGTGCGCAGCACCTTAAATGTTATTTTTGTAATATGGCTGCGATGAATATTTAGAATGGAGATTGAAACACTGACAATGTAGCTTGAAAATGTCTCATAGTAAAGGTTGCGGTACATTTATTATTATATTAACATTATAGAGAAGAAAACTCCAGCTGTGTGGCAACAAGGACTGTGTGCACAGAAGCATTTCAGTTACTGCGCGGCTGCGAACCCGAGCAGCCTAGAGGGAACAGTGCTCAGCATCTGCCGGCCAACCTCAGGAAACTCCAGTCCCGGGATTCACTGACCTCGCACGTCTGACCCCAGGACAGCTGGCCCTTTGGGTCAAGACGCTTCAGCTAGACAGCATTTGAAAGGGTTAGTCCTTAGAATCACAACTCACTGACTCCAAAGAAACACTTTCATCCCTGACAACTCCCCAGTGCCGCAAAGTAACATACAGATGATGAATTACGTGCAAGGATCATCACTGTTGAGGAGTAAGTTCCAGGAGACTTGCATCTCACACCCTCAGGTGCAAGAACAGTTGGGCTGTAAGACAGTCAGGCTCCTGACCGTCACGGACAACTTCATTCACCATGACTCTGAACTGATCAGAGATTCACAGATTCACTTTCAAGGACTCTTTATCACTCATAATCTCAGAATTTTTTTATTTGCTCAGTTTGTCTTTTATTGCACATTGGTTGCTTCTCAGTCTTTGTTTGTAGTTTTTAGTAGCATTTTATTGCATTTCTTTTCTCTTACAAAAACCTAAAAGAAAATGAATCTCAGGGTAGGATACGGTAATGTATACGTACATTGATAACAAACTTTGAATCTTGAAAACTCATTCAGCTCAATCATGAGCATTAGCCTCTGTAGTATCCAGGACATCTTCAAGGAGGGGAGCCTCAGAAAAGCAGCGTCCATTATTAAGGACCTCGGTCACCCAGGACATGCCCTCTTCTCATTGTTACCATCAGGAAGGAGGTACAAAAGACTAAAGGCACACAACAGTTTCTTCCTCTCTGCCATCCGATTTCTCAATGGACATTGAACCCATGAACACTCACATTTTTATGATTTCTGATTTTTTCACTAGTAGTTTTAATTTAACTAGTTAATATACATATATATATTTACTTTAATTCATTTTTTTCCAATAATTATCACGTATTGCATTGTACCGCTGCTGCTAAGTTAACAAATTTCACGGCATAAGCCGGTGATATTAAACCTGATTCTGTTCCTGTACCTTTTTCCTGATGACAGCAGTGAGAAGAGAGGTTGACCTGGGTGGTGGGGGTCCCTGATGATGGATGTGTCATGGTCTGGATCGGGGTCCCTTTAAATTTACCTTGTCTATGTTACGATCCGGACCGGACCGTTGATTACCTGTTTTCCCGTGTCCCTCGGCTTTGGTGATTAGAGGCAATTAACGCTCAGCTGAACCGGTAGTTTATAGTCTTCGGCTTTCAGCCGTTCGGCGCGGGAGCGTCTGCAAAGTCATCAAAGGCACGGTGTGCCGATGTCATCTGGCCGGAGCAAGCCTAGTCTCTGCCGAAGCGAGTGCCGGTAATTCGCCCTTCCTCACCGGAGCAACCCTGTCCGGTTACCTCGCTGAAGCGAGCCTGCAAAGTTTCCTCACCGAGGTCGGTCCGTCAGTTAACCCGCCGGAGGGAATCAAGAACCGCTGTCTACTGTTCCCGGGCAGAGTCGAGAGCTCGCCACTACCCGGAGGCTCCAAGTCAAGTCCTGGCTCCGGCGACATTCAAGGTCCAAGTCATGTCCTGGCCCTGGCGGCATTCAAGCTCCAAGTTGTCCTGGCCCTAGCGGCACTCAAGCACCAAGTCAAGTCCTGTCCCTAGCAGCTTCCCAGTTCTGAGTCAAGTCCTGGCCCTGGCGGTCTGTGATTCCTGTCCTACCCCCTTGTCTGAATCCCTTCTCTGTCCCTCTCGCCTCTAGCCCTCGTCTGCAGCCCTCGCCTGCATTTCGGTCTAGTTCTATCGCCGGAGCTAGATAGGTACTGTCTGGTGTGCTTTCATGTTGGTCTTGTCCTGTCCTCGCCTCCGTGGGGTAAGACAGGCCATCTTGCCATTGTCCCATGGGGGGTCATGTCTGGTCTTGTCTGGTCCTCACCTCCATGGGGTAAGTCTGGCCGTCTTGCTGTTGCCCCGCGGGGAGTCATGTCTTGTCCTGTCCTCGCCTCCGTGGGGTAAGTCAGGCCCTCTTGCCGTTGCCCCGCGGGGGGGTCATGAGTCCCAGCCCTATGTCCTGTACCCAAGGAGGGGTCCCGGCTCTCTGTTCTGTGTATGAGTCCCGGCCCTATGTCCTGTACCCAAGGGGGGGTCCCGGCTCTCTGTTCTGTGTGCGAGTCCTGGACCTATGTCCTGTACCCAAGGAGGGGTCCCAACTTTGTGTTCTGTGTATGTGTTCATGGTTCCATGTACCTGCTCCCCGAGACCGAGGCTCTGTTTTTCCATGTTCCTCCTCTCCCTAGCCCATGTCCATGCCTGGTTCTGGGGTCCGAACCTGAGGCAAGACCCAGGTACTGGGTCCTTGCCCAGTCTCTGGCTCGGAGTCCATACCCTAGCCTCTTCATGTCTCCTCTAGTTCTGGGAGCCGATTCCGAGTCCTAGTCCAGAGCCTTGGTCCCAGCCTAGTCATAGCCCTCGGTCCTTCTCCAGTTCGCTATTCCTACTCCTGCTTTGCTCTCCTGGTTTCGGACAACAAACTAAATTTAAGTAACCTCACAAGATGTGTCTTGCATTTGGGTCCACCCTTGCTCCCAATGCCCCACCATTGTGACAGGATGCTGCTTTTCTGCGACAACGCTCTGTGGAAATGTACTCTATGGAGGGGAGGGTTTTACCTATGATGGAATGCGCTGCATCCACTACTTTTTGAAGGATTTTCCGTTCTAGGGTATTGGTGTTTCCATACTCCAGTCAATGTACTCTCTACCACACCTCTATGGAAGTTTGTCAGTATTAAACGTCATGCTGAATCTTCGCAAACTTCTAAGGTAGTACAGGTACTCTGGTACTTTCTTCATCATTGCACTTACATGCTGGGCCCAGGGCATATAAATGACCTGAAAGAAAATGTAGATGGGTGGATTAGTAAGTTTGCAGATAATACCAAGACTGATGGAGTTGTGGATAGTGTAGATGACTGGCAAAGAATACAGCGCGATATAGATCAGTTGCAGATTTGGGCAGACAGAATTTAACCCAGAAAAATGTGAGGTGTTGCACCTCAGTAGGGCAAACGCAAGGACATAGTACACTGTTAAGGGCACGATCCTTAATAGCGTTGCTGAACAGAGATACAGTATCTTGGGATCCAAGTTCCTTGAAAGAAGCTACACAGGTTGATTAGGTGGTTAAGAAGGCTTATGGAATACTTGCTTTTATTAGTTGAGGCATTGAGTTCAAAAGTCAAGAGGTTATGCTGCAACTTTATAAAACTCTGAACATGCTGGAGGAACTCAGCAGGTCGGGCAGCATCCGTGGAAATGATCAGTCAACGTTTCGGGCCAGAACCCTTCGTCGGGACTGAAGAGGGAAGGGGAAGAGGCCCTATAAAGAAGGTGGGGGGAGGATGGGAAGGAGAAGGCTGGTAGGTTCCAGGTGAAAAACCAGTAAGGGGAAAGATAAAGGGGTGGGGGAGGGAAGCAGGGAGGTGATAGGCAGCAAAGGTGAAGGAGGAATAGGGGAAAACACAATGGGTAGTAGAAGGAGGTGGAACCATGAGGGAGGTGATAGGCAGCTGAGGAGGGGGCAGAGTGAGACACGGATAGGGGAAGGGGGGGGCGGGAATTACTGGAAGTTGGAGAATTCTATGTTCATACCAAGGGGCTGGAGACTACCTAGACGGTATATGAGGTGTTGCTCCTCCAACCTGAGTTTAGCCTCATCATGGCAGTAGAGGAGGCCATGTATGGACATATCCGAATGGGAGTGGAAGCAGAGTTGAAGTGGGTGGCAACCGGCATCTGCAGAGTATTTTGTGTTTATAAAACTCTGGTTAGGCCGCATCTGGAGTATTGCACACAGTTCTGGTCACCCCATTATGGGAAGGATGTTAAGGCTTTTGGAGAGGGTGCAGAAGAGGTTTACCAGGATCCTGCCTGGTTTAGGGGGCATGTGCTATCACGAGAGGCTGGATAAACATGGGTTGTTTTTTCTGGAGCGCCAGAGGCTGAGGGGAGATCTGATAGAGATTTACAAGATTATAAGAGACAGAGATAGAGTGGACAGATAGAACCTGTTTCCTAGGGTAGAAATGTCTAATACCGGAGGGCATGGATTGAAGGTGAGAGGGGGTAGGTTCAAGGGGGATGTGAAGGGTAAGCTTTTCGCTCAGAAAGTCACAGATGCCTGCAATGCACTGCCTGGAAAGGCCATCAAGGCAAACACTTTTGAGGATTTTAAGACCATAAGACCATAAAATATAAGAGCAGAATTAGGCCATCTGGCCTATCAAGACTGCTCCAAATTTTCATCATGGGTTATCTAATTTTTTTTCTCAGCCGCAGTCTCCTGCCTTCTCCCTGTATCCCTTCATGCCCTGACCAATCAAGAATCTATTAACCTCTGCCTTCAATATATATATAATAAGACTTAGTCTCCACAGCTGCCTGTGGCAAAGAATTCCACAGATTCACCACTCCCTGCCTAAATAAATTCCTCCTTATCTCTGTTCTAAAAGGATACCCCTCTATATTAAGAGACATTTGAATAGGCACATGGATGCAAGGAAGATGAAGGGATGTGGACATGGTGTAGGTAGGAGGGTTTACTGTTTGGGTGTTTTGATTTGCTTTCTAGCTGGTTCAGCCAACACTGAATGGGCTGAATGGCCTGTCCCTGTGCTGTACTCTTCAGTGTTCAATGTCCTCTGAAATCTTCACACCAAAGAATCTAAAGTTGCTGACCTTCTCCACCTTTGATGCCCTGATGAGGACAGGCCCATGGACCTCTGGTTTCCTCCTGAAGTCAATAATCATCTCCTTGGTCTTGCTGACATTGGGTAAGAGGATGCTGTTGTGGCACCATTCAGCCAGATTTTTAACCTCCCCCCCGTATGCTGATTCATCACCACTTTTGACAGTGGTATCATCAGCCAATTTGAATACAGCGTTGGAGCTGTGTATAGCCTCACAGTCATAAGTGTAAAGTGAGTAGAGCAGGGGGCTAGGCACACAGCCTTGTGGTGCCCCTGTGCTGATGGAGATTGTGGTGGAGAGGTTGTTGCCATTCTGGGGAAATCAAGAATCCAATTGCCAAGACCAAGGCCTTGAAGATTGTTGATTACATTTGAGGGGGGCTGATAGTATTGAATGAGGAGCTGTAGTCGTTTGCTGTCAAGATGTTCCAAGGCTGAGTGAAGAGCCAATGAAACAGCATCTCCTGTGGACCTGTTATGCCAGTAGGCAAATTGAAGCGGATCCAAGTCACTTCTCCGCCACGAGTTTCAGCACCAGAATACTTCATCACTGTGGATGTAAGCGCTACTGGACAGTAGTCATTGAGACAGGCTACTACAGTTTTCTTAGGCACCACTATGACTGAGGCCTGCCCAGGATATGTTCCCTTCTCAATGCTGCCAGCAGGAAGAAGGTACAGGGGACTCAGGGCTCACACCACCAGGTTCAAGAAGAGTTATTCCCCCTCACCATCAGGAAGAAGGTACAGGAGTCTCAGGACTCGCACCACCAGGTTCAGGAACAGTTACTACACCTCAACCATCAGGAAGAAGGTACAGGAGTCTCAGGACTCGCACCACCAGGTTCAGGAACAGTTACTACACCTCAACCATCAGGAAGAAGGTACAGGAGACTCAGGACTTGCACCACCAGGTTCAGGAACAGTTACTACACCTCAACCATTAGGAAGTAGGTACAGGAGACTCAGGACTTTACACTGCCAGGTCAGGAACAGTTACTATTCCTCATTCATCAGGCTCTTGAACTTAAGAGGATAACTTAACTCAACTTTACTTGTCCTACCACTGATTGAATGCCCTGGTTGGGTGGTCTCTCATTGATTCTGTTATGGTTATTTTTCTATAGATTCATTGAGTATGCCCACAAGAAAATGAGTCTCAGGGTTGAATACGGTGACATATATGTACTTTAATAAGAAAATTTACTTTGAACTTTGCTTGAACCAGGTGGGTACCTCAGACTGCCGAAGTGAGAGGTTAAAGCTGTTGGTGAACACTCCAGCACAGGTAGCACTCAGCCTGAAATAATAATCTTATTTCAGTCAAGCTAAAGGAAAGATGGATTTAGTCAGTGCACCAGAAAGAATTCTGGCACCTTGACTGAATTGCGGCTGAATAGAGGGGGGCATGATCTTAAGGTGATTGGCAGTAAGTATAGGAGGAACGTGAGAGGTAAATTTTTTGTACAGACAGTGGTGGGTGTGTGAAACGCCCTGTCAGATGAGATGGTAGAGGCAGATACAACAGGAATGTTTAAGAAACTCTGAGATAGGTGCATAGATGGCAGAAAAATGGAGGGATAGGTAGGAGGGAAAGGTTAGATTGATCTTAAAGTTGGTTAAAAGGTCGGCATAAAATTGTGGGCTGAAAAGCCTGTACTATGCTGTAGTGTTCTATGTTTTATGCTCTAATTCCTTCATTTGTTTTCCATATAGTGATCTTTTATATTCAACTTTGAGAGTTTAATATTTCATCCAAAAGTCAATATCTTGACAAAGGCAGGAGTGACACAAGTGACTCCTAGTGTAGTGAAGGGTAATACCAGTAGTGGTAGCTAATAGTTTTATTCCTATGACACTCAGTTAGCCGCTCCCACAAGGAAGGACCTCACATACTATACAAGCAGGGTTGTCAATAAAGTTCAGTTGAGTATCCTGCATCCTGGTATCCTGGTGTGCCCTGCACTCTCCCTCAATAATGACCACAACATTCTCCATAGATCTCATTCAGGCACATTTTACGGTCTTTCCCCATTCATTGATCAGATCTATTGACTATTACAACATAGTGCGCTAGGAAGTGAGCACGGATCCACTAATCTGATAAGGATTGAGGATCAAGGATCAGCTTTATTGTTGAGGGATGTCCTTTTAGAACAGAGATGAGGAAGAATTTCTTTACTCAGACAGTGAGGAATCTGTGGAATTCGTTGCCACAGACAGCTGTGGTGGCCAAGTCATTGGGTATATTTCTGGAAGAGGTTTTTGACTAGTCAGGGCATGAAGAGATATGCGGGAAAGGCAGGAGATTGGGGCTGAGAGGAAAAATAGGTCAGCCATGATGGAACACACCCGAGGGGGCAAATGGCCCAATTCTGATCCTATGGTCTTATGGTCTTATTCACCATATATATTTACTTGTATTAGGACTTTTCTGTGGTGTGTTGGTCAAGCAATGACACGCAACAAAAAACAGTAAAATTCAACATTATAAACATTAAAGAATTATACAAAAATAAAGCTAGAGGTTAACGGACGGATATGGAATAAAATGAGCATAAATGCATAAATATCAACAAGTATTGAGAATGTAAACAGCATTATAAAAGTGGTTTAAAGTGTTTACAGAGCAATACAGTGATGGGGTAATAGATAGGGGTGGGATGTTAACTAGAATGAGATCACATTAACTGCCTGGGGGAAGAAACTTTTAAGATGGCACATAACTTTTGTTTTAATACCCCTATAGTGTTTTCCAGAAGGGAGCCTTTGGAAAGGCAGTTTGCCAGGTGAGTGGTGTCCGTAGTGATACTTCCTGGTTGATTCTTTATCCGGGGCACATAAAAGACTTGCAGTGATGGTAGACTGCTGTCAATGACTCTTTCCGCTGCCCTGACAGTTCACTGTAGTTTCTAATTACTGTGTGAGGATGCTGCACCAAACCAGGGAGTAATGGCTGATGTGAGGATGCTCTCCAGACAAGAAACTGTGAAAATTCAAAAGGAAAAAAAAATAAAATAAGCAATCAATATCTGCCAAGGAATAAAGCTAAGGAAGGGCTCTGAGGAAGATGGATTTTTACCAACTGCCACAAGAAGTGCATCTTCTGTCGAGCCTTTTTGATAATGAAGGAGATATAGTTCTCCCACAAAGATCCTATCCTGCCATTGCCTGTAAGGAGTTTGTACGTTCTCCCTGTGACCGCGTGGGTTTCCTCCGGATGCTCCAGTTTCCTCCCCCAGTCTTAAGATGTACTGATTGGAAGGTTAATTGGTCATTGTAAATTGTCCTGTGATTAGGCTGGGGTTAAAATTGGGAGATTGTTGGGCTGCGCAGTTCAAAGGGTTGGATAGGCTTATTCCAGGCTTTATATCACTAAATAAATTCAAGATAATGATGTCCAGGAACCTGAATATTGAAACAGTGCTTACTGTAGAGATGTTGATACAGAGTGGGTGGAGAACATGAACAGTTCACTGGTAGTTTGACAGCATTTTAAATACCACTTCATCGATGGAAGGGGCTGAGAGGAAGGACGTATTTGGTATGACACACTTGGCATGCTGCCATGACCTAATATATCCTGCCAAGTTCTCCAGGATCCCAGTAGGCAACAATGACATCTCATGCTGTGCATGGACGCATTCCCAACATGCCAACACGTACAGGAGTGCGAGGTGATGTGATGTTTGGCAATGGAGCGAAAAGTAGAACGTGACTCATTATTGTAAAGAAAGGGATTAGATCCTTGATGACATGTGCAAACAAAGTCTCCCAAATTAAACTTTGTTCTTATCCAAAGGCCAACACGTTGTTAGGGGGCAATGGGGGCAGCTGAGACGTATCTTTCTCGGCTTGACTTGTCATTTATTTATCTCCCTGGTCCCCAGTCCCACCTTCACACCCCTCCTCAGTTCATGTGTCTCAGAACTTGAGGCTCTAGGTTGGGGAGTTTCTCATGGGAGAGATCCTAAACTGACCCCAATTAGGTCCTGAGCTGGTAAGAGGAAGCTTTTCTGCAGTGAATTCCATGACCTATCTGTGCCCCAAAGCATTTTGCAGACAATTAATTAATGTTTTGACATGCTGGTTATTGTAGGGACAGGCAGCAGCCACAGTGCATAGTGGTTTTCCAGAGGCAACGATGACATCAAGACTGATATTAAATGAGCCATAATTTCTGGCGCAGGCCAATAGGAAGAAGGGCATCACAGTGGGATAGTGGTTAGCGTGATACTGTTACAGCTTGGGGCATTTTTCAGTTCTGGCGCTATCTGAAAGAAGTGACCCCGTGGGTTCCCTCTAGGTGCCCCAGTTTCCTCCCAAAGTCCAAAGATGTACCAATTAGTAGATTAATCAGAATCAGAATCAGGTTTAATATCACTGGCATATGTTGCAAAATTTGTTGTTTTGCAGCAGCAGTATATTCCAATACATAATAATAAAAACTGATTTGCAGTAAATAAGACCATAAGACCATAACAGAAAGGAGCAGAAGTCAGCCATTCGGCCCATTGAGTCTGCTCCACCATTTTATCATGAGCTAATCCATTCTCCCATTTAGTCCCACTCCCCCGCCTTCTCACCATAACCTTTGATGCCCTGGCTGTATATATTTGTTAAATTAAATAAGGGGTACAAAAAAGTAGTGGGTAATGTTAAGTAGAGGAAGAAGCTGTTATTGAATTGTTGAGTGTGTGCCTTCAGACTCCTGTACCTCCTTCATAATGGTAACTGTTCATTGTAAATTGTCTTATGATTAAGCTAGGCTTAAATAGGTGAGTTGTACGGCTTTGTTGCACCTGTTCTGCTGTGTATTTTAAAATAAATAAACAAATAACCGAACTCACTCCCCATGATCTTCTTCAAGGTGTAAGAATTGGGCCATTCAACTGTTGGGTTCACCCCTCGGTTTTTCAGCTGCAATGTACAGGTAGTAAATAAAGCTAATCTTTCTCTTAACCTCTTTTTCTATTGTGGGCCTATTGGCCCACAATATGCTCTTTCATTAGTACTCTTGCTAAAGTGCCAATTTAGAAATACTCGTTCTGACTTCCAATCTCGCTTCAAGAGATTGGGATCCTGCTGTTTCCGTGCAGCAGCTCTAAATAAAATAAAAAAGTGAAGCTTCGCAAGGTGTCGGGTCCCAGTGGTGTAACGAGCAGTGCAGTGAAAATCTGTGCCAACTGGCCGGCTGGATTTTTCATGAGGAGTTTGAAAAAATCTGGTATGTCACCAAAGACACACAAATTACTACAGGTGTATCGTGGAGAGGATTCTAACTGGTTGCATCACCTTCAGGAATGTAGGCTTCACCGCACAGGATTGCACACTCAGCCAGCTCCATCATGGGCACCAGCCTCCTCACCCTGGGCAAGATCTCCAAAAGGCAATGCCTCAGGAGACTGGCATCTATCATTAAGGAGCCTCACCATCCAGGACGTGCCCTCTTCTCATTGCCACCATCAAGAAAGAGGTGGAAGAGCCTAAAGACACACCCACTCAATGTTTCAGGGACAGCTTCTTCCCCTCCACCACCAGGCTTCTGAATGGACAATGAACCCATGAAAACTATCTCACTATTTTGTTCTCTTTTTGCACCACTTATTTTTATAGGTAGGTGACTCTGACATCAGTTGTGGGAAAATTATTGGAAGGTATTCTAAGGGACCGGATAGATACAGATTTGGATAGACATGGGCTAATTAAAGGTAGTCAGCATGGCATCGTGTGGGGTAGGTCATGTCCAACCAGTCTTATAGTTTTTCAAGGAAGTTACCAGGAAAGTGGATGATAGCAAGGTAGTGGATGTTGTCTATATGGACTTTAGTAAGGCGTTTGACGAGGTCCCACATGAGAGGCTGGTCAAGAAGGTTCAGTTACTGGGCAATCAGGATGAGATAGTAAATTGGATTAGACAGTGGGAGAAGCCAGGGGGTGGTAGTAAAGAGTTGCCTCTCTGACTGGAGGCCTGTGATTAGTGGTGTGCCGCAGGGATGGGTGCTGGGTCCTTTGTTGTTTGTCATCCATATCAACGAACTGGATGATAATGTGGTTAGTTGGATCAGCAAATTTGTGCAGACACCAAGATTGGGGATGTAGTGAACAGTGAGGAAGGCTATCATGGCTTGCAGAGGGATCTGCATCAGCTGCAAAAATGGCAGATGGAACTTAATGCAGACAAGTGTGAGGTTTTCCACTTCGTTAGGACCGACCAGGGTAGGTGTTACTACACTGTAAAAGGTAGGGCACTAAGTAGTGTGGTAGAACAAAGGAATCTGGAAGTACATTATTCATTGGAAGTGGTGTCACAGGTGGATAGAGTCATAAAGAAAGCTTTCAGCATGTTGGTCCTTCATAAGTCAATATATTGAGCACAGAAGATGGGATGTTATGTTTAAGTTGTATAAAATGTTGATGAGGCCTAATCTGGAGTTTTGTGTGCAGTTTTGGTCACCTACCTACAGGAAAGATGTAAACAAGGTTGAAAGAGTACAGAGAAAATTTACAATGATGCTGCTAGTTCTGGAGGACCTGAGTTATAAAGAAAGATTGAATAGGTTAGGACTGCATTCTTTAGAAAGTAGAAGATTGAGAGTTTTGATAGAGGTATACAAAATTATGAGGGGTATAGATAGGACAAAAGCAAGCAGGCTTTTTCCACCTAGGTTGGGTCAGACTACAACCAGATGACATGGGTAATGGGTGAAAGATGAGGAAGTTTAAGGGGAATATTAGGGGAAACTTCTTCTATTAGGGATGTGAGAATGTGGAATTAGCTGCCAGCAGAAGTGGTCCATGCAAACTCAATTTCAACATTTAAGTTTGAATAGGTACAAGGACAGTAGGGTTATGGAGGGCCATGGTCCTGGTGCAGGTTGTTAGGAACAGGGCATTTAAATGGTTTTCGGCATGCATTAGATGGGCTGAAGGAACCACTTCTGTGCTGTACTCTATGACTCTAGTATTGACAAAGCAGGGTATCTGCAGAAGAATGGGCAGAGAACTGGCTGATAGAATATAGTGTAGGGAAGTGTATGGTCATGCTCTTTTGTAGAAGGAATAAAGACAGATTATTTTCTAAACAGGGCGAAAATGCAAAGGGACTTGGGGATCTATGTGCAGGATTCCCTAAAGCACAATTTGCAGGTTGAATCGGGGTGAGGAAGGCAATTGCAAATGTTGGCATTCATTTTGAGACAACTAGTACGTAAAAGCAAATGCTGAGGCTTTATAAGGCATTGGTCAGACTATTGTGAGCAGTTTTCGGTCCCTAAGAAAAAAAGTGCTGTCATTGGAGAGGGTCATAAGATTGATCCTGGGAATGAAAGGTTAACACATGAGGAGCATTTGCTGGTGTTTAGAAGAGTGAGGGAGAACCCCATTGAAACCCAAATAGAGTGGATGTGGAGAGGTGGTTTCCAATACAGGGGGAGTCTGGACCAGAAAGCACAACCTCAAATAAAGAGACATCCATTCAGAGCAGCGATGAGGAAGAATTTCTTTAGCCAGGGGGTGGTGAATCTGTAGAAGTCATTGCCACGGATAGTTGTGGAGGACAAGTCTTTGGGCATACTTAAAGCAGAGATTGATAGGTTCTTGATTAGTCAGGTCATCAAAGGTTACAGGGAGAAGACAAGGAGAATAGGGTTGAGAGGGATGATGATTCAGCCATGATGGAATGATAGAGTAGACACCATGAGCCAGAAGGCCCAGTTCTGCTCCTATGTCTCATTGGCTTACATAGAGCACAGGAACACACCATCCAGCCCATCATATGCATGCTGACACTTTCTGTCCTTCTGCACTGTCTATTTGTCTACTTCAGGTCTGTATCCAGGAGAAGGTGAAGAAAAGGAGTAAAGACATCCAGCATTACACTCCTCTCATTCCAAAGTTTATTTATTTTTTGCAGAGTACAAAAAAAACTGGTACAGTTCTCACGGTTTGTATTAGATCAGGAGCAACATTTCATAAAAGATCAAATAAACCCCAAAAAGCTAATTGCTTTGAAATATCTTTAAAAAAAACTAAACTTTTTTGTTTACAGATGCATTCTTCAAGAAGGAAAAAGTAAATCCAGATATTTACAGGAAAATCAATTTTCATTCCAAAACAAAACAAAGTAGCTCTCAGCTTTTTTTCCTGTTACCAACTGGAATGCCCGCTTAGTAACTGGAAGGAAATAGAATTGACCGAACCGATGTTCTACTGTTCCCTGCCCTGTGACCACTCAGCTAAGGACCTGAATGAGATGCCCAAGTGCAGTCAATCATTCAACCAGCAAACCACATTCAATAAAGACCTCAGTCACCCAAGCAAAGGTTGGAGAGCCAACAACAAGCCACCCGTTGCCAGAAGGAAGTCAACAAGGGATAAATCCTTGCTCCAATTTGCTTTAACATTGCTCATCCCAGAACATGTTTCGATGATAAGCCAATCTGCGACAATTTCTATTGATATTCAGACTTGGTGGTCCATCTCTTGCTACCCCCTTTGATTTAAACATCTGCCTTCTACTGGTCTAGCAAGAGAAAAATTGAATCCTGCAGGTTGACTGCCAACTTGGTCTGGATTTGGGCTCAGCACCTTTTGACACTGATTGTCTGACTGGGAACCAGGAACCCATTCAGAATCCTCAACGTGGAACTAACTGTGAAAGATAAGGGAGGAATTTCCAATGGGGACTCCCACAGTAATGGGTGAGAAGTGAACTGATTCCAAAGATCTTCATTCAACTTTCAAATTAAAATTGAGATATAAATAAATATCTGGACCAATTACTAAAACGGGCTCCAGCATAGCAAGGAGAAACAGTTTGGAAAGAAACAGGTTGCAAAGAAATGAGTTAACGTTCAAAATATACCCTGCTAGCTCCGTCTTCAGAGAGAAGCACACTGGTACACCATGTACAGACCAAGTAAGTAATTAAAATTAGATTATTAAGACATTAAATTCTCTTTTACTCTCCTTTTTTTAAATCTTGTATTTTTTTTTAATAAACACATCACATTTTTTTGTGCATAGGACTTCCACATGCTTTTCGTCTCATGCGGATTGCGGAGTTAGAGGGCTTCTTCAACAATAGTTTCAACAATAGATTGGACAAAATATGCATATATAACTATACAATATTTAACACTTGCAAATGCAAACACATGCAACACAAAATAGGCACCTTCCCCCATTCAACATCCGTACGGGCACTGTGTATATATACACACTCATTGAACAGTCAATGTACATAACGAGCTGCGTAACTCTCGGGAGATGCCAACTCCTCGCAGAGCAAGAGACAGAGAGATGGTAAAAATCAGCGGCGGGCGAAAGAGTAGGTAATGGTTCGCTCGCATGGACAAAACACGACGGTCGTCTTGAAAAGAAACCAGCCCCACCCCCTCAAAAAACAGCTGGTTTTACGCACCGTTTTGCGTTTGGAGGTAAGATGCGTTGGAAGGAGCTACGAAATTTTTAAAAAATGTATTGTGGAGAATTGGGAGTTTGTACCACCGCGATCTCACCCTCTCTCCACCACATTCGCACTATTCCCACCCCGCCCCCCCCTCTCTCACACACACATTTTAATATCTATTTCTCTGCACTGGAGCGCGAACCCTAACAGTAAGATCAGAGGCGCGGCCAAGAGAGAAGTGTGTGAGGGAGGAGGGGGCCCCCGAGCAGAAATAAACAGCATGTCTCAAAGGGCAGAGAACTTAGGCGGGGCTGTCGCGGTTCTCCCCTCCCCCTTGCGAGGGCGCCTACACGAGAGGGAGCTCAGCGCAGGGATCCCAAGCTAACATGGTCTCACTCTCCCTAACCAGCACACCCACCCGCTGTAATCACCATGCAGATCTAAGAGAGCGGAAGACAAGTGGTTTCGTCCGCTGTGTGTGTGTGTGTGTGTGTGTGTGGTGTGTATGTGTGTGTGTATGTATGTGTTGCGTATGTGCGTGTGTGTGTAATATATATCTGTCTATATATAAAATTATAATATAAAAATCGGTAGATCCCAATATTTTGACATTCCTGACAACAGATACAAGTCCCAAACGAGCACGCCCTCCAGTAAGATGTCTGTCGGCGCTGTTATATATATTATATACATTTCTCTCTATATATTATATATATATTCAGCATGTGCTTTCCCGGTAGCTGACCCGCGGGATATTGCACAAGACCTGGTCCTAATAACAAGATTGTCTTCTTGCTTGTCTGATCTGTCTGCTTTCGCCGGAGGCCCTTCTCTCAATCCGGCTCGCGTTTGATTGCGGCCACTTTCTCCATGATCTGCCCGGGACTTGGCGGTGGCGGGACGTGAAGGGACTCAAAACATGCCAGGGGTTCCTCCGGCTCTTCCTTCACCCAGCACGGGCCGGCCTGACTCTCGGCATCGGAACGAGGATGATGCCTCTTCCTGTCCTTTCTGAACGCGTCTCCTTCGCTCCCTCTCGGCTGGACCTCGTCCCCGCTTCTCTGCAGCATGTAATAGAGTATTGGGTTGGCTTTGGTGAGCCAGGGTGGCTCGGGATGGGTTCTTCTCTGGGGCTGAGGGAGCCGGGCTGTCCCGGGATACCTGGGGGGCTGCGCTGGGCTCTCCTTCCCGCCCCTCCTGAGTTCGCGCTCACGGTAAAACTGGGTGGGGGCCCCACCTGGTGTCTTGGGTTCGCCCGGGTCCCGCGCCGAGCCACCGTTCTGCAGAGTCCGGTGGTGGGACAGAGCTTTGATGCCGTTCTCGGACAACAGCAGTTGCTTCAGTACATTGAATCCTTGCGTATCCTTCAGGTAACTGCGGGGCTCCGTCTCCGCGCCACCGTGCCCAAGCCCGCGTTCCTGGGGTTTGCAGCCTGCTTCCGCAGCCGACAGCCCGTTGGAGTAGAAAGCGTGACCGTTAACGGCAACCGGGCGTTCCGGCATCTTCTGTAGGTCCCGGCGATCGGCTGGAGAACTGGGCAGTAAGTGCCTCAGCCCGGGGCAAGGGTTGGAGGGGGCGGCCGATGCTTCTAGGCCGGCCTGCCCGCTGGAGAGGTACCCCTGCGGTGGTCCCGAGCTGTGCCGCAGTAGCTGGCTAAGGACCCCTCCCCTGGCGTGGCTGGCGGACACTAAGGGAGATGGCGGCCGAGGTGACCCAACCTCTTGTTTCAGGTTCTCCAACACCAAGGGGGTCCCGGTGGCTCGCCTCTGGCACTCGGGGCTCTCCTCCGCCCTATAGAAGGGGGTTCCACCATCATCATCTTCGTTGGGCTCGGTCTTCACTTTGACAATGGAGACGACATTGGCGTCAGCGAGGCTATCCGGCGCTGCCGGCTGCTCGCCCCGCCGAGCCCGCGGCTGTCCGTGCTCCTTCTCAGTGCTCCTCAGCAACAGCTGGAGGACGCTGCGTCTCTCCAGATCGCCTGCCCGCCCTGCCCTTCGCTCCTGTCCCGTCCCGGGATCACTCCGCTGGAATCCGAGTGGGCGCCCTCCACCCTCCTTGGCCATCTTGGGCTCCAGGGAGGCCTTGAGCTCGGGCTCTAAATGCATAGGCTCGGGCGATCTATGGGACCCGGTCCGCGCCAGGTCGTGGAGTAACTTACTGGCGCTGAAGGAGAAGTTGGAGAGGCGGCCGTCGCCCCCCAGCACAGGTGTGGAAGCGCAGGGGCTGGACTGGCGCAACTCCAGGGGGAAGAGCTGCTTGGGGAACGGGGCGGCCCGCGGTGACTCGCTAGCCACCGGCCGTTCTGGAAGAAAGCGTTGGGCTTTGGCCGCGTCGCTCGGCTGGGGCCGGGGTCTCGCCGGGGGGTCGGCTTGCGGTGGCAGGGTGTGCGACGGGCAGTCGGCGGGGGAGGCGGGCTGGCCCCGGCGGGCCCCGAGGCTACCACGGGGCTTCAGGGAGGTACTCCTCTCCGCCAAGGAGGGAGCGGGGGATGGGAAGGGCTCTACTTGGCTGGGTCGCCTGCTCCGGGCTGTGGCTGCTTCCCCGACGCCGGGTTCAGGAGTGCGGCTGCCCTGCTGGTGGTGACCCAGCAGTAACTGCAGCAGGGTGACCTTCTGGTGGCCCTTGGGTTCGGCGCCCTCCTCGTCCACCTTGGGTTCAGGACCCTTGAGTCCCGGGGCTTTGGGGTTCCAACTGAAGAGCAAGGACTCGGTCATCTGTTCCAGGGTGCCGGGCTGCAGGGACGCGGGTTCGCAGGATGACGCCCTGCCTTTGGTGGACAAGTCCATGGGAGTGCAGTTGGAGCGGACTTCGGGCTCGACGCGGCGGCCGACACCTCCCCGCTCCTCCTCCCCGCCCTCCCTGGATGGCCTGCCACCAGCTGGCGGGTGGCTACCAGGACGGGGGCCCATCTCTCCCGCTGCAGCCCAGGCGTGACCGTTAGCGGCCGGAAGCTTGGGTGAGTTTAGGAGGTGTTTCAGGAGGCTACTACCGGCGGCCGGGGAAGCGGGCGAGCGGCTGACCCTGTCCCGGGGGACCGAGGCGGGACCCTTGCCAGCCGGCCGCTCCGGCGGCGGGACCCCAGCGAGCTTCTTGCTGGCTATGGCCGCCAGCCTCTGACTCGCCGAGGGGGCCAGGGATCGTGCACGGGAATACTGTTGGAGCTGGCAGTCGCTGGAGAGGAGCAGAGCGAGCTGGCTGCAAGCGGCGCTGGGTTTGGGTGAGCTGGGGGCACTGGCGCCTTTACCCACCATGCTGGCTACCGCCTTGAGCCGGGCGGAGCAAGAGAGACGCTGGGCGCCGGGGAGGGGCGAACTCTCTCGCCGGGGCTCCTCATTCTTCCCACCGTCCAGCAGAGCTGCCAGCCGCCCGCAAGCCCCGGGCTCCTCATCCTCCTCCTCGGGCGAAGAAGCTCGGCTTCCCGGAGACGCCCCGCGCTGCTGGTGGTCTTGCAAGCCGGAGCCGAAGGACTGCAAGAGGGAAGCCAGTAGGGTGCTGTGGGTTTGCTGCTGGGGTTTCTCCTGACTCTTGGATTCTTGACCACCGATCTTCCTCCTCTTTGCCCCGTCCCACGCCTCCCCCTGTAGCAGCCTCGCCTTCTTCACGTTGAGCGCAGGGCCCGTTCTGGCGGCCCTGGGAGGGGAAGGGGCAGGGGGTCGGCCGGGGACGGGGGCGGTGTCGAGCGCTCCCTCGGCCCCTCTGCCCGGATGCGCCGACCCCTCGGGGCCGCTCTTGCCAGGAGAGCCGGCCGCGCTGGCCACCGCCGCTCGATGCATCAGTACGCTCTCGAGGTAAGTCAACACGACGGAATCTTGGTGCATTTCAGAGGAAAGTTCCTCGCCATGGGTCATGTTCAAAGAACACGCAAAGCCAAAAAAAAGTTGAAGATGCAGACAACCCACGCTCTCTCACACACACGCACAAAGCAACCTAAAAGTCTTGGGGCGGGGGTAAATTAAGTGTCCATTCACTTTCTGGGCAACCTCCTTGTAGGGTCCGAGTCCACTGAGGGAGCGCCTTGGAGCGAGGGAGAGGCAGGATTCTGCAGAGCCATTCCCAAACGCGAGGCAAGGTAAACCTCCGAACGTCCCTTCGCGCCTCCGCCCGTCCCCCTGTGAGTTACGAGGTGGAGGGATTCGAGCCCACGCTGTTGCTACGAGGAGAGTCAGCCATGTGCCAGACCCAGCTACGCGAGGGGCTTTCCATCTGTAGTCTGCCCTGGAACATACGAGGTCTTCTCCTGGCGAGTGAAATTCCACCTGTAAGATAAGCAGGCACGGTCAGTTGCGGGTGCTTGTGGCACTCAAGATATGGAGACACAAGAGACGCTGGAATCTACAGCAACACACACACACAGAATGCTGGAGGGGCTTAGCAGGTCAGACAGCAATGAGCAACTGGACCGACTCAGTGGGTCAACAGACTTTGCGACTGAAATGGGCAGTCCACGCGCCTTGGTCTGAAACGCTGACTGTCCATTTCCCTCCTTAGATGCCGCCTGACCCGATGTAGTTGGTTCATTTAAAGATTCAGCGCAGAATAGGTCCTTCTCGCGCAACAAGCCGCATCGTTAATCTTACTCTGACTGTTCGTTTCCACGGATGCTGCCCAACTTGCTGAGTTCCTCCAGCGTGTTGTGCGTGTTGCTTTGACCCCAGCATCTGCAGAGTATTTTGTGTTTAGTAAACAGTCGACATTTCCAGCGGAAACCCCTCATTAGTCCTGACGTTTCAGATCTCAACCGGGAACGTCGACTGTTTACTCTTTTCCATAGACGCTGCCTGACCTGCTGAGTTCCTCCAGCATTTTATGTGTGGTGCTTCGGATTTCCAGCATCTACAGATTTTCTCGTGTTTTCCACCCTAACCTAATCGCAGGGCAATTTATAATGACCAATTACCTACTAACCGGTGCGCCTTTGGACTGTGGGAGGAAGTCAGAGCACCCAGAGGAAACCCACGCAGTCACAGGGAGAATATACAAACTCCTTACTGGCAGTGGCAGTGGGAATTAACCCTAACCTAATCGCAGGGCAATTTATAATGACCAATTACCTACTAACCGGTGCGCCTTTGGACTGTGGGAGGAAGCCAGAGCACCCTGAGGAAACCCACGCAGTCACAGGGAGAATGTACAAACTCCTTACTGGCAGTGGCAGTGGGAATTAACCCTAACCTAATCGCAGGGCAATTTATAATGACCAATTACCTACTAACCGGTGCGCCTTTGGACTGTGGGAGGAAGCCAGAGCACCCTGAGGAAACCCACGCTGTTTACAGGAAGGAACATACCAACTCCTGTACTTACGGCACCAGAATTGAAATGCCAACACTGAGGCCCTGGGCAGTAATAGTGTCATGCTAAATGCTACACTGCCACGGCACAAAATTGTCATATTGTTATTGTCACACGTACTGAGGTACAGTAGGAAACTTCGTTTTGCCTGCCGTCACACAGATCATATTGTAACTGTGAATGAGAAAGAGTTTTCGAGGGATATGAACCAGAAACAAGTAAATGGGACTAGCTGAGATGGGTATCTCGGTCGGCACAGAAGTGTTGGGCTGAAGGGCCTGTTTCTGTGCTGTGTGACTCTATTAGTCTTCGACACAATTTATTTATTTTATAATTAATAGTAATGTTTGGGTCTTGCCCTGTACAACAAATCAATGGTCGCAAACCTGATCTATGACTCCGGAGTTGAACCATAAGATGCTGAGCAGTTAAGGTGGAGAGTATACTTCCACATGGGAGACAATATAGAATGAGATGGGGGGGGGGTCACTGTCTAAACAGAGGGATTCACTATTTAAGACAGGGAAAAAAATATACTTCTTTGTCAGAGAGTGGTGAGTTCTTAGAGGACAAGAGGTGTAGATCGCGTGACAGCCAGAGACTTTATCTCAGGGTGGAAATGACATGTAAAAGGGGACATAATTTTAAGGTGATTGGGGGGAAAAAAGCATAGAAGAGATATCAGAGGTAGTTTATTTACATAGAGAGTGGTGGGTGTATGGAACGCCCTGTTAGGGGTGGTTCTAGAGGCAGATACATTAGGGACATTTAAGAAACTCTTAGATAGTCACATGGATTATAGAAGATTGGAGCTAAGTCAGAAGGAATAAAGACTTAAATTGATCTTACAATCAGGTTAAAAGTTTGATATGGCATTGTGGGCTGAAGGGCCTGTACTGTACTATGTTCTCTTCCTCAAAGAGTAGTGAGGCAGAATCTTTGAATATTTTGGGCACCATGGTAGCATAGCCGTTAGTGTGACACTCTTACAAGGTGGGGTGTTTCGGAGTCCAATTCCGGCACAGTTCAGTAAAGAATCTGTACATCCTGCCCGTGGAATGTGTGGGTTTCCCCTGGTGCTCCAGTTCACTTCCAGTACCGTTCGGTAAAGAATCTATACATCCTGCCCGTGGAATGTGTGGGTTTCCCCTGGTGCTCCAGTTCACTTCCGGCACCGTTCGGTAAAGAATCTGTACATCCTCCCCATGAAATGTGTGGGTTTCCCCTGGTGCTCCAGTTTCCTCCCACAAAGATGCATCGGGTAGGTTATTTGGTCATTGTAAATTAGGTTTGGGTTAATCAGGTTCGCTGGGGCAGGGAGAGCCGACTCCATGCGGCATCACTAAATAAATAAATACTTCTGAGTGGTGTAGATTAGGGGGAAGGATTCAGAGCTGAAGTTACGGTTGTGATGCAGTGGGTTTGAGGGATTTTCCTGTCACGGTTACTGAGTCATTGGTACAGAAACAGGCCCTTCAACACAGCTGATACGTGAGCCAGCCTTGAGGGGCCGATATCCCCTAAAGCTTTCCTATCTATGTCCCCGTCCAAATACCTTTTACATGTTATTGTACCTGCCTGTCACTTTCTCTAGTAGGTTGTTCCAGAAAGACACACCAAACAATGTTTAAAAACTTCAAAGTCAAAATAAATTTGTCATCGAAAGTGCACAAGTGTCAACATATACTACTTGAGAGTTATTTTCTGACAGACATTTACAGGAAAGTAATGATATAGAATAGAATTTATGAAAACTATACATTAATAAACACGAGGAAATCTACAGATGCTGGAATTTCAAGCAACGCACATCAAAGTTGCTGGCGAATGCAGCAGGCCAGGCAGCATCTCTAGGAAGAGGTACAGTCGACGTTTCGGGCTGAGACCCTTCGTCAGGACTAACTGAAGGAAGAGCTAGTAAGAGATTTGAAAGTGGGAGGGGGAGGGGGAGATCCGAGACGATAGGAGAAGACAGGAGCAGGGAGGGATGGAGCCAAGAGCTGGACAGTTGAAGGGATATGAGAGGATCATGGGACAGGAGGCCTAGGGAGAAAGAAAAGGGGTGGGGGTGGAAGCCCAGAGGATGGGCAAGGAGTATAGTGAGAGGGACAGAGGGAGAAAAAGGAGAGAGAGAAAAAGAATATATATATATAAAAATAACGGATGGGGTATGAGGGGGAGGGGGGCATTACCTTTCAGGTCCTCTTAAAACTTTCTCTTCTCACCTTAAACCTATTTCTTCTAGTATTAAACTCCCCTGCACTGGGAAAAAGACTGTGACCACAATTGTGTCCCTGATGCTTTCGAATATATGGTTGCCCCTCTGTTCTACACTCCAGCAGAAACTGTTCCACTCAAAACAGCCTCCTCTGATAGCTCAAACCCTCCAGTCTCAATAACATTTCTGCAAATCACTTCTATACATATTATTGGCATCCCTCCTATGGCAAAGCACCAGAACTAAGTAAACGTGAGATCTCACTGGCTTCATGTACAGCTGCATCATGACATCCCAACATATAGGGCCTTCAACCCATGATGTTGTGCTAACCTTTTAACCTACACCAAGATCAATCTAACCCTCCCTTCCCACATAGCACTCCATTTCTCTTTCATCCATGAGCTTATCTAAGAGTTTTTTAAATGCTCCTAATACATCTGCCTCTACCACCACCCCTGGCAGGGCGTTCCATGCATCCACCATTCTGTAAAAAAACTTACCCCTGACCATCCCCTCTATACTTTCCTCCAATCACCTTAAAATTATGCCCCCTCATATTTACCATTTCTGCCCTGGGAAGAAGTCTCTGGCTGTCCACTCTACCTACGCCTCTTATCATCTTGTACACTTGTATCTAGACACTTCTCGTCCTCCTTCGCTTCAAAGAGAAAAGCACCAGCTCGCTCAACCTATCCTCGTAAGACATGCTTTCTAGTACGGGCAGCATCCTGGTAAATCTCCTTTGCACCCTCTCTATAAGATTTAGAGGCGACCAGAGCTGAATCAGAGGTATATGTCATGAAATATGCTGTTTTGTGGCAGCAATATATAATAATAAAAATATAAATTACAATAAGTATATATATATATTTTTTTAAATTAGTAGTGCAGAAAGAGAGGGAAATATTGAAGTAGTGTAATCTGATGCCGGAGGGAGAGAAGCTGGTTCTCAATCATTGAGTGTGTGTCTTCAGGCTCCTATATCTCCTCCCTGGCGGTAGCAATGAGTGATGGGGGCCGTTACTGATGGACACCAGTTTTTGAGGCATTGCCTTTTGGAGGTGTCCTGGATGCTCGGTTCTACTCTCCAAGTGCGCCCTTTTAGTTGGAACAGTTATTCCCCCTCAACCATCAGGCTCTTGAACCAGAAGGGATCACCCCAGCACTGAACTAATTCCATACCCTATGGACTCACTTTTAAGGACTCTACAACATAACGTTCTCAATATTTATTGTTTATTTATCTTCATTTTTTTGGGGGTTTTTTTGTATTTGCATAATCTGTCATCTTCTGCACACTGGTTGTTTGGCTGCCTTGTGTGCGATTTTTCATTGATTTTGTTGTGTTTCCTTCCATTTGGTGAATGCCCTCAAGAAAATGAATCTCAAGTACATGATGACATATATGTACTTTGATACTAAATTTACTTTGAACTTTTGAACTTTGACCAAGTTTGGCAAATGGCGTCTTCACCAGTCCCAACAACATTCATGTGATGCATCTAACCCAGATATTTGTGAGTGCATGTTTGTCATCACAGTGTGCTGCAGGATCAGCAATTCAGAACCCTGAACTAATAAGTGATACTTAAGTTTGCAACCCACTGTGACAGCTGGGGAATGTAAATTTGATGAACTTAACATATCTGCAATGGAAAAGAGCACACCAGTACTTTTGACCATGAAACTACCCGATCATTCACTAATGTCCTACAGGGAAAGGAAATCTGCTGACCTTACTCAGTCTGTTCTTTGCATGGTTCTGGATTCCCAGAAACAGTATCTGTTCTCTGGAACAGTCTATCTAATCACCCAGCTCAAGGGCAGTCAGGGATGGGCAATGAATCCAGCGACGCATGCATCCTGTAAACTCACTGTGAAAAGTTTCAAAGTCAGTGTTACTGATACAGTAATGCAGAATCATTCCAATATTTCTCATGGATATATTCCCTCTTGTGATATATATATCTCTCACAAACACACCCACATCTGTGACACATTTCACACTGAAATGACGTCAATACCCATCATTGACTGATGACGGAGAGTCATTGATCTGAGTAGTTAACCCTTAGATTTAGATTTATTTATTTATCAATCACATGCATATCAAAACATGTGAACTGCACCATCTGTATTCACAATCAACACAACCTGAAGACGTTGATTCATCCCGCCACTGTAACCACACTTTCCGGCACCAAAATAACATGCCTACAATGTTCAGCAGAACACCGCACAGCCAACATTGAACAAGCAGCAGCAGCAGCAAAACAAACCCCTTTCCGAAACACCCTCCACTCACACACAGAGATGGGCCTCCAACCTCAGGTCAAGCTGACTCCAGGCCACCAATCTCCAGACCATGGCCTCAGACTTGCAGGCAAAGGGTTTCCGGCCTCAGGGCTTCAACCTCCAGACTTGCTTATTACGGACCTCCAACCTGCTGACTGACCTGAGACCTCCAATCCCAGGACTTGCTGACCTCTGACCCCATGGCTCACTGAACCCTGTTTCTGTTTCCACGAATGTTTCTGAATGTTCCTGGCACTTTCTCTTTTGATTTCAGATTTCTGGCATCTGCAGTTTTGATTTCCATCCATTGACATAACTCCCCACCATGGAAACAATTGCCCAGGAATACATCTGACCTTCTGACCCATCTCCACAGTCGACAGCAGTAGCAGTAGCAGTGAGATCATTCAAATCAAGTGTGATGCTGCCTGAAGTGGTTGTCTCTTGGTGAGTCTCCAGAGGGCTGTAGGCCGATCCAGGATCCACTCATTCTGATTAGCGGGTTCTATACCTCGCAATCCTGCCCCCTTCACCGCTTGCTGATCGCCACAGGATTTATTCCAGGATGTGATAATGGAAACTGCCTGTGTGTGACCTTTTTTAACGGGGGGGGGGAGGGTCATCTGCGGGCAGTCACCACACAGCTCTTGACAGACTGGGGTCCGGGTCCAACGTCATGGATTGCAGAGTGAATGTAACACATCTGGCACATTCACAGCACAGTGTCACCCTTGTCTCAATGTGTAACAGTCCTTAGAAATTAAAGGTGGGAATGGAGCGGCCATTGCAGGGCATTGGAAAAAGCTGCAGAGAGTTGTAAACACAGCCAGCATCCATCATTAAATACCCCCATCTCCCAGGACACGTCCCCTCCTCATTGCTACCGTCAACAAAGAAGTACTGGAGCCTGAAGACACACACTCAACGTTACAGGAACAGATTCTACCCCTCTGTCGTCAGGATATTGAACCCATGAACACTACCTCACTACTTTTTTCAATTTTCTGCTCTCTTTGTGCATTACTTATTCAATATAATTTTTATATATATTTCTTACTATAACTGAGTTTTGTTTGGTATTATATATTGTGATGTACTGCTGCTACGAAACAAAACATTGCACAACATATGCCAGTGACCCTGATCCTAAAGATTACGGGCAAATCTTCCAGTATGGTGCAGTCAGAATATCCTAAGGCAGTGAACTGTATCCTGTCTCAGATAAAAGGTGAAATGGTATTATTTCATTGAAGCACATTGGAGTGTGCCTCTCTTGGACTTACGCTAAGCCGCAGATGCTGTCTTGAGGAATAGACCCTTTTCTCATTGCTACCATCAGGGAGGAGATACAGGAGCCTGAAGACACTCAATGTTTTAGGAAAAGCTTCCCCTCACCATCAAATCTCTGACAGACAACGAACCCATGTACACTACCTCACTATTTTGTTTTGCTCTCTTTCTGCACGACTTATTAATTAATTTTACATACAGTCCCTTGAAAACTAGTCAGCCTTCGACCCTATGTCCACGTAAATGAGTATTAGATCCAGGGATTTTGATCAATTTAACTGAGAAATTTTTTCTGTGAATTTCACGCTCCCTTTTTCACAATAGACCCCCAAAAATGGAAAATTCTAAGCATGAAAAGCTAAAAATTCAAAAACTGAAATATCAGCAGTTCAACAGTATTCATCCCCCTTTACTCAATACTTAGTTCAACCATCTCTCACGGCTATTACAGCCAGCAGTCTTTTTGGATAAATCTCTGTTAGCTTTGCACAACATGATGGGGCAAGCTTTGCCCATTCTGCTTTGCAAAATTGGTCAAGCTGTGTCAGGTTAGTTGGGGAGCAGCGGTGGACAGCAATCTTGAGGTCTTACCAGAGTTGTTTGATCTGGTTAAGGTCGGGACTCTGAATGGGTTATTCAGGGACATCAATTTTCTTAATTTGAAATGACTCCATGGTTGCTCTGGCAGTGTGCTTTGGGTCGTTGTCCCGCTGATAGACAAACTTCCTCCCCAGTTTAAGCTTTCTGGCAGAGGCTAGCAGGTTTTTATCCTGGATCTTTCTGAGTTTAGCAGCATCCATGTTCCCATCAATCTTGACTAGATTTCCAGTACCTGCTGTTGAAAAGCATCCCTATAGCATGATGCTACCTCCACCATACTTTACAGTAGGGAGTTGTAACCTGCCTGATGTGTAGTATTAGATTTACACCACATGTACCACTAAATAAAAAAGCATATGCTTCATTGTAAAGACTTTGCAAAGCATCACTTAGAAGATACTCTAAAGATGTGGAAGAAAGACTTGTGATTGGATGAGACTGAAGTGAAACTTTTTGGCCTCAACACTAAGCGGTACATATGGCATAAATCTAATACTGTGCATGCTGTGGGTATGCTTCTCAGCAGCAAGTATTGGAAATCTGGTCAGGGCTAATGGGGAGATGAATGCTGCTAAATACAGAGAGATTCTGGATTAAAAACCTGCTAGCCTCTGCCAGAAAGCATAAACTAGGGAGGAAGTTCATCTTTCAGCCGGACAATGACCCAAAGCACACTGCCAGCGCAATCATGGAGTGCTTCAAACGAAGAAAATTGATGTCCTTAAGTGGCTCAGTCAGAGTCCTGACCTTCATCCGATCAAACATGTCTGGCAAGACCTCAAGATTGCCGTCCACCACCGCTCTCCAACTAACCTGGTACAGCTTGAGCAATTTTGCAAGGAGGAATGGGCAAATCCTTCCCATTATGTTATGCAAAGCTAATAGGGACTTATCCAAAAAGACTACTGTCTATAATAGCTACAAGAGGTAGTTCAACTAAGGACATTTCAACTAAGCTGATATTTCAGTTTTTAAAATTTTTCATTTTTTATGCTTTACAATTTTCCCTAGTTTTCTTTGGGCTCTATTATGAAAAAAGGAGCTTGTGATTTACAAATAAAAATCTCAGTTAAATTGTTCAAAATTCCTGGTTGTAAAACTCATTTATGTGAACAAAGAGCTGGGGCTGAATACTTTTTCAAGGCAGTGTACATAAAGTACTGTGCAAAAGGGTGTCTAAGACATTTGCCAACACAGAGTGGAGAGTAAGTGGGAGCAAAGGATGTTGGAAATGGTGAGGGTGTGGTAAGGTGGCAGAGAAAGAGTGCCAGGGGCGGGGGTTGGCGCAGGTGCAGACGCACCCAACCCTGAGACACCAGGCAAGGTAATTTGTTACCAAACAATTGGTTTATTAATCACTACAGAATGTCTCTCTGGTGTTTCCCGCTCCCTCCCCTCTCCCTTCCCCTTTTCCCAACCATGATTCCCCTTGCCCTGTCCCCTTCCTGTTCTCAGTCCACAATGAAGACCCATATCAGAATCAGGTTGATCATCACTCACATATGTCATATTTTATTGAGATACAGTGTAGAATAAGCCCCACACCACCCAGCAATCCCACAATTTAATGCTATCCTAATCACAGGACAATTTACAATGACCAATTAACCTACCAACTGGTACGTCTTTGGATTGTGGAAGGAAACTGGAGCACCCAGAGGAAACCCATGTGGTCACAGGGAGAACGTACAAACTCCCCTCAGGCAGTGGTGGGAATTGAACATGGGTCACCCGTACTGTAAAGCATTGAGCTAACCCCTACACTGCCATGCCACATCATGAAATTTGTGTTTTTTAATGGACGGACAACAGTACAATGCGATGCATAAAATTACTACATTATTGTGCAGAAGTCTTAGGCACCCTTAACACATACATGTGCCGAAGACCTTTACACAGCACTGTTTATAGATTGTATTTCACTATACTGTTGCCACAAAACACGAAGTTTCATGCCATCTGGATGTATACATTAAAACTGATTCTGATTCCGTATCTGAGCTGCTTTGTTCACATTGCACCCTCTAGAAGCTTTCTTACAGCATGTGTACAAACTGGGTGCCATCCTGCCTATAGATCAGTGACTGTGAAACACTATACAAATATCCTGAGGTTGTGAAACACCTTGTGTAAATAATGGACTTGGCAAAGGACTGAGCAGTGAGGTAGAAGGAAATGTTCCTTTTCCACGCAGGTGAATGCTTTTACAATTGCAAACCGGGCTGCGTTGTCTGAATGAACAGTGGATGCAGATGTGCAGAAAGGTTTAAAAACCATATTAATACTGAACCTCTCATCACAGCGCTAAGCAGTATTGCATCCGTATGGTACTGTCTCAGTACGTTTATATTAGTGTGCTGTAGCACTTTTTTTATTTGCAGTTATTTTGTAAATAACACTATTCTTTACATTTCTGTTCAGATGCTAAATGCATCTCATTGGCTTTGTATCTGTCCTCGGCACAATGACAATAAAGTTGAATCTAATCTAATCTAATATTGCACATCTGTTTACATCAGCAGTGCTGTGGGTTGAAGGTTTCAAATTCCTAGAAGTGAACATCACCAATTCCACGTCCACAACATGGTCAAGAAAGCTCACCAGAGCCTCTACTTCATCAGGAGGTTAAAGTTATTTGAAATGTCTCCATTGACTTCCACTGATTTTTATTGATGCACTATAGGAAGTGTCACAGCTTGTGACAACTGGTAAGGGTTTTTCCTTTGGAGAAAAGCAGGATGACAAGTGATTTGATAAAGGTGTGCAAGATGCTAAAAGGTATAGATAGAGTGGACAGCCTGAGACCTTCTCCCAGGGATGGGGACGGGCGGGGGGGGGGCGGGGGGTGAAATGCCTAATACAAGAGGGCGTAATTGTAAAGCGTATGGAGGAAAATATAGAGGGGATGTCAGAGGTAAGTTTTTGTTACACAGAGGGAGGTGAGTGCATTGAATGCCCTGCCAGGGGTGGATATATATAGGTGACTTTCATATTTAAGAGACTGTTCGATGGGATGGATGGGCACATGGATGAAAGAAAAACAGAGGGCTAATGTGGGAGGGATTAGATTCAATAGGTTAAAAGCTCACCAAGACATCACGGTTCAAATCATTCCATGGTTCCATTTAATATCAGAGAATATTAGATTACATTATACAGCCTGAAATTCCTGCTCTTTGCAGACATCCAGGAAAACAGAAGAGTACCCCAAAAGATGAGTAACAGTAAAAAAGTTAGAACCCCAAAGCCCCCTTCTCCCCCCTCCCATGCACAAGCAGCAGCAAAACATCAACCCTCCCCCTACCCACCTACTTCAGCAAAAAGCATCAGCACCCACCACCCACCAAGCCAGAAATAGGAAAACCCCCAAGAAAGACCATGATCTGCAGTAAACAAAAGCTAATTGTTCATCCTGACAAATTTGACATGCCACAGGCACTCTCTCTCTCTCCCCCCCCCCCAATAAACGGGCAGAGAGGTGTCACACAAAAAAAAACATGTGCTGAAGGGCCTGTAATGTTCTATGTTCTAACTACTTTGTGATCAGAGGAAATGACAGAATGTTGTGGACACAGCTCAGCACATCATTGAAACCAGCCTCGCCTCCAATGACTCTGACTACAATTCCCACCGCCTTAGTAAAGCAGCCAGCATAATCAAAGTCCCCACTCACCCCAGACATTCTCTCTTCTTTCCCCTCCCATCAGTCAAAAGATACAAAAGCCTAAAAGACATTGCATTAGGCTCAAAACCAGCTTTAATTCCATTGTTATAGGACTATTGAACGCTTCCCTAGTTAACAGCGGTCCCCAACCATATGCAAAGCATGTGCTACCGGGCCGCGAGGAAGCGATATGGGTCAGCTGCATCTTTCCTCATTCCCTGTCACGCACTACTGAACTTGAACATGGGGTTGCCAACTGTCCCGTATTTGCCAGGACATCCCGTATATTGGGCTAATTATTGGTTTGTCCCATACGGGACTGCCCTTGTCCCATATTTCCCCCCCTAAGGTAGAGCATTCCTATGAAACTTTTTGTGCCGAAATGTCGTAAAGCGAAGAAGCAATTACCATTAATTTATATGGGAAAAATTTTTGAGCGTTCCCAGACCCAAAAATACCCTACCAAATCATACCAAATAACAAACCTGAAATAACTCTGAGATATAGTAAAAACATGAATGATATGATAAATACACAACCTATATAAAGTAGAAATAATGTATGTGCAGTGTAGTTGGGAAGATTAAGGCAAAACCGATTTGTGGAAAGAAAATGGGAACGTACGCGCACGTCACGCATGCGCACACAGGTGCCCGCGCAAGGTTTCATGGTCATGGTAGTCTTTCCTGGGGTAAACACAAGTATCCCGGGATTCGACTGCTACATTTGTCCCTGTTTCACTCTGCATTCTGTTATTGGTTTACCTTGTCCTACCTCAATGCCCTGTGTAATGATTTGATTTGTATGAACAGTATGAAAGAATAGTTTTTCACTATTGGGCACATGTGATAATAATAAACAAATTTATGAGAGGATTAAATAATAAACACAAAAGATTCTTGGAAATAATTTGAAAAATGTGTAGCTCGGGTGGCTGATGGTTGGGTTGAGTTGCTCTCTGAGCTTGGCAATTTACTTGCAACCATTTCCACCCCACATCACAAATGGGTTTCTGAAATGACGGCCAATCAGCTGATCGATAAGTATATAAAGGCCAAGCATTCGGAGGACACACCCCAATCAAGAGCACACTGGTGATGTCTTCTCGAATAGTGATGAAAAGTTTGCAAGTAATTACAACTCAACCCAAACAAGAGATTCTGCAGATGCTGGAAATCTAGAGCAACACACAAAATGCTGGAGGAACTCAGCAGGTCAGGCAGCATGAATAAATACTCAACGTTTCAGGCCGAGTCCCTTCATCAGGACTTCAAAAGCTCTCGTTTTGACTTCCGGTAAGATGGCTGCGTATTTGGTCACAGTGACCTCTCTGGGTCCAACAAGTGGTGTAAGAATGGTCTTAAATGTTTTATCTTGTGACGACAAGACCTCAATACTGCCAGTACGGTTTATCGGTCCATTGGTAAGACCGACGGTGGGGAAGCTGTGTGGCCTCAGTTGTTGCACAGTCCAGGCCCTCGTGCCGAGTCGCCTGTTACAGCCATCCGGGGGAGGATGTGCCGGGGCAGTGTGGGAGACAGCGGGCACACAGGCCGGCTCCCCAGTCAGTGCTGCTCTCCAGAGTTCACCCCTGGAAGACGAGCTGGCTTATCCCAGCACAAGATGAGGAACTGCTGCGTGCTTATTGGCTCCAGGACAACATCCCAGCACCATCAGGTCTTCAGGCTAAACCACTAAAGGCCTTGTGCTAATATTATCTTTGTGCCTACATGTGCAATCATTACGATATCAAAGTTTAAAGTGCGAAGTAAACTTATTATTAAAGTACATATATGAGATTAGTTTTCTTGCAGGCAAATTCAGTAAATCCAAGCATCATAATAGCATCAGTGAAAGACTACACACAACAAGATGAATAAATGATCTGCAGAGGACAACAGACAGTGAAAATACAAAAGAAAATAATAATAAATAAAAAAGCAATCGATATTGAGAATATGAGATGAGACCTTGAAGGTGGTTGTGGGAACAGTTCAGTGATGAGGTGAATGAAGTTATTCCTCTGGTTTACCCGTGATGGACTGGGACATATCTAATACTTTTTGTGGGATTTTCTGCAGAAGGGCAGAAATGTGCTGTGTGTTGTGTGTGACTATAGTACTAAACTTTGCACCTTGGCCCAGAGTAACGCTGTTTTGTTTGGCTGCATACATGTGTATGCTTGAATGACAATTACACTTGAGCTTGACTTCCACCCTTGTGATACCAGACACACAAAAATGAGGATCCGTTTCCCGCATATTCTGTGCCTGTCTAAATGCCTCTTTCATACCACTGTCATACCACTCCTCACACTGAGTCCCAGATACCTACCACTCTGTGTAAAGAAAAGCTTAGCCCACACACTTCCCCCCTCACACCTTCAGTAACTGGCATTGCTGCCCTGGGAAAAAGGGGGTTACAGACTCAATCAACTCCACCACGGAGGGCATCCCTCACCATCCCTCACATGCCCTTTTTGCCTTTCTACCACTGAGCAACCTCAAGACCAATACTCAACGATTTAGGAACGGTAGCTTTCCCTCTCCAAATTACTGAATGACCAGTGAACTCACTCTCACTGCCTCATTATTCACAAACACAGAACTCTGCAGCTGCTGGAAATCTAGAGTAACACACACAAAATGACGGTGGAACTCAGCAGGTCAGGCAGCACCTGTGAAGAGGAACAAAGAGCCAACATTTCAGCCCAAGACCCTTCATGGCTGGGAAGACAGGGGGAAGAAGCCAGATTACGAAGCTGGGGTGAGGGGAAAGCGTTCAAGCTGGCAGGTCATAGGTGAGCACATGAACAACGAGGAGCAGGGATCACAGACAGGGAGCAGCGAGATGGTCTCACTGAACTGCCATTGAAGAGAAGATTTAAACCTTCAGTGTGGACATACCTGGAAAAGATTTCACAGTGGAGCAGCAAATCATAGAAGTGATTCTGCAGATGTTGGAAATCCAGAGCAACACACAAAATGCTGGAGGAACTCAGCAAGTCAGGCAGCATCCATAGAGGGGAATAAACAGTTGATGTCTCGGACTGAGATCCTTCATCAGGACTGGACTGGAAAGGAGGAGGAAGAAGCCAGAATGAGAAGTGTGGTGAATTATTCTTTTTTTTTTTTACATTATTTATTTATATTTGTAATTTATACATTTTATGTCTAGCAGTGTACTGCTACTACAAAACAACATGTCATATCAAAGTCAAAGTAAAATTTATTATCAAAGTACATACCGTATCAGTTACCATACACTACCCTGAGATTCATTTTCTTGCAGGAATTTACAAGAAAATAAAGAAATACAATATAATTTATGAAATAAAATACATAAACAAAGACTTTCGAACAACCAATGTGCAAAAGAAGATACATTGTGCAAATAAACATATAACACTGAGAACATGTGTTGTAAAGAGTTCTTGGCAGTGCGTCTGTAAGTCATAGAATCAGTTCAATGTAGTGGTGAATGAAGTTATCCAAACGGGTTCAGGAGCCCAATGATTGTAGGGCAGGGGTTCGTAACATTTTTTATGCCATGGACACCAATCATTGACTGAGAGGTCCATGGACCCCAATTTGGGAACCCCTGGGGTAATAACTGTTCCTGAACCTGGTGGTGTGGCTCTTGTACCTCCTGCCCAATGATGGCAGCGAGAAGAGAGCACGGCTTGGATGTTGGGGGTCTTTGACGATGGATGCTGCTTTCTTGTGGCAATGCTCTATGTAAATATACTCAGATATGGGATGGACTTAGTGATGATGTGTGCTGATGGTGATTGTGGAGGAGGTGTTGTTGCCAATCCATACAAACTGGGGTCTGCCAGTGAGGAAATCGAGAATCCAGTTCCACAGTGGGGTATCAAAACCTAGGACTTGGAGCCTTGCAATGAGTTTTGAGGGGATGATAGTGTTCAATGCTGAGCTGTACTCAATGAAGAGTAACCTGATGTATGCATCTTCATTGTCCAGGTGTTCCAGAGCTGATTGAAGAGCCAATGAAATGGCCTCTGGTGTTGAACTATTTTGATAGAGTTTACAGCACAGGTTTAAGGTGAGAGGGGAAACATTTCAGAAGGACCCGAGAGGCAACTTCTTCATGCAAAGGGTGATATATTTCTGAAACGAGCTGCCACATGAAGTGGTTAAAGTGGGTATAAATAACAGTTAAAAGACACTTCGACAGGTACATGGTTAGGAAGGAGTTAGAAAAGGAGTTCCCAACATTTTTATGTCATTGACTCCTGCCATTAGCTGAGGGGTGAGTCCGTGAACCCCAGGTTGGGAATCCCTGGTTTAGAGGGATATTGGACAAATAAGAGGAAACAGGACTAGCTTAGGTGGACATCTTGGTCGGCATAGACAAGTTGGGCCGAAGGGCCTGTTTCCATGACTCTTATTATCCCTAGCCTTGAGAGATTTGTTTGGAGATTGCAGGTTGCAGTTTCTTCTTGGAAAGGCGAAGGTTCAGGGGAGAAATAATGAAATAACATCAAGTGAAATATTTCTGATGCAATTTCATATGTTTGAGATACTCCAGAGAACCATGAAGCGTATAAGAGGCAGATCGCCGCTGTAGTGTATGGAACAGCAGCAATCAGTTTACTGACAGCAAGCTTATGATGACATAATTAGACCATAAGACATAGGAGCAGAAGTAGGAAATTCAGACCATCAAGTCTTCTCTGTCATTGCATCATGGATAATTTATCATCCTCCGCAATCCCATTCTCCTGACTTCTTCTCGTAACCTTTAACATGCTGACTAATCAACCTCCGCTTTAAATGTACTCAATGACTTGGCCTTCACAGCTGTCCATGGCAATGAATTCCACAGATTCTCCACTCTCTGGCTAAAGAGTTTCTCCTCAACTCTGTTCTGTCCCTCTATTCAGAGGCTGTGCCCTCTGGTCCAAAACTTACCCACTGTTGGAAGCATCCTCTTCACATCCACTCTATCTAGGCCTTTCAGTATTCAATAGGTTTCAATGAGATCCCCCGTCATTCTTCTAAGCTCTAGCAAGTACAGGCCCAGAGACATCAAATGCTCTTCATACCTTAACCTTTTCATTCCTGAAATCTTTCTTGTGAACTTCCTCTGGACTCCAATACCAGAACATTCTTTTGCACATAAGGGGTCCGAACTGCTCACAACACTTCATTTGAGATCTAACCAATGCCTTATAAACTCCCAGCTTATTATAATTAGTAAACCACAGGAACTCTACAGATGCTGGAAATTCAAGCAACACACATCAAAGTTGCTGGTGAACGCAGCAGGCCGGGCAGCATCTCTAGGAAGAGGTACAGTCGACGTTTCAGGCCGAGACCCTTCGTCAGGACTAACTGAAGGAAGAGCGAGTAAGAGATTTGAAAGTGGGAGGGGGAGGGGGAGATCCGAAATGATAGGAGATTGGCTCCATCCCTCCCCCTCCTGTCTTCTCCTATCATTTCGGATCTCCCCCTCCCCCTCCCCCTCCCACTTTCAAATCTCTAACTAGCTCTTCCTTCAATTAGTCCTGACGAAGGGTCTTGGCCTGAAACGTCGACTGTACCTCTTCCTAGAGATGCTGCCCGGCCTGCTGCGTTCACCAGCAACTTTGATGTGTGTTGCTTATTATAATTAGTGATGTTAGTTGAAATGTTCAAAACTAAGTAGGTTCTTGATTAATTCAAACCTGCTTACACTGGCTGGACAGTCAGTAACTAAAAACTTAAATATACCGTATTGGAAAGACGGTTTGTGAGGATGTCGCGAGGACGCAGGGGCTAGTGTTATAAAGGGAGGTTGGGCAGACTGGGAAGTTATTCTCTGGGGTGTAGGGCACTGAGGGGTGACCTTATAAAGGTGTGTAAGACTATGAGAAGCATAGATAAGGTGAATGTAAAATCAAATTCCCTTTGCATAGTGGAATGACTGTGGGATCACACAGTAGCGTAGCACTTACAGCGTCAGATCTCACCAATCGGGGGTTCAATTCCCGCCACTGTCTGTAAGGAGTTTGTACATTCTCCCCGTGGGTTTCCTCAGGGTGCTCCAGTTTCCTCCCGTATTGCAAGGATGTGCAGTTAGGGTTAGTGATTTGTGGGTATGTTATGTCGGTGCCAGAAGCATGGTGACACTTGCGTGCTGCCCCCACGCAGTCCGCGCTCGTTTGGCACAAGCGACGCATTTCACTGTATGTTTCGATGTATACTACGTGTGACAAATAAAGGTGATTGTTTAAGATGAGATGAGATCATAGGTTTAGGATGAGCAGGGGAAGATTTAAAGCAGTGACTTCTTCAAAGTGTGGTCCATATATGGAAAGAGCTGCCAGAGGAAGAGTTTGAGGCAGCTACAATGATGACATTTAAGAGACATTTACAAGCATTTTGTCTGGATGCATTACAGATGGGTATGGCAATTGCTGTGTGTGTGAAAGCAGGAAACTGAAGCAACACAGATCAGTACACCACAGGAACCAGCCTCCCCTCTGTGGACCCTGTCTACACTTCTCACTGCCTTCGTAAAGCTGCCAGCATAATCAAAGACCTCTCCCACCCCAGACATTCTCTCTTCACCCCTCTCCCATCGGGCGGGAGACACAAAAGCCTGAAAGCACATACCATCAGGCTCAAGGACAGCGTCTGCCCAGCTGTTATAAGACTACTGAGCATAAGACTTAAGACATAAAGCAGAATTAGGCCACTCGGCCCAATGAATCTGCTCTGCAATTGAAAGGTCCCCTAGTATGATAAGCTGGACTCTTGGCCTCACAACCTACCTCGTTAGAATCGTTCACTTTATCATTTACTGCACCTAGTTCTGGTCGCTTTTACACTTCATTCTGCATTGCTATTGTTTTACCTTATTCTATCTCAATGTGTAATAATCTGATCGGCATGAACAGTATGCAAAACAAGTTTTTCACTGTATCTTGGAACATGCAACAATAATAAACCGATACCAATACCGATACCAATACATTAGGATAGAAAACGTTTCAAGCAACCTTTTTTATGCCATGGACCTCTACCATGAAACGAGGGGTCCACGGACCCTGGGTCGGGAACCCCTGGTTTAGAGGGGCATCATGAGGTGGCATGGCAGCGTAGTGGTTAACACAACACTTTACAGTACTGGCGACCTGGGTTAAATTCCCGGTGGTGCCTGAAAGGAGATTGTACGTTCCCCTCGTAACCACGTAGTTTTCCTCTGGGTGCTCTGGTTTCTTCCCATAGTCCAAGGATGTAGCGATTGGTGGGTTAACTGATCAATGTGAATTGTCCTGTGATTAGGCTCGGATCAAATCGGGGGCTGCTGGACAGTGTGGCTCGAAGGGATTGCAGCTGTATCTGAATCAATAAATACACAAGATGATGACCACACTTCGTTTAATTTGCAAATTGTTGTGACCTTGACGGGCACATATTCAGTGTTACAAAAGGGAATTGGATAAAGATTTGAAAAGAAAAGCTTTGTGGGTTGTGGGAAGAGGACAGGGAGGATAATGACTTGGAGAACTCCTTGAAAGATAGATATATGGATATTTTATCGATCCCAAAGGAAATTAGTGTCACAGTAGCATTAGAAGTGTACAGATATATAAATATACAAATATTAGAAGAGACGTAAGAAGTAAGTTACCACAAACAGTCTCATAGGTGGGGGCATCACTTCCCCAGCTATAGGTTGACTCAATATAGAGCCTAATGGCTGAGGGTAAGAATTACCTCATCTAGCACTCTTTGGAGCAGTGCAGTTGTGTTAGTCTATAACTAAAAGTGCTCCTCTGTTCAGCCAAGGTGGCATGCAGAGGGCGAGAAACATTATCAAGAATTTCTCGGATTTTCCGTAGGGTCTTGTTCTACCACAGCCTCCAGTGTGTCCAATTTGACTCCTATACTAACCGAGCCAGCCTTTCTAATGTTTATTGAGCTTGTGTTGATGCCATTGACTCAGCACACCACCACACAGAAGATTGCACCGGTGACAACGGACTGGTAAAACATGTGAAAAAGAGGCCTGCGTACTCCAAAAGACCGTAGTCTCCTCAGGATGCAGAGGTGACTCTGGCCCTTCCTGTACACAGTCTCTGTGTTGGTGCTCGACTCAAATCTGTCATCCAGGTGCACCCCCAGGTAATTGTAGGTCCTCACCATCAATAGTAAAAGGAGGGAGGAGAAGATGGCGGCGTGACGCAGCATGCGCAGCCGTTCCGAATTATGTCAATTATGTGTTAACTAGGGGGCCATGCACAATCCAGATTTGATGGAGACAGCCGTGAGAAGCATGGAGGAACACCTGAAGAAACTTCTGAAATGCCTGCTTCGCTGCCGCTGCTACTGTGCGATTGAGAATCTCCGGAGACGAAGGCCCCAAATCCTCTGCTTCGCCTATTGCCTGTTGCCGGGGCCGGGGTCAAAGCGCTCGGGAGAGATGGTGCTCGGGGCTCGGTGTCGGAGAGCTGGTCAGAGGCTCGGAGTTTTCGGACGGACTCGGAGTCAGACTGTGGTCGGATGCTTCCAGGATGCTGCATCGGGAAGTTGGCAGCGCTGGAGGTTTACCGTCTGCGTGAGATGATGGGACTTCCGAGAGACTTTTGAGACTTTTACCGTGCCATGGTCTGTTCTTATCAAATTACGGTATTGCTTTGCACTGTTGTAACTGTATGTTATAATTATGTGGTTTTTGTTAGTTTTTAAGTCGGTTTGTCATGTGTTTCCGTGATATCATTCTGGAAAAACATTTTATCATTTCTTAATGCATGCATTACTAAATGACAATAAAAGGGGACTGTGTGTCCTCATAATCTAAAAATCTAACAAGGAGCAGTGCAGGCTTAGCCTTCCTAAAGTCTGTCACCATCTCCTTTGTCTTACTGATGTTGAGCTGCAAAGTATTCGGTGCACACCATTTGACAAAGTCCTCCACCAGAGCCCTGTATTCATCCTCCCGTTCTCCTTTTACACACTCAACTATTGCTGAGTCATGAAGAGAATTTCTGCAGATGACATGACTCAGTGTTGTATCTAAAGTCCGAGGTATACAGGGTAAACAGGAAGGGAGCCAATACAGTCCCCTGTGGGGCCCCAGTGCTGCTTAGAGCCATGTCTGACACACAGCTCTGAAGCTGCACAAACTGTGGTCTGCCAGTCAGGTCATCCATTATCCAGGATACAATGGAAGTGCCAACCTGCATTGAACGGAGTTTTTCCCCCTAGCAATGAGGGCAGTATGGTATTGAAGGCAAAATCAAAAAACAAGATCCTCACAGTGCTGCCCTGCTTATCCAAATGGGAGTAGGCTCTGTTCAGCGGGTAGACGACAGCATCATCAACTCCAGTGTGGGCAAACTGCAGGGGATCGAGGGCTGATGTGACCAGGGGTCAGAGGTGAGCCAGGACCTGCCTCTCTAGGGTCTTCACGATGTGTGAGGTTAGGGACACTTTACGCTGGTCCTTCCAGACTTTCGGTTGGCCCTTTCTGGGTACTGAGACCACACATGATGTTTTCCACACAGTCAGGACCCTTTCCGGGCTGAGACTCAGATTGAGACTGCACTGGAGAACTCCACACAGCTGCTCAACACACTCCTTCAGGACCTTGGGGGTTCACGCCATCCGGTCCCAATGCTTTGACGTGTCTGAGTTTCCCCACAGTCCTTCTCACCTGCTCAGTAATAAAGGTGAGTCCACGATGACTGGGGAGTTGGCGGAAGGTGGGGGCTGGGGAAGGTGGATATCAGAACGGTAGCAGTTGGTATGTGGAGGTGTAGATGGTGGGTGGAGGACAAAAAGGGGATATAGACAGTGGTAGCCTGTGTTGTTCATCCATGTGTTGAATTTGAGGGGGGAGCATTGGATGCCTCAGCACCTGGACTGGTATGCTAAGGGAGGTGTGAACAGGTAGCAGTTATCAAAGCTACTGAAGGATTGGTTAACCCATTCACGGCTGCATTCTGAGGCTGATTGTAGCCAGTGATGTTCTCCATGCCTCTCAACACCTGCCAGGCAGTACCCTGCCCAGGCTTGTTCTCCAGCTCTCTCCTGTATTCCTCTTTAGCCACCTTGATCTTCTCCTTTAGCTCCCTCTGCACGTTTCAATTCCTGCCCGTCCCCTGATCTAAAGGCTGTCTTTTTGTGGTTGAGAAGAGCATTAGATTACTGGTGACCCATGGTTTGTTGTTAGAGAAGCAGCAAATGGTCCTTGGTTGTGTTACAGTATCCACACAGAAGTTGATGTAGGCAGTGATTCCAACAGTAAGTCCGTTAATGCCCTCCCCACATGGTTCACAAAGCACATTCCAGTCAGCAACCTCAAAGCAGCCTTTCAAGGCCTCAATGGACTCTGGTATGTGGAGGTGGAAAGACACAGCACAAGCGCAAATGAACTAAATGCCTCCCACAAACCTGGATTCTAAACAAACCTGCTCTTCCACATCAGGGTTTCTACAGATGTGTTGTGGACAGCATTCTGACTGGATACAGGAGCATGAAGGCACACACTCAATGATTCAGGAACGGCTTCTTCCCCTCTGAATGGATATTCAACCCATGAACACTACCTCAGTACATTTTTGCACTACTTTTTTAATTTAACTACACATATAACTTGCTGTAATTCAGTTTTTTAAATTATGTATTGCAATGTACTGCCATTGTAAAACAACATAATTCACGACATACTGTATGCTGGTGATAACAAACCTGATTCTGATGTATTGCGCTGAGTATGTAGCAAATCTGAATCAGGTTTATTATCATTGACAATGTCTCTATTTTATTTCTTAGAAGTTTACACAGATTCGACATTTCACCAGAAACGCGGACGAACTTCTATAGATGCACAGTGGAGAGTATCCTATCTGGTTGCTGTTGTATATTTAGTATTTCAGTATAATTTGAGTGATCTTGTAAATATATTGTTTGATTAACCATTCTTTGTTGTTTAAATAATTCACTATGGTTATATATAAAAATATGTTCATTGTATACATCGTGACACTATGTGACACCTTGCTTAAAGTAACAAATGACGATTTTCTTCTAATTAGTTTAACGTTTTGGAGTTACAAAACATAACAATTGCATCATAGCCTGATATGGAGACACCAATATCCTTAAATGGAAAAGCCTACAAAAAGTAGTGGATACAGCCCTGTTCATCACAGGAAAAGCTCTTCCCACACTGAGCTCAGGTTACATGGAGTGCTGCCACAAGAAAGCAGCACCCATCTTCAACAAAAACCCCTCACTCACCATCAGCAAAACCAAAGAGCTGATTATCAACGACAGGAGGGAAAAAGCAAAGGTCCATGAGCCAGCCTTCATCATGGGAATGGAGGCAGAGAGGGTCAGGAGCTTTAAGTTCCTTTGCATCAAGATTGCAGAAGATCTGTCCTGGGTCCAGCATGTAAGCGTCAACACAACAATGGCACGTTGTGCCTCTACTTTCTTAGAACTATGCGTGTCACCAAAAACTGAGACAAACTTCTATGGTTGCACAGTACACAGTATCCTAACTGATTGCATCATGGCCTAGTGTAGAAAGCCAATGCCCAGGAATAGAAAAATCTACAGAAATTGGCAGATACTGCCCAGTACATCACAGGTAGAGCCCTTCCCATTATTTCAGCAAGGCATTTGACAAGGTATCCCATGCATCATGACACTATGTGACAGCTCACTTAAAGTAACAAACGAAGATAAGTAACTTATTGAGAAAGTAAGGAGGCATGGGATCCAAGGGGACATTGCTTTGTGGATCCAGAAATGGCTTGTGGTTGTAGACAGGTCATATCCTACATGGAGGTCAGTGACCAGTGGTGTGCCTCAGAGATCGGTTCTGGGACCCCTACTCTTCGTGATTTTTATAAATGACCTGGATGAGGAAGTGGATGGATGGGTTAGTAAATTTGCTGATGACACAAAGGTTGGGGGAGTTGTGGATAGTGTGGAGGGCTGTCAGAGGTTACAACAGGACATTGATAGGATGCAAAACTGGGCTGAGAAGTGGCAGATGGAGTTCAACCCAGATAAGTGTGAGGTGGTTCATTTTGGTAGGTCAAATATGATGGCAGAACATAGCATTAATGGTAAGACTCTTGGCAGTGTGGAGGATCAGAGGGACCTTGGGGTCCGAGTCCACAGGACACTCAAGGCTGCTGCGCAGGTTGACTCTGTGGTTAAGAAAGCTTACAGTGCATTGGCCTTCATCAATCGTGGGATTGAGTTTAGGAGCCAAGAGGTAACGTGGCAGCTATATAGGACCCTGGTCAGACCCCACTTGGAGTACTGTGCTCAGTTCTGGTCGCCTCACTACAGGACGGATGTGGTAAACATAGAAAGGCTGCAGAGGAGATTTACAAGGATGTTGCCTGGATTGGGGAGCATGCCTTATGAGAATAGGTTGAGTGAACTCAGCCTTTTTTCCTTGGAGCGACGGAAGATAAGAGGTGACCTGATAGAGGTGTATAAGATGATGAGAGGTATTGATCGTGTGGATAGTCAGAGGCTTTTTCCCAGGGCTGAAATGGCTAGCATGAGAGGGCACAGTTTTAAGGTGCTTGGAAGTAGGTACGGGGGGGGATGTCAGGGATAAGTTTTTTACGCAGAGAGTGGTGAGTGAGTGGAATGGGGTGCTGGCGACAGTAGTGGAGGCAGATACGATAGGGTCTTTTAAGAGACTCCTGGACAGGTACATGGAGATCAGAAAAATAGAGGGCTATGGGTAACCCTAGATAATTTCTCAGGTAAGGACATGTTCGGCACAGCTTTGTGGGCCAAAGGGCCTGTATTGTGCTGTAGGTTTTCTATGTTCTCTATGTTTCTATATTTGAGTACACCGTGGATTCTGATTAATTGGGACATATCGGGATCAGTACATTTTGGCCCAATTAAGCGGGTGCCTAATTAGCCAAAGTTTCATGGAAATAGTTAAAAGGTATAAAAAAGACAAACTACCATTTAACTGAGTCACAAATTATGTAATTAACTGAAATACAGAATAAATTAGAACACTACCAATACATCTACAGTACAATAAAACTGTGTATTAGTTCCTAACAGTTATCGATGGAGGAATTCATCTGCCATGGGTTCTTTTGATTGACTACCTTCCTACAATGCTTTAGATGATTGAATCCCCCAAATCTTCACTTTCATTGTAACATTCAAGATGATTGTAGATACCTTCGTTATTCCTAACTTGAGGAAGTAGTGAAATTGTTTCATTTTCACTCACGGCTGTCTCTGGCATCTCTAAGCCTGAATGCTTGAATCCATAGTGAGCAGTTCTGAATTGTCTTACTGTTTACTTGTCGCCAACTATCAGTGACAAAAGCATTGCCTTTTGAACACAAACACACACAACTAACGCTATTTAAAAACTGATCGCACTAAACACAGTGTAGTGTCTAATGGCCATGCCAGAGCACGCGACTGATGCTAGTTAGAAACTGTTCAGCAACAGTCTCCTGCCCGAATTCAGCAGCATAGTATTCGAAATAGATGATGGGAATCTCGGCTATTTTCTTGATTTTGTTTTTGTTCTCCTAGAGTTGTCCCAAATAAATGGCTGTCCCAATTAACCGATGGCTCAATTAACCGTAACACAACATATTTACGTAGAGCACTGCTTCACCCATCAGGCTCCTGAACCAGTGAGGATAACTTCACTCACCTCAACTCTGAACTGATTCTAACACCTACAGACTGACTTTCAAGGAGTTTTTACAACTCATGTTCTCAGTATTATATTTTTATTTGGATAGTTTGTCTTTTTTTGCGCATTGATTGTTTCTCAGTCTTTGTTTATGTAGTCTTTTTTTCATAAATTCTATTGTATTTTTAAAAAATTTTCTTGTAAATGCCTTCCAGAAAAGTAATCACAAGGTAGTACATGGTAACATATAAGTACTTTGATAATAAATTTAGTTTGAACTTTGAACTTTTGAACTTTGAACGCACGTCTCCAAAGCACAGTCGCCATAGCAACCTTCCCTTATAACTCTGTGAATGCAAATCCTAGCGTTCAGAACATAGATACAGTTCTTTTTGCTATCTCCCCATCAAAGTATTATTAATTGCTCCATACCTTAAAATTTTCTGGCTGGGTTGTAGACCAGACAGGGAAAACTGCAGACAATATCCACAAGAAAATGAAAATCAGGGTTGTATGCAGTGACAGTTAGTCTATGTACTTTGATAACACATTTACTTTGAACTTTGATATTTACTTTACGTCAAATGTGTGATGATTTGCAGAAGCCTGCTGCCAGGGCAGGCATCTGAGATTGGGTGGAGAGGCCTCAACTCCTGGGTGTGTGTGGGGAGGGCAGCCAGTGGGCCGACAGGGGTCTGAGGAGGATCTCCTAAAACAGAAGTGCTGGTAATCTTTGGAAATCAGTTCCAATTCAGGGTTCGGACCCGGGACGTCAACAGTCCCTCACACACCCTTCCCCCGCCCCCGCCCCTTCTACAGATGCTGCCTGACCCAGAGAGCTCTTGGAGCCGATTGTGTGTTAACACATGTGTTGACCCTTCAGCATACAATGTTGTGCCACATTTTTAACCTACTCTAAGATCAATATGACCCTTACCTCCCACATTCAGACATCCCACCTCTCCCGGAAGTTCCGGGAGTCTCCTGCATATCGATAGTGGCTCCCTGACACTTGGAAATTATATACAATATCCCAGAAATAGATTTTTTTGAGAGGGAGAGGGAGAGAGAGAGCGAGCATCCTGATTGGTCTCTCTTCGTGCTAAGAGTGGCCCCCAACTACCGGGCCGTGAGGAAACAATATGATTTGGCAATATGAAACGATACGAGTCAGCTGCACCTTTCCTCATTCCCTGTCACGCACTGTTGAATTTTAACGCATGCAAGGTCATCAGTGACCCAAGACGTGCAAAGGAATGGGTCTGTGACCCATTTGTGAATGTCCCCGGTGAATCATCCACGTCAGCGCGGGAAAAAGATCAACTCCTCGAGCTTGCAAATGATGGCGGGCTGAAAAGTATGTTTGACATAACATCTCTGCCGACATTCTGGATCAAAGTCAAGGTTGAATATCCTGAGATAGCCACGAAAGCGCTGAAAACGTTGCTTCCATTTCCAACATATTTCTGTGAAGCGGAGTTTTCTGCGATGAATGCAACGAAAGCTAAATTGCAGAATAGACAGGACATAAGGAACCCCCTTCAAGTATCGCTGTCTCCCATCACCCCTCGATAGGACCGTCTTGTTGCAGGAAAACAAGCCCAGGGCTCCCACTGATTCAGCAATATTGGTGTGTTGCAATGATTTTATATGTTCATACGAGGAAAATATGCAGTGTGATTAATATCCAAACGTTACTTAAAATGTTATGATGCTATTGACTTATAAGTGACTTATAATTCAGTGGTCCCAGCTTCCGGGCCGCGAAGAATACAACGGTGTTCAGAACGCACCCAGCACATCTTTAAGAAAAAAGCCGAAATAAACAAGCTAATTAATTAGGTGCCACCCTAATTAGATTGCCCATTGCGTCGCCTCTGATCTGGGCCGACATTTATGTGCTGGGCGGCACCTAATCAATTTGCTTGTTTATTTCGGCTTTTTTCTTAAAGATGTGCTGGGTGCGTTCTGGCTACAGCTGTATTCTCCGCGGATCGGTATTGGTTCGCTGCCCGGAGGTTTGTGACCACTGTTATAACTGACTTATCACTACATTCATGTGAGGAAAATATGCACTGTGTGTTTAATATTAAATTCGTCAGATAAACCCTTTTAGAAACGAAATTGAGTGTATTAGCCACTTACAAGTGACTTACAGTTATCACCTATATTCCGGTCGCGTTTAACACCCGCCCCCACCCCACCCCCGACCCGGCCGGTCCGCAAGAATATTGTCAATATTAAACTGGTCCACGGTGCAAAAAACGTTGGGGACCCCTGATTTAAACTAGCTGGCTGGTTGCTAAGGAGCTACTCTGTTGATGTCCTACGTGATGAGGCCAAACTCCCTGTAGACTTGCTTAAAGTTGTAATAGCATAAACATGATAATATTTATCATGATAATAAACATGATAATATAAGTACATATTTTAATGTCACATTTGCTGCAAATACCCAACTTGGTTTACAGATTAGACAAAATCACTAAACAAAGTATTAAATACACCCTTGGAGATCGATGGGAGGAGTGATATGGGGTTGCGGGGGGCGGGGATGCTACCTCCCTGAAATGAGTTTTTACAGGGTGGGCTGTCTGCATATTTCCCTCCGTTTCTCTATCACCCATGTGCCTATATAAGAGTCTCTTAAATGCCCCTAATACTCCTGCCTTTACCATCATCCCTGGGTACACCCACTACTGTCTATGTTTGAAACTTATCTCTGACATCCCCCTATACTTCCCTCCAATCACCTTAAAAATTCTGTCCTGGGAAAAAGACCCTGGCTATCCGTTCGATAAATCCCTCTTATAATCTTGTACACTTCTTTCAAGCCATCTCTCCTTCAGTCCAAATACCCTGGTAAATCACCTCTGCACCCTCTCTAAAGCTTCCATGCCCTTCCTATAATGAAGTGACCAGAACTAAACTTGTGTTGAACTAAACAAAGGATAATGGTTGGATTATCCTTTGCGTTTTTGGCTAATATTGTAGGAGGCAACAAGGACATATACAGAAGTGGTTGAGTGGTGTCACAAGAACAAACTTACAACTGAGCAGCAATAAGAACAAGGAATTGATTGTGGACTTCAGGAAGAAGAAGTCTAGGGAATACACGCCACTCCTCAGTGAGGATATCAACAATGGAAAAGGTGAGCAGTTTTAAATTCCTGGGCAACGGTGTCTCAGAGGATCTACTGTATCCTGGGCCCAACGTATTGAGGCAATCACAAAGCAGACACACCAGCAGCTATATTTCATTAGGAGTATGAGGAGATTTGGAATGTCACCAAAGACCAGCAAATTTTATTCAGATGTTCCACAAGGAGCACTCTGACTGGTTGCATCACCGTCTGGTATGGACGGGCCACTGCAGAGGATCAGAAAAAGCTGCAGAGGGTTGTAAACTCAGCCAGATCCTTCATGGAAACTAGCATCCCCACCATGAAGGACATCTTCAAAAGAAGAATGCCTCAAGAAGGCGGTGTTGTGTATTTAATATTTCAATAATATTCATGTAAGCTTGTGTGTGTGTGTATATATATATATAAAGTTGATTAAGTGTTCTTCATTTAATTAATTACGGGTTATACATAAAATACGTTAATGCGTTTGTTACGTATTGCACTGTACTGCTGCTGCAAAACGACAGATTTCATGACATTTGTCAGTGATAATAAACCCGATTCTGAGGATCACCAGGTAGCACGATGCGCCTTGAGGCTTTCACTCTGTTCAAATGGATGTGGGTTTTCAGTTTGGTATTCAGGTATGGATGGTGAGTTGGGACATCTCAACAAAATTCATCGCACTCCCCACACACAGCACCCCTTTGCTCCTCCCACCCTCGTCCCACCAACCCCCATGCCCATATCTCAGAACCCCTCCTTCCCAAAATCCTACTAGCCTGGCCAATAACACCGACTGAACCCAGAAATGCTCGCAGCATTGGGGAGCATTAGGCCTCACCTACAGCACTGCATTCATTCTGGATTTCTCATTACAGAAAGGACATGGAGGCTTTGGAGATGTTGCAGATAAGGTTTACTAGGATACTACCTAGGTTGGAGGGCAACTGCTATAAGACATTGGACAAATTGGGTTGTTTACTCTGGAGCAGCAGAGGCTGATGACGGGTGTCGGCCTGAAATTTCGACTGTCTATTCCTCTCTGCAGAAGCTGCCTGATCCACTAAGTAGCTCCAACACTTCGTGTGTGTGTGTGTGTTGCTCTGGATTTTCAGCATCTGCAGAAACTCTTGTGTTCACAGGGTTGAGAGAGGACTTGATACAAGCTTGTAAAATTTAAGAGCCTTTAACAGAGGACACAGTAGATCTTCTTCCAGGATTGAAATGTCCAGTGCCAGAGGGCTCACATTTAAGGCAGGGGTTCCCAATCTTTTTTAACGCCATGGACCAATACCATTAAGCAAGGGGTCTGTGGACCTGAGGTTGGGAACCCCTGATTTAAGTTCAAAGGAGGGTGTGTGAGGCAAGTGTTTTTACACAGAGAGTGGAGGGTGCCCGGAATGCGCTGCCACACGTGGTGTTGGAGACGAATACGATAAGGACATTTAGGAGGCTCTTCGACAGGCACATGTATGTGCATAGACAGGACATTGTACATACAGAAGGGATTAGTTTAGTGAGGTGGTTAATTACCTGTTAATTAGCTTGGCACAACATCATGGGCCAAAGGGTTTGTTCCTGTGCTGGACAGTTGTATGTAGTCAGGATCACCCGGCCAGATAATGCCAGGAATTTCAGCTACATGGTCAAGCAACAGTGAAGGCTCAATGGACAGAGGTTGTGATTCAGAATCCCATAAGTCCAGAAAACAGAGCAAAATTAGGCCATTCAGTCCATCAAATATGCACCACCATTCTATCATGGCTGATTTAATATCCCTTTGAATAACTGACTTCCTGACTTCTCCCCATAATCTTTGATACCCTTACTAATCAAGAAACTATCAATCTCCACTTTAATTATACCAATGATTTGGTCTCCACGGATAAATTCCACAGATTCACCACCCTCTTGCTACAGCTCATCTCTGTTCTAAAGAGACGTCCCTCTATTCGGAAATGATTCTGCAGGTTATGAAATCAGTTCAATGTTGAGGTGACTAAAATTATCCACTCTAGTTCAGGAACCTGATGGTTGAAGGGTAATGGCTGTTCCTGAACCTGGTGGTGTGGGTCTAAGGCTCCTATAGCTCCTTCCCAATGGCAGCAGTGAGAAGACAGCACGGCCAGGGTGGTGGGGCTTCTTGATGGTGGATGCTGCTTTCCTGTGGCAGTGCTACTTCCAGCATTTATGTTGCATGTTTGCACTGTCCCCACGTGCTTTACCATTCGTGAAGTATGGGCTGCAGCAACAAACACTTTGCTGCAGTAACTTGGGGGGGGTGGGTGGGTCAGGGTCGAGAGGTCGAGAGGTATCCACGTAAGGAACGGAACTGTCAACATTTCAACTTGTGGGCTTGCAATATTGGCACTGGAATGTGTGGCACGGCTTGAGGGCTGCCCTGGCACATCCTTGAGTTGTTAACGCAAACGACACATTTCGAAACGCTGCGTCAGGACCAGACCACTGCAGTGCCACTTGACTGATTTGTGGTGTGGTTGGTCACACCACATTTCCCAAGGGCAAATAGAGATGGACATTAAATGCTGATGCTGATACCTACACCCAGGGTATGATCTTACAATGATCTTCTATTTATGATCTCTCAGATTTCCTCTATTTCAAAGGCAACACGTCAAAACTTCTTCATTTCCAAGAATCCTGAGGTCACGAAAGGCCCGCTATAAATGTAAGTCTTTTTTTAATCTTAGATTGAAGTCCAACTCTCCCCTCCCCAATTTGTTTCTGGAGGTCATTAAGGTTCAAAATAAATTTTCAGAGTACATATATGTCACCATATACAACCTTAAGATTCACAGTAAATACAAAGAAACCCCAAAAAAATTAAATAAACAATGAATATCAAGAACACGAGACGACGAATCCTTGAAAATGAGTCCACAGGTTGTGGGAACTGTTCAGTGCTGGGGATGGATAAAGGGGATGCAGTGAATGTTGTATATTTGGACTTTCAGAAGGCCCTTGACAAGGTGCCACACATGAGGTCGCTTACCAAGTTAAGAGCCCATGGTATTACAGGAAAGTTACTAACATGGTTAGAGCATTGGCTGATTGGAAGGAGGCATCGAGTGGGAATACAAGGATCCTTGTCTGGTTGGCTGCCAGTGACTAGTGGTGTTCCGCAGGGGTCAGTGTTGGGACCACTTCTTTTTATTTTGTATATCAATGATCTTAGATGAGTCAAATAGATGGCTTTGTTGTCAAGTTTGCAGATGATACAATGATTCATGTTAAGGGCAGGTAGTGTTGAGGAAACAAGTAAGCTGCAGAAGGTCTTAGACAGATTAGGAGAATGGGCAAGAAAATGGCAAATGAAATACAATGTTAGAAAAGGCATGATCATTCACTTCACCTCTTTCACCTCAGACGGTTGAAGATGTTTGGTATGGGTCCCCAAATCCTAAGAACTTTCTATAGGGGCACAATTGAGAACATCCTGACTGGCTGCATCACTGCCTGGTATGGAAACCGTACCTCCCTTAATCGCAGGATTCTGCAGAGCCTAGCACATCTGTAGATGTGAACTTCCCACTATTTAGGACATTTACAAAGACAGGTGTGTAAAAAGGGCCCGAAGGATCACTGGGGACCTGAGTCTCCCCAACCACAAACTGTTCCAGCTGCTACCATCCAGGAAACAGTACAGCAGCACAAAAGCCAGGACCAACAGGCTCCAGGACAGCTTCTTCTACCAGGCCATCAGACTGGTTAATTCATGCTGATGCAACTGTATTTCTATGTTATATTGTTGTACATCATATTTGTTACAAATTACTATAAATTCCACATTGCAAATTTAGACAGAGACGTAATGAAAGATTTTTACTCATGTATCTGAAGGATGTACGTAATAAAGTCAATTCAATTCAATTCTTTTGGTAATAGAAATAAATGTGCAGACTATTTTCTAAACAGGGAGATAATCTAAAAATCTGAGATGCAAAGGGATTTTTAAGGTTAACTGCAGGGTGAGTCAGTGGTGAGGAAGTCAAATGCATTGTTAACATTAATTTCAAGAGGTCTTGAATACAAGAGCAGGGATGTGATGATGAGGCTTTATAAGGCACTGGTGAGGCCTCACCTTGAGTATTATGAACAAGTTTTGGGCCCCTCATCTATGAAAAGATGTGCTGGCATTGGAGAGGGTTCAGAGGAGGTTCACAAGGATGATTCCAGGAATGAAAGGGTTATCATTCGAGGAAAGTTTGCTGGCTCTGGGTCTGTACTTGCTGGAATTCAGAAGGATGAGGGGGGATCTCATTGTAGACAGAGTAGATGTGGAAAGGATGTTTCCCATGGAGGGAGAGTCTAGTAAAGGAGGGCACAGCCTCAGGATAGAGGGGCTCCCTTACAAAACAGAGATGCCAAGAAATTTCTTTAGCCAGAGGGTGGTGAATTTGTGGAATTTGTTACCACAGGCAGCTGTGGAGGCCAGGTCGTTGGGTGTATTTAAGGCAGAGAATAATAGGTTTTTGATTGGACTTGGCATCAAAGGTTATAGGGAGAAGGCCGGGGAATGGGGTTAAGGAGGGGAGAAAAGGATCAACCATGACAGAATGGTGGAGCACACTCGATGGGCCAACTGGCCTAATTTGGTTCCTCTGTCTTATGGTCTTATGGTCTTATGGACTTATGGAGTGAAGTTATCCACACTGGTTCAAGAGCCTGATGGTTAAAGAGACAGCAGGTTCAAACACTACATTAGAGAACACAGAGGCAATACAGACATTGCCTTCAATTACAGAAAGGTCTCCATTACATTCTTACGAACACATTATAAATATCTTATTTATTTTGAATTCTCCTCTTCCCAGTGCTGACTTCAAACCTGACCACAGGCGACCGACCTTCACAGTACTGATCTGCCATGACCTTGCTTACAATTCCTTTACGTGAATCAATAACCAGAACCTTCAATAGCCAAGGTCAAAGGGGGGAGGGAAATGGAAGTTAAGGGAACACAAAGTGCTGTCTCATAGATTTGCCAGGAGCCTGAGATTTAGCTGAGGACGGCAGTCACTTCAGTAATGCTACTAAAAGGGAAACGCATTATCCTGAAGGCTACTAATTAATGACATTAGAGTGGAATGTCGCCACAAAGAAAAGAGTGCAAAATATAATGTGAAGTCGCAATATTTCAGCTCTCTCCTTTGGACACACAGCACAACATAAAGGTTTTAATAACGAGTAGTCAAAACTGCCCAATACATCCCTGGCACTGGCCAACCCACCATCAAGGACATATATACAGAAAGGTGCCAGAAAAGGGACAGTAACATCATGAAGGATCCCACCCATCCTGCTCACGGACTGTTTGACACCAGGACCACCAGACTCAAAACCAGTTACTTTCCCCAAGCAGTAAGGCTGATCAACACCTCCCCCACTAACCCACCCCTCCACACCCCCAACCACCACTACTTTATCATTTCCTGTCAGTCACCTAAAGTACAGACACACCTATGCCTATCATCACTTTATTTACATACAATCAATCTATGTATATAATCTATCTCATATATTTATACTTATTAAGTTTTTAAGTCTTTATCTTAGTGTGTTGCATTGGATCTGGAATAGCAATTATTTTGTTCATCTTTACGTTTGGAAAAAGACATTAAACAATCATGAACCGTAAATCTGTGCTGCTCAGCTGATGGGTCTGGAATTGGGCTCTGCAAAACGGAGTGAATAAATTCAAAAATAAAGAATAAAAGATTAGCTTTATTTGTGGCAAGTACATCAAAATATTACTGTGAAATACGTTGCTTGCATCCGAGACACATTAAGGGCAGCCTGTAAATGTCATTACATTTCCAGTACCAGCATAGCATGGCCTTTACTTAACCCACCCGTCTTTGGAGTGTGGGAGGAAACCGGGGGATCTGGGGGAACTCACAGGTCACAGGGAGAACAACAAACTCCTTACGGACTGCAGCGGGAATTGAACCCTCATAGAACAGTATAACACAGCACAGCAACAGGCCTGACCACAGGCGACCGACCTTCAATGTTGTTTGATCTTTGATCCACAATGTTGTGCTGAACCATTTAAATAAGTAATTAAATAGTAACTAAACTATTTCCTTCTGCCTACACAATGTCCTTATCCTTCTATTTCCCTCACAATCATGTGCCTATCTAAACATCCCTTTAAAGTCCCTCATGTATCTGCCTCTACCACCTCCCCAGGCAGCGCATTCAAGGCAACCTTGAAAAAAAAACTTGCTGCTCACGTCTCATAGAAACATAGAAAATCTACAGCACAGTACAGGCCTTTCGGCCCACAAAGCTGTGCCGAACATGTCCTTACATTCGAAATTACCTACAGTTACCCATAGCCCTTTATTTTTCTAAGCTCCATGTACCTGTCCAGGAGTCTCTTAAAAGACCCTATCGTATCTGCCTCCACCAACGTCGCTGGAAGCCCACTCCACACACTTACCACTCTCTGAGTAAAAAACTTGCCCCTGACATCACCTCTGTACCTACTTCCAAGCACCTTAAAACTGTGCCCTCTCATGCTAGCTATCTCAGCCCTGGAAAAAAGCCTCTGACTATCCACACGATCAATGCCTTTCATCATCTTATACATCTCTATCAGGTCACTTCTCAACCTCCATCACTCCAAGAAAAAAGGCCAAGTTCACTCAACCTATTCTCATAAGGCATGCTCTCCAATCCAGGCAACATCCTTGTAAATCTCCTCTGCACTCTTTCTATGGTTTCCACATCCTTCCTGTAGTGAGGCGACCAGAACTGGGCACAGTACTTCAAGTGGGGTCTGACTAGGGTCCTATATAGCTGCAACATTACCTCTCAGCTCCTAAACTCAATCCCATAATTGATGAAGGCCAATGCTCCGTGTGCTTTCTTAACTACAGAGTCAAACTGCGCAGCAGCTTTGAGTGTCCTATGGACTCGGACCCCAAGATCCCTCTGATCCTCCACACTACCAAGAATCTTAGCATTAATACTATATTCTGCCATCATATTTGACCTACCAAAATGAACCACCTCACACTTATCCAGGTTGAACTCCATCTGCCACTTCTCAGCCCAGTTTTGCATCCTATCAATGTCCCGCTGTAAACTCTGACTGCCCTCCACACTATCCACAACTCCCCCAACCTTTGTGTCATCAGCAAATTTACTAACCCATCCATCCACTTCCTCATCCAGGCCATTTATAAAAATCACAAAGAGTAGGGGTCCCAGGACAGATCCCTGAGGCACACCACTGGTCACCAGCCTCCATTCAAAATATGACCGGTCTACAACCACTCTTTGCCTTCAATGGGCAAGCCAATTCTGGATCCACAAAGCAATGTCCTCTTGGATCCCATGACGCCTTACTTTCTCAATAAGCCTTGCATGGGGTACCTTATCAAATGCCTTGCTGAAACCCATATACACTACATCTATGGCTCTACCTTCATCAATGTGTTTAATCACAACCTCAAAAAATTTAATCAGGCTCGTAAGGCACAACCTGCTTTTGACAATGCCATGCTGACTACTCCTACTCATATTATGCCTCTCCAAATGTTCATAAATCCTGCCTCTCAGGATCTTCTCCATCAACTTACCAACCACTGAAGTAAGACTCACTGGTCTATAATTTCCTGGGCTATCTCTACTCCATTTCTTGAATAAAGAAACAACATCTGCAACCCTCCAATCCTCTGGAACCTCCCCCGTCCCCATTGATGATGCAAAGATCATCCCCCAGAGGCTCAGCAATCTCCTCCCTCGCCTCCCACAGTAGCCTGGCATATATCTTGTCCGGTCACAGTGACTTATCCAACTTGATGCTTTCCAAAAGCTCCAGCACATCCTCTTTCTTAATATCTACATGCTCAAGCTTTTTAGTCCGCTGTAAGTCATCACTACACTCGCCGAGATCCTTTTCCATAGTGAATACTGAAGCAAAGTATTCATTAAGTAGAACCATAGAAACTACAGCACAGAAACAGGCCTTTTGGCCCTTCTTGGCTGTGCTGAACCATTTTCTGCCTAGTCCCACTGACCTGCAAACGGACCATATCCCTCCATACACCTCCCATCCATGTATCTGTCCAATTTATTCTTAAATATTAAAAAAGAACCCGCATTTACCACCTTGTCTGGCAGCTCATTCCATACTCCCACCACTCTCTGTGTGAAGAAGCCCCCCCTAATGTTCCCTTTAAACATTTCCCCCCTCATCCTTAACCTACGTCCTCTGGTTTTTTTCTCCCCTTGCCTCAGTGGAAAAAGCCTGCTTGCATTCACTCTATCTATACCCATCATAATTTTATATACCTCTATCAAATCTCCCCTCATTCTTCTACGCTCCAGGGAATAAAGTCCTAACTTATTCAACCTTTCTCTGTAACTGAGTTTCTCAAGTCCCGGCAACATCCTTGTAAACCTTCTCTGCACTCTTTCAACCTTATTTATATCCTTCCTGTAATTTGGTGACCAAAACTGAACACAATACTCCAGATTCGGCCTCACCAATGCCTTATACAACCTCATCATAACATTCCGGCTCTTATACTCAATACTTCGATTAATAAAGGCCAATGTACCAAAAGCTCTCTTTACGACCCTATCTACCTGTGACGACACTTCTAGGGAATTTTGTATCTGTATTCCCAGATCCCTCTGTTCCACTGCACTCCTCAGTGCCTTACCATTAACCCTGTATGTTCTACGTTGGTTTGTCCTTCCAACGTGCAATACCTCACACTTGTCAGTATTAAACTCCATCTGCCATTTTTCAGCCCATTTTTCCAGCTGGTCCAAGTCCCTCTGCAGGCTCTGAAAATCTTTCTCACTGTCTACTACACCTCCAATCTTTGTATCATCAGCAAACTTGCTGATCCAATTTGCCACATTATCATCCAGATCATTGATATAGATGACAAATAACAATGGACCCAGCACTGATCCCTGTGGCACACCACTAGTCACAGGCCTCCACTCAGAGAAGCAATTCTCTACCACCAGTCTCTGGCTTCTTCCATCGAGCCAATGTCTAATCCAATTTACCACCTCTCCATGTATACCTAGCGACTGAATTTTCCTAACTAACCTCCCATGCGGGACCTTGTCAAAGGCCTTACTGAAGTCCATGTAGACAAAATCCACTGCCTTCCCTTCATCCACTTTCCTGGTAACCTCCTTGAAAAGCTCCAACAGATTGGTCAAACATGACCTACCATGCACAAAGCCATGTTGACTCTTCCTAATAAGCCCCTGTCTATCCAAATGCTTGTAGATTCTGTCTCTTAGTACTCCCACCAATAACTTACCTACTACTGACGTTAAACTCACCGGCCTATAATTTCCCGGATTACTTTTCGATCCTTTTTTAAACAACGGAACAACATGAGCCACTCTCCAATCCTCCGACACTTCACCCGTAGACAGCGACATTTTAAATATTTCTGCCAGGGCCCCCGCAATTTCAACACTAGTCTCCTTCAAGGTCCGGGGGAACACTCTGTCAGGTCTCGGGGATTTATCCACTTTAATTTTCCTCAAGACAGCAAGCACCTCCTCCTTTTCAATCTGTACAGTTTCCATGGTCTCACTACTTGATTCCCTCAATTCCATAGATTTCATGCCAGCTTCCTTCGTAAATACAGACGCAAAAAACCTATTTAAGATCTCCCCCATTTCCGCACAAAGCCGACCACTCTGATCTTCAAGAGGACCAATTTTATCCCTTACAATCCTTTTGCTCTTAATATACTTGTAAAAGCTCTTTGGATTATCCTTCACTTTGACTGCCAAGGCAACCTCATGTCTTCTTTTAGCCCTCCTGATTTCTTTCTTAAGTATTTTCTTGCACTTCTTATACTCCTCAAGCACCTGATTTACCCCCTGTTTCCTACACATTTCATACAACTCCCTCTTCTTCTTTATCAGAGTTGCAATATCCCTTGAGAACCAAGGTTCCTTATTCCTATTCAATTTGCCTTTAATCCTGACAGGAACATACAAACTCTGCACTCTCAAAATTTCCCCTTTGAAAGCTTCCCACCTACCAATCACATCTTTGCCAGAGAACAACCTGTCCCAATCCACGCTTTTTAGATCCTTTCTCATTTCTTCAAATTTGGCCTTCTTCCAGTTCAGAACCTCAACCCTAGGACCAGATCTATCCTTGTCCATGATCAAGGTGTTATGATCACTGGAACCAAAGTGCTCCCCTGCACAAACTTCTGTCACTTGCCCTAATTCGTTTCCTAACAGGAGATCCAATATTGCATCCCCTCTAGTTGGTCCCTCTATATATTGATTTAGAAAACTTCCCTGAACAATTTTACAAACTCTAAACCATCTAGACCCCTAACAGTATGGGAGTCCCAATCAATGTTTGGAAAATTAAAATCTCCTACCACCACAACTTTATGTTTCCTGCAGTTGCCTGCTATCTCTCTGCAGATTTGCTCTTCCAAGTCTCGTTGACTATTGGGTGGTCTGTAATACAATCCCACTAATGTGGCCATACCTTTCCTGTTTCTCAGCTCCACCCATAAGGACTCAGTAGACAAGCCCTCTAATCTGTCCTGCCTGAGCATTGCTGTAATATTTTCCCTAACAAGCAATGCTACTCCCCCACCTTTCATTCCTCTGCCTCGATCACACCTGAAACATCGGAACCCTGGAATATTAAGCTGCCAGTCCTGCCCCTCCTGTAGCCAAGTTTCACTAATTGCTACAACATCATAATTCCACGTACCTCTGCTATCTCCTCCGGTTCCATACACACTTTTCCACTGTCACATTTGATTGGTCCTATTCTCTTACGTCTTATCCTCTTGCTTTTCACATACTTGTAGAATGCCTTGGGGTTTTCCTTAATCCTGTCCGCCACGGCCTTCTCACAGCCCCTTCTGGCTCTCCCAATTTCTTTCTAAAGCTCCTTCCTACTAGCCTTATAATCTTCTAGACCTCTATCATTACCTAGTTTTTTGAACCTTTCATAAGCTCTTCTTTTCTTCTTGACTAGATTTACAACAGCCTTTGTACGTTTCCTTCGAAACTACCCCCTCTCACCCTAAATGCACGCCCTCTGGTATTAAATCTGATCTTACAGCTGGTGCTCTGGGAGTGTTACACTACCCTACTGCTTCACTGATCAATGGTCAAACTGCCAGCAACAGGTCCCACAACAGCCACATTCCCCACCCCAGCCATTCAGTCCCAGTGACAAGAAAAAGGGAATTACAGGTGCAAACAGAAAACCATTATCCGATATATAATCAGCTATTCAAACACACCCAAGTAAAGCTCCCTCTACAGCAGGGGTTCCCAACCTGGGGTCCATAGATCCCTTGCTTAATGGTATAGGTCTATGGCAAAAAAAGGGTTGGGAACCCCTGGTCTACACCCTCCCATATTCTGCTGAGAGTGTGGGCTTTGTGAGTCACTTGTGGCCGAGGTGAAAGGTGGATGTATAGGGAGGTAGGATTAGTTACCTTAGGGGCAGGGAGTTCGTACACCGACGGTGGGATGGGGAGGCTGGAGCAGGAACAGCAGCTGAGAGAAGATGGACTGAATGGCCTGTTTCTGGACATAACATCACTTGCAGTTGTTTGCCTCAGATTCATTCACTTATCACGTACATTGAAACAGACAGTGAAATGTGTCATTTGTTGGGGGCAGCCTGCATGCCTCACCACACATTCTGGCACCAACACAGCATTCCCACAATGCTCAGTGGAACAACACAAGCAGCAACAACAACAACAACAGCAAAACAAGTCCTTTTCAACCACCTCTCCCACACACAGCCAGGCCTCCAACCCCAGCACAGGCTGCCTCTGGGCCTACAGTCCTTGTCCCTGGACCCTCAGCTTCTCAGACATCAGGCCTCTAACCTCTGGTCCTTGGCCCTGGATTCTCATGATCAGAGACATCAAGACTTTGACCTCCGGAGAAGCCAGCCTGACCTTCAGGACTCGCCAACTTCAGTTTTCAACCTTCGCCTTTGCTGGACTATGGGCATTGACTGCAGGGCTTTCCAATCATGAATTTAACCCTCAGAACTAGTACTTGCTGATCATGGCTTTGACCTTTGGGCCTCAACCCCAAAACTTACCAATCATGGGTTTGACCTCGACCCAGAATTCACCAAACGCAGGGCTGTGACTTCTGGGCCTGCACAGACCTCCGACCCCTGCGTCCAATCCAATTGTCCTTGCCTCACTGAAACTCTCTGAACCACTTACAAGGTACAAAAGGGGAAAACGATGGAATACTCTCCATTTGCCTAGATGAAGGCTGCACCAGCCAAATGCTTTCAGAAGTTACAAAAGCCTGTAAGCACGGACAGCTTCTACCCCGTTTCCATCTGACTCATGAACACACCTTGTGTGGTGGCATCTAAAACCAGACAGCAAAGGTTAAAGATGAGGGAGAAGGAACTTAAAAGGGGAACTGAGGGTAGCTTTTTCACTCCGAGAGTTGCTATTGTCTAGAATGAGCTCCCAAAGGAGGTGTGGGAGGCAGGAACAGGAACAGTACCTTTCACTGGGTGGAAGGTATAACAGCGTGTAAGCACGTACCACCAGGCTCAAGGACAGCTTCTATCCTGCCATTAAGACTCTTGTACAGTTCCCTAGTATAACAAGATGGGCTCCCAACCTTACAATTTACCTTGTTAGGATCTTACACCTTATTGTCTTCCTGCACTACATTTTCCCTACAAAGAGTTACCCTGTGTAGCGGTTACATTTTATCCTGCATTGTTATTGTTTTACCTTGTTCTACCTCAATGCACTGTGTGATGAACTGATCTGTATGAAAAGATCTGTATCTCTATAATGGCCTGTTCTAGCTCAATGCACTGTGTAATGATTTAATCTGTATGAACAGTATACAAGACAAGCTTTTCTCTGTATTTCAGTACATGTGACAATAATAACCGAATTCCAATTCCACTAACTCTCAAGAGGTTTGACACCAAACACAACTAAGTATAGGAGCAAAATTAGGTCATTCAGCCCATCGAATCTGCCCTGCCATTCCATCATGGCTGATTTATTATCCTTCTCAACCTCATTCTCCTGCCTTCTCCCTGTAACCACTGACTGCCTGATTAATCAGGAACCCATCTACCACCAGATAAAATATACTCAATGACTCGGTCTCCTAAGCTGTCTGTGGCAATTCCACAAATTCGCCACTCTCTGGCAAAAGAAATCTTCCCTCATCTCTGTTCTAAATAGATGCCCCTCAATTCTGAGGCTGTGCCTTCTAGCCCTAGCATCCGCCATTATAGGAAACATCCTCTCCACATCCACTCTATCAAGGCCTTTCAACATTCAATAGGTTTCGATGAGATCTCACCTCATTCTTCTAAACTCCAGCAAGTACAGGCCCAAAGCCTTCAAACACTCCTCATACATAAATGCTTTCATTCCTGCGATAATTCTTGTGAACCTCTTCCAGACCCTCTGCAATGCTAGCACATCTTTTCTAAGAGACAGGACCAAAAACTGGTCAAAATACTCCAAGTGCAGTCTGACCAATGCCTTTTAAGCCTCAGGATTACATGCTTGCATTTGTATTCCTGTCCTCTTGAAATGAATGCTAACATTGCAATTGCCTTCCTTACCACCAACTCAACCCACAAGTTAACCTTTAGGGAATCCTGCAAGAGGACTCCCAAGTCCCTTTGCCCTTCTGATTTCTAAATTTTCTCTGTTTATAAAATAGTCCACACCTTTATTCCTTCTACCAAAGTGACCAAACAATTCCCAACACTATATTCCACCTACCACTTCTTTTCCCATTCTCACAATCTGTTCAAGTACTCCTGTGGACTCCCTGCTTCTGCAACACTACCAATGCCTCCAATTGTCTTAGTATCATCTGCAAACTTGGCCACCAAGCCATCATCCTGTACGAGGACTCCTAAGTCCTCTTGCATCTCAGAACTTTGAATTCTCTCCCCATTTAAATAATAGTCTGCCTGTTTATTTCTTCTGCCAAAGTGCATAACCATACACTTTCCAACATTGTATTTCATTTGCCACTTCTTTGCCCATTCTTCCAATCTATCCAAGTCTCTCTGCAGACTCTCTGTTTCCTCAGCACTACCAGCCCGTCCACCTATCTTTGTATCATCAGCAAACTTGGCCATCAAGCCATCAATTCCATCATCCAAATCCTTGATATATAATGTGACAAGAAGAGGTTCCAACATTGGCCCCAGTGGAACACCACTAGGCACTGGCAGACAACTAGAAAAGGCTCCCTTTATTCCCACTCACTGCCTCCTGCCTGTCAGCCAATCTTCTCTTGACTGCTACTGCATCCTCCATGCAGAATGTGGACTCCATCCTCTGCTGGATCTCCCTGGATGCAGTGTGTCCTGTCTACAAACAGATAACCATTACTCTGACAAAATGCTGAAAGAACTCAGCAGGTCAGGCAGCATCTATTGAGGGGAATAAGCACTCGACATTTTGAGCTGAGATCCTTCGTCAGGACGGGAAAAGAAGGGAGGGATAGAAGCCAGAGTAAGACAGTGGGGAGTGGGGGAGGGAAAGAAATAGAAGAAACAGTAATAAACAGAAGAGATTCTGCAGATGCTGGAAATCCAGAGCAACACACACACAAATGCTGAAGAAACTGAACAGGTCAGGCAGCATCTATGGAGGGGAATAAATAGTTGAGGCTGCGGGCTGAATCCCCTCATCAGCACGAGAGGAAAAGGTCAGAGGACTGCTGCTGCCAAGGACAAAGAAGTAGTCACAATGGACCAACATTATCAGCAGGTAACTCTCCAAGCTGCACACCAGCCTGACCTAGAAATATATTTCTGGTCTATTTTGTCTGTTGCTCTGGATTTCCAGCATCTGCAGAACCTCTTGTGTTTCTAGACTTTCATTCCCTCTCCAACAGCACTACATAGGAGCATCTTCACCAAAAGGAAGGGTGCTATCCACCACATTCTCAAAAACTGGACAATAAACAGCAGCATTGTTAGTGACCATATATCCCACAAGTCAATGACATATAGACTCAGTGGCCACTTTATTAGGTACACCTGCTCCTTCATGCAAACATCTAATCAGCCAATCATATGGCAGCATCTCAATGCATCAAAGCATGGTGAAGAGTCTCAGCCCAGAGAACATCAGACTGGGGAAGAAATTTGACTTAAATGACTTCGACTACTGGGGCCAGACGGGATGGTTTGAGTATCTCTGAAACTGCTGATCTCCTGCGATTTTCACACACAAGTCTCTGGAGTTTATAGAGAATGGTGCGATAAACAAACAGAAAAAAATTCAGCTGTGAGTAGCAGTTTTGTGGGTGAAATGCTTTGTTTATGAGCGAGATGAGAGGAGAATGGCCAGACTGGTTCAAGCTGACTTAAATGGAATGGTGTAGAGGGAGCTTCACTCTGTATCTAACTGTCCCTGCCCTGGGAGTGTGTGATGGGACAGTGTAGAGTGAACTTCACTCTGTATCTAACCGTCACTGCCCTGGGAGTGTGTAATGTAACGGCGTAGAGGGAGCTTCACTCTGTATCTAACTGTCCCTGCCCTGGGAGTGTGTGATGGGACAGTGTAGAGGGAGCTTCACTCTGTATCTAACTGTCCCTGCCCTGAGAGTGTGTGATGGGACAGTGTAGAGGGAACTTCACTCTGTATCTAACCGTCACTGCCCTGGGAGTGTGTGATGGGACAGTGTAGAGGGAGCTTCACTCTGTATCTAACTGTCCCTGTCCTGGGAGTGTGTGATGGGACAGTGTAGAGGGAGCTTCACTCTGTATCTAACTGTTCCTGCCCAGGGAGTGCGTGATGGGACAGCGTAGAGGGAGCTTCACTCTAAATCTGTCCCAGCTTTTATTTCTGACACATGACTAGATCTAGATGTTATTTGGGTGCAAGTGTTTAAACTCCAGCCATGCACGAGACTGCAGTCAACTCCTTATTATCACTTCATTTTAATATTTGTACTGCGGAGATCAATAGTGTTGTCTACATAAGCCAGTCATGCTGTACCAATCGATGATCCCATAATGTGTTACATTACAATCGTGACCTCACTGTTTAACCTCCCATCTGCCAATGGTAATTTCAACAGGACCCTATTAATATTGGGTTTCCGATGCGTCTAATGTCAGAATCCACAGGGCTAATTCTGACACACAGAGGCATTGCGTTAGTGATCTGCCTTCAGTTCTGTTTCCCCATCACACCACAGCACTCAGCCCCTCCATCTCCTCAGCAGCCTAACTTTAGGGAACGGGGATAATTGGTTGCTACCAGAAGACATAAGAACAGAACTGGGCCGGCCCATCGAATTTGTCATTCCTCTCCACTCACTTTAACGACATACAATTTAGCTATGTACATAAGCTATATGATGTATTTATATTTACTGTGTTATATTTTGTTATTGTGTGTGTGTGTGTGTTTTTTTGTGCTGCATCAGATCTGGATTTACAATTACTTTGTTCCCCTTTACACTTGTCTACTTGAAACAACATTAAACAATCCTGAATTTGGTACTCTTCCTTTCTCCTGGTAACCTTTGATGCCCATTACTAATCTAGAACCTCTGAGTCCTGATGAAGGGTCTTGGCCTGAAAGTTGACTGTACTTTTTTCCATAGTTGCCTGACCTGCTGAGTTCCTCCAGCATTTTGTGAGCATTGCTTGGATTTCTAGCATCTGCAGATTTTCTCATGCTCCGCTTAAATATACTCAATAACTCGATCTTCACAGCTGTCTGTAGCAATGAATTCCACAGATTCACCATCCTCTGCTTAAAAAAATTCCTCCTCACCTCTGTTCTAAAGGGAAATCCTTGTATTCTGAGGTTGTGCCTTCTGGTCCTGGAGCTCCCAACAGGGGAAACATCTCTCCGCATCCACTCTGGAACTCTTGTCTTGTGTCTTACTTTGCATTAGCCAGCCCAGCATCAAAGCTAACATGATGAACCTCATTAATTCAAGACTAGGAAAAGAAAAACAAACTCCTGATATATGACAGAATGCTTTCATTTTTTTGTATTTTCTGTCTGATGGGAGAAGGGAGTGGGTAGTGTCTTTGATTGTGCTGGTTGCTATAATGAAGCAGCAGGAATTATAGACAACACACATCAAAGTTGCTGGTGAACGCAGCAGGCCAGGCAGCATCTCTAGGAAGAGGTACAGTCGACGTTTCAGGCGGAGACCTTTCGTCAGGACTAACAGTTAGTCCTGACGAAGGGTCTCAGCCTGAAACGTTGACTGTACCTCTTCCTAGAGTGTTAGTCCTGACGAAGGGTCTCGGCCTGAAACGTCGACTGTACCTCTTCCTAGAGATGCTGCCTGGCCTGCTGCATTCACCAGCAACTTTGATGTGTGTTGCTTGAATTTCCAGCATCTGCAGAATTGCTCGTGTTTGAGGAATTATAGACAGCTGGTTTTCGGGGGATTTGATAGAGGTATTCAAAATTATGAGGTAGATGGGGTAAATGCAGCAAGCTTTTACCACTGCGGTTGAGTAAGACTAGAACTAAAGGTATCTTAGAATATTGAAGTGTTAGTCCTGCCCCTCTTGCAAGCAATAGTTACAATATCATAACTCCATTCAAGAGGTTCATTTAAAGTGTCTGATAACAGTGGGATAGAAGCTGTTCTTGAGCCTGGTGGGACATGCCTTCAGACATTTGTATCTTCTGCTCGATGGGAGAGAGGAGAAGAGAGAATGTCTGGGGTGGGTGGGGTCTTTGATTATGCTGGCTGTTTTACTGAAGCGGTAAGAAATATTAACAAAGTCCATGGAGGGGAGGCTGGTTCCTGTGATATGCTGGGCTGCAGCCACATCTCTCTGCAGTTTCTTGCAGAGCAGTTGCCTTACCAAACCATGATGCAACCAGATAGGAGGCATCAATAAAAGGTGATGTATGTTGCTCCAGATTCCAGCTTCTCTTGCATGGCCAATAAAACCACGGAAGCTGACCGAGTGAAGGAATGGTTCAGCCAAGATTGAATCATATTTGGCTTGATATTGGAATATATAGCATTAGTTCTTTATATCAGTGTTGAGTGATGAAAAGTCAAGTCAACCTCAATCAAGTGTGTTTGTGACCATTTCTGGGTCAAATCTCATCACTTGGGAAATGAGACCAGGCGCTTCCTTTGATGAATGATAAACCATAAAACCATTAGGCATAACAGCAGAATTAGGCCATTCTGCACATCCAGTGTGCTTTACCATTCCATCATGTCTGATATATTATCCATCTCAACCCCATTCTCCTGCCTTTTCCCTGTAACCTTTGACTCCCTTACTAATCAATATCATCTTTCATTGAATATACCCAATGACTTGGTGTCCACAGCTGTCTGTGGCAATGAATTCCACAGATTCATCACTCTCTGGCAAAAGATATTCCTCCTCATCTCCGTTCTAAATGGACGTTCCTCTATTCTAAATCTGTGCCCTCCAGTCCGAGACTCTTCCATCACAGGAAACATCCTTTCCATATTCACTCTATCTCAGCCTTTCACCATTCAATAAAGTCACAGAGTAAAACAATGTTTTGGACTGGCCCTTCATCCCAAACCATACACACCAAGCAAGATGCTCATCTAAGTTAGCAGTCCCTTGGGGTCCTGATAATTTGTTTATGAGGCTCACACGGGATGATGTTGATACCCCAATTCCACCCCTCCCCTATCTCCAGGCTACACCCTCCAATTTATGAATCCCTTCTTTCCTTCACTGTCTTAACAGCTTCCCACCCAAGGCCCAACAACAGACTTCCAGCCTCCACAGAATTGCATAACATAGAACCTCTTCATTGGGATAGTGTTCCCCTCCACACTCCCATGAAAACTGTAAGAGCCATAGAGTGCTACAGCACAGAACCAGGCCCTTCAGCCCATCTAGTCCATGTCAAACTGTTATTCAGCCCTGTCCCTTCAGCCTACACCCTGACCCCAAACTTCTCTTAAATGTTGAAATCACACCCAGATCCACCACTTCTGCAGACAGCCCATTCTACACTCACACTACCCTCTGAGTGATGTTTCCCCTCATGTTCCCCTTAAGTATTTCAGCTTTCACCCTTAACCTATGACCCCTAGTTCTTGTTTCAGCTAATTTCAATGGAAAAAGGCTGCCTCCACTGACCAGAGTGCCAACTCTGTGTGTGTGTGTGTGTGTGTGTGTGTGTGTGTGTGTGTGTGTGTTTGTGTGTGTCGGTTTGGGTTTGTGAATAAGTAATAGGAATGGAGAGAGCAGACGGCTGTGTGTGTGCATGCATTCATGTGTGTTTGTGTGCAGGAGCATGTGAGTGTGTGTGCACATGCGTATACACTTCTAACTAGAGCAGAGTATCCCAGCACTAACTGTCCATGGTCTGGGGACTGAAGGTACAGTCACTCTGTATTCCCCAGGATCCCCTACAGCTTGCCTTCCTCACTGAGCCCTGCCCGTCCGTCCTTTCACAAACGAAGATGAGAAACCGAAGGACATTAAGGCAGCTTGTGGTTTCCAAATCCCAGCGCAGAGCGAGAGACACAATTAGACACTAGAATCAGCATGTCACGGTCACGGCCAAGGTTAGTGCAACCTTGCGATAAGTCGGCTTCTGAGCTGATGAAGGGTGACACAGTTCCCAGCTCTGGAGAGAAGTGAAAGAATTTCCTTCCTCCCGTCCGCATATCCTCATGACCTCCCAGTGAACCGGAGCTGTCATGAAAGGGACAACTCCCTGCCAGAAATGTTCCTTCATTCAGTGCAGCTTATTTCTTCATTCGGTAGGCATAAGCATGACTGATCTATGCAATATCTCTGAACTAAGACCAGAAAATATAGGAGCAGAATTAGGCCATTTGGCCCATCGAGTCTGCTCCACCATTTCATCATGGTTGACCCATTTTCCCTCTCAGCCCCAGTCTCCTGCCTTCTCCCCATAACCCTTCATGCCCTGACTAATCAAGAATCTATCAACCTCTGCTTTAAGTATACTCAATGACTTGGCCTCCACAGCCACCTCTGGCAATGAGTGCCACAGATTCTTCACTCTGCCTAAGGAAATTCCTTCTCATCTCTGTTCTAAAGGGACGTCCCTCTATTCTGAGGCTGTGCCCTCTGGTCTTAGAGTTCCCCATCATCCTCTCCACATCCTCTCCATCAAAACCTTTCATCATTCAATAGGTTTCATTGAGGTCACCCCTCATTCTTCTGAATTCTAGTGAGTACAGGCCCAGAGCCATCAGACGCTCTTCATATGACAAGCCTTTCAATCCCAGAATCATTTTCGTGAACTTCCTTTGAACCCTCTCCAGCGTCAGTACATCCTTTCTTAGATAAGCACCCAGAACTGCTCACAATTCTCCAAGTGAGGCCTCAGCAGTGCTTGATAAAGCCTCAGCATTACATCCTTGCTTTTAAGGTAAAGTCTCTATGTGCTGGGCAACACAACTCTCTTTTATGGCCAATACACAATATTACCATCAACTGTTCTTTGAAACAGAACATGCGGTAGAACGTAAAACAGCACAGTACAGGCCCTTCGGCCTTTAAGACCATAAGACATTGGAGAAGAATCTGGCCATTCGGCCCTTCAAGTCTGTTCCGCCATTCCATTATGGCTGATGTATATTAACTCTTTAGCGCATTCTCCTGCCTTCTCCCCATAACTTTTGATGCACTTTTGAATCCAGAACCGATCAGCCTCTGCCCACCGTGTAATGATCTGATCTGTATGAACAACAAACAATAATAAGCCAATCCCAATACCATAAACTGCTTCTACCCCACCGACTAGAAACCTGCTGTTTCTCCACCTACCCACTCTGTACCTATTCCCAGGAACATTCCAAAGTACACAGCTGAGACACTTCATAGACAGGAGGATCTGTGGTGTTCTTATGGGCAGCAGAAACACGGGGTGAGCCAGCACCCTTGGGCGAGAAAAGGAGTACACTGAGAGCAGCCAGAAGTTTTACTTCAGGATATGGAAAGGATGTTTCCTACAGTGGGGGTGCCTAGGACCAGAGGACATAGCAACAGAATGGAAGGACACCCATTTAGAACAGAGATGAGGAGGAATTTCTTTAGCCAGAGGGTGGTGAATCTGTGGCATTCATTGCCACAGGGCAAGTCACCGGAGGTTGATAGGTTCTTGATTAGTCAGGGTGTCAATGGTTACAGGGAAAAGGCAGGAGAATGGGGTTGAGTGGGCAAATAAATCAGCCATGATGGAATGGCAGAGCAGATCAATGGGCTGAATGGCCTAATCCTGCTCCTATGAATCATGGTCTTATGGGAATCGTCTAGGACATGAAGCCAGAAAGGTTAATGGATGAGGAGTGTTTAATGGCTCTTAGCTGTACTCGCTGGAATTTACAAGAATGTTGTGGGGGGAGGATCTCATTGAAATTTACTGAATATTGAAAGGATGTGGAGAGGATGTTTACAATAGTGAGGGAGTTTAGCCTCAGAAGAGGACATCCATTTAGAACACAGCTGAGGAGGAATTTCTTGAGCCAAAGTCACTGAGTATATGTGAAGCAAAGGTTGATTAGTTCTTGATTAGTCAGGGCATCAAAGGTTACAAGGAGAAGGCAGGAGAATAGGGTTGAGAGGGATAATAATTCAGGCAGGTCAGAATCGATGGGCCAATTGGCCCAATTCTGCTCCTAGGTCTTATGGTGTAAAGACACAGAATGCAGTGTTGAATTCTTGTCCAATCAGTCCAATAAATCACAGCCTCGTTGAGATCACACAAACACTGGTGACAACCAGATCTGAAAAAGCTGGAGGGTAGGTTCTACCAGTCAAGGTCAGGCCACAGACGAGCTGCCAGATTAGTGGGGAGTCAAAAACAACAGCCGGCCGTGCACCGTGTAAATGATTTGATCTGTATAAACAGTCTCAAGACAAGCTTTTCACGGTATCTTGGTACATTTAATTTTTATTTTTATTTTAGATACAGTGTGGAAGAGGCCCTTCCAGCCCTTCAAACTGCGCTGCCAGCAACCCACAGATTACATGTGACAATGGTAAACCAATACTAATAGTAATAACCCTTCTACCTTGATGCACTCGTGTGATGAAATGATCTGTAAGGATGGCATGCAAACCCAACGTTTCACTGTGCTCTGGTACATATGATAATGATAAACTAATTATCAATTAACCTCCAACCGGTTTGGTCACCTTATACCCCATTCTGGCTCCTCATAGTTTAAAGTATTTGTCATTACTTCCACTTTGTCCTTGGCCCTATCACCCTACCTGGGTAAATCCCCACAGATAGCCTGGAACACACGAAAATGCTGAAATTGAATCCTCATCCACCACTTCCGCCGGCAGCTCGTTCCACACTCTCACCATCATACTCAGGTTCCCCTTAAACGTTTCACCTCTTATTAAGGATCTAAGCTCAGGAACTCACTCTCAAAACTTCTCCAACACTTCAATATGCTTCTTAAAACTTCTGACCAAGCTTTTGGTTTTCATAAGGCCGTAAGACATAGGAGCAGAATTAGGCCATTCAGCCCATCGAGTCTGCTCCACCATGCCATCATGATTGATTTATTATCCCACTCAACCCCATTCGCTTGCCTTCTCCCCATAATCTTTGATGCCAGACTAATCAAGAACCTATCAAACTCCACTTTAAATATACTGAATGACATGGCCTCCATAGCAGTTTGTGCCAATTGAATTCCATAGATTCATTACTCACTGGCTAAAGAAATTTCTTCTCACCTCTGAGGCTGTGCCCTCCGGTCTGAGACTCCCCCACTTTAGGAAGCATCCTCCCGACTTCCACTCTATCCTGGCCTTTCAATATTGAATAGGTTTCATTGAGGTACCCCCTCATTCTTCAAAACTCCAGCAGGTACAGATCCAGAACCATCAAAGGTTCCTCACATGTTAACCCTTTCATTCCTGGGGTCATTCTTGTGAACATCCCATGGACCCTCTCCAATGCCAGCATATCTTTTCATTTATAAGGGGCCCAAAACTTCTCAGAATACTCCAAGTGCGGTCTGACCGATGCCTTATAATGGCTCAACATCACATCCTTGCTCTTATATTCTAATCCTCTCGAAAAGGATGCCAACATGCATTTGCCTTCCTCACTAATGACTCAACCTCTTACTTTTGAATCTTATCCCCATTTAGAAAATAGTCTACACCTTTACTCCTTCTACAAAAGTGCATGACCTTACACTTCCCTACACTATCCTCCCAATCTGTCTAAGTCCTTCTGCAGACTCCCTGCTTCCTTAATACTACTAGCCCCTCCACACATCTTTGTATCATCCTCAAATGTGACCACAAAGCCATCAAATCTGTCATTCAATTCATTCAGATATAATACGGAAAGAAGCAAATCCAATACTGACCGTACACAACCACTAGTCACTGGCAGCCAACCAGAAAAGGTCCCCTTTATTCTCACTCTTTGCCCCCTGCCAGTCAGTAAATCGTCCTGACGAAGGGTCTCGGCCTGAAACGTCGACTGCACCTCTTCCTACAGATGCTGCCTGGCCTGCTGCGTTCACCAGCAACTTTGATGTGTGTTGCTTGAGCAAATCTTCTATCCACATTGGTATCTTTCCTGTAATACCATGGCCTCTTGTCTTATTAAATATTACGTACATCACCTTCTCATACACCTTCTGAAAATGCAGGAGAACAACACCCACTGACTCTCCTTTGTCATCCTGCCTGTTATTTCCTCAAAGAACTCCAACAGATTTGTCAGGCAAAATGTCTCCTTAAAGATGTTGTAATAATGGACTTCAACATCTTGCCATCCACTGAATTTAGACTGTCCTCTAATTTCCTTTCTTTTGTCTCTCTCCCTTCTTAAGGAGTGGAATGACATTTGAAGTTTTTCAGTCCTCCAGAACCATTCCAGAATCAATTGATTCTTGAAAGATCATTACTAATGCCTCCACAATCTCTTCAGCTACTTCCTTCAGCACCCTGGGGTGTAGTCCATCTGTTCCAGGTGACTTACCTATCTTCAGACCTTTCATCTTCCCAAGAACCTTCTCCTTAGAACCAACAACGACTCACTTGTGCCCTCTGACACTCTCGAATTTCTGGCATACTGCTAGTTTTCATAGTAAAATCTGATGCAAAAAAAATTATTCAGTTTCTCCACTATTTCTTTGACCCCATTACTTCCTCTCCAGTGTTATTTTCCAGTGGTACAATATCCACTCTCTCCACACTATTACTCTGTATATTTGAAAAAAAACTTTTGGTATCTTCTTTTATATTATTAACTTGCTTACCTTCATATTTCATCTTTTCTCTCCTTTTTGCTTTTTTAGTTGCCTTCTATTGGATTTTAAAAGCTTCTCAATCCTCTAACTTCCCATTAATTTCTGCTATGTTGTATGCCCTCTCTTTTGCTTTTATGTTGTCTTTGACTTCCCTTGTCAGCCATGATTACCTCATCCTCCCTTTAGAATACTTCTTCATCTTTAGGATGTATCTATCCTGTGCCTATCGAACTGTCCTCAGATACTCCAGCCACTGTTGTTTTGCCGTCACCCATGCTAGTGTCCCCTTCCAATCAGCTTTGGCCAGCTCCTCTTTCATGCCTCTGTAATTCCCTTTTCTCTACTGTATTATCATCACTGCTTCCTAAGTGTTCCTTTACGTTAATCTCCCCAATCAAATTTGGTTAATTACACAACACCCAAACCAGAATTGTGGGCTCAACCACAAGCTGCTCTAAAAAGCCATCTCACAGGCATTCTACAAATTTCCTCTCATGTGATCCAACACCAACCTAATTTTCCTAATCTACCTGCAGACTGAAATCCTCCATTACTATTGTAAAAGTAAAGGCATCCGTTAGTCTTGTGAGACCATGGATCTGTGCCTGGAAAGTCTTCACTCTCCAGGGCGCAGGCTTGGGCAAGGTTGTATGGAAGACCAGCAGTTGCCCATGCTGCAAGTCTCCCCTCTCCACGACACCAATGTTGTCCAAGGGAAGGGCATTAGGACCCATACAGCTTGGCACCAGTGTCGTCGCAGAGCAATGTGTGGTTAAGTGCCTTGCTCAAAGACACAACAGGTTCCCTCAGCTGGGGCTCGAACTCACGACCTTCAGATCGCTAGTCCAATGCCTTAACCACTTGGCCACGTGCCCAGACATTACTATTGTAACATTGCCCTTTTTACATGCCTTTTCTAACTCCCGTTGTAATTTGTATCCCCTATCCTGGCTACCATTTGGAGGTTTGTATATAACTCTCATCTGGCTCTTTCTACCCTTGCAGTTTCTTAACTGTACCCACAAGGATTCTACATCATTTGATCCTATGTCACCTCCCTCTAAAGATTTGATTTCATTTTTACCAACAGAGCCACGCCACCGTCTTTGCCTACCTCCCTGTCCTTTCGATACAAGGTATATCCTTAGATGTTAAGCTCCCAACTATGATCTTCTTTCAGCCATGACTCAGTGATACCCACAACATCGTACCTACCAATCTCTAACCGTGCTACAAGATCATCTGACTTATTCCATATACTGCATGCATTTAAATGGAGCATTTTCATTCCTATATACAATTTTTCCCTCACGTTACACTTCAATTTATCCAACTGACAGCAATTTTGCCTCATTATCTGCCTGTCCTTCATCACAGTCTCAGTACACACTGTGTCTACTTGTATACCAACTGCCCCATCCTCAGCCCTATCACTCTATTTCCCATTCTCCTGCCAAATTAGGTTAAAGCCTCCCCAGCAAGTCTAGCAAAGCTGCCTGCAAGGGTATTGATCCCCCTCAGGTTCAGGTGTAACCCAGCGTTTCTGTACTGACTACAGCTTACCCAGGAGAGATTCAAATGATCCAGAAATGTGAAACTCTGCCGCCATGCACTGGCTCCTCAACTACACATTCATCTGGCAAATCATCCTATTCTTATCCTCACTCGTGTGTGGCACAGGTAGTAATCCCAGAGGTTACTACCCTGGAGGTCCTGTTTTTCAGCTTCCCCAAAATTCCCACTTCAGGACCTCCTCCCATTTCCTACCTATACGGTACCAATATGTACTACGACCTCGAGAATGTCACGGACCCGATCCACGACATCCCTCACCTGAGCACCTGAGAGACAAAATACCATCCAGGTGTCTTTTTCACATCCACAGAATCTCCTGTCTTCTCCCCCTAACTATGGAGTCCCCTATCACCCCCTTTCCTTCCGAGTCACAAAGCCAGACAGTACAAGCAACCTGCTCACTGCAGCTTCTCCCTAGTGGGTCATCCCTCCCAAGAGTATCCAAAACGGGACACTTATTAGTGAGGGGAACAACAGGGGTACGCTGCACTGGCTGTCTATTCCCTTTCCCTCTCCTGACAGTCACCCAGGTAACTGCCTCCTGCAACTTAGGGGTGACTACCTCCCTATCTATCACCTCCTCATTTTCCTGTATGAGCTGAAAGTCATCGAGAAAGTTCTATTCAAAAGGTTCAGAGGAACATCTAAACAAGCCTGATGCATTTTGGAAACAAGTTCTGTGGACTGATGAAGTTAAAATAGAACTTTTTGGCTGCAATGAGCAAAGGTATGTTTAGAGAAAAAAGGGTGCAGAATTTCATGAAAAGAACCCCTCTCCAACTGTTAAGTATGGGGGTTGATCGATCATGCTTTGGGCTTGTGTTGCAGCCAGTGGCATGGGGAACACTTACTGGTAGAGGGAAGAATGAATTCAATTAAATACCAGCAAATTCTGGAAGCAAACATCATACCATCTGTAAAAAAGCCGAAGATAAAAAGGGGATGGCTTCTACAACAGGATAATGAACCTAACACACCTCAAAATCCACAATGGACTACCCCAAGAGGCGCAAGCTGAAGGTTTTGCCATGGCCCTCACAGACCCCTGACCAAAACATCATTGAGAATCTGTGGATAGACCTCAAAAGAGCAGTGCATGCAAGATGGCCCAAGAATCTCACAGAACTAGAAGCCTTTCACAAGGAAGGATGGGTGAAGAGCCCCCAAACAAGAATTGAAACACTCTTAGCTGTCTACAAAAATCGTTTACAAGCTATGATACTTGCCAAAGTGGGTGTCACTAAGTACTGCCATGCAGGGTGCCCAAACTTTTGCTTCCGGCCCTTTTCCTTTTTCGTTATTTTGAAACTGTAAAAGATGGAAATAAAGAAGTTTTCTTGCTTAAAATATTAAAGAATTGTGTCATCTTTAACTTTGTGCCTTTCGGAAATCAGTTCATCTTTTACTCGCTTAGCTATTCACAGTAACAGAAATTTTGACCAGGGTGCCCAAACTTCTGCATGCCACTGTACATTAAGGTCACTTCCTATTCCCATTTCCCGTTCCTGTTCCGACATGTCTATCCATGGCTTCCTCTTGTACCAAAATGAGGCCGCCGTCAGGGTGGAGGAGCAACACCTTACATTCCATCTGGGTAGCTTCAACCTGATGGCATTCATATCGATTTCTCCTTCCGGTGAACAAATATCAACCCCCTCCCCTTCTGTTATTCCCCTCTCTGACCTTTCATTTCTTATCACCAGCCTATTACCTCCCCCTGGGTCCCCTCCTCCTTCCATTCCTCCTATTGTCCATTCTCCTCTCCTGTCAGATTCTTCCTTCTCCAACCCTTGACCTTTCCCTCCCACCTGGCTTCACTTCTCACCTCCAAGCTAGCCTCTTTCCCCTCCATCCCCACCTTTTTCCTCTTGTGTCTACCCCCTTCGTTCTCAGTCTTGTTGAAGGGTCTCAGCCCAATATATCAACTCTTTTCTATAGATGCTGCCTGACCTGCCGAGTTCCTTCAGTATTTTGTGTAAATTGCTTTGGGTTTCCAGCATCTGCACACTTTCTCATGCTTGTCATCTAAGAAACTCTTAGCTAGACACGTGGATGAGAGAAAACTGGAGGTCTATGTGGGAGGGAAGGGTTAGACTGATTTTAAGAGAGGATTAATTTTCACAACTGCGGACACTGCCGCGGAGTCTGGGTGCTCTCGCAGGTGGGCAGCTGAGAGAAGATGGCAATCACGCACGTGACAGCACTCACATTCCAGCCAATTAGGGTTTCTTTGTAATCGAATTTAACTCCCCTCCTTGTGTTGCAATCTTGACAAGTCTTGAGCAACGCACAGCAAAAACAACACTCCCAGATTACCTTAATCCACATTCTGGGAAAGAAGATTAGTGATTTAGATAGATGCTGTTCAAAGAGCGGTATTAATTTAGTTGTAGGTTACTGCTTTCAGGCCGCGGTGACGGGGTTAGTTTTAGGAGTTTTTAGTTAGTGGCCCTGTTGGCCAAGCATTTATTATTTTCCTTTGTTCTGTGCAGTTCTTATTAAAACTCAGTGACCTGTCCATTTCGTGTCTGTCTCTCCCTCTGTGCTTGGACCATCACTGAACTTCTGTCATTAAAACAGCCCACACGGTGCTGTAGTATTCTGCGTAGCCACAGAAGGTGCAGCACAGTAGCATAGTGATTACCACAGCACTTTACATAAACAGGCAATCTGGGTTCAATTCTCACTGCTGCCTGTAACGAGATTGTAGGTTCTCTCCGTGACTGCGTGTGTTTTCTCCGGGTGCTCTGGTTTCCTCCCACAGTCCGAAGACTTACTAGCTGGTAGGATAAATGGTCATTGTAAATTATCTCATGATTACAATTGTGGGATTGCCAGATGGAATGGCTGAGGTGGCACCTACTCCATAAAAAATAAATAAATAAACATTTTACCACGCCTCAACTTTGCGCGGACGCCGAGAGGAGCAAAGCAATTCACCTGCCAATGCACGACGTCAGACAAGTTCCGTCACCAGCACCCCACAGTGACACCCAGCCCCTCTTCCACTGCTCAGCCTGATCAGGGGAGCGGACTACTCCTTTGCACTGTGGCGTAGCAGTGCACTTGTGCAGTAAGTCAGAAGGCAGAAGAAGATTGTGTGTGATAAGGGGTCGGGCAGCTCAGAAAATAAATAGGATTGCAAAGGAAACTGAGCACACGATTGCAAATAATGATACGTCCATTTCAAAGGAGATATGAGAGTCAAGTTTTTTTTTTACACAGAGAGTGGTGGGTACACTGCTTGGGGTGGAAACATTAGAGATCAAAGTTACCACATGCTACCATTTGCAACCATGACATTCATTTTCTTGTGGGCATCCTTAACAAATCTATAGAATGATAACTATAACCGAATCAATGAAAGACCACCCAGCTAGCGTGTTCAACCAGAATGCAGAAGACAACAAACAGCCCAAATACAAAAAGAAGAAATAATAATAATAATAATAATAAATAAGCAATAATTTTCGAGAACGCGAGATGAAGAGCCCTTGAAAGTGAGTCCATTGTTTGTGGGAAAATTACGCTGATGGGCAAGTGAAGTTGAGTGAAGTTAACATGAGGAAATCTGCAGATGCTGGAAATCCAAGCACTACATATAAAAGTTGCTGGTGAACGCAGCAGGCCAGGCAGCACCTATAGGAAGAGGTACAGTCGACGTTTCGGGCCGAGACCCTTCGTCAGGACTAACCAGGTTAGTCCTGACGAAGGGTTTCAGCTCGAAATGTCAACTGTACCTCTTCCTATAGGTGCTGCCTGGCCTGTTGAGTGAAGTTATCTCCTTTGGGTCAACAGCCTGGTAGCTGAGGGGTAATAACTGTTCCTGAACCTGGTGGTGTGCGTCCTGAGGCTCCTGTACCTTCTACCTGATGGTAGCAGTGAGAAGAGAGCACATCCTGGATGGTGGGGGTTCCTGATGATGGATACTATTTTCCTGTGACAGTGTGTCATGTACATGTGCTCACAAATAGGCCATTCAGTCCATCTTCTTTAAGCTTCTGCTTGGGAGATAAATGGGGTTTCAAATCAAACTGAACATACCAGTCAAGGGGGTGGCTGGCTGCAATGTTGTGGTGCAGTCTTAGCTTTTTTCCAGATAGGGATTTTTTTGGGGGGACAGCGTGGGTAGTTAAGGGTCAGATTAGGGTTGACAGATAGGCATGAGGGGAAGTTAGAGATCAGGGGTAGCAAATGATGGTTAGGGCAGGAGCTGGTCATTGGGGTCCAGGTCGGAGCACTCCGCGGTCGATAGCCAGCAACACCCTTGGACAGATGTCAAATCGGCAGGTGCTGAGAACAAGGAACAGCGATCCTTGTGGTCAATGACCGAGGTTGGCGGGTCCCATGAACGAGGGCTGCCAGCGCTCTAACCCCCGGATCAGCCAGTACCAGGGTCAGAGATCTGTGCAATTCCGGAGGTCGAGGCGTAGAGTTCAAAGTTCCGCCACAGGCAAGTCCTGGGGTCAATACCAGAAGTTAAAGCCTGAAATTGAAGACTGAATCGGCAAGTTCAGAGATCATAGCTTAATGATCAAAGACCCTAGGCTGGGACGTCCAAAAGTCAGAGGTATGATGCCTGCGACTCCACGAGACCGGGCCAGAGACTGAAGGTTGGAGGCCTAGAGGCAGCCTGTCCTGGGCTTCAGGACTGTCTGTGTGTTTGTGAGTGGGAGGGTGGGAAAGGGGTTTGTTAACTACTGCTGTTGTTGTTGCTTGTGTTGTTCTGCTGAGCATCGTGGAGATGCTCCGATGGCACCAGAATGTGTGGGGCACTCGCGGGCTGCCCTCAGCACACCCTTGTATATGTTGGATGTTAATGCAAATGACACATTTCACTGTATGTTTCGATGTACCTGTGATAAATAAATAAACCAGAATCATACGATTGCAAAGAATGTTACATCCAGAAATAGGCCGTTCAGTCCAACTTCTCTCAGCTGCTGTTTCTGCTCCAGCCTCCCCATCCCACCCACTGCCCCTCTGGTAACTAATCCTACCTCCCTACACATCACCTTTCACCTCAGCCACAAGGGGACTCAGTGTTCTGGGGACAAGTCATGGCTGGAGGTATCAGTGACAATCTCATATTTATTGCCCACTTCATTTTGGATTTCATCCACTTAATGATATTAAACTCAGTGAAGTAAAGGCTCAGATCGACGATCACTCTGCAAAGTCTCTGGCCAACGGCATGGAGGATTCAAATGATATATATATATATATACATATATAAAAATTGCAATACATTTATTTTTAGAAGTTTTGTCATCGCAGAGGATCGTTGTGCCAGCGGCCAGGTTGATGACCTCACCGGGTAAGTTGGTTAGGCAGTGCAGAACCCAAGTCCACGGAAAGGCAAACGACCTTCACAGCTGGTGGGTGAAGGGAGAACAGACACACAAACCACACATGTGCACATATACACACACTGCCCCATTCCTCCAGTCAGACATACACACACACACACACACACACACACACACCGTCCCATTCCTCCAGTCAGACACACACACACACAGTCCCATTCCTCCAGTCAGACACACACACACACACAGTCCCATTCCTCCAGTCAGACACACACACACACACAGTCCCATTCCTCCAGTCAGACACACACACACAGTCCCATTCCTCCAGTCAGACACACACACACACACACACACAGTAGTCAGACACACACACACACAAATCCCATTCCTCCAGTCAGACACACACACACACACACACACACACACACAGTAGTCAGATAGACAGACAGACACACACACACACACACACACACACAAATCCCATTCCTCCAGTCAGATACACACACACACACACACACACACACACACACACACTGTCCCATTCCTCCAGTCAGACATATATACACACACTCACACACACACACATCCACACACACTATACTCACACACTGTCCCATTCTTGTACTCACACAGCCCATCACACATCTACACACACTATTGGGCCCCTACACACATAACTCGCTCCACCCCTACACACACAAACCCACACCTGCACCTATCCTTCACCCATACACCCACCGCACCTCTATGCGCACAGACCCATGCCACCCCTACATTCACACACCTCTACACCCATACAGGAAGGGGAAGAGAGGGGAAGCCACACCAGTGCTCAGTGAGGGGTCTGCAGTGGAAAGGGTGAGCAGCTTCAAGTTCCTGAGAAAAAAAAATCTCAAAGGATCTATCCTGGGCCCAACATACTGTTACAATAATGACCAAGCACACCAGCTGCTCCACCTCACCAGGAGTTGGAGATTTGGTATGTCACCAAATACTTCAGCAAATTCCCACAGATGGGCAGAACCCTCCCCATTATCAAGGATATTGTCAAGAGGTGGTGCCTCAAAAATGAACTTCCATCATTAAAGGCCCTCACCATCCAGGACGTGCCCTCTTCTCTTTACTATCTTCAGGGAGAAGGTACAGGAGTCTGAAGACCCACACTCAATGGTTTAAGAACAGGCATACTTATTTATTTTTCGAGATACAGCACAGAACAGGCCCTTTTGTCCCTTTGAGCTGTGCTGCCCAGCAATCCCCTGATTTAATCCTAGCCTAATCATAGGACAATTTACAATGGCCAGCACTGTGCTAACTACTACGCTACTGAGCAACCCCAACATCAGATTTCTAAGTGGACCATGAACCCACAAAGATTACCTTGTTATTTAGTTTTTACACTATTTATTATTTTGTAACCAATATAAATTTTTGTTTTGCGATGTACTACTGCTGTAAAACAACAATTCTCATGACATACTGAACGTCAATGATAATAAGCTTGATTCTAATTCATAATAATGAGAGGAAACTTTTCCTTGTAATTAATTCCTTCAGGAAAAGCAACTCTAGCTGCTGCAGTTTCTCTTTATAGGTATAGGTCCTTTCCTTGCCCCTTCAGACAATCAGATCTTTGTAAAGTTTATCAACAGATTTGAGGAATTTTGTTCTTCAGCTGAACATTAATTTGAGGAGCAGCACCTCACCTCCTGACTTGATAGGTAACAGGTTTCCAGGATCAACAATGGATTAAACAATGGCATGTTTCAGTTCTTGCAAAACAAAGTTTTGCCACTATACTACAGTGTATGTGATGATAATAAACCAATCATCAATCATCATTGCAGACAGGGGTTCCCACCCTAGGATCCACCGACCCCTCAGTCAATGCTGAGGGTCCATGGCATAAGGTCAAAGAACACTGAGGCTGTCTACAAGAAGGGTCAGAGCCGTCTCTATTTCCTGAGGAGACTGAGGTCCTTTAACATCTGCCGGACGATGCTGAGGATGTTCTACGAGTCTGTGGTGGCCAGTGCGATCATGTTTGCTGTTGTGTGCTGGGGCAGCAGGCTGAGGGTGGCAGACACCAACAGAATCAACAAACTCATTCGTAAGGCCAGTGATGTTGTGGGGATGGAACTGGACTCTCTGACGGTGGTGTCTGAAAAGAGGATGCTGTCCAAGTTGCATGCCATCTTGGTCAATGTCTCCCATCCACTACATAATGTACTGGTTGGGCACAGGAGTACATTCAGCCAGAGACTCATTCCACCGAGATGCAGCACAGAGCGTCATAGGAAGTCATTCCTGCCTGTGGCCATCAAACTTTACAACTCCTCCCTTGGAGAGTCAGACACCCTGAGCCAATATAGGCTGGTCCTGGACTTATTTCATAATTTACTGGCATAACTTACATATTGATATTTAACTATTTATAGTTCTATTACTATTTATTATTTATGGTGCAACTGTAACGAAAACCAGTTTCGCCCGGGATCAATGAAGTATGACTATGACTATAAAATGGTTGGGAACCCCTTTTTGCGGAGGTACCTCACCTATTTCCAACATACCGTTTGTTTTTGATTCCTCCTCCTGTGGTATTTCATTCTTCTCTTCCAAGCTACCCCTCCCTGCCACACATTCACTGTACTCTCTCAGCCGGCTCGAGATGTCCGCTTACCCTCTCCTGATCTCCACCTTATCATAAAACACTCCTCTGGCCTCTTTGATCTGCCCACTTACTCAGCAACTTCACACTTGTTTTATATCTGACTTCTTTCACTCGTGATACGAGTACATCAAACCAAAATATTGACTCTCTTCCTCTCTCCACAGATGCTGCCTGATCTGCTGAGTGTTTCTAGCATTTCCATTCTTTTAATTTTTCATTAACATGAGGAAGTCTGCAGATGCTGAATATTCAGAGCAACACACACACAAAATGCTGGAGGAGCTCAGCAGCTCAGGCAGCATCCATGGAAATGAATAAATATTTGGTGTTTCAGGCCCTTCTTCAGGACTGAGAAGGATTGGGGAAGATACCAGAATTAAAAAGGTGGAGGGGAGGGAAAGGAGGCTGGCTGGAAGGTGATAGGTGGAGCCATCTGAAAGGTCGAGGGCTGGAGAAAAAGGAATCTGATAGGAGAGGAGAGTGGACTATAGAGAAAGGAAAGGAGGAGGAGAGCTGGGGGAAGTCATAGGCAGGTGAGAAGAGGTAAAGGATCAGAGTGGAGAATAGAGGAGGTGGGGGGGGGTTGAAATTTGTTTATCAGAAGGAGAAATCGATATTCAGGCCACCAGGTTGGCTGCTCCTCCACCTTCAGGATGACCTCATCTTGGTGCAAGAGGAGGTCACGAACCAACACAAGAGAGTGGGAATGGGAATCAGAATTAAAATGTTTCCCCACTGGGAAGTCCTGCTTATGACAGAGGTGCTCGACGAAGCCGCCCCCCCCAATTTACAATGGGAGTTTCATTGTTATTCAGGGGTTTTGATTCAATTCTGATCCATATCAACCAAGTTAACCATCCAATCTAGTCCCATCTGCCAGCATTTAGCCTATAACTTCTGGAGCAGACTCATTCCGCTCTGTCCAATATCTTTCAGCCAAAGTCAAGGGTTCCCAACCTGCTTAATGATACTCGTCCATGGCATAAAACAGGTTGGGAACTCCTGGTCTAAATAAAAAAAGAAAAATTACAGCACAGAAAAAGGCCATTTGGCCCATCCAGCTATTGTTCCTATCTGTGTACCCATCTAACTATTTTTTTCAAAGTTGTTATTATATCTGCCTCCAACATTTTCTTCAGAAGCTTATACCACCCTCAGTGTGGAAAAGTTGCCCCTCAGGTTCCTATTAAATCTTTCCCCTTACTTTCAACAGTATGCCCCCTAGTTCTTCATTCCTCAACCTTGGGAAAAGGACTGGATGCATTCACCTTATTTATGCCCCTTCAGGCTTTACGCACATCTCAGTTTCCGACGCTCCAAGGAATAATTGAATACTTTCCTATCTCCATTTCCATCCACAGGTTCTACAGTGCCGATTGGGAAATGTCCTAAATGGATTAGTTGAGTTTATGACGTGGAGATGACCTTTTGACACAGTTAAGATCACAGCTTGCCCTGACCCCAGTCAAGCCTTGTGACCTGCGAGCAGACTTATTGAATTAGATGACACCATCGATAGGGACAGAGCACTGAAGGTCAAAACTGCACCTGACCTTTCCTGATGTCACCAGATGTTGTTGAGGTTCCTCAGAAGCTGTACGATACTGACCGCTCAACAGCCAAATGATTGCTTCTGTTAACTTGAACATACAGGAAGAGAGTCCATAATGCTGTGCTGAGCTTTGTAAATGAGTAATTAAACACATAACTGAGTAATCCCTTCTAACTACACAAGGCCATTGCCTGCACATTTATGTGGTGATCATGTGGATAGTCAGAGGCCTTTTTCCAGGGCTGAAATGGCTAGCACGAGAGGGCACAGTTTTAAGGTGCTTGGAAGAAGGTACGAGGAGATGTCAGGGGTAAGATTTTTACACAGAGAGTGGTGAGTGCGTGGAATGGGCTGCTGGTGTCAGTGGCGGAGGCGGATATGATAGGGTCTTTTAGGACACTCCTGGACAGGTATGTGGAGCTCAGAAAAATAGAGGGCTACAGGTAACCCTAGGTAATTTCTAAGGTAAGGACATGTTCGGCACAGCTTTGTGGGCCGAAGGGCCTGTATTGTGCTGTAGGTTTTCTATGTTTCTATAATACCACAAGACACCAGAGCAGGATTAGGCCATTCAGCCCATCGAGCCTGCTCCACCATTTGATCATGGCTGATTTATTACCCCCTCAACCCCATTCCCCTCTGCCTTCTCCCTGTAACCTCTGATGCCCAGACTAATCAATGACCTACCAACCTCTGCTTTAAATATACCTAATGACTTGACCTCCATTGCCATCTGTGGCAATGAATTCCACAGATTCACCACCCTCTGGCTGAAGAAATTCCTCCTCATATCTGGTCTAAGGAGATATCCTTCTAATATGAGGCTGTGCCCTCCAGTCCTAGAATATCCCACCATTGGAAGGAGAAGGAACGGTACGTCGCATCCAGGGTTTCTCCGGTTAGCGGACGATTTCCCTCCACGCCTCTCTGCGTACGAGGCAAGTTACAGGAGTGGTTTGCCATTGCCTTCTGCCGGGTGAGTTTCCAAAGAGATTCACCAGCTTGTAACCCAGCACAGATGGAAAGTGTGCAGGGGAAGCGGCTGGATTCGAACTCAGGACCTTTCATCCCGAAGTCCGGCGCTGATGCCACTATGCCACCAGCTGGACAAGGGGTTTCCAAACTTTTTTTTTATGCCATGGACCAATACCATTAAGCAAAGTGTTCAGAATGGTAACCCCTGATCTAAACCATCCAATATTTGCTATCATGTTTGCTGTTGTGTGCTGGGGCAGCAGGCTGAGGGTAGCAGACACCAACAGAATCAACAAACTCATTCGTAAGGCCAGTGATGTTGTGGGGATGGAACTGGACTCTCTGACGGTGGTGTCTGAAAAGAGGATGCTGTCCAAGTTGCACGCCATCTTGGACAATGTCTCCCATCCACTACATAATGTACTGGTTGGGCACAGGAGTACATTCAGCCAGAGACTCATTCCACCGAGATGCAACACAGAGCGTCATAGGAAGTCATTCCTGCCTGTGGCCATCAAACTTTACAACTCCTCCCTTGGAGGGTCAGACATCCTGAGCCAATAGGCTGGTCCTGGACTTATTTCCTGGCATAATTTACATATTACTATTTAACTATTTATGGTTTTATTACTATTTATTAATTATGGTGCAACTGTAACAAAAACCAATTTCCCCCGGGATCAATAAAGTATGACTATGACTATTTGTAGTTTTCAATGGGATCCCCACTCCACCACACCTCCCTCCCCCAGAAACATTCCTCATATGTTAACCCTATTAGGTCTTAAATAACAATATTTAAGAGCTTTCTAAATGCTTCTATTGTATTTGCCTCCAACACCACCCCTGGATAAGCATTCCAGGGACCCACAATCTTCTGTGTTACAAGTTTTCCATGCACATCTCCTTTGATCTTGTCTCTCCTCAGCTTAAGTGCATGCCCACTAGTATTACCACCTCAACCTCAGGAAACTGGTGTCGGCTCTTTACTCTATCTGTGCCTCTCACAATCTGATAAACTTCTATCAACTGTCCCTTCAGTCTCTGCTGCTCCAGAGAAAACAACCCAACTTTGTCCAACGTCCTTTATCATAACCCTCTGATGCCCCAAGCTGGAATAGTGTCATGCCACGGTAGTTTGTACAATGCTATTACAGCTCGGTGCATCAGAGTTCAGAGTTCAATTCTGGTGTCCTCTGTAAGAAAGTTTGTACGTTCTTCCCATGTGCACGAGGGATTTCCTCCCGGTGCTCAGGTTTCCTCCCACAGGTGTACCGGTTAGTAGGTTAATTGTAAATTGTAAATTGTCCTGTGATTAGGCTAAGGTTAGATTGGTGTATTGTTGGCTGGCACGACTCGGTGAGCCAGAAGGACCTGGTCCGTGCTGTATCTCCAAATATAATTAAAATAAATTATTAACACATGCTCTCTAATTCCTGGCAGTATCCTAGTGAACCTCTTCAGCAGCTTCTCCAAAGCCTCCACAACCTCTCTGTAATGGGGGCTACAGGAAATGAAAGCAATACTTCTGATGTAGCCAAAGTAGAGTCTAAGAAAGCCGCAACATGGATTCCTGACTCTTGGATTCAGGACCTTCACTACTAACGAAAGCATGTCATATTCTTTAACCACCCTATCAACCTGGAAAGCCACTTTCAGGGAGCTACGAAGTTGGACATAAGATCCCAAGATAATTAAGGATGTCTTTAATACACCAGACGGATGACAAACACTCAGTGGCCACGGTATTATTATATGTGCTGTACCTAATAAAGTGTCCACTGAGAGTATGTTCATGGTCTTCTGCTGCTGTAGGCCATCCACTTCAATGTTCCACATGCTGTACATTCAAAAATGCTCTTCTGCACACCACTGTTGTAACACGTGGTTATTTGAGATACTGTCAACTTCCTGCCAGCTTCAACTAGTCTGGCCATTCTCCTCTGACCTCTCTCATTAACAATATGCTTTCACCCAAGAAATGCAGCTCACTGGATGTCATTTTGTTTTTTTGTACCATTCTCTGTAAACACTACAGACTGTTGTGCATGAAAATACCAGATCAGCATTTTTTGAGATACTCAAACCATCCCCATCTGGCACTAACAGTAAGTCCGTGGTCGAAGTCATTTAGATCACATTTCTTCCCCTTTTTGATGTTTGGTCTGAACAACAGCTGAGCCTTTTGACCATGTCTGCCTGCTTTTGTGCACTGAGTTGCTGCCACATAATTGGCTGATTAGAGACTTGCATTAACGAGCAGGTGTACAAGGGTACGTAATAAAGTGTAAGTTCAGAAAAGCAGCACATGTACGTGGTTTGGGTTGAAATGAGAAGTCATAAAGGCATTAACCTACAAGTGAGAGTAGAGCCCTATTCTTAGTGGAGAACCAAATGTGGGTCAGATACCACAGGAAGGCTATTTGTTGGAAAAGTGTGGGCATAATCATGAGGACATTCATCTGCATAAAGACTGGAAAACATCAGAAAGTACAAAGAAAGCTTAGATGAGATATTCATTGAGCCCCCACCATCCAGGTCATTCTCGCTTCTCATTGCTGTCATCAGGAAAGAAGTACAGGAGTCTCAGAGCCCACACCATCAGGTTCACTACCAATTATTACCCTATAACCAGCAGAATCCTGAACCAGTGTGGAGAACTTCACCAACCTGAATTCTGAACTGATTTCACAATGTATGGACTCTACAACTCATGCTTTCTGTATTATCTATCTATCTATCTACAGTTGTGCAAGAAAGTTTGTAAATCCTGTAGAATATTTTCTATTTCTGCATAAATATGACCGAAAATATAATCATGTCTTCACGCAAGTCCTAAAACTAGATAAAGAAAACCCAATTAAATAAACAACACAAAAAATTTTATACCTGTTCATTTATTTATTGAGAAAAATGATCTAATATTACATGTATTTGTTGGAAAATGCATGTGAACCTTTGCTTTCAGTAACTGGTGTGATCCCCTTGTACAGCAATAACTCCAACCAAATGTTTCCGGTAACTGTTGATCGATCCTGCACATTGCCTTGGAGGAAATTTAGGCCATTCCTCCTCACAAAACTGCTTCAACTCTGGGATGTTGGTGGGCTTCCTTGCATGAACTGCTTGCTTCACAACATTTCTGTAGGATTAAGGTCAGATCTTTGACCCGGCCATTCCAAAACACGAATTTTCTTCTTTTTAAACCATTCTGTTGTTGATTTACTCTTGTCTCTCAGGTCATTGCCTTGCTGCATTATCCAACTTCTATTAAGCTTCAGGATGATGGGCTGCTACCCTGACATTCTCCTATAAAATGTCTTGATATAATTTTGAATTCATTGTTCCCTAAACAATTGCAAGCTGTCCAGACCCTGGGCAGCAAAGCGGCTCCAAACCATGATGCTCCCTCCAACATGCTTCAGTTGGGATGAGATTTTGGTGGTGTTGTGCAGCCCCCTTTTCCCTCCAAACATAAGCAATGTTCATTTCGGCCAAAAGAAGTTCTTTTGTCTCGTTCTGGGACGGAACATTATCCCAGAGCATTGTGGAACATCCAGGAGGTCTTCTGCAAACTGAGACGTGCAGCAATGCTTTTTTTGAAGAGCGGTGGTTTCCTTCCATGGTGTTCTTGTTCAGTGTTTTTCTTATAGTGGTACCTGAACAGAGACTTCAGCAAGTTATAGAGATTTCTGCAGGTCTTTTGCTGTTACCTTTGGCTCTGTGAGTAACCTGACCTTGTGTGTCTTTTTTTAATAGGGCAGGGCACCTATACACCTACACCTCCAATCTCATCTCATTGATTGGTACACCTGACTTCAAATAGCTTTTGTATTACCCCAGAGGTTCACGTACTTTCTCCTACAAATATAATAAATAAATATATGAACAAGTATAATTTTTTTTGCATTATTTATTTAATTGGGTTCTCTATCTAGTTTTAGGACCTGTATGAAGATCTGATCACATTTTTGGGTCATATTTATGCAGAAATAGTGAAAATTCTACACCACTGTAGCTAACTGGTCATTTATTTATTTATCTGCTTATTTATTTATCCATTCATTCATTTTCTTTTACACAACCAGTCTTCTTTTGCACATTGGATATTTGTCAGTCTTTGTGTGTAGTGTTTCGTAAAAATCTATTATATTTTAAGCATCTACCGTAAAATACAAGACGATGAATCTCAGGGAAGTACATAGAACATAGAATAGTACAGCACAGTACAGGCCCTTCGGCCCACAATGTTGTGCCGACCCTCAAACCCTGCCTCTCATATAAGCCCCCAGCTTAAATTCCTCCAAGTATATGGTGACATATATGTTCTTTCAGAATAAAATTACTCTGAAGTTTTGAACGTTTGAACTTTGTGTGCTTTCAGGGTAACTTATCTGAACAGAATGTTCTGAAATGAACTGGAGAGTGTTTGATGTAGTATTGTGCAATGGGAAATGATTCATTAATGACCTCTTGTTGAAGCTACTCCTCATTACTGCAGTCGTAACGTGACCGAGTTTTACATTTAGTCAGACGGACAGAAGACTAGCATTCGACACGGTTTTTTGTCCTGTCTCTGAACCATGAGGACAATAAGCAGAGACTAATCAATAAACACTAGAGATTCTGCAGATGCTGGAGAGCCTAAGTAACATACACAAAATTCCAAAGGAACTCGGCAGGTCAGGCAGCATCCGAAGAGAGCAATAAACATTTCAGGGAAGACCCTTCTTTAGGAACGGAAAGGAAAGGGGGAAGAACTCCTTTAATTAGTCCTAATTAGTGAAAAGAAACTTATTAACTTTAAGTGGTAATTCTGATCAGTTTATTGAGAGAGCACACAGAAAGTAAAACAGTACAACACAGGACAGGTCTCTTCAACCCACAATGCTGTGCCGAACTGGCTAAGCTAAGACACCTAACCCCGTCTGCCTGCAAATGGTCCATATCCTCCATCCTCTTCACATTCTATCTGTTGTATTTACCTCCACCCTTACACCCGGCAGTGCATTCCACGCACCCACCACTCTCTGTAAAACTGCACATCTCCTTTGAGCTTACACCCCTCTTTCCTTAAATGCATGCCCTCAAGTATTGCACATTTTGACCCTGGGAAAAAGATACTGGCTACTCACACCGGTGACTTGACATCATCCAATCACAGATTGTAGACTCGGCCAGCTCCACCGTGGGCAATAGCTTCCCCACCATCAAAGACATCGTCAAACGGTGATTCCACAAGAAGGCGGCATCCACTACCTACTAAATGCTCCCATTGGTGTGCATCTCAGGTAGCCTCTGACAACCAAGTTCAGTTCCTGGTCTTCAGGTGTGGTTTAGATACAAAGTACCTCACAACCCAGGGCAAGCCCTCTTCTTATTACCATCAGGGAAGAGGAGGTACAGGAGCCAGAAGACACACATTCAATGTTTTAGAAACAGCTTCTTCCCCTCTGCCATTAGATTTCTGAACGGTCCATGAACCCATGAACACTACCTTGCTATTTTGCTCTCTTTTTGCACTACATTTTTTGTATATATTTCTTATTGTAACTTGTAGTACATTTTATGTATTACACTGTACTGCTGCCTCAAAACAACAGGTTTCACGACAGATGTCAGTAATACCGAACCTGATTCTGACAAGGAGATACAACAGTCTCTCTCTCTCTCTCTCTCTCTCTCTCACACACGCTCGCTGGTTCCTTACTGTTGTTATAGCCAGGGGTGGTAATGAGGATAAGCTCCCACTACCTATTAAATGTTCCCAATAGTGTGCACCTCAACCGGCCTCTGACAACCAAGTCCAGCTCCTGGCCTTCACATGCGGCTCAGCTACTTAGCCCGGCGGAACTCTTTCTACTGAGAGAAGAAGAGGCAAAAATGGAATACTGGTCCCTTAAAACCAGTCACTTCGGGCAGATGGGGCTCATCGACAGTGATTAGCGGCTCATCCAGGAGGAAGAAACTCTGATCTCGAACTTCTGCTGCCTGGCATCTACACTCAATCATGGGGGAAGGCTCGGGAGTAAACCCTGAGGAAAACTGGAGTCCCTAAGACAGTCCTACACTAAATTCAACGCTGTCTGGCAATGCCTACAACACCCCAGGTACCAAAACGTATCAGTCTCTGCTGTTTCTTTGGATTCGTCAGCTGAATGGAGAGAGGGACCCTGCTATATGGGCAATAGCTTGCTCTCCATATCTTACTGCCTAGACTGTGTATCATGTAGACAGATGGATGCCACATTCTTGGTTAACCCTGACCAATGGAGGGCCTCACAGGGAATGCAAAATTATGGTACATCCGAAGGCGGTTCAGGAGTCTAGGATCAGCAGGTACAGCTTCAGAATACAAGGATGTTCCTTTAGAACAGAGATCAGGTGGAATTTCTTTAGCCATTTCCACATATGGCTGCTGAGGTCAAGTCACTGGGTATATTTAAAGGTTGACAGGGTCTTGATTAGTGAGGGCATCAAAGGTTATGTGGAGAAAGCATGAGCATAGGTTTGAGGGGGAAAATGAGGCAGTCTTGGCTGAATGGCAGAGCAGACTCGATGGGCCAAATGGCCTAATTCTGCTCCTGTGTCTTATGGTCCTGTAACAGGTCGATCCACCAGCAAGTTGTCCCAATCAGAGGCATGAAGAATTAACGTGGGTGACGGTTTCTCCCAGTCACTCAAGAATCGCTCCACTGTGGTGTTCTAGGGCTAGAATGTGGTAAAGGGCACAACAGGGGTAGGGGGAAGTACAAGGTGTCCACGACATGGGCATCTGTGACCCTAGTAAAGCGCAAAATCTCCCTGTGTCTGCTCCAGAATACTTCCCTTTCTGAGATGATTCAGATATCCCAGCGAGAGATGGTGCACTGTCACAGGAATTCTGGCACACTAACTGTGTGTGTAACAGGGACTCTGTGTGTAATAGGAACTGTATGTGTAACAGGGACTGTCTTAGCACTGACTGTGTGTGACAAGGACTGTGACAATACTGACTCTGTGTGTGTGTAATGGGGACGGTGTGCGTAACAGAAACTCTGTGTGTAACATGGACTGCATCCTAGTACTGACGATGCGTAAAAAATGTCTGTATGTGTAACAGGGACTATGTCCCATTACTGACTGTAACAGGAACTGGTGTGCAACAGGGCCTAAGTGTGTAACAGGGTCTGTGTGCCTAACAGAGACTGTGTTCCAGCACTGACCATGTCTGTGACAGGGTCTATGTATGTAACAGAGATTGAGTCCTGAGAACAGGGTCTGTGTCTGTAAGCGACAGTGTCCCAGCACTGTCCATGTGTGTAACAGGGTCTATGTGTGTAATAGAGACAGTGTCCCAGCACTGACTGTGTGTGTAACAGGGTCTGTGCGTGTAATAGAGACAGTGTCCTAGCACTGACCATGTGTGTAACAGCGTCTATGTGCGTAATACAGACAGTATCCCAGCACTGACTGTGTGTGTAACAGGGTCTGTGCGTGTAATAGAGACAGTGTCCTAGCACTGACCATGTGTGTAACAGCGTCTATGTGCGTAACACAGACAGTATCCCAGCACTGACTGTGTGTGTAACAGGGTCTGTGCGTTTAATAGACAGTGTCCCAGCACTGACCATGCGTGTAACAGGGTCTGTGCATGTAATAGAGACAGTGTCCCAGCAGTGACCGTGTGTCTAACAGGGTCTGTGTCCCAGCACTGATTGTGTGTGTAACAGAGACCAAATCAGCACTGACTGTGTGTGTAACAGGGACTGTGTGTATATCCAGACTAAGGGTCCGAGCACTGAATGTGTGTGTACAAATAGGATATGTAACTCTAGCTGAGAATCAGTATCAGAGCATCAGGATCAGGTTAATTATGACTGTCTTGTATGACATGAAATTTGTGAAATACTTTCAATGAGTTAGGACACTTTACACCCTATTACACTCAATATTGCAGCCCTCAGTGAATGTTCTACAATCTCTCAATTCATTCCCTCTTACCCCTCCCTTTCAACCCTTACCCATTTCTTTCAGACACAAGCAAATGGGGTAGGATCTTCAAACAAGGGCCTGTGCAACACTGCGCTGGTCAGTGGCGTAGTGACATCAGCACCGGACTTCGGAGCGAAGGGTCCCGAGTTCGAATCCAGCCGGCTCCCTTGCACGCTTTCCATCCATGCTGGGTTGAGCGTCGAGCTAGCAACTCGGCCTTGTAAAAATAAGAAAGCCTACTAAAAAACACCACCACTAAATAGGAGTTAAGGACTTTCTTCTTCTGTTCAATACTGAAGAAAGAGGTGATTACAAACAGCAAAGCCTGTTTTCTCTCTAAAAACCAGCAACTGATTAGGAAATTCTCCTAAAATATAATTGATTATACTGTGGCCCAGTCTCCTATCTACAACACAGTGAGCTCCCACACAGGGTTGTATGAAACCACTATTCTAATCCCACTGTCTGTTCATAAATAACTTCTACCTTAGAAATACATTGGCAAAAGATCAAATCAGAAAGAAAACAGTGAAAATTTAACAATCCGTCCTTCTGGGAGCAAGAAGATTTTTTATCCTCAGAATTCTGTTGAGACTGGAAGGGAAGGATTTTGGAATAATTTATGCATTACTCAGCAGTAGCTCACAGGAAGCACTGGAGAGAGACGCGAAACCCATCCCCACTCTGGCCTGGCACCAAGTATTAACACCAACACAAGCAGAGAATAACATCCCCAGCTTCGGGATAACGCGCACTGAAGCAAGTGTGCGTGCTCTAGAGTATGGGATTAAATATCAGACAGGGAGCGAGGGGGGGGGGGGAAGAGAGAGAGAGAGAGAGAGAGAGAGGGAGGGAGGGATTGAAAGAAGGAAAAGAGGAGAGAGAGAGTGGGGGTGAGGGAGGAATGGGGAGAGAGAGGGAGAGGGGAGATAAAGGGCGGGGGGAGGGGGAGAGAGAGAAGGAATGAGAGGGAGAAAGGAGAGAGAGTGAGAGGGGAGATAGAGGGCGGGGAGGAGGAGAGAGAGAAGGAATGAGAGGGAGAAAGGAGAGAGAGTGAGAGGGGAGATAGAGGGCGGGGAGGAGGAGAGAGAGAAGGAATGAGAGGGAGAAAGGAGAGAGGGGGAGGGAAAGAGAGGAGAGGAAGAGAGGGACAGAGAGAGCAGGAGGGAGGGAGAGGGAAAGATGGAGAGTGTGGGAGAGTGAGGAAGAGCGGCAAAGTGAGGCAAGGGTGTGGGTGGGGGAGTGGGGGGAGAAGGAGCCCGAGTGTGGGAGAGAGGAATAGTGGGGCAGAGGGAGGGAGAGTATAGTGCTAAACACAGGCAAAACAAGGTTATCATCACCATATACTGACACTCTTTTCTTTCCACCTGTCTTCTCGTTTATCATTCTTTCCTCTCTCTCTATGTCTCTTTTCCTCTCTCCCTTCCCCCTCTTTCACCTTTCTCTACATCTTTCTTCATCTCCCACTTGGAATATTGAGAGCTGTTCTGGTGGACACACTGCACAAAGGATGTGGAGACTTTAGAGAGGGTGCAGAAGAGGGTTACCAGGATGCTGCTGTGATTACAGAGTATTTGCTATTTCTCTGGAGCTTTGGAGACTGACGGGTGATCTGATAGGAGTATATAATATTATGTGGCGCATAGACATCATATATTAAAACATTAAAAGAACATGGCTTTAGGATAAGAGGGGGAAAGTTGAAAGGAAAGAAGTGAGGCATTCTTCTTTAACACAGAGTGGTAGGTACCTGGGTTTTGCTGCCAGGTACATTTTAGGATTCAAGATTTACGATATTTAGATAGAAATACGAACAGAGAGGGAACAAAGAGGTCAGGACTGTGTTGATGCAGATAGGATTAATTAGATTGGCACCATGGTCTGTATGAAAATGATGGCCAAAGGGTCTATTCCTGTGCTATACTGTCCTGTGTTCCCATCCCTATCTTGCTTTCTCTCACCCACCTTCCCCTCACCTGGTCTCACCTATCACCAGCCAGCTTGTACTCCTTCCCCTCCCCTACCTTCTTATTCTGGCTTTTGCCCACTTCCTTTCCAGTCCTGACGCAGGGCGTCGGCTCGAAACTTCGACTGTCCATTCCTCTCCACAGATGCTGTCTGACCTGCAGAGTTCCTTCCAGCCTTTTTTGTGTGTGTGTTGCACTGGATTCCCAGCACCTGCAGAACCTCCCCATACACTCACGGGTTTCTTCAGGGTGCTCCAGTTTGCTCCTTCAGTCCAAAGATGTACGGGTTAGTAGGTTAGTTGGTCATTATAAATCGTCCAATTACACCAGGGTTAAATCGGGGGGGGGGGGGGGGTACTGGGTGGCATAGCTTGAAGAACCAGAAGGGCCTATTCCACACTTTACGCACAAAATGCTGGAAGTACTCAGCAGGTGAGTAGTATAATTTAAAGGTGATCAGAGGATGGCGGGTATATGGAACGAGCTGCCAAAGGAAGTGGAGGCAGGTCCAATTACAACGTTGAAAATAAATTCGGACAGGCTCATGGATACGAGACATTTAGAGAGTTAAAGGCCAAACAGAGGCAGGGGAACTGTCGTGGCTACCTCATTAAATACATGTAACACACAGTTAGATAAGATCTTTGCATAGCAGGGGAATTAAGGGTTACGGGCAAAAGTATGGTATATGGAGCTGAGTTCATCCTGATGGCATGAACATTAACTTCTCTAACTTCTGCTAATGCCCCACCTCCCCCTTGTACCCTATCCGTTATTTATTTATATACACACATTCTTTCTCTCACTCTCCTTTTTCTCCCTCTGTCCCTCTGACTATATCCCTTGCCCATCCTCTGGGTTTTCCCCCCCTCCCCCTTTTCTTTCTCCCCAGACCTCCTGTCCCATGATCCTCTCATATCCCTTTTGCCTATCACCTGTCCAGCTCTTGGCTCCATCCCTCCCCCTCCTGTCTTCTCCTATCATTTTGGATCTCCCCCTCCCCCTCCCCCTTTCAAACCTCTTACTAGCTCTTCCTTCAGTTAGTCCTGACGAAGGGTCTCGGCCCGAAACGTCAACTGTACCTCTTCCTAGAGATGCTGCCTGGCCTGCTGCGTTCACCAGCAACTTTGATGGGTGTTGCTTGAATTTCCAGCATCTGCAGAATTCCTCGTGTTTACATGATGCATCTGACTTGTTTACTTATTTATTGAGATACAGCACGGAACAGGCCTTTCTGGCCCTTCGAGCCACGCTGCCCCGTAACCCCCAAATTTAATCCAGTCTAATCACGGGACAATTTACAATGACTAATTAAGCTGCCAACGGGTACATGTTTGGACTGTGGGAGGAAACCAGAGCACCCAGAGGAAACCCACGCAGTCACAGGGAGAACGTACAAACTTCTGACAGACAGCGGTGCAGGAACTGAACCCAGGTCACTGGTAATGTAAAGCACCGTGCTAACCACTAGGCCACTGTACTGTACCACTCCTCCTCCTAATCCTTATGCTTTTGATATTTTTCTGTAAACGGGACATTCACAACAGGGAACCTTGCTCAGCATGGAGAAGTTGGGCCAAAAGGCTTGTTTCTGTGCTATGTAATCCTACTCTATTTTAGGTAAGTGGGGGAAAGTTTAGGGGCGATGTCAGAAGTAGTTTCTTTACACAGAGGTGCCTGGAATGCTCTACCTGGGGTGGTGGTGGAGACAGACACATTAGGGGCATTTAAAAGACCCTTAAACAGGCACATGAGAATTGAGTGCAGGTGGGAAGGGTTAGAATATACATAGAACATAATTTTATAGGAAAGCAACATCATCATCAGAGATCCTCACCACCCAGGCCATACTCTTCTTGTTTCTGTCATCAGGTAGAAAGTACAAGAGCCTCAGGACTCACACCACTAGGATGAAGAACAGTTACTACTCCTAAACCATCAGACTCTTGAACAAAGACTTACTTGCCCATCCATTGAGATGTTCCCACAGCCAATGATCTCACCTTAAGGACTCTTTATCTTGTTATTTCATGTTCTCGTTATTTATCGCTATTTATTTATATTTGTATTCGCACAGTTTGTTGTCTTCTGGTTGACCTTTCATTGACCCTGTTATAGTTACTATTCTATAGATTTGCTGAGAATGCCCACTGGAAAATGAATCTCAGGGTTGTATGTGGTGACATACATGTGCTCTAATAATAAAAAAATTACTTTGAACTTTGAACCCACTCTAAGATCAATCTAACCCTTCCCTCTTACATAACTCTCCATTTTTTCCATCATTCATGTGCTTATCTAAGAGTTTCTTAAATGCCCCTAAAGTATCTGCCTCTACCACCACCCCTGGCAGGGCATTCCACACACCCACCACTCTCTGTGGGTAAAAAACATAGCTCTGACATCCCCCCCCCGCCACCCGCAATACTTTCCTTCAATTATAGTGAAATTATCCTCACTCATATTAACCATTTCCACCCTAGGAAAAGGCTTCTGGCTGTCCAGGTTGTTCGTAGCTTAGATTGATTATGGAGTAGGTTTATATACAACATCATGGGCTGAAAGGCCCCTACTGCACTTTACTCTTCTCTGTTCCATGATTCTCAACAAGCACATGTGCTTTTCTGGGCTGATTAATTCAGAGCAACACACACAAAATGCTGGAGGAACTCAGCAGGTCAGGAAATGAGTAAACCATTGACGTTTCAGGCCAAGACCCTTCTTCAGGACTGAGAAGGAAGGGTGAAGTGCCAGAATAAAAAGTTCCCCATTCTGACCTTCTACTTCTCCTCACCTGCCTATAAGTTCCCCCTGTGTCCCCCCCCACCTTCTCTTTCTGCTGTGATCCACTCTCCTCTCCTATCAGAGTCCTTCCTCTCCGGCCCTTCACTCTTCCCACCCACCTGGCTTCACCTATCATCTTCCAGCTGGCCTCTATCCTCCCCTTTTTACTCTGGCATCTCCCCCCTTCACTTCCAGTCCCGAGGAAAGATCTTGGCCAGAAATGTCAACTATTTTGTTGATTTCCGTAGATGCTGCCTGACCTGCTGAGTTCCCCCAGCATTGTGTGTGTTGCTTTGGATCTGCACTTTGTCATATTTATGAGTAATCATAGTTTGAAGTTAACATCCCTCTGTTCCCAGGTTGAAGGAATTGCATAACATTCCCCAAGGCTGAGATCAAGAAAATGTAACAAAGACAAAGGTACAGGTGTATCTGTGTTGAACAGAGGACCTATTTGTTTCTTTCTCTTGAACATCTGTGGACCATGTGAGCTCTGACCCTCACCCTTTGCCTGAGAGGGTGGGAGGGAGGGAAAAAAAGGAGATGATTGATGCTGTGAAAGAAAAATGGAGTGAGGAGGTTGGTGGAAAAGCAAAGCAGTTATGACACAAACAGTACTTACACGGTTGAGAATCACGCCCTTGAAATATTGACCATGTCAACAGGCTCCCCCACGTGACATTGTGTCATCCAGAACCTGGCAGGAAAGCCACCTTCCCATGACCTCCATCCTCCAATGACCTCCACCCACTCTCCCTGCCAGCACAAAACTCTCTCACTGTCTCGCCAAGGCATGGAATCCTTACCCTGTAAACTGACTGTAATTTATCAGGCTGAAACAAGGCTAAAGGTGGTGTGGTATTGGTAAATACACACACACACACACACACGTTTACACACCCAGTCTCTCTCACAAACACACACATTATTTCTTTCTCTCTCTCAACACACACACACATACACCATCTTTATCACACACACATACAAACACAATCTCACACAAACACACGCATACGGTCTCTCACATACACATACATGCATACAATCTGTCACATACAATCTGACACACACAATCTCTCACGCACAGGCACACAATCACACGTGCATAATCTCTCTCACACAGATACACATGCACACACAACCTTTATTTCTCTCTCACACCTACACACACACACACACACACAGGAAAGTAGTCAGTTGGCCCACTGGGTAGTATGAACACATCACAGATCTAGGATTAATGTACAACAATCACAGACAGTCACACTGCTCTTGACCCTCTCTCTCATATCCACCCCACAACTCAGACGCGGCTCTGATCCTGTCAACAACATGGGTCAGATAATTGTGCTGTGACTTACAGTAGGACAGAGGAATATGGAGGGGATGAAGATGACAGGCAGAGAAAACAAGTAGGAGGAAAATAAGGGGTTAAGGCAGAAATGTCGGGGGAGAGAGGGGGGTAGGGAGAACATGAGAGAGGGAGAGAGGGGGGTAGGGAGAACATGAGAGAGGGAGAGAGGAAAAGGGGAAGATGGAGAGAGAGCGAGAGAGATAGATAGAGATATATATATATATATATATATATATACAGAGTTGTGGTGAGTGAGGTTATCCACGCCGGTTCAGTAGTCTGGTGGTCGAAGGGTAGTAACAGTTCCTGAACTCAGTGGTGTGGGAACTCCTTCCCTACAGCAGCAGCAAAACATCAAGGCAACAACAATGTGGAACCAAGGGTTCCTGGTAAATTTCAGTCAACGTCGAGCAGGAGGAAGGCTATGCAATGATTGGTCAGAGACCTTGCCCTGGGGAAGATTGATGAAGGTCAATCATTGAAACTCCAAGATATCACTGCGGGGCTGCCCTAAAGCACTGTCCTCAACCCAACCACGTACAGCTGCCTCATCAGAGGTCCTCCTTCCCTCATGAGGCTGAACGAGAGGTATGCTGGCTGATAGCTGCTCTACCTGACTCTGCTTTGGACACTTTTAACTCGCACTGGACACTTCTAACTTGATTTTAACTGACATGTGGCTGTTGTGTTTTACTATTTATTGTTATGTTTATTATTTAGTGTTGCGTTTGTTATGTTATGATTGCACTGCCCCTGAGAAACGCTGTCTCATTCTGCCCTGCAGAGCTGATGTACGGTTAGAATGACAATAAAGTTTTTTGAATCTTGAATCTGGTATAAATTTTTTACTTTTTATTAGAACTTGTACAATTTATCTTCTTTTGAACTTTGCTTATTTGTCTGTCTTTGTTATCCATTAGCTTTTCATAAATGCTATTGTATTTCTTTATTTTTCTTTAAATGTCTGCAAGAAAATGAATCTCAAGGTTGTATATAGAGACGTACACCCTCAGTGGCCACTTTATTAGGTACAGCTGTACACCTGCTCGTTAATGCAAATATCTATTCAGCCAATCATGTAGCATCAACTCAGTACATAAAAGCATGCAGACATGGTCAAGAGGTTCAGTTGTTGTTCAGACCAAACATCAGAATGGGGAGGAAATGTGATCTCAGTGACTTTGACTGGTGCCAGACCAGTTGTTACCTCAGTGGTGAGCATCCCTGGATGCACAATATGTTGAACTTTGAAGCGGACTGGCTACAGCAGCAGACGAGCACACCAGATTCCTCTCCTATAACTAACAAATTGGTCCACTGAGTGGAGGTACTTTGACCATAAATACTCTTCAGCCTTTGTGTTTAATCCCATTTGTAAGCTCTTTGGCAAATGAAGGGGACATACATGTGAAGTCAGCTCTGACGGACTGTAGATGAGATCCACAGTGAGATCCAATGGCCATGAAGGTGGGTCTGTAATGCTCCGCGGAGAGCAAAGGGTATGACGAGGTGCGGGACAAAACATGGTTATCCACTGCAAGAAAGTAAGATCCCCACTTGTGATGCTTGTTCATACCACTGGACTTGGACTTCTGAGCTCGACAGAGTGGAACTACCCAAGTGCAACGGCTTTTCCGCTTTAAAGTCTCTCCCACACAGGTTTCCTGTCATCGTCAGACATGATGGACAGCCACCAGAAAATGAAAAGTCCATTGTGGGAGGGAAGAGTTAGATTGATCTTGGAGTAGGTTAAATTACCAGCACAATATCATGGGCTGAATGGCCTGTACTGTACTGTATTACTCGATGCTCTTTTACTTGCAGCTTGCTCCTTTGCTCATTGGTTGCTTGTCAGTTTTTGTTTGCCTATAGTTTTTAGTAAATTCCATTGATTTTTTAAAATTTTTCCTAGAAATGTCTGCAAGAAAATTAATCTCAAGGTAGTTTTTCTAATCTAACAATGAGAAGGGACCCATCGCTACAGCCTGTCTTCCCTGTATTTCTACGGTTTCTGGAAGGCTCGCCAGGATCCTGAAGAAATACCAGATTAATACCGTCCACAAATCCGTAAGGAAGCTCAAGACACAGCTCATGGGGGTCAAGGATGACCTGGGACTCAGGGCAGCTGGTGGTTAAAGGATTCCCTGTGAATGCAAAGCAGTATATATCGGCCAGATGGGACCCGTAGAGGAAACCCATATCCAGGAGCACAGGAGGTGTCTCCATTTGGGTTACCCGGAGAAATTGGCAGTAGTACAACACTGCATTCGAAATGGCCATAGGATTGACTTCTACGACACAAAACTACTGTAACATGTCAACGGGTTTTGGGACCGCCTGGTAAAGGAAGCCACTGAAGTAAAACTAGAGGAGAAGAATTTACACAAAGATGAAGATCTCACTCTAATTAAGAATTGGAATTCGATTGCAAACAAGGTGGGACAGCGGGAACCTAATTGGATGAAGACTAACCAATCAGGAAGGACGGATTTCCAGGGGTATAAATACCCATGGACAAGACATGCCCAGCATCATCCCTGAAGAAGACGGCAGAGTTTGTCATTGAAACTTCGATTATAGTTGATACCTACACCTGGGTGGAAGTCCAAGAAGAGTTTATTCATCATATCTGCTGGGAAAGAACTAGATCCTCAGAATCAGAATCAGGTTTATTATCACCAGCCTGTGATGTGAAATTTGTTAACTTAGCAGCAGCAGTTCAATGCAATACATAATCTAGCAGAGAGAGAAATAATAATAAATTAAATTAAAAAATAATAAATAAGTAAATCAATTACTGTATACATATATTGAATAGATTAAAAAACATGCAAAAACGGAAATACTGTATAGTAAAAAAGTGAGGTAGTGTCCAAAGATTCAACGTCCATTTAGGAATCAGATGGCAGAGGGGAAGAAGTTGTTCCTGAATTGCTGAGTGTGTGCCTTCAGGCTTCTGTACCTCCTATCCTTTTTGCATGTATGTACTTTGATAATAAATTTACTTTGAACTTTACAGAAATTCCTGCTCATCTCAGTTTCAAAGGCTGTGACTTCAGACCCCAGACTCTCTACTGATGAAAACATACTGTCCACATCCACTCAATCCAGACCATCTCCAACAAGAGATTCAATCCAGCCATTGTTGACATTCAGTTGTAATACTGTGACTGAGTCACACACTGCCAATATCTATAACAGGGGTTCCCAGCCCCTCAGTTAATAGTTGGGGTCCACGGCATAAAAAAGGTTGGGAACCTCTGGTCTATAGGGTAAGCACTTTGGGGCTAGACCCTTCATCAGGATTGGAAAGGAAGTGGGCAGGAGCCAGAATAAGATGATGGAGGGAAGGTGGGAGCAAAGTTAGTGGGTGGTAGGTGAGACCAGGTGAGAGGAGACAGATAGGTAGGTAGAGGGGTAGGGGACACGTTGTACAACATCAACTTAAAATCTCAATTCATTATTCAGTACTCTGATTTATAAAGGCCAAAGTGCTGAAATCTCACTCTATGACCCTCTGTGCCTATGACAAAATTTCAAGGAGTTATGCTTCTCAATTTGCATGTCCCTTTGTTCTACGCACAGCTCAACACCCTGCCATTCACTTTGTAGGTCTTACCCTGGTTTGTCCTTCCAAAGTGTAACATTTCACAGTTGTCCTAAAGAAGAGTCTCAGGCAGAAACATCAACTGTTTACTCATTTCCAAGGATGCTGCCTGACCTGCTGAGTTCCTCCAGCACTTTGTGTGTGTTGATCTGGATTTCCAGCATCTGCAAAATCTCTTCTTTTCAAATTCCATCTGTCATTTTTCAGTCCAAGGATAGATCATTTGCACAAAATGCTGGAGGAACTCAGCAGGCTAGGCAGCACCTATGGGAAGAGTAAACATCGACGTTTCGGGCCAAGACCTTCATCAGTACTTGTATGTCACCATATACAACCCTGAGATCCATTTTCTTGCAGGCATTCACAGTAGAACAAAGAAATACAAGAGAATCAGTGAAACACTAAAAAGACTGACAAGGAACCGATGTGAAAAAGACAAACTGTGCACATCAAAAAATATATAATAAGTAAGTAATATTTAAAAATCGGAGGAATCATAGGTTGTGGAGTCAGTTCATAGTTGAGGTGAGTAAAGTTCCCATGCAGGTTCTCAACAACAACCTTGCATTCCTTGTCAGTAAGACCAGGGAACTGATTGCGGACTTCGGGAAGGGGAAGTCAAGGGACCACACATCAGTCCTCAATGTGGAACCAGCAGTGGAAAGGATAAGCAGTTTCAATTCCTGGGTGTCAATTTATCTGAAGATCTAACCTGAGCCGAACATATTGAAGCAATTACAAAGAAGGCATGACAGCGGCTATATGTCATTAGGGGTTTGAGAAGACCTGGCATGTCACCAAAGACTCTCGCAAATTTCTAGAGCTGTGTAGTGAAGTGCATTCTAACTGATGGCATCGCTGCCTGATAGGTTGATAGGTTCTTAATTACTCAGGGCAAAGGTTACAGGGAGAAGGCGTGAGAGTAGGGCTAAGAGGGAAATAGGTCAGCCACGATGAAATGGCTGAACTGATTCTGCTCCTAGGTGTTATGGTTATGGTCTTATGGTATGCAGCGGGCACTGCACAGGATCGGAAAAAGCTGCAGAATGTTGTAAACTCAGCCAGCTCCATCATGGGCACTAGCCGCGCCAGCATTGAGGAAATCTTCAAAAGCTGATGCCTCAAAAAGGCTGCATTCACCATTAAGGACCCCATCACCCAGGACATGCCCTTTTCTCACTGCTACCATCAGGGAGGAGGTACAGGAGCCTGAAGACACACACTCAATGATTCAGGAACAGCTTCTTCGGCTCCATCATCAGACTTCTGAATGGACATCGAACCTCTGTACACTACCTCACTATCTTATTTTCTCTAATTCCTCTCTTCTTACACTGTTTACTTAATTTATTTTTATATATATTTCTTATTGTAATTTATAGTTTTAATATTATAATGTATTACAATGTATTACTGCCACAAGACAACAAATGAATGACAAATGCCAGTGATATTAAACCTGATTCTGATTCTGATTTTGACTTAGGAGCCTAATGGTTGAAGGGTCAACACTTCCTGAACCTGGTGGTGTGGGAACGGCAACAGTTATGTATGTAAAGTGTATTTGCATTTTAGTCTAATTGTCTAGTCCACGTGTCTGTTATCATTAAAATGTTTCTGTCCCTACAAGCAAGCCTCCTTTTCTGTCTGTGTGTGTTGCTGTGTTCATGTGTGCATGTGTGTCCATGTCTGTGTGTGGGCTTATGTAAGTCTTTATCTGTGCCTATGTGCGTATGTGTGTGTGTACGCGCACGTGTGTGTGTGTGTGTGTGTGTGTGTATTCCCATGTGTATCCATGCGTATGCATATTCGTGTGTCACTGTGTGAGTGAGTGTGTATGTATGTGTGTGTGTGTGTGTGTGTGTGTGTGTGTGTATTCCCATGTGTATCCATGCGTATGCATATTCGTGTGTCACTGTGTGAGTGAGTGTGTATGTGTATGTGTGTGTGTGTGTGTGTATTCCCATGTGTATCCATGTGTATGCATATTCGTGTGTCACTGTGTGAGTGAGTGTGTATGTGTGTGTGTGTGTGTGTGTGTGTGTGTGTGTGTGTGTGTGTGTATTGCTTGTCTGTATGCAGAGCTCAGAAAATGCCTGATGTTTCCCAAACTAATGTTCCAATTCCTCTCCATAGGATACAAAGCCTCTTTGAAGTGTTTGAGCAGCAACATTTGCATATTTTATTAATTAAATAATAGACGTCCTTGCAGATGCTCTGTGACTAATTCTTCCAGGAAATAGTGTGAGAGGTTTCTCTCTATCCCTGCACAAAACACATACACAGACATCACTGTTGCCTGGCTGATTAACTGATTTTCTTTCTGCATCCACCCCGCCTCTCCCAGCTCTGCACTTCCTCACTCCCCCTTTCCCCTCAATCACTCTCGACCCCCTCACCACCTTCCCCTCCTCTCTCTCGCTCGCTCTCTCGTCTGCCTGAGCTGGAGGGTTGAAGGTGACTCGCAGTGACCTTGCGCCTTCATGAAGAGCTCAGCAAGAGTGAAGTCGCCTGCAGACAGCACACTCTGCGTTCACCAGACACAAACCTTGAAAGTAAAAGCGAAGGACATTCAGAATCTTTTCAGAGGTTGTTGGATTTCATTCCCTCCCCCACCTTCTCGAATTAAAATTAATCCAATGTCACACTTAACCAGCTCCCTGCCAGAGTTGAGGGAACTAAACGGTAAACAGATATTCTATTTCGACATACAGCACAGCAAGTACCAGGTCCTTTCGATCCATCGAGCCCACACTGCCCAAATAGACCCAAGTGACCAATTAACTTACAACTGGCAGGTTTTTGGGATGTGGAAGGAAAGCAGAGCACCCAGAGGATGTACGGGGAGAACATACAGACTCCTACGGGCAGCGGCGGGAATTGACCCTGGGTCGCTGGCGCTGTAAAGCGTTACCAGACCGCGCCGCCCAATGGCTTGGGGATCAGTGTCCCTGCTTAACCTCTTGTTCCAAAGTTATTCATCTTATTTTCTTTAAAGAAGACTGACTTGACTCTGCAAAGTGGTGTACAAACACACACATCGTGGGCTGAAGAGGGTGTTCCCACGCATGCACACTCACATACACACACACACACACTCACATGTACGTACAAAATGGTGTACACATACATGTGTACATGGGTACCAAAGACTGATAACACAAATACACACCAATGGGTGGTGATAGACACAGATACACTAGAGGCATTTAAGAGAGTCTTAGATTCGCAAATCTCGGGCTATGCGGGAGGGAAAGGTTAAACTGATATCCGAGTAGGTTAAAAGGTTGTACAGTCACATAAAACTACAGCACAGAAACAGGCCCTTCAGCCCACCTAGTCCATGCCAAACCACTTAAGCTGCCCTGTCCCATTGACCTGCACCTGAACCAAAGCCTCCACACCCCTCCCAACCATGTACCTATCCAAACTTCTCTTAAATATTGAAATTGACCCTGCATCAACCACTTGTGCTGCCAGATCATTCCACACTCTCACCACCCTCTGCGTTTCCCTGCAAGTTCCCCTTAAATATTTCACCTTTCACCCATGACCTCTAGTTCTAGACCCAGGCAACCTCAGTGGAAAAAGCCTGCTTGTATTTACCCTGTCTATACCCCTCATAATTTTACATACCTCAATCAAATCTCTCCTCCATCTTCTGTGTTCCAAGGAACAAAATCCTGACCTATTCAATCTTTCCTTATAACTCAGGCCCTTCAGACCCGGCAACATCTTTGTAAATTTTCTCTGTATTCTTTCAATCTTATTTACATCTGTTCTGTAGTTAGGTGATCAAAACTGCACACAAATGCTCCAAATGAGGCCTCACCAACTCCTCACACAACTTCAACATAACATCCTATTTCCTGTACTCAGTACTTTGATCCTATGAAGGCAATGTGCCAAAAGCTTTTATGACCCTATACACCTGTAATGGCATTATGATCACTTCAGCATAACATCACATTTCCCTACACAAACTCCTGTCACCTATCCTGTTTCAATCCCTAATTGGGGATCAGGTATTGCCAACTTTCTTGTTGGGACTTCTATGTATTGATTAAGAAAACTTCCCTGAACACATTTGACAAACTCTATCCCATCTAGTCCTTTGACAGCTTGGCAATCGCAGTCAAAAAGGCTACACCCACTCCCACTTACCTGAATCTCTGTCATACCTTTAGTGGCTGCAGCTCCCTTCTGGAGTGTGCTACAAGGTTATTGAAACAAAAGCCTAATGTTATCTTAGAAATTTCTTCCCCAAGACAGTTAATCTGATCAACCTTTCTAGTTGGCCACCCCTACCCCCTCTGTTTAATACCTCAATCACTGCACTGTAAACACTTTAATCCATTTTTTAATTCTGTTTACATTGGAATACATGTATATGCATATTCTATTCCATATCTGCACTTGTAATTTTATTTTTGTACAATTCTTTATTCTATACAATTGTTCAGCTATATGCACGTGTATGATTGATAACAATTAAACTTGAACTTTTTTGTATTGCACAGTATTGCTAACGCAAAACAACAAATTTCACAACATTTATCTGTGATATTAAACCTGAGGCTGATTCTAACTTACTCAGAGTTCAGCTCTATGACTCTATAAAGGGAGGGAGATAGAAAAGCAGAGAAACTTAAAGGGTTAATTCCAAGGTTTAGGAACCAGATGCTTGAAAGGAGCAGAGTGGATGAGAAGGGCGCAGATGTCTCGGGTGTTTACTGGGTCAGAGGAACTTGCAGGACAATGGAGGGACTTGGAAACAATCTGAATTATTTTGGCCCTGTTGCGTTCCCTCGATTAGACATTTGTGACAGTCATTCAGGGGAAGAAACCATACCGTCTCATGCAATGCTATCTCAGTGCCCTGACCTTCATTAATAAATAAACACGTTTGACCTGCCTGTAAACTTTCCCGCACAAGCTACAGGTAGCACTTAAATTACATCCCTGCCCGGATTCTGACATCAGTCCACACAAGTCAACAGAAAAAATAGCGTCTGATCAAACAGGAGATTAGACTTTGCAGAAATTGGATTAGACTGGATTAAATGACAATGGGGAGGGAGATCACGTCTGGTTGGGGGGGGTGGCATAGTTTTGAGATGTTTGTCTGGAAGCAGCGTTGGTGGCGGGGGGGGAGCGGGGGGGGGGAGCGGGGGTGCTCATACATTTCATCCTCAGTGAATTTTTGTAATTAATGAGCCTCCAGAGAGTTTCCACCAGCACTCTCTGGAGGAGATCAAGCTATTCAAGTTTCAAAATTGTTTATTGTTATTCTTCAACGTTCAAAATAAACTTATTATCAAAGTGCATACATGTAACATATACAACATAGGACAGTACAGCATAGGAACAGGCCAGTTGGCCCGCAATTTTGTGCTGAATCAGCTAAAGGGCAAATCAAAACCACCCAAACAATAATCCCTCCAACCCACACAACGTCCATATCCCTCCATCTCCCTTACATCCATGTGCCTATCCCAATGTCTCTGAATGTATTTGCCTCTACTACCATACCAGGCAGTGCAATCCAGACATCCACCACACTCCGAGTAAAAATCTTACCCCTCACATCCCCTTTGACATACCTCCCCCCCCCCTCAATGCATACCCTCTGGTGTTAGACATTCCAACCCTGGGAAACAGATACTGCCTGTTTACTCCATCTATGCCTCTCGGAATCTTATAAAGCTCTATCAGACCTCCCCTCGGCCTCTGGCACTCCAGAGGGAACAACCCAGGATTATACAGCTCCGCATGACAGCACATACCCTCAAACCAGGCAGCAGTGTGGTAAAATTCAGAGTTGAAAGTAAAATTTATTGTCACGGTACACGTACGTCACCACATACAAGCGCGAGATTCTTTCTCCTGCGCGCATGCTCAGCAAATCTATAGAATAGTAACTGTAAACAGAACCAATAAAAGAGCAAGCACACAGAAGACGACAAACTGTGCAAATGTAAATATAAATAAACAGCAACAAAAAACAAGAGCATGAAATGACAAGATAAAGGGTCCTTAAAGTGAGATCTCTGTGGGTGTGGGAACTCCTCAAAAATGAGTGTAGCTATCCTCTTTTGTTCAAAAGCCTGATGGTTGAGGAGTAGTAACTGTTCTTGGAGCTGGTGGTGCGAGTCCTGAGGCTCTTGAGCCTCCTTACCTGATGGCAGCAGCGAGAAAAGAGCATGGTCTGGGTGGTGAGGATCTTTGATGACGGATGCTGTTTTCCTACAACAGCATTTCATCTGGATGTGCTCAATGGTTGGGAGGGTTTACTTGTGATGTACCGAGCCAATCCCACTACCTTTTGTAGGATTTTCCATTCAAAGGCATTGGTTCCCATACCAGGCCATAATGCAGCCAGTCAATACACTTCCCACTGCACACCTATAGAAATTACTTTGTACTTAATACTTTATTGTTGCCAAACAATTGATACTAGAACGTACAATCATCATAGCAATATTTGATTCTGCGCTTCCTGCTCCCGGATTACAAATCAATAGTAAATATTAAAAATTTAAATTATAAATCATAAATAGAAAATAGAAAAATGCAAAGTAAGGTAGTGCAAAAAAACTGAGAAGCAGGTCCGGATATTTGGAGGGTACGACCCAGATCCGGGTCAAGATCCGTTCAGCAGTCTTATCACAGTTGGAAAGAAGCTGTTCCCAAAGCAACACTCACAACACGCTGGAGGAACTCAGTAGGTCGGGCAGCATCAATGGAAAAGATCAGTCAACGTTTCCACAGATGCTGCCCGACCTGCTAAGTTCCTCCAGCGTGTTGTGAGTGTTGATTTGACCCTAGCTGTTCCCAAATCTGGCCGTACGAGTCTTCAAGCTCCTGAGCCTTCTCCCGGAGGGAAGAGGGACGAACACTGTGTTGGCTGGGTGGGTCGTGTCCTTGATTATCCTGGCAGCACTGCTCCGACAGCGTGTGGTGTAAAGTGAGTCCAAGGACGGAAGATTGGTTTGTGCGATGTGCTGCGCCGTGTTCATGATCTTCTGCAGCTTCTTCCGGACTTGGACAGGACAACTTCCATACCAGGTTGTGTCTATAAAAATTAGTGAGGGTTTTAGGGGACAGGCCAAATTTCTTTAGCTTTCTCAGGAAGTAAAGGTGCTGGTGGGCCTTCTTGGCAGTGAACTCTGCTTGGTTGGACCAAGTCATTTATCAAGGTTTTTGATGTTATGCCAGATCTCTGCAGACTCCAGAGGAAGTAGAAGTGCTGTTATGCTTTCTTTGCAACTACAGTAAAATGATGGGTCCGGGTCAGGTCCTCTGGGATAGTGACACCCAGGGACTTGAAACCCTGCCATTAATTTTCTTATGGGCATACTCAATAATTTCAATAACTATAGTACAATCAATGAAAGGCCACACCAGCTTGGGCATTCAACCAGTATGCCAAATACACAAACTGGGGAAATAGGTAAATAAATAAATAAGCAAACAAACAATTTAGTATACAAGTGTAAATGAGAATGAAATGATTTTTACTTCAGATCCGATACTGTCATGAAAAGACACAATAAACATAAGAAACACAATAAAACAAAATACTGTATAAAATAATCCTGCAGAACACAATAAACAAGTAACTGTTGAGTGTGGCCGTGTCTACATAAGATTAGCCCATATACTTAGTGACATCTTATTATAACCATATAACCATATAACAATTACAGCACAGAAATAGACCATCTTGGCCCTTCTAATCCATGGCGAACTCTTACCCTATCCTATTCCCACTGACCTGCACTCAGCCCATAACCCTCCATTCCTTTCCTGTCCATATATCTATCCAATTTAACTTTAAACAACAACATCGAACCTACCTCAACCACTTCTGCTGGAAGCTCGTTCCACACAGCTACCCCTCTCTGAGTAAAGAAGTTCCCCCTCATGTTACCCCTAAACTTTTGTCCTCTAACTCTCAACCCATGCCCTCTTGTTTCAATCTTCCCCACTCTCAACGGAAAAAGTCTAACCACGTCAACTCTATCAACCCCCCTCATAATTTTAAACACCTCTATCAAATCCCCTCTCAAGCTTCTACGTACCAAAGAGTAAAGACCTAACTTATTCAACCTTTCTCTGTAACTTAGGAGATGAAACCCAGGCAACATTTTAGTAAACCTCCTCTGTACTCTCTCAATTTTATTGACATCCTTCCTATAATTCGGTGACCAGAACTGTACACAATACTCCAGATTTGGCCTTAGTAATGGAAATATCTAATCAGCCAATCATGTGGCAGTAGAACTCAAGGTTCAAAGTTCAAATGAAATTTAATATAAACGTACAGATATGCCACCATATAGTACCCTGAGTTTTATTTTCTTGGGGGCATACTCAGTAAATCCAAGAAATATAATAGAATCAATGAAAGACCTCACCGAACAGGACGAACAAGCAATGCATAGAAGCATGCAGATATGATCGAGAGGTTCAGCTGTTGTTCAGGCAATACATAAAAATGGGGAAGAAATGTGATCTAAATAACTTTGGCCATGGAATGATTACTGGTGGGCCACATGGGATGATCTGTTTATCTCAGAAACTGCTGGTCTCCTGGGATTTTCACGCACAACAATCTCTAGAGCTTACAGAGAATAGTGCGAAAAACAGGAAAAAAACACCCAGTGAGTGGCAGTTCTGTGGGTGAAAACGCCTTGTGAACGAGAGGGGTCAGAGGAGATTGGCCAGACTGGTTCAAGCTGACAGGAAGGTGACGGTAACTCAAGTAACCAAACGTTACAACAGCGGTGGGCAGAAGAGCTTTGTAAAATTTGGAGACTGTAAACCTGGCTGAGTGGTGCCACAACAATAACCTCTCACTCAATGTCAGCAGGATCAAGGAGATGATTATTGACTTCAGGATGAGGAAACCGGAGGTCCATGAGCCCGTCCTCATTGGGAGATCAGAGGTGGAAAGAGTCAGTGACTTTAAATTCCTCAGTGTTATTATTTCAGAGGACCTCTCTGGCGCCCAGCACATACGTGAATTATGATGAACGCTCGGCGGTGTATCTACTTTCTTAGAGATTTGTAAAGATTTGGCATAACATCTAATACTTTGACAAACTTCTATGTATGTGTGGTGAAGAGTACATTGACTGGCTGCATCACAGCCTGGTATGGAAAATCCTACAAAAAGTAATGAATATGGCCCAGTCCTTCACAGGTAAAGCCCTCCCCACCATTGGGTACGTCTGTACTGAGTGCTGTTGCAGGAAAGCAGCATGCATCATTAGGGACCCTACCACTAAAGTCACGTTCACTTCTCACTGCAGCCACTAGGAAGGAAGTACAGGAGCCTCAGGACTCAGTTATTTACCCTCAACCATCAGGCCCTTGAAACAAAGGGGACAACTTCACCTGCCTCATCACTGAACTGTTCCCACGACCTATGGGCTCACTTTCATGGACTCTTCATCTCATGTTCTCGATATTTATTGCTTATTTACTTATTACTATTGTTTTTCCCCTCTCTCTTTTGTATTTGCCATTTGTTTTCTTTACACATCAGTTGTTTGCTTGTTGGGTGCAGTCTTTCATTGATCCTATTGTGGTTCTTTGATTTACCGAGTATGCCTGCAAGAAAACAAATCTTTTGGGTGTATATGGTGATTTGTAAGTACTTTGATATAAATGTACTTTAAACTTTGAACAGATGTACCATGGAGAGCATTCTAACTGGCTGCATCACAGTTTGGAATGGGGAGGGGGGAGGGAGGCACTGCACAGGATCGAAATACGCTGCAGAAAGTTGTGAACTCAATCAGCTCCACCATGGGCACTAGCTTCCTCCACATCGAGGATACCTTTAAGGAGCGATGCCTTAAAAAGGTGGCATCCATCATTAAGGATCCCCATCACCCAAGACATCCTGTCTTCTCATTACCACCATCAGGTAGGAGGGACAGAAGCCTGAAGGCACACACTCAGCGATTCAGGAACAGCTTCTTCCCCTCTGCCATCCGGTTCCTAAATGGACACTGAGCCCATGAACACCATCTCACTACTTTCTTTCCCTCTTTTTGCAGTACTCATTTAACATATATATACACACACTTCTCACTGTAATTCACAGTTTTGATTATTATACATTGCATTGTACTGCTGCCGTAAGACAACAAATTTCACAAAATATGCTCGTGATATTAAACCTGATTCTGATTCTGAACCTTGAAGTGGTTGGGCTACAGCAGCAGCAGATCACGAACATACACTCAATCAGGATGTACCTAATAATGTGGCCAATAAGTGTATATAAGACAACCCAAGCACAACCATGGCAACGAAAGTCTTGATTGTGGTATGTTGCACTCTGAACTCTATACCCAGCACTATTATTGAGCAACTTAATTAAAAATAAAATAAAATATGGAGTTCAAGTCAAGTCAAATCAAGTTTATTGTCATTTATCAATATACATGTATACCGTCAAATGAGACAATGGTTATCCAGATCAGGGTGCAAAGCACTGTTGTACACATGACACACATATACACAAAAACTTATAATGAAGGAAGGATAAAATCTACAGTTGGATTACACATAAATAAACAAACTAAAGTGAATAAATTAAATACTATAAAGTACAGAAGAGATTAACTGCTGACACTCTGAATGTGATGCGGCAGGGAGTTCAGAAGCCTAATGGCCTGAGGGAGGAAGTTGTTTCCCATCCTGACTGTTCTTGTTTTTATGCATTGAAGTCTCCTGGCTGATGGCAGAAAGACTAAGAAGATGTTACTGGGCCTGCGTACACAGCACTCCTGGTAAATGTCCCTGGTGGATGGTAGGGAGCCCACTATAATCCTCTCACTGTCCTCACAGTCCAAGGGCAAGAAGCAAGCTACACCTGTCATTCAAAACCTGCCTGGGTAACAGGAAGCAAACAATAATGGCCAACAGACACTTTGCAGTTAGGAAGGCTGTTTACAGTCAACCTCAGCAACTCTCAGCACCAGATCCCTTGTATTTTATGGGAAATATCAACAACTCAGATTAAAATGTAGGGGACACGATCAAGAAGTTTGCAGATGATACAAAATCTGGTCATGTGATTGAAAAAAAAAGCAAAGAAAGCTGTGGACATCATAACATATTGTTGCAACACACATCAAAGTTGCTGGTGAACACAGCAGGCCAGGCAGCATCTGTAGGAAGAGGTGCAGTCGACGTTTCAGGCCGAGACCCTTCGTTAGTCCTGACGAAGGGTCTCGGCCTGAAACGTCGACTGCACCTCTTCCTACAGATGCTGCCTGGCCTGCTGCGTTCACCAGCAACTTTGATGTGTGTTGCTTGAATTTCCAGCATCTGCAGAATTCCTGTTGTTTGCGTTAAAATAACATATTGTTGGCTGCTTCAGAGATATGGCAGTACAATTCAATCCAGTGATCCATCAGGAAAGGGATCTATGTTGGGTGAGACTACAACCAGAGGTCATGGGTCAAGGTAGAAAGGTGAAATGTTTAAAGGTACCATGAGGGTAAACTTCTTCACTTAGATGGTTGTACGAGTGTGGAATGAGCTGCCAGTGCAAGTGGCGCATGTGAGCTCCATTTCAACATTGAGGCGAAGTCTGGATGGGAACACGGATAGTAGGGTTATGGAGGGCTTTGGTCCTGGTGCAAGTGGATGGAGTAGGTTGTTTAAATGATTTTGGCATGGACTAGATGGGCTGAATGGCATATTTCTGTGTTGTACTTCCCTATGACTCTAAAGCACAAAAAGAGTGTAGAGAAACAGAGGGATGGGAAGCGGTACAAAGATCCCATCATCTGGATAAGAATCCATGAGGATACATGTCTGTTTGGATCAAGCTATAGAATCCAAGAGTTTGTAAAGTACAAACTTTAGAGCACCAGTGTTCACCAATTAGGGTTCGATTGCCACCACTCCCTGTAAGGTGCTTGTTTGTTCTTCCCACCGGCGGTTCTCTACCTTTTCCTGCTCGTGGCCCAATTGTAACTTTCATTTACCTCTATGGCCCTCACCCGCCATAGTCTCCACTAGTTGCTAAAGTTTTTCTTTTAAGTCAACTGTATTAACTATTCTAGTACACAGACAATATTTATGCTTTAACAGATTATAGGTATTCGTCGTTAGGTCGCATCTGGAATTTTCAGTTGGTGGACGATTTCCCTCCACGCTGCTCTGACATATTGGGAAATCATGTTCGTGGCAGGTTACAGCAGTGGTTTGCCTTTGCCTTCTGCCGGGTGAGTTTAAAGAGGACACCACCTCTTGCAGCGGATGACCAAGACGTCTAAGTGCCTTGTCGTGCTCTTAGCGCTCCACAACGCCTGCTGGCCTGTCTTCTTGACCGTTGGACCATTAATTGGTCTCTTCCGCTCAATCCGCCACGGCCAGACTTCACACGCCAGGACAGGCAGATCCTCTACCTCACCGAGGGTTGAACACCCATTGGCTACCCTCACCTGGTTTGGTCCGCCTGCCAAGACGGTTTACCGGGGTGTGGCCGCTGCGTGTGTTACAGCTACTTGGAGCCACAGGTGAGAGCTGAGTGCCAGGTGGGGACCAAAGGTGGATGAGCTGCCCTGAAAAAGGGCACAGCAGGGCCCCCCCCACCAGAGGTGCTACCCCTCCCTAGACACCCCATACACCTAGGCATTACTGTATGTTAAATATAATATTACAGTTGTATATGAAAATAAAATGATTTCAGAAAAATTGGAATAGGATAGAGGGTGGGTGGGCCAGCCTGCAGGGTGTGAACAGGAGCAGAGCAGGAGCAGAGATGGCAACTACATGTCATACCTTCCCTCTCCAACACACACAGGCTAAGCTATTTTCCATCATCTCATGTATTTTCCCATTTATTTCATTTCGAAGTCCAATTAGATTATGTACATATATTCATTTATCTTTTTACAGATTTTAGTAATATTTCATAAAAACGCACACTTATCATGGCCCATTCAAAAACACCTGTGGCCCCCAGTTTCTTGCATTTTTTACTTAGAGCCCCGACAAAATCCGGCACGGCCCGCGTTAAGAACCACTGCTCCCCTTGACCATGTGGATCTTATCCAGATGTCCCCGGTACCTCCGACATGGTTGGAGTTAGTGAGTTGCGGGTATGCTATGTCAGCATTGGAAGCATGGCGACACTGGCGGACTGACCCAGCACAATCCTCACTGATTTGATTTGACGTAAATGACACATTTCACTGTACACTTCAAGGACATGTGACAAATAAAGTTAATCTCTTTAATCTCTCACTCAGCTCTTCAGGCACCATTTTATTCAGTCAGTGTTAATGAGCTGTTTGGCTGATTCAGTATCTTGACCCAGCCTAGCCCCACCTCACTCCCTTGTGCTCTCTATCCAACCCTTCTCTCTTTTTCACTCCTGTTACCACTACCTTTCCTATGCCCCCTCTCTTCTCCTCTCTTTTTCCTATCTGCTGCTCTCTTTCTTGCCCCTTCCCTCTCCATCCAAGTAAATTGTGGTCGGGTGCTTCCAGGATGCTGCATCTGCAAGTTTGCGGCACTGGAAGCTCACGGCAGGAAGAGTTTTCTTCCTTCAACCGCCTGTGTGAGATGATGGGACTTTCAAGAGACTTTGAGACTTTTTTTTTTACTATGCCCATGGTCTGTTCTTCTATCAAATTACGGTATTGCTTGCACTGTTGTAACTATATTTTATAATTGTGTGGTTTTTGTCAGTTTTTTTTAGTCTTGGTTTGTCTTGTGTTTCTGCGATATCATTCTGGAGGAACAAATTGTATCATTTCTTAATGCATGCATCACTAAATGACAATAAAAGAGGACTGCGTGTCCTCATAATCTAATCTAATCTAATCTAAAATTATGCTGTACCAGCATGAGGATAACAGAACCATCCAAAATCATCCATCCCAAGGATCCCCACCATCCAGACCAGGCTGTCATCAGGAAGGAGATACAGGAGCATCAGGACCGACACCACCAGGTTCAGGAAGAGTTACTATCCTTCACCCAACAGGCTACTGAACTAGCATAGATAACTTCAGTCACCTCAACACTGAACCGATCACTGAACACAACCCACAGACTCACTTTCAAAGAGTTCTCAATATTACTTATTTATTGACTTACTTATTATGTTTATTTTTTTTCTCAGCTCACGCTGGCAAAACCTGAGGTACAGGCACAGCCAAATACACACATTTCTCAATTGCTAGTAAATTTCGGACTATTTAGTGGTATTTAGTATTGTAGTTTTCTGGAGATTTGCATAAGTATTGCTGTGTAGCCCTAATTGTTCAATGTTACTGTGTAGTGACTTTTGGATGACACCAATTGTAGATATGACTATTGAGACAATGTATACCCTGTTCATGTTCCATAGTCTTCCAATTTCCTCTTTTAATTCAGCATATTTCTGGTGTTTTTCACTTATCGATTTCTGTAAATTCTGTCTGTTTGGAATGGCTATATACTGAGGTACCTGTTCATAGAGTAACACAGCTTGAAAACAGGCCCTTCGGCCCATCTCATCCATACTGACCATAAACTATTTCCACTTGACTATGTTTGGCCCATATTCCCCTACACCCCTCCCATTCATGTTCTTATTCTGTAGAAATATTATCGTTACTGCCTCTCCCACCTCCTCTGATGGCTCTGTGTCAAGGAGGTTCCCCCTTTGGGTCCCCTTTAAATCGAACTCCCTCACCTTAAACCCATGCCCTCTGGATTTTAATTCCACTCCTCCAGAGGCCTACTCCTACAATCTTGTGTTTTACCAAATTCTGCCATGGCCTCTTCCCACAGGCCTCTTCTCATTCTGTGAGCAGCCTCTTGGCATCTCTTCCCAGCACTGGCTGGTGGACACCGCCTATCATCCGTGTTCAGGCCCTATTTCAAGAATACTAGAATATAAAAGCAATGATGCAATGCTGAAGCTTCATAAGGCACTGGTCAGTCCACACTTGGAGTATTGTGAGCAGTATTGGGCCCCTTGTCTAGGAAAGGATGTGCTGGCATTAGCCAGGTTCCAGAAGAGATTCTCAAGAATCATCCCAGGAACAAACATCAGAACATAAGGAACATAAGAAATAGGGGCAGGAGTAAACCATCCGGCCCATTGAACCTGCTCCACCATTCAGCAAGTATATTAAGCAAGTTGTTCTTGCTTGTTTATCGTGTATTATTGTATCCGTATGGTTATTATAAAATGTCCCATCTGCAATACAGATCAGCCATAATATAATTTGTGGGACTCTGTCTCTGAATGTGGCTCAGACTTGTTTTTTTTTTACAGTAAGGAATGATTTCTTTTATGAGTTTGTATTTTAAAGCAAGATTTAGATAAATGATGGTTACAACTTGATTGTGCCTGATTGTGTTAAACCGCTACAGGGTCCTGTGATGTGTTGGATTGTTAATATTATTATTATTTGTATTTAAATAGTTGGTCTTCTTTGGCACATTGATTGGCACTTCTACATCCTGTGTCATTTTTCATTATTCATTGTGTTTTTAGTGTCTACTGTGAATTCCCACAAGAAAATGAATCTCCGGATAGAATATGGCAACATACACATACTTCCACATACTTTGATAATAGATTTACTTTAAAGAGCCATAAACAGAAGCCAAAATGTTTAACACATTTTCAAGACATACCAAAGCACCTTCCAGCTAGTGTGGATTTTCTTCAAGTTGCCGTACAAATCTGTCAGATATAATATCTGATTTTTACTGCGATCACTGTAAGTCCTTGCTAAGCCAACGTTTGAAGTGTTAATTGGTTTTGCTCCAATGGACCAAGAAGCCCATTTGCATATTGCCAACTTCCACAAGTAGCACAGTGAAAATGACCGATAATCTGCTTTGGCAAAGTTAATCATTGGATGGATATCAACTCTCTGCAGAAGAAGGGTTGACTTCTCTTCACTAAATAGGTAAATGGATTTTTGATTAGTCAGGGCGAGAGGGGTTTCGAGGAGAAGGCAGGAGGATGGGGCTGAGATGGGCATGGATCAGCCATGATGAAATGGCGAAGCAAGGCCAAATGGTCTAATTCTGCTCAGATATCTTATGGTCAAAATGGATCCAAACTATCCTGAACATCAGAATCAGGTTTATTATCATTGGCGTATATCATGAAATAAGTGGCAGCATGGCAGTATGGGAGTTAGCACAATGCTTTACAGTACAGGCGACACAGGTTCAATTCTCGCCACTGCCTGTACGTTCTCCAGGTGCTCCAGTTTTCTCCCACGGTCCAAAGACATATGAGACAGTAGGTTAATGGGTCACTGTAAATTGTCCTGTGATTAGGCTGGGGTTAAATCAGTGGATTGTTTGGCAGTGTGGCTCGAGGTGCTGGAAGAGCCTATCCCGTGTTGTATCTCAATAAATAAATAAAACTTGTCGCTTTGTGACAACAGTACAGTAAATATATAAAAATTACTGTACGTTACAATAAGAAATATTAACAAATAAATCAGTAGTGTCAAACGAGAGCAAATTAGTGAGGTAGTGTTCACTGGTTCATGGACCCCTCAGAAATTTGATGTTGGAGGAGAAGTTATTCCTAAAACATTGGGAGTTTGTCTTCAGGCACCGGTACCTCCTCCCTGATGAGAGTAATGAGAAGAGGGCATGTGCTGGATGGCAAGGGTCCTTAAAGATGGATGCCGCCTTCCTGAAGCACACCTTATGAAGATATTCTCAATGCTGGGGAAGCCAGTGCCTACGATGGAGCTGGCTGTGCTTATAACCCTCTGCAGCTTCTGATTCGGTGTATTAGCACCTCCGTACCAGATGGAGATTCAAGGTTTACCACATATACATCGAAACATACAACCACCACACCTGAGGTACACTGGGGGCAGCCTGGAAGGGCCGACACACATTCTGCATCCCCATGGAACAACAGAACAACACAACGCATCCTGTCAGAATATTCACCACGGAACGTCTATACATCTCATCCACTTGAGACAAGAAACTTGACCCCCAACTGAAAGACATCACCTACCACATTGTACTCCTCCTTCATACCTCCAAAGAGAGTGACCATGGTTCAGCTAAGAACTTACTTTCAAGACAAGACAAGGTTCCAAGACAAGAGGACCATCTACTTTGCCACAGGTGACAGCTTCACTCTGACGGTTAAAAGTTCAGTTGAATTGTAATCCCACTGCAAAGCCCACGTCACCTCCACAGATCTTTCTCACACTTATACAACCCACAGGCCAGCATCCCTCAGATACTAGCCTTTTACAAGTCTAGAGGTTTCTTAACAGATCCCACCAACAACCTGCATACATGGATAGAGCACTGAGGAATCACCTGGGACACACTAAATGCATAAATGTTTGGCAAAATTCCTCCTCATCTTTGCTCTGAAGGGGCATCCTTCTATTCTAAACTCACCCACTATAGGAAACATCCTCTCCACCTCCACTCTATCTAGGCAGTTCAATATTCGGTAGGTTACAATGAAATTCCACCCCCCCCCCCAACATGTTCTTCTCAGCTCCAGCAAGTACAGACCCAGAGTGACCAAATGCTCCTCATATTTTAACTCTCTTACATTCCTAGAATAATTTTCTTTGCTGAGATAAGGGACCCAAAACTGCTCACAATACTCCTACAGTGGTCAGACCAATGCCTTATAAAGCCTCAGCTTCACATCCTTGCTTTTATATTCGAGTCCTCTTGAAATGAACCCTATTATTGCATTTAGAGGACAAGCAGACAGAGGATGCCAAAGTTGGGTTTATCGTCATATACATTCGTACATGTCGGCACAGGTGCAATGAAAAACTTACTTGCAAGAGCATCACGGATAGATAGCATCACATAAACAGTATTCACAAGATAAATTGAACTCAAACGTAAATTTAACACATTTGAAAAAGAAGGAACTCAATTAGAATAAGACAGACAAAGTACAACGAGGTCAAATCACACTAAACTGGACTTTATTTTGTTCTAAGTGATAGAGGCAGGTACAATTACAACATTTAATGGACATCTTTACAGCTACATAGATAGGAAATGTTTACAGCAGGGCTTCAGAACCTTTTTCACGTCAAGGACTACTGTCATTAAGCAAGGAGTCCATGCGACCTAGATTGGGAATCCCTGGTTTAGTGGGATATGCACAAAATGCAGGCAAATGAGATTAGCTCTGGTAGACACCTTGGTCAGCACAGATGAGTTTGGCCTTTTTGTATCAGAAGTGCTATTTTTCTCCTGCTAACTATAAAGGATCCCATATTATTCATTGTGTGTTGTTCCACTCCATGCCTTGTAGTGCATCGGATGGCAACCTTCCTGTTTTCTAAGCATTTGTCAGTTTTTAACGAGGCCGAGTTGCTAGCTCGACACTCAACCCAGCACAAATGGAAAGCATGCAAGGAGCTAGCCGGAATCAAACCCGACAACATTTGCTTTGAAATCTGGTGCAGATGCCACTACACCACCAGCCAACATTATTTCATACTTATGGCAGGGGTTCCCAACCTTCTTTATGCCATAGACCCCCACCATTCACCAAGGGCTCTGCAGATGCCAGGATGGGAATCTCTGATTTACGGTATCTAAAGCAAAAGCTGCAATCGGCGTGGTTTTCCTGCTGACATTTTCGGGAATGTGTTGTCTATAAACTGTCTGCCCATAACGAGAGTGGACGAGTGAAGATGTGATTCCCACTGACAGCCAATGTCCCAACCAAAGCATTGTTAAAACCAGCAAACTGCAGTGCACCACTTGGCACTAAAAAGCCCCAAGCAGCAAAATTAAGAGCACCAAAGCATGCCATTCAGCCCACTGAAATAATGCTACCATCTGGTAGTATTTTTCCCCCTATTCCCCCTATCCCTTCTCATGTGAAACAGAGGGAAGATATTGAACACCAAAGATTCTGCAGATGCTGGAAATCCAGAGCAACACAAACAGGCCAGGCAGCATCTATGGAGGGGAGTAAACCAGTAGATGTTTTGTGGTAATGAGGATGTTAAAATATCACACAGAAATCCATCTCTCCTATAGAAACTTCAGCCAAGTTATTCTGCACAATAAAACCAAATAAAATCAACCATAACACAGATACAAATCAAATCTAGAACACAGCACCAGAACTGTACAGCCCAGGAACAGAAGCTTTGACGCACAATGTTGTACCAGATTAACTAAACTAATAATATCTAATCCCTTCTGCTTGCACATGGTCCATATCCCATCATTCTCTGCCTGGTCATGTGTCCATCTGAGAGCCTCTTAAACACCTCCATCATATCCGCCTCCTTCACCACCCCTGGCAGCATATTCCAGGCACCCACCACTCTCTGTGTGAAAAAAAAACTTGCCTCACGAATCTCCTTTAACTTTCCCCTCTTTCCTTAAATGTGTGCCCACTAGTATTAGAAATGCTGACCCTGGTGAAAAGATACTGGCTATCTATCGATGTCTCTCATCATCTTATAAACTTCCATCAGGCCTCACCTGAGTCCCTGCTGCTCCAAGTTTGTCTGACCGCTCCTTATAGTTCATACCTTCTAATCCAGGCAGCATCCTGGTAAACCTCTTCTGCACCCTCTCCGAAGCCTCCACATCCTTCTTATAATGGGATGATCAAAACTGAATGCTGCCTAACTATGAAGCTCCGGCCTAATTTCCTGACTCTTGAGCTCAATGTTTCAGGAACTAAAGGTAAGTATGCTATATACACAAGATAATCTACAGAGGCTGGAAATCTAGAACAACAGACACAAAATGCTGGAGGAACTCAGTAGGTCGGGCAACATCCATGGAAATGAATAAACAGTTAATGTTTTGGGCTGAGACCCTTCTTCAGGACTGGAAAGGAGGGGGTAAAGAGCTAGAATAAAAACATTTACTTTTCCAATTTACCTCTTAAGACATGCCATATGCCCTCTTTACCAACCGACTGACTTGTGAGGCCATCAGTAGTATTAACCAAGTTTGCATATGCTTCTGAAGAGTCTGTCATTCACTATCAAGGTCTGGATTGTGTTAGTGTATGAATTGTGCATACTTCAGCACTGTCATTCACTCACTCAAGTAGGTGCAATGCCTCTAGATTATTTTGTGCAAGATTTTCAACTTTATTGGTCTACATCTGCAGAAACTGATGGATACAGTCCAGTCCATCACAGGCAAAACCCTCCCCACCATTGAGCACGTTTACAAAGAGCGCTCCATCAAAGACCCCCACCATCCAGGCCAGGCTCTCTTCTCACTACTACCATCGGGCAGGAGGTTCAGGAGCCGTTGGTCCCACACCACCAGCTTCAGGAATACTGTAGTAATTACCCTACAAGCATCAGTCTCCTGAACCAGCACGGATAACTTCACTCACCTCAACACTGAATTGATTCCACAACCTACAGACTCACATTATCAGTATTATTTATTGTTTTTGTTTACAGAATGTGTCTTTTGCACACTTTCATGAATTCTATTGTTCTTATTTTTCTGCAATGCCTCAAGAAAATGAATCTCAAGGTAGTTTATATTGACATACTTGTGCTATGATAATACATTTATTTGGACTTTTGAATTTGCCTTTGATGTAAGACAAGCTGTTCACTCGCAGAAGATCCAGTCCTCAAAGGCACAGAGGACTCAAATCAAAGGCTCAGGCACATCTCTCCTGTAGTCCCAGGTAAGCATCTACAACTCTCCCAAACAACCCATAGGTGGTCTGAACCAAGCTGGGATCTCTTCATCATCACCAGTATCCCCACAGGCCTCCGGCAGGTTTGCCCACAGGATAGTCGCACATTTGTTTATCAGATGAGAACCAGGGAAAAACATCAGAGGAAGGAGCTGGCATCGAAAATCTTCCATTCTATGAGGACGTGTCAGTCTATGGTCTCCTGTACTGTCATGAAGAGACCACACTCAGATTGGAGGAGCAACATCTTATATTCTATCTAGGTTGCCTCCAACCTGATGGCAGGAATATCGATCTATTGAACTTCTGGTACTTTCTGCCCCTCCCCTTTCTCTCTTGTTCCATTCCCCATTGTGGTTCCCCTCTCACCTCTTCTCTCCTCCTCACCTGACATTCACCACACCCTGATGCCCCTTTCCTCTCCTATCAGATTCCTTCGTCTTCAGCCTTTACCTCATCCACCTGTCTCCTCCCAGCTTCTTGCTTCAGCCACCCTCCCCCACCTAGCTAAATCCTCCTGACCCGTTCTCACCTACCACCTGCCAACTTCCCCCACATTCCTACTCTGGCTTCTTCCCCCTTCCTTTCTAGTTCTGATGAAGGGTCTCTGCCCGAAATGTCAACTGTTACTTTACATGCATCTGCAGCCTAACAGATACAAGCTAAATGCACACACACCTGGGCTGAGAAATGGCAGGAGGAATTTCATGCAGACAAGTGTGAGGTGTTGTGCTTTGGAAGGACAATCCGGGGTAGGACTTGCACAGTGAATGGTAGGGCACTGAGGAGTGTGGTAGAATAGAGGGACATGGGAAAACATAATCCCTTGAAAATGGCATCACAGGTAGAAAGGGTCGTAAAGGCTAGCTTTTAGCACATTGGCCTTCATAAATCAGAACACTGAGTACAGGAGTTGTGACGCTATGTTGAAGTAGTACAATATGGCTCTCTACCTACCTACCTTTCCCCTCTTACCTGGTCTCACCCATCATCCACTAGCTGTGCTCCTCCACCTCCCTTCCATCTCCTTATTCTTCCTCCTTCCTTTCCAGTTCTGATGAAGGATCTTGGCCTGAAATGTCAACTGTTTATTCCTCATCCATGGATGCTGCCTGTCTTGCTGAGTTCCTCCAACACTTTGTTTGTTGCATAAAATCGTCTCCATTTTTCTTCACGGTTCTGACCTTGGATTGTGAAAGGTCAGACTAAAATACAACCAGAATGCCCCCGGTCACTAGGAAGTGTTGCTAAGAACAACTGCACACTACAGTGACAAGTGGGGGGTTGCAATGTCTTCCCAAAGTGCATGGGCTTCAGAATAGCACTTGGCATGTAAAGTCGTCTGCTTGGACAACAGCCAGTCATGAGAGGAAATTGCCAGGGAGGTAGGTGTCTGTAGAGCTAAGTGTCTTTTCTGAATGTAGCATAGGACTCAAGGATTTGAGTTACAAGGAGAGGTTTGCCAGGCTAGGATCTTATTGCTTGCAGTGTTGGAGACTGAGATAGAAAATTATGAGGGGCATAGATTAGTCAGGGCATCAAAGGTTACGGGGAAAAGGCAGGAGATGAGTTGAGAGGGATAAAAATCAGTCATGATGAAATGGTGGAGCAGACTCGATGGGCCAAATCCCATAATTCTACTTCTATGTCTTACGGTTCAGATTATGTGAACATACCCAATCTTCTCCCAAAGAGGGAGAACTAAGGATCAGAGGACACGGGTTTAAAGTGAGAAGCAAAATACTTAAACGGGAACCGAGGGGCAATTTCTTCACACAAAGGGTGGTGAGAATATGGAATATGCTGCCAGAGGAAGTGATAGAGACAGGTACATACATTAACAACATTTAAGATATTTGGATGAATACATGGACAGGAAAAATTCAGAGGAATATGGATCAATTACCACCGTGGGAAGAGCTTGATGGGTTAGTATGGGTAAATTGGGCCAAAGAGCCTGTTTCCATGCTGTATTATCGCTGTCTCTATTATAATGTCTTTCTGAGCTCTGTGGTGCAACTAAATGTCCCAGGATGGGAAGGTCCCCACTTTGAGAAGTTGCCCATTTTGTCAGAAGCCATTTTCTTGGCTTCCAAAATGAAGCACTGACCATCAAAGTCCCCCCCCGCCCCCGCACCCCACCAACCCCTGTGCCTTTTTACCTGGCAGGATCCTGAAGCAATGTTTCTGAGTCCGAGGCTGACCTTGACTTTGAGATCTGTGTAGGCAATTATGTATGTTTGTTTGTGAGACAAACCTCTAGTAGCAGCCAAGCACAAGTGCCTGCAACTGCTCTCAAAGTCAATCAGCTCCATACATTAAAACTTATTCTCTAGCAGAAGGAAAATACAATGATCAAACCATCTTAACTATTTAAATTCACATTTAAAATATGATATGATTATCTACCGTGCACTTGGGACCCTGAGGGGCCCATCGTACCTGAAAATCCCCCACAAAGCCATCGGACATCAGAGCAGAATTAGGCCAATCGGACCATCGAGTCTTCTCCATCATTCCATCACAGCTAACATTATCCCTCTCAAACCTACAGAGACTGAGTGCTTCTTCTGCAAGGTCACCCAGGCATGGACATAATCCCGGAAGAGGGGCAGGCAATCAGCATGGACATAGCTCTCAACTGCCCACCAGCTTAGCCAGGCCCAGGAGCAAGCCCACCAGGAGATTCCCTGAGAGACCCGCGCCTCCACTATAAATCAGAAGCATGGGGCTAATGTGTAGCCAGAACGCAAGTTTCTTTCAGATACTCAAATCGAGGCTGCAGTCTCCCGCAGTTTAGGTACGCATAGAACAATAACTCCTGATGACCACAGAAAGGACGGGAGGCCCAGGTCCATCTTAATCACAGCAACCTTGTCCCAGGGGCCTTGGCAGGCTGGCTCTGCTGAGATAAGATGCAAAAGCCTGTTTTCCTGCTTCCTGCTGCAATGCAGAAGCACTATACACAGTGGGGACCTTTCCATTAATGACAGATGCGACTTTCACATTTATAAGTGGACGGCGTCTTTAATTCCCAAAGTACGAGCATTTATACAAGAATGGAAAAGCCCAGTTCATCTCAAGATAAGCTCCCCCCCCCCCCACCACCACCATTGACGACACCGACAAGGAACACTGCCACAAGAAAGCAGCAGCTATCATCAGGGACCCCACCCTCCCGGCCCAGCTCCCTCCCATCTCACTGTGGCCATCAGGAAGTGGGCACCGAAGCCTTAGGTCCCAAACCACCAGTTTTAGGAACAGTTATTACCCTACAACCACCTGGCTCATAAACCAGCATGGATAACTTCACCTCAACAGCGAACTGATTCCACAACCTATAGACCTGGGGTTCCTACCCTTTTCATGCCAAGGACCCCTACCATTAACCAAAGGGTCTGTGGACCCCTAGTTGGGAACCCCTGCTATAGACTCGCTTTCAAGGACTCTACAACACACGCTCTCAGTATTATTTATTTATTCATTCATCTATCTAATCTATTTTGTATTTGCATAGTTTGTTTTCTTTTGCACACTGGTTGTTTGTCAGTCTTTGTGTGTAGTTTTTCATTGATTCTATTGTATTTCTTTGTTCCACTGTGAATGCCTGCAGGAAAATGAATTTCAAGGCACTATACGGCAACATATGCGTACATTAATAATAAATTTTTGAACTTTGAACTTTTAAAAGGGGCACTTTCACTCTTACAGAAATCTCCCTGGTAGCATCCTGTCATGAATATCCCTTGCACAGATTTGCTGCCTTTGAGGCCCACCACCCTTCTGTCCTCTGGCTATTCTGCCAGAAGTGGAAGCTTCCCAACCTCTCCCCACCACTGAACTGTGCAATCATACTTTGGCAGCACTCTCTAGTACTTGCAATACCACAAAACCATAAGAAATAGGAGCAGAATTAGTCCATTCCGCACATCGAGTTTGCTCTGCCATTCCAACATGGCTGATTTTTTTAATCCCTCTCAAACCCACTCTCTTGCCTTCCGCCCATAACTTGATGGTTTAAAGATACCCAATGACTGGCCTCCACAGCCATCTTGGCAATAAATTCCACAGACTCACCACCCTCTGGCTAAGGAATCTCTGTTCTGAAGGAATGTCCTATTCTGAAACCGTGCTCTCTGGTCCCAGACTATAGTAAACAGCCTCTCCACATCGACTCTATCTAGGCCTTTCAATATTCAGTAGGTTTCAATGAGAAATCCCACAATCTTCTAAACTCTAGAGTATGGGCCCGGAGCCATCAAACACTCCTCATACGTTAACAATTTCACTCCTGGCCATTCTTCTGAACCTCGTCTGGAACCTCTTCAATGGCAGTAGGTTTTTTCCAAGATAAGGGCCCCTTACTGCTCACAGTGTGCAGTCTGACCTCCGCATCACATCCTTGCTCTTATATTCTGGTCCTCTGGAAATGAATTCTAACATTTCAGCACAGCTCTGTGGGCTGAAGGGCCTATATCATGCTGTAGGTTTTCTATGTTTATATTGCATTTGCCTTCCTCACCACTGACTCAACCTGCAAGTTAACCTTTCGGAAATCCTGCATGAGGACAGTCAAGTCCTTTTGCATCTGAGCCTTTCCTTAAGAATGCATGGGGTAATCTTTAAGGCACGAAGGTAGTGTAACACTATTACAACGCCAACGACCCAGGTTCAATTCCCACCAATTCTCTCTGTGGCCATGTGGGTTTCCTCCAGATGCTCCAGTTTCCTCCCACGTTCCAAAGAGACATGGGTTAGTAGGTTCATTGGTCTCATGGGTGTAATTGTGGAGCACAGGCTCATTGGTGCTGAAAGGCCTGTCACTGTGCTGTAACCCTAAATACATTTATAAATAAATAATGAACGGTGAAACAGGCTCAAGGTGGGGGGCCTCCTCTGTCCTCTTCCTTTTGTTCCAGTAGCTGACTCCCCTGCTTTTGAGTTCAAAGTTCAAAGTATGCATACAGCATACAGCCTTGAGATCTGTCTTCTTGCAGGCAGCCACAAAGCAAAGAAACAACGTAGAGCACGTTTAAAGAAAAACCGTACACACAACCAGCAAACATGCCAGAAAAGTAACAAATCACGCAGACAATAAAAATGAACAAGTAACGCACAGGACATTAAACATCGAGCCGCAGAGTCTCCAAAAGACGGTCCACAGCCACGAGCTGCCAAGGCAAGCGAAGCTGGTCCAGGAGATGACGTCCACGGCCACAGCCACTGAGTCAGTCAGTTCAGAGATGTGGCAAAGGCTGCAGGCCACAGCCACAGATCCAGTTCCACGCCAAAGCTCGCTGTCTCCTGAGAGGTCTAGAAACGCTTTGTTCCTTAAAATTCAGATCTGTTTACAGTGACACAGCCTGCTCCATCAACATAAAAGCTGCACTAAATGTTTGCAAATTCTCCGCTCAAAGCCTCAGTGACTGGGAGAGCATGCTTATTCTCACAGTCAAAGTAATGGATTAATCTTTGCTTGAAGATAAAAAAAATAAGTTCTGTACATGTCACCATATACAATTCTGAGATTCATTTTCTTGCAGGTATACTCAATAAACCTCCTAACCATTAATAGAATCAATGAAGGGCTGTGACAACTAAGCACATAATCAGTATACAGAAGACAATAAACTGTGCAAATACAAAAAGAAATAATAATAAATAAATAAACAAACAATAAATATCAGGTAAATGATAGGAAGAGTCCTTGAAAGTGAGGCCACAGGTTGTGAGAACAGTTCAGTGATGGGGCGGGTGAAGTTGAGTGTAGTTACCCCTTCTGGTTCACAAGCCTGATGGTTTAGGGGTAATAACTGTTCCTGAACCTGGTGGTGTGAGCCCTGAGGCCTGAGAGAAGACAGCACAAGCTGAGTGGGGGGAGTTCATGATGAAGGGTGCTACTTTGCTGCAAGAACGCTCCGTGTTGATGTATTCAGTGGCGGGGAGGGCTTTACCTGTGATAGACTGGGCTATAAACACGACTCGTAGGATCTTCCATTCAAGGGCATTGCTGTTTCCATACCGGGCTAATTGTCTTTGCAAATGTGGTCTCACCAGCACTCTCAGGTGTTGGGAGGTCAAATGTGAGTGGAAAATACATCTAAGGAGAATGATTTTTTTATATTTCTTCTTGTAATTTATAGTCATTTTTATGTATGGCACTGTAATGCTACCACAAATCAATGGATTTCATGACATAAGTCAGTGATAAAAACCTAATTCTGATTTCTGATTTTACTAGGCTAAGTCCTTCCTGTTCTCCAACTCATTATGTGATATTGGCTGATTAATCTTAATTTGATGACTAAAATTATAAACTTTAATTTTTTTTCGCACTCGGTCTGACCAGCACTTTGGGAGATCAAATGCAAGGTGAAAAAGAACACAGCAAGTAAGAGAACTCACTCTTAACAACATTGATGGTCAGAGAGATCTTGGGGTCTAAGTTCATCTCTCTTTGAAAGTGGCCACGTAAGTAGACAGTTTTGTCAAAAATATGAAGGATATACTTGCCTTCATTGAATGGGACACTGGAAAGATACATTCTGTATATACCTAATTAGCCAATCATGTGTCATCAGCTCGATGCATAAAAGCATGCAGACATGGTCAAGAGGTTCAGTTGTTGTTCAGACCAAACGTCAGAATGGGGAAGAAATGTGATCTAAGTGACTTTGAGCATAGAATTACTGTTAGTACCAGGTGGGGCAATTTGAGTATTTCAGAAACTGCTGATTTATTTCCTGGGATTTTCACACATAACAGTCTCTAGAATTTACAGAGAACGGTGCGAAAAACAAAAAAAATACAACCAATGAGCTGAAGTTTGGTGCACAAAAATGTGTTGTTAATCAGAGAATGGCATGTCCTTTGTTGGTCATGTCCTTTGTTGGTCATGTCCTTTGTTGAAAAAGTATTGGGAAGATATTTTTGATATTATTTCAACGGTTTTGAATATAGACTTACAACCTCACCCAATTACTGCTATTTTTGGGATACCAATGATAGAATCAAATCATTTAACCTCTTCAGCTCGTCGGATGATTGCATTTCTTACTTAAATGGCTAGAAGATCCATTTTGCTGAATTGGAAAGAGATTAACCCTCCTACTATATTTCACTGGTTCTCACAAACTATGTTGTGTTTAAATTTGGAAAAAATTAGAAGTGTAGTTTATGACCCTTCCATTAAATTCGAAAAGACTTGGAGGCCGTTTATTCAGCATTTTCATATGATGTAATTTGACCATTTCCAAACTTATTTTACTTCCCTGTAATGTTGGTTGAGAGGAACGAAGTCGTCGACACTAAGGTTTTCTTTTCTCCCACTTTTTATGATGTTAAAACAGCCCAGGTCTTTTTTTTTTAGTTTAGTTGATTAATTCTATTAAAATTAGTTTTTTTGGGGGGGAGGGTTATTATTTTTTTTTTCCTTCTTCATGATTTTTTGTCTAGATATTTCTCTTTGTTCTGTATTATTCATTGGTATCCTATATGATTGGGAGTTTTGTCAATTAAGTATTTTTTGGTTTTATAATTATTCATATTATAACAATGTATTCACAATAACTTTATACTATTATGTTATGTTTATATTTTATGAAACTAATAAAAAGACTGAAAAAGAAAAGAAAGAGAATGGCCAGGCTGGTTCAAGCTGACAGGAAGGTGACAGTAACTTAAATAACCACACCTTACAACAGTGGCGTGCAGAAGAGCATCTCCAAATGCATAACGTGTCAATCCTTTAAAATGCATCGGTTACAGAAGCAGAAGATCACAGACATACACTTAGTGGACATTTCGTTAGGTACAAAAGTTACCCAACAAAGTGGTCACTGAGTGTATGTTACAGTTATATAAAATTTGATTAGGACACATAGGAACCACCAGGTTCAGGAACAGTTACGACCCTCAACCATCAGACTCTTAAACTCACCTTCACTCGCCCCATCACTGAACTGTTCCCATAACCGATAGACTCATTTTCAAGGACTCTTCATCTCAGGTCCTTGACACCTACTGCCCGTTTATTTATTATTATTTATTTATTTTTGTATTTGCAGCTTGTTGTCTGTTGCATACTGGTTGAATGCCCAAGTCAGTATGGTCCTTCATCTATTTATGATTATTATTTTATTATAGATTTATCGAGAAGACGCATTAGAAAATGAATCTCAGGGTTGCACATTGTGACATATGTCAGGAGGGAGGAGAAGATGGCAGTCTGCGTGTGCGCAACCCTCCGGTGAAAAATGATATCGTATCTGTTAAATAGGGGCCGTGGACAATTCTGATTTGACGGAGAATGGACGTGAAAGCACAGAGGAACATCTGGAGAAATTTCTGAAACGCAGGTTCGCTGCTGTTGTTACTGTGCGGTCGGGAATCTTTCGGAGGGTAGGTCTCAAAATCCCTGGCCTTGCCTGCTTTTGGCGACCGAGAAGGAGGTCGAATCATTCGGACAGAGGTGGCGCTCAGTACTCGGTGTCGGAGAGCTGATCAGAGCTCGAAGTTTTCGAATGACTCAGAGTCGGACCGTGGTCGGGCATGGCAGGGAGAGTTTTTCTTCCTTCTCCCGTCTGCGTGAGATGTGGGACATTTGAGAAACTTTGAACTTTACTGTGCTCATGGACTTCTTCATCAGGTTATGGTATTGCTCCACTGTTTGTAACTATATGTTATAATTATGTGGTTTTGTCAGGTTTTTCCAGTCTTGGTTTGTCCTGTGTTTTGTCATATCACACCGGAAGAAATAATGTATCATTTCTTAATGCATGCATTACTAAATGACAATAAAAAAGGACTGCATGTCTTCATAATCATCATATGTACTTTCATAATAAATTTACTTTGAATTTTGAACTCTGGTTTGGAGTATTATGTGCGGCTCTGATTGCCCCACCAGGGAATAATGTGGAGGGGATTTGGAAAGGGTACAAAAGGGGTTCACTGGGATGCTGCCTGGATTAGAGGGCATGAGCTAAAAAGTGATGGTGGGCACACTTGGGTTGTTTTCTCTGGAGGTTGAGGGGTGACCTTATAAACACAAGAGATTATGCAGATGCTGGAAATCAAGGAAGTCAAAATACTGGAAGAACTCAGCATCTATGGAAAGGAATAAAACAGCTGACGTTTCCGGCCAAGACCCTTTAACAGGAGGTACAGGAGCCTGAAGACACACACTCAAAGTTTTAAAAGCAACTTCTACCCCTCCGCCATTAGATTTCTATCGCACTTACTCACTATTTTACTCTATTCTGCACTACATATTTACTTTTTTTTATATCTGATTCCAGAATCAGGTTTAACATCGGGTGGCATGGTAGCACAATGATTTGTACATCGACTGGGGTTCAATTCCTATCACTGCTTGTAAGGGGATTGTACGTTCTCCCCACGACAGCGTGGATTCCTCTGGCTGTCGGGCTTTCCTACCATATTCCAAAGGTGCACCAGTTGGTAGGTTAATTGGTCGTTGTAAATTGTCCTGTGATTAGGCTCGGTTTAAATCAGGAGATTGCTGAACAGCATGGCTCGAAAGGTCAGCAGAGCTTATTCCATGCTGTATCTCAATAAATCAATAATTATTTTCTTAAATGTCATGAAATCTGTTGTTTTATGACAGCAGCACAGTGCAATACAAAAAAAAATTAATCACAGTAAGAAATATGTGTAAAAAATTAAATTAAACAAGTAGTGCAAAGAAGAGGCAAAAAATAGTGAGGTAGTGTGCACGGTTTCATTGTTCATTCAGAAATCTGATGGCAGAGGGGAAGAAGCTGTTCCTGGACCTTTGCCTGAGCTTTCAGGCTCTTGTACCTCCTTCCTGATGGTAGAAATGAGAAGAGAACATGTCCTTGGCAATGGGGGTCTGTAGTGATGGACACTGTCCTTTTAAGGCATCGCCTTTTTGAGATGTTCTCAATGGAGGGCAGGTTAATGCCCATGATGGAGCTCCTTAAATTCTACCTCTTAAACAGAAGTTCCAAACAGATTTCCTGATATAATCTAGGTAGAAATGGAAAGGTCAGTGACTCAGGAAGCAATGTCTGCTGGTAATTTCCAGAAACCTCAGAGCATGTGTTTGTTAAATGTGACAACGAGACCGGATTGAACAGATTCTGGTTCCAGTATAGAGAGGAAGTGTTGAGAATGACATTAACTTCTGGAAATCACACAGCAGTTTATCATTGATTAAACAGATTACTTTATGTTCACAGACCCCAGCTTTCGAGCCAAGTCTCAAGTAACAGACACCAGGTGACAGCCAACATCTGACAGTTTATATAGTTGGTAACCCTTATACTGGTGATTAAACAGTAACTCGCTTCACTTACACAGTAAACCTCACCCATAATAAAGAGCGAATCTCCAACGTTACAATTCAAGGGACCCTCACCTACCCACCCTGAAAACTGCCTTTTCCAAATGCTTGCTTCTGGAAAGTGTCATCAGGCCATCAAAGCAGTAGCATAGTGACTAGCACAATGCTTCACAGCACCGGTGACCCGGGTTCAATTCCTGCCACTGCCTGTAAGGAGTTTGTACGTTCTTCCCGTGACCACGTGCTTTCCTCCAGGTGGGTTGGTAAGTTAACTGGTTGTTGTAAATTGTCCCATGATTAGGCTAGGGTTAAGTCGAGGGATTGCTGGGTGGTGCGAGTCAAAGGGCCTGAAGGCCCTTTATTTACTGTATCTCAATAAATGGAAAAAAAATGAAAACTTCACACCATCTTACAAGTTTCTTCCCCCAAGTAGTTAATCTGATCAACCATTCTAGTTAGCCCCACCCCACGCCCCCCTCTACCTATTGCCCCATCACTGTAAATGCATAAACCATTTTCTGTAACTCTTTGCATTGTAAATACATGCTGATATTTATGTGTTTGTAAATATTTTATTCCATATCTGTACTTCTAAAATTATTTTTATATAGTTCTTTATCCTTCATAAGGGTGGTGAGGTGGAGATACGTCTCTACCAAAGGAGGAGTAAGGCGTCCCTTCCTTCCACCAGCCTTGGACAAGGCGTACCGCCTGCTTAGCACCCCCCCCCCCCGCCACCTCCACTGATCAGGGTCATGTGAAGCCAAGGGAGCAGGTAGTGCAGTGCTGTATGACCAGCTGGTGCATGCCACAAGTCCTGGTTGTGTGACCACTGACTATCTTTGAAGAGTATGCTTGGGTCACCCGTCTTGCAAAGGCAAAGACACTGCCCCAGAAGGCAATGGCAAACCATCTCCATACAGAAGTTTGCCAAGAACAATCATGGTCATGGAAAGACCATGATCGCCCACGCCATAAGACAGCGCATAATGACGACGATTCTTTATAATTGTTGAATGTTGTTGCATGTTGCGCTCTGACCAGGACACCACAACAAATCCCTAATACTTGCAAATGCTTACAGTGAATAAAGTTGCTCTTTGATCCTGAATACCTACACATCTACACAGTGGGTAATCCTTACCCTGAATTAACAGCAACTCTGTAGAATTACCAAGCCGCTGACTCTGCACCTGAATAAACAGCGGCTCTGTACACTTGCAGTAAGTGGCTCTCAACCTCAGCAATACACTCACACAGAGAGTGACCCTTACCCTGAGTAAACTGTGCCTCTGTACAGTTGCAAAGTTAGTGACCTTTAATCAGGTTAAGCCAATTCTGCACACTTACAACGACCTGGTGATGAACAGAAATGGCTCCAAATGTTAATCAACAATAGAGTCCATGAAACCTATCAGATGATGTGTGCCCTGAACATTGGGGTGAGAGGTCATTTAAGGTGCAGGATACACCAGTTTGCATTAACCTGTGAATTTATACAAGACTTTTTAGACTGAAATTGGAGTCGGATAAAAGGTATGCATAACATGCTGGGCCAAAGAGCCTGTAATCATTAAGGACCCTTACCATCCAGAACATAGAACATTACAGCACAGGAACAGGCCATTCGGCCCACAATGTTGTGCTGAACCAGATAAAAATAAATCAAAAACACCCAAACACTAATGGCTCCTACCTATACCAGTCCCATACCCCTCCACCTTCCTTATATCCATGTGCCTATCCAAACATCCCTTAAAAACCTCTAATATATTTTCCTCTACCACCATATCTGGCAGCGCATTCCAGACATCCACCAGAGTGAAAAAACTTACTCCTCACATCCCCTCTGAACCTACCCCCTCTCACCTTAAATGCATGCCCTCTGGTGTTAGACATTTCAACCCCGGGAAACAGATACTCCCTGTCTACTCTATCTCTGCCTCTCATAATCTTATAAACCTCTATCAGATCTCCCCTCAGTCTCCACCAGCCCAGAGAAAATAAGCCAAGTTTGTCCAGCCTCTCATGATGGCACACGCTCCCTAAACCAGGCAGCACACTGGTGAACCTCTTCTGTGCCCTCTCCAAAGCTTCACCGTCCTTCCTATAGAGGGGCGACCAGAACTGTATGCAGTACTCCAGATATGTCCCCTTCTCATTACTACCATCAGGACGGAGGTACAAGAGCCTGGGGGGGGCGGGGGGTGCAGAGAGTTCAGTAGTCTTACAGCCTGGGGGAAGAAGCTGCTTCCCATCTAAGAGCGTGAAGAGACACACAATGTTTTAGGAAGAACCTCCCCCTCCGCCTTACGGTTTCTGAACATAGTGAGCACTACCTCACCATTTTTGCATGTTTTTTTAAATATACAGTTTATTCTTATGGAAATTTAGTGTAATTTTTATGTATTGTATCGCTTCTGCCACAAAGCAACAAATTTCAAAGTATATGTCACCGATAATAAAACTGACTCTGATTCTGTACTGTGCCGCTGGGTGGCAGGGCGGAAATAAGTCTCTACCAAAGGGGGTGGAAGGCTCTCCTTCCCTCCACTAGCCTGCAGGTCACCCTTACACAAGGTGTAGCACCTGCTTAGCTCTCTCCCCACCCCCCAGATAAGCCATGGGAGCAGGTGGTGGATGGTCCTACGAGCAGTTGGTGTATACCACAAGTCCTGGTTATGTGACCACCGATGCCAGGCAGGCAACCTCTGAAGAGTATTGATAATAGCTGGGGCGAGTTGTTCTCCGATCTTAGCAAATTACTTGCAAATGTTTCACCACCAAATGAGGATGCATCATCAGTACACCGTTCACTGTGATGTGTCCCTCCGAATGCTAGGCGTTTACATACGTACCGATCAGCTGATTGATTGCCATTTCAGAAACTCTATTGTGATGTGGGGAGGAAATCTCGTCGCCGATTGGTTGTGTGGTGAAATTCGTCTGCAGTGGTCTGGAATTTTGCCTGCTTTGGCTTGTCAATAGGATCAAAGTCTACGTTCTGTTTACAGGATTGTTCATGGAAAACCACGGTTCTGGGAATTCCCTTGCCTGCTGTGTGTTTGCTTGCACCATGACTTTCACTGATATCCAGACAAATTTGTGCCCCTTTTGAACTTGATGGGTCGAGTCAAGGGAGGGTTGGTCATATCGCTTTACAGCCAGTTGACGTTCATGGATCCTTGTAGATAGCTTGGCCAACATAATATTCAGGCTGAGGCCCGTCATGAGGACTGTCTATTCCTCTCCATAGATCCTGCCTGGTCTGCAGAGTTCCTCCAGCATTTCGTGTGTGTGTTGCTTTGGATTTCCAGCATCTGTAGAATCTCTTATCTTGTGTCTGCTTCCACGTATGTTTAATCTTCTACAAATGTCCATAAAACAGTAAGACATAGGAGCAGAATTAGACCATTGAGCCCATCGAGTCTGCTCCACCATTCCATCATAATTAAAGAGTGTTATGTCTGCTCATGGGGGGTGGGGGGTGGTGAGTGTGCTCCTGTGGTGGGTGCCAAATGGCGTCGTCACCACACTGTCTACCTGGGATGACACTTTCAACTTGAGGACTACTTACAAAACTTCTAGATTGACTTCTTCTGAATTACTTTGAACTACGTTCCTGTATTCCTGGTCCCTCTGTTGTTTTCTACAAAAGTTTATTTGCCAACAAGACATAACACAACAACCTGGGCTTATAAACTATTTACAGTTTCAAATTCAAAATACAGTATTATTACTGTCTACAATATATCCAACACTTTGATAGGCTAACCATTCTTGGAATTCCTCCACTGTGCCCATGGAAATTATGTGCTCCTTCACCAGGGATACCCGGGCACAGACGTAACCCGGAAGAGGGACAGACAATCGGCTGAGGCAGAGCTCGCGACTGCCGCTGCCTGGATCCGTGAATGGCCATCTTGGCTAGGACCAGGACAAACACTTTTGCATTGTTCGTTTTTTGAAGCTTATTGTAATTTTTGACATTTTGCACTGTACTGCTGTCACAAAACAATGCATCCCATGACATACGCTTTTATTTTATTTCTTCAGAGACAAAGCATGGGGACAGTCTCTTCCAGGCCAGCAAACCACGCTACCCAACGGCATCCATGTGGCTAATGAACTTCAAAGCAATACAAGTTAGGAATGTGGGAGGAAACTGGAGTACCCAGAGGAAAACCATACGGTTGGGGAGGGGGAGGCACATTTAACTCCTTACAGACAGTGGCAGGAATTGAACCTCTGTTGCTGGTGTTCTGATAACATGACACTCACTGCTATGTTACTGTACCTCCCCAAACACGTCAGTGAAAATAAACTTAATTCTGATTCAGTGTATTAACGCGAATTCAGACACGTCACTCGCTCCGTTCAACGCGGAGCTTTAAGCCCACCGACTGATACCTCGGGGTGGGAGGGAAGAGGAGAGGTGTGCAGGGCTGGTCACTGATGTATTTGGTGTGGCGGAGAGCTTCCTAACAGCATAGAGAATGAAACTATGACTCCTAAGGAAAAGGAGAGGGGTTAGGAGGGGGGAAACCACAGAGACATGGGACAGAACTGGCTGTGTCAAGTCCTCGCCAGGAATTTCATTTCAGAATCCTTCATTAGAAAGAAGGCACGGAGGTCAGAGCTTCCAGGGGGATAGAACAATATCCTACCCTTGACCCTCTGACCTCTCACCTTCTTCAAGTGAGGGGTCACATACCAATCTCCAAGCAAATAATTACTGGCCTGGAAAGGAAGATGCTTGCAACATAAAGCAACTGGTCCCTTGACCTGCACCTTTTGACCTCTGACATCAAAATGTTATCAACACCAACGGGCACTACTCCCTTTATTGAGCAACTCTCTTTGAAGTTCCAATGTCTCTCAGTCCTTTAGCAGTATGGGGGAGGCCAGGGGAAAGAGGTGTCGATTGAGACACAGAGAGATGTCAAAATAGAAAGATAGAAAGATAGATAGAGAGAGAAACAGGGAGAGACAGAGATAGATAGAGAGAGACAGAGATAAAGTTAGAAAAAGAGGGAGAGAGATAGCGAGAGATAGATATGTGTATGTTCATTAGATAGAGTGGGAGAAATAAAGAGGTAGAGAGATAGAGATAGACAAAGAGATAAACAAGAGTTAGAGAGATACACACAAGTCAGGCAACATCTATGGAAATGAACAGGCAGCCAATGGTAGAAATACCTGAGGCAGGGAGAAAGAAAAAGCAGGAAGAGAGCTGGGGGACAGAGAGTGAGAGAATAGAAGAATTGGAAAAGGGAGAGTTATGTGAAAAAAGTGAGAGAGAGAGAGAGAGAGAGAGAGAGAGAGTTGATGAGAGAAAATAGGAGAGCGAAGGGAGTGAGAGACAAAAACAAAACGCACAAGTGAGAGGGATCAAGGAGCTCAGGAAGACTATGGTGCCCAACGGCGATTCCCTTGCTTGCATCTTTGGGAACAGCTCTATTTCTATCTTTAATATCTCTATTTTTCCCTTTCAGGGTTCTTCTGAAGACCCAGACCTGGAGTTAGACGCTTGCTTCAGTTCTTTGTGGGAGTGGGACCCGCTCTCGGGGTCTCACGATTGGTCGCTATCTGATATGCCAAGAACGCGGTCTAGAAGACTGGCGCACCTTCAAGGTGCCAGATTTTCGTGGCTCTGGAGGTGGACCGTCTCGAGGTCGGTGCCTCCGCAGGAAAGCGGTGTGTCGTGGGAGTACACAGAAGATCGAAAGCAGCAAGCTGGCTGCTGGCAGCGTGCCCAGAGGCACAGAGCTCAGTAAAAGCAACGCAACAGATTTTTGACACCATAAATCGGCGAGTTGTTTGTTATGTCCCCGCTCTCACTGTGAAACGGGGATTCCACTTTTTCCCTTATTAGGGAGAGAGAAAGAGCCTGTGGTATGCCAAATGACTGAGTAGACTTTGGGGTACTGCAAGCCTGTCTCTTTATTGATGCTTTACAGCACACTTGAGTGCTCAGTGGGAGGTGCCGATACTTTTTTTTACCAGGGGAGGGGGTTGTTGCTTTGCTGCTATTTATGTGTGGGAGGAGGGAGCTGGGGGGGCTTTGGGGTTCTAACATTTAACTGTCTTTTATTCTTTGGTGGATGTTTGCGAAGAAGAATTTCAGGTTGTATATTGTATACATTTCTCTGACATTAAATGTACCTTTGAAACCTTAGGGGAAGAACAGGTAAGTGAATGCAGAAGAATGGAAGAAGAGAGAACAAATGAGTGGAGTGACAGGGGTGCAGGGATGGAGCACAGTGGGCAGGTGAGAGAGAAAGTGAGGGATGTGTACAAGACCGAAAGACAGAACAGGGAGAGCATGGAGTGAGAAAGAGAAAACTAAGAGAATGAGATCACAAGGGAGAGTCGGAGAGACAGAATGAGAAAGAGCACAAGAAAGGGAGAAAGAGCAAAATTCTGCAAAATCTTCACCTAGATAGAGGTGTACTCGATGATTAGAGGCATACGTCAGATGGACAGCCAGGGACTTCCCAGGGTGGAAATGGCTAATACGTGGGGCCATAATTTGAGGAAAGTAGAGGAGAGATGTCAGAGGTATTTTAAAACAGAGTGGGAGGTACATGGAACATCCTGATTGGCAACTTGTAGAGGCAGACACATGAGGGGCTCTTCAAGGAACTCTTAAATAGATGAGGAAAATGGAGGGCTATGTGGAAGGGAAGGGTCAAATTGATCTTAGAGTGGCTTAAAAGGACAGCACAAAATCATGAGCCAAGGGCCTGTATTGTTCTGTAATGTTCCATTTATTTATTTGGTGATACAGTGCAGAGTGGGCACTTCTGGCCCTTTGAGCCGCATCACCCCAACAACCCACAATGACCCCAATTAATCCTCACCTAACTACAGGACACTTTACAATGACCAATTAACCTACTGACCGGTACATTTTTGGACAGTAGGAGGAAACCAGAGCATCTGGGAAAAACCCATACATTCCACGGGAAGGAACTACGGAGACTCCTTACAGATGGTGCCAGAAATGAACTCCGAAATCCAACGCCCTGAGCTGTAATAATATCGTGCTAACCATTACACTCCCATGGCACCCATTCTTGTTCTGTGCTAACAATGACAGAGCATGAAGTAGTCCTCAGAGAGGACAGGTGAGCGGGGGAGAGAGAATAAGAGGAGGCACAAGAGATTCTGCAGATGCTGGAGGCGTATTGGAGGGGTCATGACTGTCATGTGACAGCACTGCCCATCTACCTGGTCGAAAGACACACCACCTGCCAATCAAGGTTTGACCCCTCCTCGCCCATCAATGAGCACCTAATCATTGGCCCCTTTAATTAGCCTTGTACTTGACCTCGGGCAATTGGCCTTTGTTCTACACAAGGCAAGGGTAACCGAAGGCAGATGGGTACAAGTAAACACATTTCTGCTCTTCGGAAGGATACCTTGGTCCAATATTTATCTCCAGATTAAGTTCAAGTTTATTGTCATTTTACCTTACACATGTATACAGCCAAATGAAACAATGCTCCTCCAGACCAAGATGCACAACACAGTACGTATACCTCACAAAGTAATATTACCACAAATAAAATAACAAATAATTTACAGCACAAGTTACAATTAACACTATTGGTGCTTCATACGTGATGAGACCTGGGGCGGCGGTAGAGAGTTCAGTAATCTTACAGCCTGGGGAAGAACCTGCTTCCCATCCTAACTGTCAAGTCAAGTGAAGTTTACTGTCATTTAACTACATACATGTATATAGAAACGAGAGAACGTTTCTCTGAACCAGGGTGAAAAGCACATAACATATGATAACTTATGAAGGTCAGGATAAAATCTACAGATGCATCACACATAAATAACAAACTAAAGTGCATAAATTTTCAATATTGGAAGGTACAGAACAGATTAACCATTGATACTTCAAATACGATGCGGCCAGGAGTTCAGAAGCCTAATGGCCTGGGGGAAGAAACAGTTTCCCGTCCTGACCGTTCTTGTTTTTATGCATCAGAGTCTCTGTCTGACTGTAGAAAGTCAAAGAGGATGCTGGATGGATGGGTGGGATCCTTAATAATGCTAAGGGCCCTACATACACAGTGCTCTTGATAAAGGTCCCTGATGGATGGTAGAAAGACCACTATGATCCTCTCAACTGTTCTCACAGTCCTTTGTAGGGACCTCTGGTCCGATGCCCAACTGCTCCCATACCAGATGGAGACGCAGGAGTTTTCAATGGTGCTCCTGTAAAATGCAGTTCAGATGGGGAGGCCTTGCTTGCCTCTATCTTGTTAGGAAGTGGAGGCGCTGGTGTGCCTTCTTGTTCAGGGAAGGGATGTTAAAGGACCAAGTGAGGTCAGTCCGCTGAGCACTGGTGCTTCTCAAGGTTGAGTGCTCAGCCCGCAGCTGTTCACACCGCCGACACGTGACTGCGTCGCAGGGTCCAGCTCAAACTGATGACACAACAGTGGTTGGCCTCATCAATAAGGATGACAAGACGGAGTACAGAGAGGAAGTGGAGCCGCTGGAGGGCTGGTGTGAGAAGAACAACCCAAGCCTGAACATGGAGAAAGCTGAAGAAATCATTGTGGAGTTCAGCAAGGCTCAGGCAAACCAGCCCCCTCCGCGAATACATGGCTCCTCCAAAGACAGGGTTGAGTGACCCAACTCCTAATGCTACGGTACCTCCAGCCTGATGGTACAGGGTCAAAGATTTTGGGGCAGATGGGAGGGATCACTGATAACGCTGCTTTCCTAGCTTCATTGTCCCTGCCCTGGGAGTGTGTGATGGGACAGTGTAGAGGGAGTTTCACTCTGTGTCTAACTGTCCCTGCCCTGGGAGTATGTGATGGGACAGTGTAGAGGGAGTTTCACTCTGTGTCTAACTGTCCCTGCCCTGGGAGTATGTGATGGGACAGTGTAGAGGGAGTTTCACTCTGTGTCTAACTGTTCCTGTCCTGGGAGTGTGTGATGGGACAGTGTAGAGGGAGTTTCACTCTGTATCTAACTGTCCCTGCCCTGGGAGTGTGTGATGGGACAGTGTAGAGGCAGCTTCACTCTGTGTCTAACTGTCCCTGCCCTGGGAGTGTGTGATGGGACAGTGTAGAGGGAGTTTCACTCTGTATCTAACCGTCGGTGCCCTGGGAGTGTGTGATGGGACAGTGTAGAGGGAGCTTCGCTCTGTATCTAACCGTCCGTGCCCTGAGAGTGTGTGATGGGACAGTGTAGAGGGAGCTTCACTCTGTATCTAACTGTCCCTGCCCTGGGAGTGTGTGATGGGACAGTGTAGAGGGAGCTTCACTCTGTATCTAACCGTCCCTGCCCTGGGAGTGTGTGATGGAACAGTGTGGAGTATACTTTCAAGCCGCTATCTGTGACATCACTGTGGATTATTGACAGACACAGCTGCTGTTTTGGACAACTGGCCAGGTTTGCCACAACTCTTCTAATCGTAGAGTCATAGGATCCTACAGAACAGGAACAAACCCTTCAGCCCATTTAGTCCATGCTGGACTATTAACCTGCCGAATCCCAACAATCTCAACCCGGACCACAGCACTCCCTACCCCTCCCATCCATGCATGCATCCAAATTTATCGTAAATGTTGAAATGGAACACCACTTCAGCTGGTAGCGCTTCAACACTCTCACCATCCTTTAAATGAAGAAGATCCCCCTCATGTTCCACGTATAACCCTTTACCCTTAACCCATGACCTCTAGTTCTAGTCTCACCCAACCTCAGTGGAAAAACCACTATAATTTTGTATACCTCAATCCAACCTCCCTTCATTCTCCTAAACTCTAGGGATAAAATCCTAAGCTATTCAACCTTTCCCAATGCCTCCAGTCCTCAAGTCCTGGCAACTTCCTTATAAATTTTGTCTGCACCCTTTAAATTTTATTGATAGCTTTCCTACCGGTAGATGACTGGAATGGCACACGATACTCAAAATGCTAAAAAGCTCTCTTCACACCCTCAGCTTCTGTTGCCAAACCAGCCCTCACACTAGCAGTTTTTAAACTCTCTGGTCGCAGATCTAACCCAAGTCCGCAGCAGAGATCAAACGGAGCGGATGAAAAGATAAGACCACAAGACCACAAGATATAGGAGCAGAAGTAGGCTATTCTGCCCATCGAGTCTGCTCCACCGTTCAATCATGGGCTGATCCAATTCTTCCAGGCATCCCCACTCTCCTGCTTTCACCCCATACCCTTTGATGGCCTGACTAATCAAGAACCTTTCTATCTCTGTCTTAAATACACCCAATGACTTGGCCTTCACAACTGCTCGTGGCAACAAATTCCACAGATTTACCACCCTCCGACTAAAGTAATTTCTCCGCATCTCAGTTCTAAAAGGACGTCCTTCAATCCTGAAGTTGTGCCCTCTTGTCCTAGACTCCCCTGCCATGGGAAATAACTTTGCCATATCTAATCTGTTCAGGCCTTTTAACATTCGGAATGTTATAAAAAAGATGCTGAGGTCTTCTCAAGATTTAAGATTGTTTAATGTCATTTCCAGTGCACAAGTGTAAAAAAAGAACAAAATAACTGTTACTCTGGATCTGATGTAGCACAAAAATATACAAGATAAAGAACACAATAAATATAAATGCATAAGATGGGTTTTACATATAGATTGATCGTATATTCATAAAGTGACACTCCATACAGAGTGTTATGTACATGTTGACTGACAGGAAATGATAAAGTAGCAGTGGTCAGTGGGGTGTGGAAGGGTGATTAAAGGTTCAAAGTTTCATTTATTATGAAAGTATGCATGTAGTATACAGCTCTGAGATTCGTCTTCTCCTGATAGCCATGAAACAAAGGAAAAAATGGAAGTCCAAGTTGCAGCAAGTTGTCCTCTCAATGGAGAAGATCACTGGCTGCCAGTTACCGACATTGAAAGACCCATTCATCACCAAAGCAAGGAGCTGCAGAAATTACTACCAACTCCACCCACCCCAGCAGTCACCTATTGACCAAATTACCACCTGTGAGACGCTACAAGTCCATCACCACCAGGACTACTTGTCATCTCCGAAGCTCCTTTCCTGTAGCTATCCAGTTTCTCGACAAAACTCACTCAGGTGTAATACCCCAACCATCCCTGCACAACATCTGTTAAATGATCTTTCCTGCTGTCCTTGTTCTGTTGATAATTATTGAGTCTGTTCATACGTTCGCATTTACTTAAGTTTGATTTTTGATGTTTGCATATGTGACCATTCTGCTAATTCTGTTGATTACTCCTGACTGTTTACACTATTGTCTTGTGAATTGTTGGTTACTACTGTGTTGTCTGTTATGGTGTTGTCCTGTGTTTGATGCTTGGCACCGAACAACTATCAATTCTGGTGTATTTCACCCACTGGCAATAAAGTGATTCTGACCTAGTTCCTGCCCGCTTCCTTTCCATATGCTGAAATGTGTCATTTGCATGAACAACCAACACAAAACAGGGATGTGCTGGAGTAGTCTGCAAGAGTCACGGTATGTTCCAGCACCAACATAGCACGCCCACCATGCACAGCAGAACACAACAAAATGACAACAGCAAACAAGCCCTGGTTCCTCACTCCCACTCTCCCTCACACACACACTCCTCCAACTCCAGGACATCCCATATACAGCCTCCAGCAGACACACAAATTCGCAGACTTCCGACTTCAACTTGACAAGTGGACTTGCAGTTGACTTGGGGCTCTGGCTCTGGGGCCTTGAGTTCCAGACTTAAAGTGTCGACTGTTTATTCCCTTCCACTGATACTGTCTGACCTGCTGCGTTTGTGGGCACAGACTATAAATCTGATACTGATTCCCCAAAGTGGGACAACTGACCTTAAATCCTTTCTCAAGGGCACTCTGCTCTTACGGCCACTTCCCCCTCCAGGTTCTGTGTTCAATTCTCATCTTCATTTCTTCATTTTCTGTTTACTACAGAACAGAAACAGACCCTTTAGCCCATCTAGTCCATTCTAAACTATTAATCTGCCTAGTCCCATCGACCTGCACCCGAAGCAAACCCCTCGCATCCATGTACCTGTCCAAATTTCTCTTCACTGGTGAAACTGAACCTGCATCCACCACTTCTGCTGGCAGCTCGTTCCACATCTGCACTGCCCAAGTGAAGTTCCCCCTCATGTTATTCTTGAACATGGAACCACTTCTGCATTTGCATTGCCACCCACTTCACTGGGCAGGAATAGTCTGCTGGAATCAGCTAGCTTGATGGGGCAGTGGCTGGATCCCAGCCTGGGTCACAGTTCTGACGAAAGTTGCGCAAAACTCAAAAAGTCAAAGTTTTTTTTCTATGAAAGTGCATATATGTCACCGTTTCTTTCTTTGGCACCCTAGGGGACATCCCATCTGTAGGGAACTTGCACACATTCTGCAGCCCACCTTTCTCATACCAAGGATGTCATTAAACTGCAAAAGGTGCAGGAAAAGACTCACAAGGGTGGACAAGGTCCAGGGTAGATTTCTTATTGAAGTATGTACGTGGTATGCAACTCTGAGATTTGTCTTCTCCGGACAGCCACAAAACAAAGAATACCATGGAGCTGTACAAAGGAAAGCATTCACCACCATCCCCCACACACAAAAATAAAAATCACGCAAACGGCAACAACAATATCAACCCCCAAACATCAGCAACTTTTCCTTTTACCCTTATAACTTAGGAGATTGGGGGGGTCACCTTATAAAACCAAGATGGGCATAGATAAGGTCAAATGAAAGTCACACTACATTCAATTTCAAAGTACCTGGACCTCACCGTACATTACATTGAGATTCATTTCCCCGCAGGCATTCACAGTCAAACAAAGAAATACAACAGAGCTAATGAGAAACTACACACAAAGATGGACACACAACCAAAGACACACTGTGCAAATGAGGAAAAAAGCTGCTGAGAACACGAGTTCTTGCACTGCATACACTCTGCATTTAACAGCAGAGGTAATGGGACCATAAGGCGATACTGCACGAAAAGAGGATCTTCATAACAGCAGGTATGCATCAAACAGCCCCACCCATTGAGACCACAAGACATTGAAGCAGAATTGGGCCATTCAGCCCATTGAGTCTGTTCTGTAATCCTACACTAATCACATTCTGTTCTCCACACATCCCACCGAAACTTGCCAAAATACTTCCTTGTACAACTGGCTCTTCGATTTTCTCACCTACAGGCTCCAGTTAGTTCTCCTCCACAACCTCCATCGGTTTCGACGCACCACAAGGCTACGTGCTTAGCCCCCTGCTTTACTTGCTTTATACTTACGACTCTGAGGCTAAGCACACCTAAAATGTCATATTTAAATTCGCTGACAATACCACTATCATTGGCTGGATCAAAGGTGATGGTGGTTTGGCATTTAGGAGGTAGACTGATAATCTGGCTGAGTGGTGCCTCAGCAACTACCTCTCAGTCAATGTCTGCAAGACCAAGAAGCTGATTGACTTCAGGAGCAGGAAGCCGGTCCTCATCGCAGGGTCAGAGGTGGAGAGGCTCAGCAACTTTAAAATCCCTCATTGTTATCATTTCAGAGGATCTGTCCTGGGTCCTGCACGCAAGTGCCATTATGAACAGAGCATGGTAGTGCCTCTATCGTCTTAGAAGTTTATGAAGATTCAGCATGACATCTAAAACTTTGACAAACTTCTATAGATGTGTAGTGGAGAGTACACTGACTGGTTGCATCATGACCTGGTATGGAAACCCCAAAGGCCTTGAATGGAAAATCCTTTAAAAATTAATGGCTATGTCCCAGTCCATCACGGGTAAAGGCCTCCTCCACCACGGAGCACATCTACAAGAAACTCTGCTGCAGGAAAACAGCATCAATCATCAGGGACCCCACCACCCAGGACATGCTCTCTTCTCACTACTGCCTCAGAAAGGTGGTACAGGAACCTCAGGACTCACACCAGCAGATTCAGGAACAGTTCTGCCCCTCAACCATCTGGCTCTTGAAACAGAGGGGATAACTTCACTCACCCCTTCACTGAACAGTTCTCACAACCTACGGACTTACCTTCAAGGACTCTTCATCTCATGTTCTCAATATTTGTTGCTTATTTATTTATTTATCTATCTCTTTTATTTTTCCTTTTTTTATTTGCACAGTTTGTTGTCTTTTGCACATTAGTAGTTTGTCTGTCCAGTAGGGTGCAGTCTTTCATTAATTCTGTTGTGCTTCTTTTTATTTACTGTGAATGCTTGCAAGAAAATGAATCTCAGGGTAGTATATTGTGACATACCTGTACATTGATAATATAATATCCGGGAGTCCAAAACCAGAAAGCATTAACTTTATTTGTCACATGTACATCAAAACTTAGTGAGATGTGTCATTTGTGTCTTTGACCACCATCGTCCGAGAACCTGCTGGGGGCAGTCAGTAAGTGTTGGCATGCATCTGGCACCAACATGACATGTCCACAGCCAACAAACCCTCAACCAAGTGTCTTCTGGAATGAAGGAAAAATCCAGAGCACCCAGAGGAAACACACACAGTCACATGGAAAATGTACAAAGACCTTACTGACAGTGGTAGGGTTCAAAACGCAAGCTTACAGCTGACGCTGTAAACCCTTATGCCAACTGCACTGCTACTGTGCGGCTCACCAGCAGCAGCAGGGCAGAGATTTCAAGTGAAAGGGGAAAGATTTAAAACTTTTTTCCCCCACACACTGGGTCGTGAGTTTATGGAATAAGAAGTGGTAGAGGCAGGAACAATTACATAGAGTCAAACTAAAACACAAACAGAAACAGGCCCTTCAGATCATCTAGTCTGTGCTGAACCAAACTGTCTATTCCCATCCAGACTATCGCCCTCCATACCCCTACCATCCATTACATGTAGTAAGTGGGGCTCAGAGCCAAGTGGTCAAATTCAGCACATTGGGTAGATTGTCCATTCTTTATCCATTCATCCCTCCCCACTAATCTCGGCACTTATCCCTGCAAGTAGCCAAAATGCTACATCTGTCCATTCACCGCCTCCCTCACTTCCACTTAGGATCCCAAACCATCCTTCCAGGTGAGGCACACTTCACCTGCAAATCTGCCGGGGTCACCTTTTGTACAAGCCCAGTGCGCCTAATACAGCCTCCTCTACACTGGTGAGACCCGTCGTAAATTGGGGGGCTGCTTTGGCGAGCACTTCCACACCATCCGCCACAAGCAGGACTTCCTGGTGGCTAAACATTTCAACTGCAATTCCTATTCCTGTTCCAACATGTTGGTCCATGGCCTCCTCGTGTGCCACGATGAGGCCACCCTCAGCTCGGAGGAGCAACACCTTGCATTCCGTCTGAGTAGCCTCCAACTTGATGGCATAAATACCGATTGTTCTTTCTGGTAAAAAAAAGGAATTCCTCTGTTCTTCAATTCCCCCACTCTGGCCCCTTACCTCTTCTCACCTGACTATCACCTCCCCCTGGTGCCTCTCCTCGTTCCCTTTCTCCTATGGTCCACTCTCCTCTCCCTACCAGATTCTTTTCCCTCCAGCCTTTTACCTTTCCTATTCACCTGGCTTCACCTATCACCTTCTAACTATCTTCCACCCCTCCTCCCCTCCCTCCTTTTTACTCTGGCATCTTCCTCCTTCATTTGCAGTCCTGAGGAAGAGGCCTCAGCCCGAAACATCGACTGTTAATTCATTTCCATAGATGTTACCTGACTTGCTGAGTTCCTCCAGCATTTGAGTGTGTTATATTGGGTAGATGGTCATATTGGTATGCACTATTTTTATTTAATGCTTTTCATTGAAACCCATCACTCCTCCTAACTCCCATCCCTGGTCAGCTAAGGACATTGGCCCTTGGTCGGGCCTCTGAACGAGAATGGGATGGAGTTTATCCAATGGCAGAGCTTCATTAAACTAGAACATATTCCTTCTTTTTCCAGAAAGCACAATTCTGTGGAATCCTCTGACTGAGGAAGCTTGGTATCGCAGTGATTAGCATATCGATGTACAATACCAGCCCCAAGACCAATTCCCACCACTGTCTATAAGGAGAATATACGTTATCCCTGTGGCCTCAAGGGTTTCCTCCGGGTGCTCCGGTTTCCTCCCATATTCCGAAGGTTAGTAAGTTGTGGACATGCTAAGTTGTCACCAGGAGTATGGCGACACTTGTGGGCTGTCCTCAGAACATCTTTGGACATTGATGCAAAACGACCTATTTCATTGTATGTTTTGATATACAATGTTGTGACAAATAAAGCTAATATCTCTACTATCTCCCTTGGTCAGAGAATTCCACAGATTCACTACCCAGAGGGACAAATTATTAAATATATTTAAGGCTCACTTGGAAACATTTTTTTTTGCATAGCAGGGGAATGAAGGGTTATGGGGAAAAGACAGATAGGTTCAGCTGAGACCACAGCCAGATCAGCCACAATCTTATTGAATGATACAGCAGCCTTGATGGGCCAGATGGCCAATTCCTGATCTGGTTTCTGATATCCATATGTAACAAGGAAAGACCAGGCAAAGTACGTTTCTCCAAACCACCTCAATTTATAAATCCACGTTCTTGCACAGAAGAGAAGTTTAAACCAGAAGAAATCAGACATGATCATACTGAGGTACCTGTTCATAGAGTAACACAGCTTGAAAACAGGCCCTTTGGCCCATCTAATCCATACTGACCACCAACTATTCCCACTTGACCATGTTTGGTCCATATTCCCCTACACCCCTCCCATTCATGTTCTTATCGTTACTGCCTCTCCCACCTCCTCTGATGGCTCTGTGTCAAGGAGGTTCCCCCTTTGGGTCCCCTTTAAATCTTACCCCCTCACCTTAAACCCATGCCCTCTGGATTTTAATTCCACTCCTCCAGAGGCCTACTCCTGCTCCTACAATCTTGTGTTTTACCAAATTCTGCCATGGCCTCTTCCCACAGGCCTCTTCTCATTCTGTGAGCAGCCTCTTGGCATCTCTCCCCAGCACTGGCTGGTGGACGCCGCCTATCAATCGTGTTCAGGCCCTATTTCAAGAGTACTAGAATATGAAAGCAATGATGCAATGCTGAAGCTTCATAAGGCACTGGTCAGTCCACACTTGGAGTATTGTGAGCAGTACTGGGCCCCTTGTCTAGGAAAGGATGTGCTGGCATTAGCCAGGTTCCAGAAGAGATTCTCAAGAATCATCCCAGGAACAAACATCAGAACATAAGGAACATAAGAAATAGGGACAGGAGTCGGCCATCTGGCCCACTGAACCTGCTCCACCATTCAATGAGATCATGGCTGATCTGGTCACCTCCACCTACCTGCCTTTTCCCCATAACCGTTACTTCCCCTACTATGCAAAAATCTATCCAACCCTGTCTTAGATGAAAGGGTCTTATGAAGAGCATCTGATGGTTCTAGGCCTGTACTCACTGGATTTTAGAAGAACAAGAGAGAATCTCATTGAGAGCTATTGAATATTGAAAGGCCCAGATAGAGTGAATGTGGAGAGGATGTTTCTAATTCTGGGTGAGTCTGGGACCAGTGGGAACAGCCTCAGAATAGAGAGATGTCCATTTAGAACAGGGATGAGGAGAAACTTCTTTAGCCAGAGGATGGTCAATCTGTGGAATTCATTGCTACAGATGACTGTAGAAGCCACAGTCATAGAGTAGATATGACTGTAGTTAAAGCGTAGGTTGATAGGTTCTTGGTTGCTAAGGGAATCAAAGGTTACAGGGAGAAGGCAGGAAACTGGGGTTGAGAAGGATAATAAATCAGCCATGATGGAATGGTGGATTTGACTTAAAACTAAAAGACATAGGAGCAGAATTAGGCCATTTGGCCCATCGAGTCTTCTCCTTAATTTTGTGTTGCTGGTGGTGTAATCTGAGCTCCCTGCCCCTCTCCTTTCTCCAACTGCTCCTGACCTGCATGTTGATGGATGTTGTAAGTAAACTGGACACTCCTGCCACATGGAACCAAGGTTGTTGGCGGCTTGATCTGGTGACTTCAGGGTGAGGCGGGGAAATAGCCTTTGCCAGAAGGCCAAGGGCCAAGATAGCAGAGAACTCTGCCGCTAGACCATCCAGTGACCTCTGCAATGGACTGCAACTATGGACAGTGCAGTGAGATTCAGGGTCTTAGTAGGAGTTGGCGTCCTCAACTGACCACGTCTGGGATTTAAAAGGGAGAGGTGGGGAAAGATGAGAGGAATTAAATTTTAAAAAGCACAGCATGCCAACAATGACCTGCTTTTCTGTTATAAACAATAAATTAAACGTACAATCAATAACCTGCGGCTAAAACCATTTAAACATTTCAGCCTCCAGCCACTCAGTGTTGACCAAACTGACCACTGGGAGGAACAGGTTAAATACTGTTTATAGATTTACTAGGCATCAACCTTTCTAAAAGGGACTCTTTGTGTGTGTGTATGTATGTATGTATGTATCAGGATGAATGTGAGTGTATGAGAGTGTGAGAGTGAGTGGGTGAGTGTGTGTGAGAGTGAGAGAGTGAGTGTGAGAGTGAGTGGGTGAGTGTGTGTGAGAGTGTGAGAGAGAGTGTGAGAGTGAGAGTGAGAGAGTGTGAGAGAGTGTGTGTGAGAGTGTGAGTGTGTGAGTGTGAGAGTGTGAGAGTGTGAGAGTGAGAGTGTGTGAGAGAGTGTGAGAGTGTGTGTGTGCACATCAGAGTGAGTGCAAGAGAAAGAGAGTGAGGGTGTAACAGCGAGAGTGAGTGCGTGAGTGTATGAGTGAGTGAGTTTGTGTGTGAAAGTGAGAGTGTGAGTATGTGTGTCAGTGTATAGGTGTGTGTCAGAGTGTAAGTGTATTGTGCGTGTGTGTGTCCCACATATAGACCTCCAAGACTGCAAGAGAAAACATTACGAAAGAAACACAAATACGGTATAAATATAACACACAAACACACCACAGAAACCAGCTTTCCAGCGCTGTAACAGCTCTCAACATGACAATTAATCGCAAAATAACCATGTTCGTCCAGCCAAAGATTTAAAAAGGTATTTTTGATCATTTCAATATCAGCAGGTTTCTAATGATCAGGACAGATGCTTCCAAGAGGAAAACTCGTCTATTCTCCTGGTTGGCCGGGGTAGGGAGAAGGGGGTTGCAGAAAGGTCGTAGAAGCATAACGAAGGGACTCAGGATCCCGAGAGAGAGAGACAGGCAAGAACTCTAAGCCCGGGAGAGCCCCGGGTCAATTTCTCCAGGGTCTGAAAATGACGATTTATTAAGCCAACGTCCTCTCCATTCACATTATTTTAGCTAAACAGAACACACACATAATTTCTTTCTCGTATATGCATTCATAAAATGGTCGATAGAATCCCCCCTTACCTGGTCGCTCCCCCTACCACTCACGCAGAGACTCACAACCGCTCCGGAAATCCCAAGCAAGGCGAAGCGACGCTGGTAGTTTCAATGGTCACAGAATCACAAAATGTATCATTGTGGCGCTGCCGCTGCCCGGGATTTGCGACAAGGCCTCTGGCGATGATGTATCCAAGCCATTCAGGGATACAAAGTAACCGGCTGTAATGTGTCCTCTGTGTCGCCCGCGATCCAGCATTTAAAAAAACAGGTCAAAACATGGGCCTCTCTCACAACGGAGAAAAATAATTAAATCGCGAAACAGATGCAGGCTTTGGAATTAATCGGCTGACTTCTTTTCACCAGTACTTTCCCTGTATCTGTCTCCCTCTCTCTCCCTCTCTCTCTCTCTCTCTCTCACACACACAACAGAAGCCTTCGCCCGGCCACATGCAGAATGAAGCAATCGCTGCACTCACAGTTAGACACCTCCCTGATAAAGACATGTAAAAAAAATCACACACATACGACACACTACACCAGTCAACGCCAGCGAGCGCTGGGATCAGGCTACCCTTCCGAGGCTGGAGGCACACTGTATTTAACCCCTTAGGTTACAATTCCGCTGACATTAGAATTGCTGGTAAAATATTTAAACGAACGCTTATCACAGTATACTTCACAAAGTATCTGATTGGCTGCGAAACATTCTGGAACATCCTGCAAAGGGATGTGGAAATCACTGTAGAAATACAGGTTTTTATAACTTAAATAATAATTACATCGGTTTAATTACTACCACGGTCTTCACTGTCCGTGGTGCTTTCAGACCAGTCAGCCATCTAACTCTGCCAGAGCCTACTTCCTGCAGCCTTGTAAATTCTTTTCTTGGTAAACTGGTACCTTAAATTGGTCGTCATCATCATTATGTGCTGTGTCAAGTATCTGCCTTGCATCTGCCTGTGGGGAAGACCCCTTCGCACTGTAGTTCTTACTCTTTTCTCGGTCCATGAGCATGATTGTTCTTGGAGAATATTTCTACAGAAGTGGTTTGCCATCACCTTCTTCTGGGCAGTGTCTTTACAAGATGGGTGACCCCAGCCATTATCAATATTCCTCAGAGATTGTCTGCCTGGTGTCAGAGGTCACATAACCAGGACTTGTGATCTGCACCGGCTGCTCGTACGACCATCTCCCATGCTCCCATGGCTTCACGTGACCCTGATCCAGGGCGAGGGGGGTGAGGAGGACCACCTTACACCTCCTTTGGTAGAGATGTATCTCCACCCGCCACCCAATGAAACTGGTAAATTGGTTTATTATTGTCACAAGGCACCAAAGTACAGTGGAAAACCTGTCTTGCGTACTGTTCGTACAGATCATTTCATCACAGCAATGCATTGGGGTAGTACAAGGCAAAATAATAACAGATTGCAGAAAAAAAAATGTTACTGCTACAGAAATAATGTAGTGCGGGGAAACAATAAGGTACTAGGACACAACCAGGTAGATCCTGAGGTCAAGAGTCCACCAGGAGGAAGTCCAGTAGACATATTGTATTGCTATATTTACGCTCTATTCTTGGTTGGTGCGGCTGTAACGAAACCCCATTTTCCTCGGGATTAATAAAGTATATCTATCTATCTGGTGGTGAATCTATGGAACTTGTTGCCACGGGCAGCAGTGGAGGCCAAGTCATTGGGTGTATTTAAGGCAGAGATTGATGGGTATCTGAGTAGCCAGGGCATCAAAGGTTATGGTGAGAAGGCGGGGGAGTGGGACTAAATAGGAGAATGGATCAGCTCAGGACAAAATGGCGGAGCAGACTCGATGGGCCGAATGGCCGACTTCTGCTCCTTTGTCTTATGGTCTATCTATCTATCTATCTATCTTATAACAGTGAGATAGAAGCTGATCTTGAGCCTGGTGGTGTGTGCTTTTAGACTATGTATAGTCTGTCATTTGGGGGTGCAAGAAGAGAGAAGGTCTGGGGTGCTTTACTGAGGCAGAGAGTATAGACAGAGTCCACGGAGGGGAGGCTGGTTTCACAGATGTGCTGAGCTGCGTCCACAACTCTCTGCAGCTTCTTGCAGTCTCGGGCAAAGCAAATGTTTAACCAAGCTGTGATGATGTGGTTCAGGTGCCTTCTGTGGTGCATCAATAAAAATTGGTGAGGGTAGAAGAGGACATGAGAAATTTCTTTAGCCTCCTGAGCATGTAAAGGCACTGGTTCAGCTTTCCTTCAGGCATATGTCCAGCTCCCAAATGTCCATCGGTGATTGGTGGTCAACACAGACATGATGGGCTGAAGGGCTATGTGTCACAGTGACTCCCTTTTGATCACTATAATTGGATCTGCCTTCATTGCTAACTCTAATGCAGTCTAGACCCTAACCACTTAACTTGTGAGAAAAATGATAATCTAGCAGCACAGAACAAGGCCCATCAGCCAACCTTGTCCATGCTCGCCAAGATTCAATGTTCAAAATTGCAAAGTTTATTATCATGGAACACAGAACACTATAGCACAGCACAGGTCCTTTGGCCCACAATATTTTGCTGACCTGTTAATCAAATCTAAGATCAATCTAACCCTTACCCCTTACATTGCCCTCCATTTTTGCAGGAAAAAGACTAAGGAGCTGGTGGTAGACCTGAGGAGAGCTAAGGTACCGGTTTCCATCCAGGGGGTCAGTGTGGACATGGTGGAGGATTACAACTACCTGGGGATACGAATTGACAATAAACTGGACTGGTAAAAGAACACTGAGGCTGTCTACAAGAAGGGTCAGAACCATCTCTATTTCCCGAGGAGACTTTAACATCTGCCGGACGATGCTGAGGATGTTCTACGAGTCTGTGGTGGCCAGTGCTATCATGTTTGCTGTTGTGTGCTGGGGCAGCAGGCTGAGGGTAGCAGACACCAACAGAATCAACAAACTCATTCGTAAGGCCAGTGATGTTGTGGGGATGGAACTGGACTCTGACGGTGGTGTCTGAAAAGAGGATGCTGTCCAAGTTGCATGCCATCTTGGACAATGTCTCCCATCCACTACATAATGTACTGGTTGGGCACAAGAGTACATTCAGCCAGAGACTCATTCCACCGAGATGCAGCACAGAGCGTCATAGGAAGTCATTCCTGCCTGTGGCCATCAAACTTTACAGCTCCTCCCTTGGAGGGTCAGACACCCTGAGCCAATAGGCTGGTCCTGGATTTATTTCATAATTTACTGGCATAACTTACATATTACTATTTAACTATTTAGGGTTCTATTACTATTTATTATTTATGGAGCAACTGTAATGAAAACCAATTTCCCCCAGGATTAATAAAGTATGACTATGACTATTTTTCTATACTCCCTGTGCCTACCTAAGCATTTCTTAAATGAATCTGCTTCGACCATCACCCCCGGCTGTACTTTCCATACACCCACCACTCACTGAGTGTCACGGTGTGCACTGACAACAATTGAACCCGGATTCCAAGGAACAACAGACTCCCATGTTGGGACTGAAGCCAGCTCTTCTTCATAGGAATTCCAACTAAACATCGGTGGCTCAACCAAGCAACACTGTGGGAGAATTCATTCTTGAAACACAAGGACCCTGCGGTCAGTGCTAATCAGGAGCTCACTTTAAATAATTATGCTGAAAACCAGTACAGGTCAAAAAAACTGGACAAGATTAAACAGAGAGCACAAGGGTTTAACCACTCTAGGTAAGACTACAATTAACAAATAGAGGTGAACAGGCCCACAGGGCTCATGACTCTGTGTAAAAAAACCTACCTCAGATATCACCCCTGTACATTCCTCCAAAGATTTAAAAATTTTGCTCATTCAAACTGTGTATACGTTACCGTATAAACATAGTTGTGTTTGCCTGGAGAACCCATAGTCCTGCAAACATTTTCCAATCATGTACCCTTCCATGATTAGAAAACATGTCGACAGCCTCCAAAGTTTGTTCCTTATAACAAACAGCGCACTTATTCCAATATTCCCACACCCACGGAACTTGTTTGAGCAGGTACAGTGACAACTTTTAAAAGACATTTGGATGGGTCCAGGAATTGGAAAGGTTTAGAACATTATGAGCCACGCCCGGGGAAATGGGATTAACTTGTATGAGGCATCTCATTCTGCATGGACCAGAGGGCTGAAGGGCCTGGTTCTCTGCTGTGACTATATGATCCAAAACGTAGAACAACTACATCTCAGATCCCCTCTCACCTCAAACCCATGCCCCCTACCCTGACTAAAAAACCGTGACCTTTCACCTGAGCATTCGCCAAGTCACCTAAAATATTGACAAACATCTATATATTCACAGTGGAGAGTATCCTGCCTGGTGTCTGGTGTGGAAACACCAATGCTCAGGACTCAAACCGTCTCGAGAAAGTGGTGGATACAGCTCAGTCCATCTCAGGAAAAGCCATCCCCACCTATGAGCACGTTTCAAAGGTTCATTTATTATCAAAGTATGGGTTTATATACAACTCTGAAATTTGTAAGGAGTACTGCCATAAGAAAGCAACATCCATCATCCATCTTCTTGCTAGAACCATAAGGCAGGAGGTAAAGAAGTCCCAGGTCCCACACTATCAGGTTCAGGAACGGTTATTACCCTTCAACCATCAGGCTGCTGAATTAGTGTGGAGAACTTCACTCACCACAACTCTGAACTGATTCCACAACCTACAGACTCACTTTCAAGGACTCTACAACTCATGTTCTCAGTATTATTTATTTTTTATTTGCACAATTTGTCTTCTTTTGCTCATTGGCTGTTATCAGTCTGTGGTTATGAAGAGTTTTTCGTAAATTCAAGTCAAGTGAAGTTTATTGTCATTTAACTACATGGGCATATATAACGTATATAATATATATAGAAATGAGACAACGTTTCTTCGAACCAGAGTGTAAAGCACAATACACCTGATAACTTATGAAGGTCAGGATAAAATCACACATAAATAACAAACTAAAGTGCATCGGTATTAATTATTGTAAGGTACAGAACAGATGAACCAGTGGCACTTCCAAGGCGATACAGCCGTGAGTTCAGAAGCCTAATGGAATAGTTTCTAACCATTCTTGCTTTTATGCATCAGAGTCTCCTGCCTGACAGTAGAAAGTCAAAGAGGATGCTGGATGGATGGGTGGGATTCTTATTAATACTAAGGGCCCTGTGTATGCAGCGGTCCTGTTAAATGTCCCCGATAGATCCTCTCAGCTGTTCTCAGAATCCTTTGTAGGGATTTCTGGTCCGATGCTCAACTGCTCCCATGCCAGACAAAGATGCAGCTTGTCACGATGCTCTCAATGGTGCACCTGTTAAACACAGTTAAGATGAAGGTGAGGAGTCTTGCTTGTCTCAATCTTCTTAGGAAGTGGAGGCACTGCTGTACTTTCTTGTTCAGGGAGGTGATATTAAGGGACCAGGTGAGGTTCGTCCGGGATGTGAACTCCCAGGAACATGGTATACTTAACTCTCTCTCCAGAGGAGCCATGTATTCGCAGAGGGTGATGGTCTATTGTATTTCTTTATTTTCCTGTCAATGCCTTCAAGAAAATGAATCTCATTTTATGTGGTAACAAATATGGTAACATACGAGAACTTTAATAATAAATTGACTCTGAATTTGACTTTTACCTTTTCTACCGCCCTCATTTTTCTTATGATCACTCCTCAGCCTCCTACTCTAATGTAGTTATGTGCTTAGTGGTTATAGGGTGGGTGAGTTGGCCCTGCTCCTGCTGTTACCCAGCCCCAGTGTTGTGTCTGTCTCCACTGAGAACACGTCCCTTTAGAACTGGGATGAGAAGGACTTCGTGTTGACCCAGAAAGTGATGAACACGTGGAATTTATCACTACAGATGGCTATGGAGGCCAAGTCCTTGGGTATATTTAAAGTGGAGGTGAATAGGCTCTTGATCAGTATGGGCATGAAAGGTTACAAGGAGAAGACAGGAGAAAGGGATCGAAGGGAAAATAAATCAACCATGGTGGAATGGTGGAGCTGGTTGGCCTAATTCCACTCCTATGTCTTGTCATGCCAGGCTATCCAGTGTATCCTTATGGTTCATGGCCTCCAGTCCTGGTAACATCCTTGTGTGCCTGAAATGACATTACAGTTTACACTTTATACTCGTGTACCAGAAATAATATTAAACAATCTTGAATCTTTACAGCTTAATGACATCCTTTGTACTAGAAAAGTGAGCAGCAGAATGTGTACAGGTTCCCCACGGAAGCAACATGTCCCAGGTTGCCGACGAAAGAAGCTGCGGAGGACCTCAGGATGAGAACCACAGACATATTCGTGAAATTTGTTTTGTGGAAGCAGTACAGTATTATACATAAAAAAAGAAATAGGTTATGACAAGAAATGTAAAAGTATAAAATTTAAATATAAAAGTAGTGAGGTGGAGTTCATGGGTTCCTTGTCCATTCAGAAATCGGAAGCAGAGGGGAAGAAACTGCTTCTGAAATGTTGATTGTGGATCTTCAGGTTTCCGCACCTGCTCCTTGAAGGTAGCAATGAGAAGAGAGTGTGCCCTAGCTGGTCTGGCCAAAATCTTCCAAAATCCAGTCAGGTGGAAGAAGGCAGCATGCATGAGGTTTAGGAAGCAAGAATCAGATGGGTCTATTGAGGAATATAGGGAGGCAAGAAAGGAGCTTAAGAAGGGGCTGAGAAGATCAAGAAGGGGGCATGAGAAGGCCTTGGTGAGTAGGGTAAAGGAAAACCCCAAGGCATTCTTCAATTATGTGAAGAAAAAAAGGATGACAGGAGTGAAGGTAGGACCGATTAGAGATACAGGTGGGAAGATGTGCCTGGAGGCTGTGGAAGTGAGCGAGGTCCTCAATGAATATTTCTCTTCGGTATTCACCAATGAGAGGGAATTTAATGGTGGTGAGGACAATATGAGTGAGGTTGATGTTCTGGAGCATGTTGATATTAAGGGAGAGGAGGTGTTGGAGTTGTTAAAATACATTAGGACAGATAAGTCCCTGGGGCCTGACGGAATATTCCCCAGGCTGCTCCACAAAGCGAGAGAAGAGATTGCTGAGCCTCTGGCTAGGATCTTTATGTCCTCGTTGTCCACGGGAATGGTACCGGAGGACTGGAGGGAGGCAAATGTTGTCCCCTTGTTCAAAAAAGGTAGTAGGGATAGTCTGGGTAATTATAGACCAGTGAACCTTATGTCTGTGGTGGGAAAGCTGTTGGAAAAGATTCTTAAAGACAGGATCTATGGGCATTTAGAGAATCATGGTCTGATCAGGGAACATCAGCATGGCTTTGTGAAGGGCAGATCATGTCTAACAAGCCAGATAGAGTTCTTTGAGGAGGTGACCAGGCATATAGATGAGGGTAGTGCAGTGGATGTGATATATATGGATTTTAGTAAGGCATTTGACAAGGTCCCACACAATAGGCTTATTCAGAAAGTCAGAAGGCATGGGATCCAGGAAAGTTTGGCCAGGTGGATTCAGAATTGGCTTGCCTGCAGAAAGCAGAGGGTTGTGGTGGAGGGAGTACATTCAGATTGGAGGATTGTGACTAGTGGTGTCCCACAAGGATCTGTTCTGGGACCTCTACTTCTCATGATTTTTATTAACGACTTGGATGTGGGGGTAGAAGGGTGGGTTGGCAAGTTTGCAGATGACACAAAGGTTGGTGGTGTTGTAGATAGTGTAGAGGATTGTCAAAGATTGCAGAGAGACATTGATAGGATGCAGAAGTTGGCTGAGAAGTGGCAGATGGAGTTCAACCCAGAGAAGTGGGAGGTGATACACTTTGGAAGGACAAACTCCAAGGCAGAGTACAAAGTAAATGGCAGGATACTTGGTAGTGTGGAGGAGCAGAGGGATCTGGGGGTACATGTCCAAAGATCCCTGAAAGTTGCCTCACAGGTGGATAGGGTAGTTAATAAAGCTTATGGGGTGTTAGCTTTCATAAGTCGAGGGATAGAGTTTAAGAGTCGCAATGTAATGATGCAGCTCTATAAAACTCTGGTTAGGCCACACTTGGAGTACTGTGTCCAGTTCTGGTCACCTCACTATAGGAAGGATGTGGAAGCATTGGAAAGGGTACAGAGGAGATTTACCAGAATGCTGCCTGGTTTAGAGAGTATGCATTATGATCAGAGATTAAGGGAGCTAAGGCTTTACTCTTTGGAGAGAAGGAGGATGAGAGGAGACATGATAGAGGTGTACAAGATAATAAGAGGAATAGATAGAGTAGATAGCCAGCGCCTCTTCCCCAGGGCACCACTGCTCAATACAAGAGGATATGGCTTTAAGGTAAGGGGTGGGAAGTTCAGGGGGGGATATTAGAGGAAGGTTTTTTACCCAGAGAGTGGTTGGTGCGTGGAATGCACTGCCTGAGTCAGTGGTGGAGGCAGATACACTAGTGAAGTTTAAGAGACTACTAGACAGGTATATGGAGAAATTTAAGGTGGGGGGTTATATGGGAGGCAGGGTTCGAGGGTCGGCACAACATTGTGGGCCGAAGGGCCTGTAATGTGCTGTACCAATCTATGTTCTATGTACACGAGAGTAGTGCCTGAGGACAGATTTTTTTTTCAAATCAGACATAGGGCTAAATCCAATAACTACTTTTAACCTGATAACTATATATGGTAATTTGTGGTAATATTATGGTTTATGTGCCTCTCTGAGTCCAACCTTACATCCCTGTTGTGAGGGATGGAAATGATAAGGCTGGCCAACAGGCCACTGGTGAAGCTACATAGGCCACTTGCCCGGTACAGTGGATACAATGGATTGTAGAAGCATTGATGAATTCCAACCATATCGTTGACTTCAGAGGACAATGGAGATGGGACGTCATCAATAGCGTATGCTCCACTGGGAGCCAAGGGCCCAAGTAAGTAAGTATAGTTTATATACTGTGTGTGATATATGTTTTGTGGGTGCACTGTGGTCCGGAGGAACGCCTTTCATTTATTTGTGTATAAATACAGTTAGATAGCAATAAACCTGCGCTTGAACTATTGACCATGCAGGTCAAATACAATGATAAATTGGTAAATTGGTTTATTACTGTCACATGTGCTGGGGTACAGTGAAAAGCTTGTCTTGCAGACTGTTCAGACAGATCATTTCATTTCGACAGTTCATTGGGGTAGTACCCGGTAAAACAATAACACAGAACAGAATGAAGTTCAAAGTTCAAAGTAAATTTATTGTCAAAGTAATAATGTTACCGTATACTACCTTGAAATTCATTTCCAAGAAAATGAGATTCATTGTCTTGCAGGCATTTACAAGAAAAAGAAATACAATATGATTTTTCAAAAAACTATACACAAATAGGCAGAGACTAAGAGACAATCAAATGTCCAAAAGGAGACAAACCGTGCAAATAAAAACATTACTGAGAAGTCAATTGTGAACAGTGTTTGAAAGTGAGTGTGCGGGTCATCTGTGAATTGGTTCAGTGTTGGGGTGAGTGAAGTTATCTGTGCTGATTCTGGAGACTGATGGTTGTAGGGTAACAACTGTTCCTGAACTTGAGGGTGTGGGAATTGAGGCTTCTGTAGCTACTACCTGAGGAACTCAGCTAGTCAGGTAGCATCTATGGAGAGGTCCAAAACCCTTCATCAAAAGTTTCTTCAGAAACATAAAGTGTAAAAGAGAGGTGAGAATGGATATTGGACCACTGAAAAATGATGCTGGAGAGGTAGTAATGGGGGACAAGAAAATGGTGGATGAACTGAATAAGTATTTTGCATCAATCTTCACTCTGGAAGATACTCGCAGTATAATGGAGGTTCCAAGTGTCAGAGGTCATGAAGATAGATAGATAGGTAGATAGATAGACATACTTTATTGATCCCGAGGGAAATTGGGTAAAGAAGTGTGTGAAGCTGCCATTACTAGAGACAAGGTCCTTGGGAAACTGAAAGGTCAAAAGGTATATAAATCACCCGAACCAGATGGTGCACAACCCCCTCAATCTCTTGTTGTACAAGAGATTGTGGAGACATGAGTAATGATCTTTCAAGAATCATTAGATCCTGCCATGGTTCTGGAAGACTGGAAAACTGCAAATGTCACTCCACTCTTCAAGAAGGGAGAGGGGCAGAAGAAAGGAAATCATAACAAAGTTAGTCTAGCCTCAGTGGTTGGGAAGATGTTGGCGTCTAGTACTAGGGATGGGGTCTCAGGGTTCTTGGAGGCACCTGATAAAACAGGCCATAGTCAGCAATGTTTCCTCAAAGAAAATTCTTGACGACAAATCTGTTGGAATTCTTTGAATGAAGTATGAAATAGGACAGACAAAGGAGAATTGGTTTATGTTGTGTATTTGGATTTTCAGAAGGCCTTTGACAAGGTATTACAGGAAAGATTCTAGCAGGGATAAAGCAGTGGCTGATTGGCAGGAGGCAAAGAGTGGGAATAAAGGGAGCCTTTTCTGGTTGACTGCCGGTGACTAGTGGTTTTTCACAGGGGTCTGCGTGGGGACCAATTCTTTTTATGCTATATGCCAATGATTTGGATGATGGAATTGATAGCTTTGATGCAGAGTTTACAGATGATATGAAGATAGGTGGAGGGGCAGGTAAGTTTGAGGAAGCAAAGAGGATACAGCAAGAGTTAGACAGATTATGAGAAAGGGCAAAGAAGTGACAGATGGAATACAGTGTCAGGAAGTGTACAGACTTGCACTTTGGTAGAAGAAATAAAACGGTTATCTAGTTTCTAAAAGAGGAGAAAATACAAAAATCTAAGGCGCAAAGGGACTTGGGAGTCTCTGTGCAGGATCCTCTGAAGTTTAACTTCCAGCTTGTGGCGGAGTGGGAAGAGGTATAGTCAAGGTAGTTATAAGAGTCAGTGGGCTTCTAGAAGATGTCAGTGGACAGTCTGTCTCCAGAGATGGAGACCGAGAGATCGAGAAAGGGGAGAGAAGTGTCCGAGATAGACCAAGTGAATTTGAGGACTGGGTGGAAGTTTGAAGTAAAGTTGATGAAATTGATGAGCTCAGCACGGGTGCAGGAAGCAGCACCAGTGTAGTTGTCAATCGACTGACATCTTCTACAAGCCCACTGACTCTCATAACTACCTCAACTATACCTCTTCCCACCCCGCCACATGCAAAAATACCATTCCCTATTCCCAGTTCCTCCGTCTCTGCCACATCTGCTCCCAGGATGAGGTTTTCCGTTCCAGGACATCTCAAATGTCCTCTTTCTTTAAGGATCATGGTTTCACTTCTGCCGTCATGAATGATGCCCTCACCTGCACCTCCTCCATTTCCCGCACTTCAGCCCTCACCCCATTCTCCCGCCACCCACAACAGGGACAGAGTTCCCCTTGTCCTTACCTACCACCCACCAGCCTCCAGATCCAACACATTATCCTCTGCAATTTCTGTCACCTTTCAACAGGACCCCTAAGCACATCTTTCCCTCTCCATCACCACTAAGCACATCTTTCCCTCTCCACCCCTCTCCGCTTTCCGCAGGGATCGGTCACTCCGCGACTCCCTGGTCCACACATCCCTCCCCACAGATCTCCCACCCGGCACTCATCCCCGTAAACGCAAGTGCTACATCTGTCCCTACACCTCCTCTCTTGCCACCATTCAGGGCCCCAAACAGTCCTTCCAGGTGAGGCAACACTTCGCTTGTGAGTCTGTTGGGGTCATCTATTGCATCCGGTGCTCCCGGTGTGGCCTCCTCTACATCGGTGAAACCCAACACAGATTGGGGGACCGCTTCGTCGAGCACCTCCGCTCCATCCGCCGCAACAGACAGGATCTCCCGGTAGCCACTCACTTCAACTCTGCTTCCCATTCCCATTCGGATATGTCCATACATGGCCTCCTCTACTACCATGATGAGGCTAAACTCAGGTTGGAGGAGCAACACCTCGTATACCGTCTAGGTAGTCTCCAGTCCCTTGGTATGAACATTGAATTCTCCAACTTCCGGTAATTCCCTACCCCTCCCTTCCCCTATCCCTATTTCACTCTGCCCCCTCCCCCTGCTGCCTATCACCTCCCTCATGGTTCCACCTCCTTCTACTACCCATTGTGTTTTCCCCTATTCCTTCTTCACCTTTCCTGCCTATCACCTCCCTGCTTCCCCTCCCCCACCCCTTTATCTTTCCCCTTACTGGTTTTTCACCCGGAACCTTCCAGCCTTCTCCTTCCCACCCTCCTCCCACCTTCTTTGTCGGGCCTCTGCCCCTTCCCTCTACAGTCCTGACGAAGGGTTCCGGCCCGAAACGTTGACTGACCGTTTCCACGGATGCTGCCCGACCTGCTGAGTTCCTCCAACCAGCATGTTGTGACTGTTGCTTTGACCCCAGCATCTGCAGAGTATTTTGTGTAAGATGTACTGGCTGGTAGGTTAATTGGTCATTGTAAATTGTCCTGTGATTAGACTAGGGTTAAATCGGGGGTTGCTGGGCAGCACATCTCAAAGGGCTGGAAGGGCCTGTTCTGCACTATATCACAATAAATAAATCATAATTGCATAGATTGTAAAGTCAAGAGTCCATCTTATTGCACCAGGGAACCATTTAACAGGAGGATAGAAGCTGCTCCTGAGACAGGTAATACATGCTTTCAGTCTTTTGTATCTTCTGCCCTATGGGAGGAGTGAGATGATAGAATGTCCGGCTGGGGTGGGGTCTTTGATTATGCTGGCTGCTTTACTGAGGCAGTGAGAATGTGGACCGGGTTCATGGATGTCATGGCTGGTTTCCATGGTGTGATGATCTGTGTCCACAACTCTCTGCCATTTCCTGTGGTTACATGCCGAGCAGATGCCTTACCAAGCCGTGGCACATCCAGATAGGATGCCTTCTATGGTGCGTTGATCAGAGCTCAGGACAGTTCAAGAAATATTAATCATGGATGAATTTGAATGGATTGGAGACTCCTTGACGAGATTTGTTCAAGGCTGGTAGTGTCCAATTAATGGTAGAATTGTCTGATGAAGGAACAGAGAAGGTCGATGAGGGATATATGATTGAGATGCTACATGAACTTCAAAATGAGGCTAAATGGTTTAATTTAATATCAGAGAAAGGATACAGCATACAATCTGAAATCCTTACTCTTCACAGACATTGACGAAACAGAAACAAAAAACCTTAAGAATGAATGACAGAAGGATGTCAGAACGCCAAAGCCCTGCTCCTCCTCCCCCACTTGTTCCAGCAAAGAGCATCAGCTCCCCCCACCACCCACAAAGCAAGCAACAGCAAGCCCCCAAAGACCGTGATCTATAGTCCATCAACAGTTGCTGTTCATCCCAACATCTCAATATGCCCTCTCTCTCACTCAGAGGGAGAGAAGGAGAAAGATTGCTCCTGCCACAGTGAGAGGGGGAGGCCAACAGCTCACTGTTTTGACGTTACAGTCTGCAGTGTTGCTAATTTTGAGTTCCTGCGACTCGAGAATCAGCAAACCCTTTCACCATCAAGAGTGAGAGAGAGAGAGAGAGAGGTCACTTGAGTGCAGAAGCCTCGGACAGCTGCACCCGCTGTCTTGATGTTTCAATCTCCCTCGACACTCAATCAGTGAGGAACCGGGTCATCCTCAGGGCCGCACCCTAAAGGCGCACATCTTCCAAGCCGCTTCCGGAGATACTGAGGCACTCGATGATCTCCGAAGAGCGGGAACCCGCTGTCTATGAAGAACACGGTTTGAGCGCAGCTGTAGATCATGGGCTCTGACAGGATCCCAGTCACCTTGAAAAGGAAAAAAAGAACAGACATGAGACCACTCTCTCCTGTTCTGCACTAAAAATAGTTCCATAGCATCATTTAGAGCCTCGCACAACACAAGAACACAGGAGAAGGAATTGCCTACTTGGCCCCTCAAGCCTGCCCAGCCATTCAACCAGATCATGGCTGATCTATGGCGGACTCAACTCCCCTTCCCTGCCAGGTCCCTATAGCCCTCAATTCCTCAATCGTTCACGTCTATTTTTATTAATAATTATCACATTGTCAGATTTTATTATTTTACAGTATATTATCATATTTCATATTACTTTATTTTGTTATATATCACATTTTATAAAGATTATATCGTTTTATATGATCAAACTATCAAAAATTGATAATAGATTGTTAAATATTTATCCATTAAATCTTTATTTATCTCTGATTTTAAACCATCTAAAGATCTAGCCTCCACAAGCCTCAGAGCAAAGAATTCTAGAGATGCACTATGTTCTGAGAGAAGATATTTTCAGTTTTAGCAGGCCAGTCCCTGATGCTATGATCAACCTTCACCATGCCAAACCTCCTTAGTGTTTAATATGCTTGAATAAGGTCATCCTTCATCCTTCTGGACTCTGAGGAACACAGACCCAAACCACCTAATTTCCCTTGACTAAAAATCCCTCACGGGTTCATCACAGGTTAAGCCCTCCCCACCACTGAGAACATCTACATGGAGCACTGTCACAAGAAAGCAGCATCCATCAGCAAGGACCTCCACTATCCAGACCATGCTCTCTTCTCACTGCTGGCATCAGGAAGGAGGTACAGGAGCCTCAGTGAACAGTTATTACCCCTCAACCATCAGACACTTGAACCAGAGGGGCTAACTTCACTCAGCTTCACTTGCCCCATCACTGAACTGTTCCCACAAACAATGGACTGACTTCCAATGACTCTTTATCTCATGTTCTCTATATTTATTGTTTGTTTCTTTATTTATGATTATGAAGACACATAGTCCTCTTTTATTGTCATTTAGTAATGCATGCATTAAGAAATGATACATTATTTCCTCCAGTGTAATATCACAAAACACAGACCGGACCAAGACTGAAAAAACTAACAAAACCACATAATTATAACATATAGTTATAAACAGTGCAACAATACCATAACTTGATGAAGAAGTCCATGAGCACAGTAAAAGTTCAAAGTCTCTCAAATGTCCCACATCTCACGCAGACGGGAGAAGGAAGAAAAACTCTCCCTGCCATGCCGACCACAGTCCGACTCTGAGTCATCCGAAAACTTCGAGCTCTGATCAGCTCTCCGACACCGAGTACTGAGCGCCATCTCTGTCTGAACGATTCGACCTCCTTCTCGGTCGCCAAAAGCAGGCAAGGCTGGGGATTTTGAGGCCTTCCCTCAGGAAGATTCACGACCATACAGTAATGACAGCAGCGAATGGGCATTTCAGAAATTTCTCCAGATGTTCCTCTGTGCTTTCACGTCCATTCTCCATCAAATCAGAATTGTCCACGGCCCCTATTTAACAGATACGATATCATTTTTCACCAGAGGGCTGTGCACACTCAGGCGCGCTGCTATCTTCTCCTCCTCCTATGAATAATTATTTTTCCTCTCTTGTTATATTTGCACCATTTGTTGGGTTTTTTTGCACATTCATTGCTGTAGGGTGTGGTCTTTTATTGATGCTATAGTATTTCTTGTACCTACTGTGATTGCTCACAAGGAAATGAATCTCAGAGTTGTATACAGTGACATCTATGTACTTTGATAATAAGTTTACTTTGAACTTTGAACTCATCCCAGGAATTATCCTGCTTAATCTCCCTTGGGCTGCATCCACTGCACACAATGAAGTATCGTTTGTGGTCAGAGTGCTGAGGAACATGGTAAGTAGTTTGAGAAAAGTGATTGAACAGAGGACTTTCTTCCACAGAGAATGGTTGATGCGTGGAACGTGCTGCCAGGGATGGAGGTAGAGACAGCTACATTGGGGGCATTTAAGAGACTCTTAGACAGGCACATGGATGATAGAAAAATAGTAGGGCCCGGACTGTGCGATGGTGCTCTATGTTGTATGTTCTACGTTCCATGTTCACCCCATGCACAGCTGTCTGTTACGTACTGTGTTGTATACGTGGGTGATCATGGTCCTTCCATGACCATTACTGTTCTTGGCAAATTTTTCTACAGAAGTGGTTTGCCATCGCCTTCCTCTGGGCAGTGTCTTAACAAGATGGGTGACCCCAGCCATTATCAACACACTTCGGAGATTGTCTGCCTGGGGTCAGTGGTCACACGACCAGGACTTGTGATATGCACCAGCTGCTCATATGACCATCTACCATCTGCCCTGATCAGAGGGCTAAACGGGTTCTGCACCTTGATCGAGGGTGACCTACAGACTAGTGGAGGAAAGGAGCACCTTACACCTCCTTCGGTAGAGATGCATTTCCATCCCACCACCCCATGCACAGCAACTCCTCCTGACTCTCCTATCACCTAGCCACACCGGGGGTAATTTACAGTGGTCAATTAACCAACCAACCAAGACATCTGGTCACAGGGAGAGCGTGCAGACTCCACATAATTAGGACCCACCCGGGTCACTGGAGACAATTGATCTACAAGCTTGTACCACTGTGCTGTCCTTGTAAAGATCTGGAATGCTTCACCAAACATTTGTGTGACATCCTTGCACAACAGTGTACTCTGTTTTTCTCTAAATCATTCCAAATTCTTCAAAAATGTAGTTGTTTGTGGATCTTATCTGCTCCCTTCTGCCAAAGTAAGACTGATCTCTATTTTTCCTTCACTCCCAGAGGAATAAAGAAAGAGGGAAAGACCAAATTCAGTGATTGAATGCAGAGAAAATGTTTCCACTTAGGAGAAACTTGTAACCAGGGATACTTGCGGTAATAGGGTAAAAGATTTAGAGGGGAACTGAGGAAGAACTTCTGCACCCAGAGAGCGTTTGGAATCTGAAATGTGCTGCCTGAGGGGGTGACTGAGACAGAGGCTTACATTTAAGAAACATCTCATCGAGCATTTTAAATGGACAAGGCTGCGAAGTTTGTAGAGGCCTGGAGTTATACAGCATGGAAAGAGGCCCATCAGGATAACTAATCCATACCAACCAAATTGTCCACTTGAGCTAACCTCATGTGTTTCATGTGGCCCATGCAGCTCTCTGTCACCCCTTGGCCTCCCATGCTCCAGGGTAAAATGCTGCAGCCTAATCAGTCTCTCCCTCTAGCTCAAGCCCTCCAGTCCCAGCAACATCATCTTGAATCTTCTCTGCATCATTTCCTGGCTGACTACCATTTTTCCTGTAGCTGGCCTGCCAGAACTGTGCACAATACTCCAACTGTGGTCTCACCTCTATTCAGGGCCAGAAACGATCCTTCCAGGTGAGGCAACACTTCACCTGCGAATCTGCTGGGGTTGTCTATTGTGTCCAGTTCTCCCAACATGGCCTCTTCTGCATTGGTGAGACCCTAAGTAAATTGGGACCCCACTTTGCTAAGTACCCCTGCTCCATCAACTGAAAGTAGAATTTCTCGATGGCCAACCATTTTAATTCTGATTCCCATCCCAATTCTGACATGTCAGTCATTCAGCCAGAGACTCATTCCACCGAGATGCAGCACAGAGCGTCATAGGAAGTCATTCCTGCCTGTGGCCATCAAACTTTACAACTCCTCCCTTGGAGGGTCAGACACCCTGAGCCAATAGGCTGGTCCTGGACTTATTTCCTGGCATAATTTACATATTACTATTTAACTATTTATGGTTTTATTACTATTTATTATTTATGGTGCAACTGTAACGAAAACCAATTTCCCCCTGGGATCAATTAAGTATGACTATGACTATGACTATGACCTCTTCTTTGGGCAAGATGCGGCAACTCTCAGGGTGAAGGAACAACTCCTCAGTTTCCAACTAGGCAGCTTCCAACTTGTTGGCATGAACATCGATTTGTCCTTCAGATATATTTTTCTTTTACTTTATCCTCTCTCTTTTTACCCACCCAGGCCTTTTACCTCTTCTCACCTGCCTATCACCTCCCCCTAGTGCTCCTCCTTCTTCCCTTTCTCCCCATTGTCCGCTCTCCGATGGTATGGCCTGAGGCCCTTCATCAGGATTGGAAAGGAAGGGGGAAGAAGCCAGAATAAAAAGGTGGGAGAGGGGGAGCATTACCAGCTAGACGGTGATAGATGAAATCGGGTGAGGGAGAAGGTAGGTGTGTGGAGGAGCAGGAATGAAGTGAGAAGCTGGGAGATAGTGGAAATGGCAAAGGGCTGAAGAAGAAGGAAACTGATAGGAGAGGAGATTGGACCTTGGAAGAAAGGTCACGTTGAGCTGGTCACTGCCATCAGCGCAAGCCTCCTCCATCAAATCCTGCCTTCAGGAGAAGGGCAATGAACTACAGGTGTGTGTAATTAATATGGATTAAAATGCAGAGAGCATGATAAGGAAGTTGTCCTTCAGAGGAAACCTCTGCCTGTAAGAGGTTACGCATGGTCTGGCCATTTGTGTAGAACCTTGGAGAATGGAATTCATTCCTGTGCAGTGTGGAGTAAAGCTCCTGCGGGGGGGCGAATACAAGAAGGCAAAGGGAGGGGGAGATAGAGAATAAACCTTGGAGTATGACTCCACTGAGCTTACAGTTATAACCAAGAGATTCTGCAGATGGTGACATTCTTGAGTAACACACACAAAATACCGGAGGAACTCAGCAGGTCAGGCAGCATCTATGGACATGTTGGAATGGGAAAGGGCTGAGTGTGTACTCAGTCTATGGTCTCCTCTACTGCCACGATGTAGCCACACTCAGGCTGGAGGAACAACACTTCACTTTCTGTCTGAGTAGCCTCCAAACTGATGGAGTGAATATCAAATCCCCTAAGTTCTGGTAATTTCTTCCTCTCCCCTTTTCTCTTTTCCCATTCCCCTTTCTGGCTCCCCTCTTAACCTTTCTCTTCTCCTCATCTGCCCACCACTTCCCTCCAGTGCCACTCCCCTCCTCCTTCTCCATGGTCCATTCGCCTCTTCTGTCAGATTCCTTCTTCAGCCCTTTACCCTTTCCACCTATCACCTCCCATCTTCTCATGTGCTCCACCTTCCTCCCACTCACCTACCTCCCTCCTCACCTGGTCTCACCTTCCACCTGCCAGCTTTTACTCCTTCCCTTTCCTTCACCTTCCTATTCTGGCCTCAACTCCTTCCTTTCTGGTCCTGTTGTAATGTCTCAGTCCGAAATATTGAATGTTTATCCTTTCCATCGATGCTGCCTAAATATCTTTCTCAAGCATTTTGTGTGTGTTGTACAATCGTATCTCCTGTAGGTAATGTTCTGATTCCTGAAGACAAGCATTCCAGAAGTATTCTTCCCCATACTATCAGCCTATGCCTTGTCGTTTAGAAAACCATGCACCTGTATGCTTTGACTTCCCTGTCCTACAACACTCTCCAGGGCCCTGCTATTTACCAAAAGTCCTGAACTGGTTTAACTTACCAAAATACAACACCTCGCACTTGTACATGTTAAGTAATTTGAAAGTATCATCCATCATCAGAGATCCCCACCTCCCAGGCCATGTTCTCTTCTCGCTGCTGCCATCAGGTAGAAGGTATAAAACCTTCAGGACTCACAACACCAGGTTCAAGAACAGTTACTACCCCTCAACCATCAGATTCTCAAATAAAAGGGGATAACTGCACTCACTTGCCCCATCATTGCAATGTGCGCCTACAACCAACAATCTCAATTTAAGGATTCTTTATCTCATTATCTCATGTTCCCGTTATTTATTGTTATTTATTTATATTTGCATGTGCACATTTTGTTGTCTTCTGCTCTCCGATTGATTTTGATTGATCCTGTTGCAGTTACTATTCTATAGATTTGCTGAGTAACCCCATAGGAAAATGAATCTCGGGGTTGTATATGGTGACATATATGTACTTTGGTAGTAAAATTTACTTTGAACTTTTGAACTTTGACGAGGAAATGGTAAATGGGGTTAGCAATGCCTTCCTTGGCCAGTATGCAGACTAGTTTTATAGGCAATTATATTTCTTCTGGTTTGTGTAGAGATTAACTGGCAGGTGGAATTTAATGCAGACAGGTGTGAGCTGTTATACTTTCAGAGGACCAGCCAGGGTAGGACTTGCAGTGAACTGTAGGGCACTGGGGAGTGCAATGAAACAAAGGGATTTGGGAATGCAGATCCATAATTCCTTGAAAGTGGCGTGGCAGGCAGGAAGGGTCATAAAGAGAGCTTTTGACACATTGGTTATTCTAAATCAAAGTACTGAATACAATGGTTATGTTGAAGTTATAAGATGTTGTTGAGGCCAAATTTGGATTATTGTGTACAGCTTTGATCACCTACGTACAGGAAAGATATCAATAAGATTAAAAGAGTGCAGAGAAAATTTACAAGGATGTTACCAGGACTTGAGGACCTGAATTACAGGGAAATATTGAATAGGTTGGGACGTTAGATGGGGTAGAGTTTATTAAGTGTGCTCAAGGTGGTTTATGTAGATAAGCCTACAAGAGGAGAGGCTGTACTTGATCTGGTATTGGGAAATGAAGCTGGGCAGGTGTCAGGTCTCTCAGTGGGAGAGCATTTTGGAGATAGTGATCACAATTCTATCTCCTTTACCATAGCATTGGAGAGGGATAGGAACAGATTAGTTAGGAAAGCATTTAATTGGAGTAAGGGGAAGAAAAGAAGAGCTTACAAAAGGTTCAAAGAACTAGTTAATGATAGCGATTTAGAACATTATAAAACTAGCAGGAAGGACCTTAAGAATGAAGTTAGGAGAGCCAGATGGGGCCGTGAGAAGGTCTTGGCGGGCAGGATTAAGGAGAACCCCAAGGCATTCTACAAGTATGTGAAGAGCAAGAGGATAAGATATGAGAGAATAGGACCAAACAAGTGTGACAGTGGAAAAGTGTGTATGGAACCGGAGGAGATAGCAGAGGTACTTAATGAATACTTTGCTTCAGTATTCACCATGGAAAAGGATCCTGGCGATTGTAGGGATGACTTACAGTGGACTAAAAAGCTTGAGCATGTAGATATAAGGAACAGGATGTGCTGCAGCTTTTGGAAAGCATCAAGTTGGATAAGTTACCAGGACCGGATGAGATGTACCCCAGGCTACTGTGGGAGGTGAGGGAGGAGATTGCTGAGCCTCTGGCAATGATCTTTGTATCATCAGTGGGGACGGGAGAGGTTCTGGAGGATTGGAGGGTTGCAGAAGTTGTTCCCTTATTCAAGAAAGGGAGTAGGGATAGCCCAGGAAATTATAGACCAGTGAGCCTTACGTCAGTGGTTAGTAAGTTGATGGAGAAGATCCTGAGAAGCAGGATTTATGAACATTTGGAGAGGCATAATATGATTAGGAATAGCCAGCATGGCTTTGTCAACGGCAGGTTGTACCTTATGAGCCTGATCGTATTTTTTGAGGATGTGATTAAAGGATGAAGGCAGAGCAGTAGATGTAGTGTATGTGGATTTCAGCAAGGCATTTGATAAGGTACCCCATGCAAGGCTTATTGAAAAAGTAAGGAGGCATGGGTTCCAAGGGGACATTGCTTTATGGATCCAGAACTGGCTTGCCCACAGAAGGCAAAGAGTGGTTATAGCCGGGTCATATTCTGCAAGGAGTCCGGTGACAAGTGGAGTGCCTCAAGGATCTCTTCTGAGACTCCTGCTCTTCATGATTTTATAATGACCTGATGAGGAAGTGGAGAGATGGGTTAGTAAATGTGCTGATGACACAAAGGTTGGGGGTGTTGTGGATAGTGTGGAGGGCTGTCAGAGGTTACAGTGGGACATTGATAGGATGCAAAACTGGGCTGAGAAGTGGCAGATGGAGTTCAACCCAGATAAGTGTGAAGTGGTTCATTTTGGTAGGTCAAATATGATGGCAGAATATAGTATTAATGGTAAGACTCTTTGGCAGTGTGGAGGATCAGAGGGATCTTGGGGTCCGAGTCCATAGGACACTCAAAGCAGCTGCACAGGTTGATTCTGTGGTCAAGAAAGCATATGGTGTATTGGCCTTCATCAATCGTGGGATTGAGTTTAAGAGCCGAGAGGTAATGTTGCAGCTATATAGGACCCTGGTCAGACCCCACTAGGAGTATTGTGCTCAGTTCTTGTCGCCTTACTACAGGAAGGATGTGGAAATCATAGAAACGGTGCAGAGGAGATTTACAAGGATGTTGCCTGGATTGGGGAGCATTCCTTATGAGAATAGGTTGAGTGAACTCGGCCTTTTCTCCTTGGAGTGACGGGGGTTGAGGGGTGACCTGATAGAGGTATACAAGATGATGAGAGGCATCGATCGTGTGGATAGTCAGAGGTTTTTTCCCAGGGCTGAAATGGCTAACACGAGAGGGCACAGTTTTAAGGTGCTTGGAAGTAGGTACAGAGGAGATGTCAGGGGTAAGTTTTTTACGCAGAGAGTGGTGAGTACGTGGAATGGGCTGCCGGTGATGGTGGTGGAGGCGGATATGATAGGGTCTTTTAAGAGACTCCTGGATAGGTACATGGAGCTTAGAAAAATAGAGGGCTATGGCTAACCCTAGGTAATTTTTTAGGTAAGGACATGTTTTGCACAGTTTTGTAGGCTGAAGGTCCTGTATTGTGCTGTAGGTTTTCTATGTTTCTATGCTTATTCCCTGGAGTAATAGGAGAATTGAGGGGAGATTTGATAGAAGTGTACAGAATTATGAAGGGTATAGATAGGGTAAATGGAAGTAGGCTTTATCCACTGATATTGGGTAAGACTAGGACTAGAGGTCATGGGTTAAGGGTATCCCACAATACTGAGCTGCCACTCCTGCCCCTCCTGCAATTAAGTCTCACTAATGGTTACAATATCATAATTCCATTCAAGAGGTCCAACGAGAGTCCGAAACAGTGGGACAGACTCTGTCCTTGAGCCTGATAGCACGTACTGTCAGACTTCTGTATCCTCTACCCACTGAGAGAGGGGTAAGAGAGAATGTCCGGGAAGGATGGGGTCTTTGGTTGTCCTGGCAGCAAGAATTATCCACAAAGTCTGTCGTGGGGAGACTGGTTCCTGTGATATGCTGGGCTATACTGACAACTCTCTGCAGTTTCTTACAGAGCAGTTGCTCTGCCATGCTGTGATGCATCCACATAGGCTGCTTTCTATGAAGTATTGATAAATATTGGTCAGGATTGACAGGGACATGGCAAATTTCTTTAGCCTCCTCTGAAGAAGTAGTAGCTTTCTTAGCCAGAACATTTCATCCGGACATTGATGGTGTAATTTGAAAATATATATTTATTTTTTCTGTTGAAATGCTCCAGATCCCTCCCACACTCCAAAGACATACAGGCTAGTGGGTTAATTAATCACATGAGCGTAACTGGGCGGCACGGGCTTGTTGGGCTGAAGGGTCTGTTACTGTGTTGAATCTTTTAATAAATAAACACAGCACAGTAACAGGCCCTTCTGGCCCAGTGACTCCACATCACCCAATCACAGCCATGTGGCCAGTTAACCTACTGATCGATACGTCTGTGGGGTGTGGGAGGAAACAGGGGCGCCGATAGGTAACCCACGCAACCGCAGGAAGAGCATACAGACAGCAGTGGGAGTTGAACTTGAGTTGCTGTCATTGTAACAACGGTATGCTAACCGCTGCACTACCAGGTCACCCCATCTGGCGGTTCATATTTCAGGCTTTTGTCATCAGCATTATCATGGTGACATGTTCCTCCTCGCTCTTTCCACGACCATGATTGTTCTTGGCAAATTTTCCAGCAGAAGGGGTTTGCCATTGCCTTCCTCTGGACAGTGTCTTTACAAGATCTGTGACACCAGCCATTATCAATACTCTTCAGAGATTGTCTGCCTGGTGTCAGTGGTCACATAACCAGGACTTGTGATCTGCACTGGCTGCTCATACGGCCATCCACCACCTGCACCCATGGCTTCACCTAACCCTGACTGAGGGGCTAAGCAGGTGCTATACCTTGCCCAAGGGTGATTTGCAGGCTAGTGTGGGGAAGGAGCTCCTTACATCTCCTCTGGTAGAGACGAATCCCACCCCATCACTCTTACATTTTGGGATCTTCTTCAAAAGTGAGCTTTTGGAACGTTGGTCTTCATAAATCAGAATATTGAGTAGAAGGGTTGGGATGTCATGTTGAAGTTGTGTGAAGTGTTGGTGAGTACAAATTCGGATTATTATGTGCCGTTTTGGACCATCACAGGGAGAGAGGTAAGCCCAAGAACAACCAGCAATTGCAGGGTCTGCTTTTACAGTCCCAGGCGCTCAGCTCAAGACACCAACAGTAGCAGACGCACAACCACAGCAACGAGAAAAGAATTCAGTGACTGTCACCTCTGGTGAGTGGCCTTTGGCAACCTTGGATACAGAACAATCACAGGTCAGGGAGATCCTCACACAGAGGCGTGAGCCTTAGCACTTGAGCTGCCCACTCATCAGACACAACATGCCCGTCAGACACAAGGGTGACTTAGGGGCGAACTGTACTCGTCGATCCTGTCGCACTGTCACAGCAGGTGTTTACTGCACACAGTCGTTCACTTAGTAATGCAGCCCCGTGCAAACATCTGTCCTGCTTCAGTGCTGTGGTTCAGTCTGCCGTCTGCATACCTGAGGGTTTATTCCAGGCACTCACACACACAAAGTGCTGGAATAGCTCCGAAGGTCAGGCAGCATCGATGGAGAGGAATTAACAGTTGGCATTTCAGACCGAGACCCTTCAATAGGACTGAGCCAGACCAGACCGAGGAAGGATCTTTCCGGAAATGTATGGGTTTTATTTATTTAGAGATACTGCACGAAACACGCCCTTCTGGCCTGACGAGCTGCACTGTCCAGCAGCCGACATATTTAACCCTCGCCTCATCGGAATCAGTTTAATCAGTTTATGCAGTACAATATAATACATGATAATAAAAACTGCAAATTATAGTCAGAAATAAATAGATACGAGATTAAGTAGTGCAAAAAGAGATTAAAAAAGTAATGAGGAAGTGTTGATGGATTCATTGTCCATTCAGAAAGCTGATGGTAGAGGGGTCAAGCATGTGATAATTTGAAATCACCAGTTAACCTCCTAACCAAAATGTCTTTGGACTGCAGGAAGAAACTGGGGCACCAAGAGAAAAACACTCAATCCATGGGGAGTACAGAGCATGCTGGGATTGAACTCTGAACTCTGACAACCCAAGCTGTATTAGCGTTGCACTACCCATTATGTTACCATGGCACCCTCATAGGTGAGCAAGATACTCTGGATATCCAACATCTACAGAATCTCCTGTGTTAATAATCCAGGTATTACTGATGTTGGTAAATTATGGCCAAATACAGGGAAAAGCTTTTGCTTTGTGTGATATTCAGACAGTTCATGCCAATGTTAGTACTTTGAGGAAGTAAATACGAAACAGAATGCAGAGTAGATCTTGTATTCCATTAGGCAGCCTCCAACTTCATAGCATGAGCATCTATTTCTCCTTCCAGTAATTTTTTCCCCTTCCTCCTATCCCTTATCTTCAATTCCACATGTTGGTCTCTTATCTCTTCTCCTCACCTACCTATCATCTCCTCCTGGCCCTTCCTCCTTCCCTTTCTTCTATGGTCCACTCTCCTCTCCTATTATACTTCTTCTTCTCCTGCCCTTTCTCTTTCCCTCTCACCAGGCTTTGGTTATCACCTACTGGCTAGTCCTCCCTCACCTCCCCCCACCTTTCTTTTCTAGTGTCTTTCCCCTTCTTTTCCAGTCCTGAAGGGTCTCAACATGAAACATCAATTGTTTGTTCATTACCATAGATGGTGCCTGACCTGCTGAGTTCCTCCAGCAAGTTCTGTGTGTGGCTGCAGAGTACACTGTGCATTTACAGAGAAATCACTGTGGAGGTATTCAAATATACAATGGCGGCAAGGCCCATTGCTAATGAGATTACCTCTCACTACTACGGTCGTAAGTTCCCACCTGCTTCAGAAAGGCAACAATTATACCAGTGCCTAAGAAGGGTAATGTGAGCTGTCTTAATGACTATCACCCAGTAGCACTCACATCTACGGTGACGAAATGCGTTGAGAGGTTGGTCATGGTTAGACTGAAGCCCTGCCTCAGTAAGGACCTGGACCCACTGCGATTTGCCTATCTAGGTCTACGGCAGACACAATCTCAATGGCTATTCACCCGGCCTAGGATCACCAGGACAATACAGACACCTACGTCAGGGTGTTGTTCATTGACTATAGCTCAGCGTTTAACACCATCATTCCCACAATCCTGGTCAATAAACTACAGAACCTGGACCTCTGCAACTGGATCATTGACTTCCTAACTGGAAGGCCACAATTTGTGTGGATTGGTGATGATATCTCCTCCTCACTGACATCAACACTGGTGCACCTCAGGGGTGTGTGTTTAGCCCACTGCTCTAGCCTCTCCATACCCATGACTGTGTGGCTAGGAATAGCTCAAATACTATATATAAATTTGCTGATGATAGAACCATTGTTGGTAGAATCCCAGATGGAGACGAGAGGGCGTACAGGAGTGAGATATGCCAACTAGTGGAGTGGTGCCACAGTAACAACCTTTCACTCAACGTCAGTAAGATGAAAGAGCTGACTGTGGACTTCAGGAAGGGTAAGATCAAGGAACACAAACCAATCCTCATAGAGGGATCAGAAGTGAAGAGATTGAGCAGTTTCAAGTTCCTGGGTGTCAAGATCTCTGAGGAAATAATCTGGTCCCAACATATCAATACAGTTATAAAAAAGGCAAAACAGCAGCTATATTTCATTAGGAGTTTGAAGAGATTTGGTTTGTCAACTAAAACACTTGAAAATGTCTATAGATGTACTGTGAAGAGTGTTCTGACAGGCTGCATCACTGTCTGGTATGGGTGGGGGACTACTGCACAGGATTAAAAGAAGCTACAGGAGGTTGTAAGACTAGTCAGCTCCTTCTTGTGTACTCACCTCCTGGTACCTAAGACATCTTCAAGGAGGGGTCCCTCAGAAAAGCAGCGTCCATTATTAAGAACCCCCATCACCCAGGGCATGCCTCCTTCTCATTGTTATCAGGAAGAAAGTACAGCAACATAAAGACACACACTCAGTGATTCAGAACCAGCCTCTTCCCCTCTACCATCTAATTCATGCTAAGTTAACAAATTTCACAACACATGCCGGTGATTCTCATTCTGATTAACAGTTACACTACAGCTCACACTGCCAGTGATCACCGTAAGGAGTTTGCATCTTTTCCCTGTGACTGCTGCCTATTGGAATTTTGAAGAATGAGTGAAGTGTTGATGAGATATTGAGGTGCCTTGATAAGTGAAGGTGGAGAGAATGCTTTGTTGGAATATCTAGTACTAGGATGAACAATATTAAAATAAAGGGCCATCTGTTTAAGACTGGAATGATGCGAAATGAGCATTTCAGATGGTTGTGGGCTTTTAAGAAACTCTTCGATAGACACATGGGTGATAGAAAAATGGAGGGCTATGCAGATTCATCTGAGACCAAGTTAAAAGGCCAGTACATTATTGTGGGCTGAAGGGCCTGTACGGAGGTGTACTGTTCTATGTTCTATGATTTGAAACTGTCCCAAAGAGCAATAGAAGCCACTTTTTCATATATTTTCATGGCAGAGGCAGACAGATAAAGAGGCTGAAAGTTTACCACAGACAGAACAGAGTATGGCTTTGAGAGACTGAGTGACATAGTCAAGTGCTGCTATTCAAGCAGCAGCATCATCAACAACAACAACAACAGCAACAAAATAAGTCCCTTTCCCACCCTCCCCCTGCCCCCAGACACACAGACAGGCCTCCAAATCCTGGTCAGGCCCTGTCTGCGCCTCCAGTCCTTTGTCATAGACTCTCGGACTGGTAGACGTCAGGCCTCCAAACTGGACTCAAAAACATTGGGCCTTTGGCCTTCGGACAGGCCAACCCAGAGGTTTCAACCTTCTGGTCTCCCTTCTGACTCACTGACTTTGGTCTTTGATCTTCAAGCTTCTATCTCCAGACTCGCTGAGCCCTATAGATTTAGCCATCTTCTGCGTATCAACCCCAGGACTCGTCAATCACAGGTTTGACCTTCAGGCCTCGACTTCCAGATTCATGTGGATCTCCATCCCTGGTGACCTGGTGGGAGTGGGGGATGGGATGTCACCAGCCCTTCTGACTCCCACCAATATGGACCTCCAGCTATCCAGTTAAGACAGGGATGAAGTGAAATAATAACTTCAGATGGTTATAAGCTTTGGAAGTTCTCCAAAGAGTGACGGAAGATTCAAAATTGTTTAATATGGTTTCCAGAACACTAGTGTAAAGGAGAACAAAATAATTGTTACTCTGCATCTGAAGCAGCACAATAAAGACACAATATGATAATGAACAAGTAATAAAAAACACAATAAGTATAAATACATAAGATAGCTAAAATACATAGATTAATTGTACAAAAAAGTGACGCAATGCACGGAAGTACCTGTGCAGGAAACAATAAGAGCAAAAAAACCCAATTCCAATTGTGGTTAGAGACAAAATTGGATATAGGAACATAGAAACATAGAAAATAGGTGCAGGAGTAGGCCATTCGGCCCTTCGAGCCTGCACCGCCATTTATTATGATCATGGCTGATCATCCAACTCAGAACCCCGCCCCAGCCTTCCCTCCATACCCCCTGACCCCCGTAGCCACAAGGGCCATATCTAACTCCCTCTTAAATATAGCCAATGAACTGGCCTCAACAGTTTCCTGTGGCAGAGAATTCCACAGATTCACCACTCTCTGTGTGAAGAAGTTTTTCCTAATCTCGGTCCTAAAAGGCTTCCCCTCTATCCTCAAACTGTGACCCCTCATTCTGGACTTCCCCAACATCGGGAACAATCTTCCTGCATCTAGCCTGTCCAATCCCTTTAGGATCTTATACATTTCAATCAGATCCCCCCTCAATCTTCTAAATTCCAACGAGTACAAGCCCAGTTCATCCAGTCTTTCTTCATATGAAAGTCCTGCCATCCCAGGAATCAATCTGGTGAACCTTCTTTGTACTCACTCTATGGCAAAGATGTCTTTCCTCAGATTAGGGGACCAAAACTGCACACAATACTCCAGGTGTGGTCTCACCAAGGCCTTGTACAACTGCAGTAGTACCTCCCTGCTCCTGTACTCGAATCCTCTCGCTATAAATGCCAGCATACCATTCGCCTTTTTTCACCGCCTGCTGTGAAAGCCGTCAGCTCTGGCAGGGTTTGCAGGCCATTACTTCCAACAAAGCAAAACCTAACATCATGAATAGCAGTGATCCTTTGCGCCCAGATGAGCTCAGAGCCTTTTATGCACATTTTGAAAGGGAGAATAAAACTACACCTGTGCAAATCCTTGAGTCATCTGGTACCCTGTGACCTCCATCTCGGAGGCTGACGTCAGAACATCTTTCAAGAGGGTGAACCCTCGAAAGGCATCAGGCCCCGATGGTGTACCTGGTGGGGCTCTGAAAACCAGCTGGTGGGTTTGTTCAAAGATATTTTTCAATCTCTCATTGCTGCAGATGGAATTTTCCACGTGCTGCGAAAGGGCAACAATCATACCAGTGCCCAAGAAGAGCAGGGTGAGATGACTTTCGCCCAATGGCACTCAGATCTACTGTGATGAAGTGCTTTGAGAGGTTGGGCATGACTAGAATCAACTCATGGATCTGGACCCATTGCAATTTGCCCATCACCACAATAGGCCTACAGAGGATGCAATCTCACTGGTTCTCCACGAGGCCCTGGATCACCTGGACAACTGCACTACCTGCTTCAGGCTGCTCTTTATTGACTGCAGCTCAGCTTTCAACACAATTATACCATCAGTTCTAATCAGCCTTGCTGCTTGAGGAAAGTAAATGTTTTTGAGTGTGGTGATCCAGGTGTGGATGCTACATAGTCTCTTTCCTGATGAGAGCGGGACAAACAGTCCATGAGCAGGGCGGGTGGGACCATTCATGATGTTTCTGGTGCCAGTGAAGCAATGGGCAGCTTTGATTACCCATTGTAGAACCTTCCTGTCCATCAACGTGCAATTTCCATACCAAGCAGTGATGCAGCTTGTTAAGATGCTCTCTACTGCACACCTGTAGAATGATGTGAATATGGATGTGCATAGTCCTGCTCTATTCAGAAAGTGGAAACGTTGGTGAGCTTTCCTGATTGTGTGGGAATGTGTTCTGGGGCCATGAAAGGTTGTGCAAGATGTGTACTCCCAGCATGTGTATAGAGATGTGCAAGCGATGCGAGTTCTCCTGAAGTTGATAACCATCTCCTTTATCATGTTGACATTGAGGAAGAGGCTATTTGCCTGGCACCAGGCCTCGAGCTCTTCCACCTCCTCTCTGTAGGCTATCTCATCTTTGATCAGCCCCTCCACCGGTATTGTCATAAGCGAACTTGCCTATATGATTACTCGGGAAGCCAAGTCTCCACTCATTTTCATAGCGGAGGTAGATAGATACAGGGACTGAAAAGAACGTGACATTGAATTTGCTGTCAGATCAGACTGGATATGCGTTACACATATTTTGTTATTCCCTCCCTTGTCAATGATGGAACAACGTCATTGATGAGGCAGCTAAGACTGTTCGAGTTTCAAGAGCAGCACGGTTGTCAGTGCAACACTATTACAGCGCTAGTGACCTGGGTTCAATTCTCGCCACTGTCTGTACTGTGTGGGCTTCCTCCCATATTCCAAAGACATACGGGTTTTATTTATTTAGAGACACAATGTGGAAGAAGCCCTTCTGGCCTAATGAACCACTCTGCCCAGCAACCCACTGATTTAACAGAGGAGACTGGGTCTATGAGGAAAATGGATCAGCCACGATGAAATGATGGAGCAGATTCAATGGGCCAAAATGGCTTAATTCTGCCCCTATACCTTATGGTCTTATTGTCCTAATTTACAATGACCAATTAAACTGCTAATTGGTTCCTCTTTCAACTGTGGGAGGAAACCGGGGAGAACATACAAACTCCTTACAGATGGCGCCAGAATTGAACTCTGAACTCTCTGACTGTAATGGTGTCACACTAACTGCAAAACTATTGTTGCTCTCTGTGGCTTAGTAGGTTAATTGTTTCACATGGTTGTAACTGGGCAGCATAGTCTCATTGGCTGGAAAGGCCTGTTACCACAGTGAATCCTAAGTAAAAATAAAATTTAGGAAGTTGCCCTTATGAACTTTTGACTTGGGACTGGGATGATTGACATTGAACATACAAAAGTATCTTCCTTTGTGTAAGATACCACTCCAAACACTGAGGGGTTACCTCAAACTCTCAATGATTTTAGATTTACTGTTGCAAAACAGCAAGAGAGAATTGGAACTGGTCTACTATTTTTGTTCAGAGATACAGCCCGGTAAGAGGCCCTTCCAGCCCAACGAGCCCACATCACCCAATTACACTCATGTGACCAATCAACCTAACTCCATCTTGGACAGTCCCAAGCCCGGCTGTGAAATCAGGAGAGTTGGGCATGGGCTAGCAACCCCATCCTGTAAAACCCAGCGCCACAGAAACATCAACGGAAGTTCCAAAGACATTATCCCTGGGAGCGGGAGGATACGCCATGAAAATGGGCTACATCTAGAGATAACATGAAAGACAGCCCTAGGACAGGAGACTCTGGCAAGCTGCTGTCAGAAGAGGAGATGGCCTGAAGTAAGTAATTAAATCCAATTAACCCGTTAAGCCATATGTCTTTGTAGTGTTGAAGGAAATCGGAGCACCTGGAGGAAACCCACATGGGCAAGGGGAGAAAGTACAAACTATTTGTTCAACCAACACACATCAAAGTTGCTGGTGAATGCAGCAGGCCAGGCAGCACCTCTAGGAAGAGGTGCAGTCGACGTTTCGGGCCGAGACCCTTCGTCAGGACTAACTGAAGGAAGAGTGAGTAAGGGATTTGAAAGTTGGAGGGGGAGGGGGAGATCCAAAATGATAGGAGAAGACAGGAGGGGGAGGGATGGAGCCAAGAGCTGGACAGGTGATAGGCAAAAGGGATATGAGAGGATCATGGGACAGGAGGTCCGGGAAGAAAGACGGGGGGGGAGGGGGACCCAGAGGATGGGCAAGGGGTATATTCAGAGAGACAGAGGGAGAAAAAGGAGAGTGAGAGAAAGAATGTGTGTATAAAAATAAGTAACAGATGGGGTACGAGGGGGAGGTGGGGCATTAGCGGAAGTTAGAGAAGTCGATGTTTATGCCATCAGGTTGGAGGCTACCCAGACAGAATATAAGGTGTTGTTTCTCCAACCTGAGTGTACTATTTGTTGTCAAGTTTTCTGGTCTTGCACACCAATCGTACAGATCAATTTATAACAACAATGCATTGAGGTAGAACAAATTAAAACAATAACATAATGTAGAATATAAAGTGTAAAAGCTCCAGAGAAACTGCAGGTGCAGGTAGACAATAAGGTGTAAAGGCATAACAAGTTAGGATTATGAGGTCAAGAGTTCATCTTGTCGTACTAGGAAACTATCCACCAGTCTGAAAACAATAGGATAAAGGCGTCCTTGAGCTTAGTGAGTCATGCTTCCAGGCTTTTGAATCTTCTGCCCGATGGAAGAGGGGAGAAGAGAGAACGTCCGGGGTAGGTGGGGTCTTTGATTATATTGGCTGCTTTACCGAAGCAACGCGAACTGTGGACATAACCTATGGATGGGAGACTGGTTTCTCTGCCGTGTTGAGTTGCTTTCACAACTCTCTGCAGTTTCTTGTGGTCTTTGGCAGACTGGTTATCATGCCAAGCCATTATGCATCCGGACAAAATGCTTTCTATGGCGCATCAATAAAAAGTGGTCAGGGTTGATTTCTTTGGTCTCCTGAGGAAGTAGGGGAATTAGTAAGCATTCTTGGTTATCAGCGTCTATGTGGAGTTACTGATGCTGGGTATTTGACCAAAGAAAGGTCAAAGTAAAGTAAATTTATTATCAAAATGCATATATGTCACCATATACTGCCTTCATTATCAGCATTTCATTTCACGCATTGACAGTAGAACAAAGACATATAACTGAAGCAATGCAAAACTACACACAAGAACTCTGCTCATAAGGGGTAAAAGGCATCCGTTAGTCTTACGAGACCATGGATCTGCACCTGGAAAGTCTTCACTCTCCAGGGCGCAGGCCTGGGCAAGGTTGTATGAAAGACTGGCAGTTGCCCATGCTGCAAGTCTCCCCCCTCCACGACACCAATGTTGTCCAAAGGAAGGGCATTAGGACCCATACAGCTTGGCACCAGTGTCGTCGCAGAGCAATGTGTGATTAAGTGTCTTGCTCAAGGACACAACACGTTCCCTCGGCTCCCTCGGCTGGGGCTCGAACTCACGACCTTCAGGCCACTAGTCCATGCCTTAACCACTTGGTCACGTGCCCACATAAGGGGTATAAATAGGATAAAAGCATGTAGGCTTTTTTCCACTGAGGTTGGGTGAGACTAGAACTAGTGGTCATGGGTTAAGGGTGAAAGGTGAAATTTTTAAAATACATGAGAGGGAACCTCTTCACTCAGGGTGGTGAGAGTGTGGAACAAACTTCTAGTGGAAGTGGGGATGCGGATTTGCTTTCAATATTTAAGAGAAATTTGGATAGGTACAATAATGGGAGGGGGATGCAGGTTGATGGGACTAGACAGGTTAATAGTTTGGCACCGACTTGATGGGCTGAACGGCCTTTTACTGTTCTGTGGTGTTCAAATACTCTTTTAACAAATACCAATGTGCATTGTTCGAAGAGGTAAATTGGAAAGTGGAACAATGAAGGTAGAGTTGAGGATTATATTTTTCCCTCTTTCTGGCTAAATGCACATCCAACAACTCTCAATCTTGAACTTTCTGGTACAATTGGGGAATTGCAATCAGGTCAGACCGAGTTTCCCAGAACTGCACAGAAAGAAAACATCTGATGCATTCATGAAACATTGAACTTTGAACCTCGGCTGGACCTTGCAGCAATCAGTAACAGGATGGTAAGACTTTGCCCTGGAACTCGGGGTCAGGGCGCAATGTCTGCAATTCAGTCAGGATAGACTTTGCTCATAGAAACTCGATTATTAACTCGTGTGGCCAAACAACATCTACAGTACGTGCAAATGGAGCAGATGCACAATCTGTCTGCACTTTTCACAATGTAAGAAAAAGAGACAAATGAAAATAGGAACTGAAAACACGTAAATTAATAGATGAATGACCATGAACTAGTTTAAGCTTAGAGTGTTAATATCTAACATAGAATGGGGTTCAGCACAGAACGCACAGAGCTAAGCCTCCTTTGTATTCTTCCTACAGACACACCCAGAGTAAATAAAGCACAGGCTGCATACTGAGAAAATCTCCCTCTTTAGAATAAGAGTCATAGAACACTACAGCATGGAAACGGGCCCTTCAGCCCATCTAGTCCATGCTGAACTCAATCCCTAAAATGCTGAAATCAAACCAGGATCCACTTACTACTTCTGCTAGCAGCTTGTTCCACTGTCTCACCACCACTACACCCCCAATCTTGGTGTCATCTGCAAATATGCCGATGTTTACTATGTCATCATCCAGATCGTTGTTACAGACGACAAAGAATTAGGATTTCAGGTTGTATACTGTACACATTCTCAGACATTAGATCAAACAATTGAACAGCAGCACCACACCACTAGTCATAGGCTTTCAGTCAGAGAGACAATCACCTACGACCATTCTCTGGTTTCTACCACAAGGCTAATGTCTCATCCAATATCCTCCCTCATTTTCAGTACTAAGTGACTGAACCTTCTTGACCAATCTCCATTGCAGGACTTGTCAAAGGCCTTGCTAATGTCCATGTAGACAACATCCTCTGCCTTTGCTGGTAACTTCCTCAAAAAATTCTATAAGATTGGTGAGACACAACCTACCATATTGCCTGTCCCTAATCAGTCCCTGTATTTTCCTATCAACTCCTCCCAGAAAAGGGGGAGCGTAGGTTAGACAGTAAAAGCTCTCTTCACACTGCTCCAACAACATATTTTACTTTCTACCTCCCATGGTGATTACTTTTCCATGCCAGTCAGCTGTCTGCGTGAGATTGCCCATTAACTAAAGTCCAAATTGGAGTTTATTGTCAGAAGCCCTAGTGCAGATATACACAGGTATAACCAAAAACTTAATTGCAACATCGCAGAGCATCAGATTCACAAGAAAAATATAAACTAAATATAAATTAAGCACAACTTTTACAAGAAAGAACACAATTTGAACAATAAGAAGTCTGTTTTAGTGTAAAGTGGTTGTAATGTTTCTATACTGTGGTAGTGATTAGGGTTGTGCTGGTTGGTTCAAGAACTGAACAGTTGAAGGGAAGGAGCTGTTTTCTTGAAGCTGGTGGTGTGAGACTTCAGGCTTCTGCTCCTCTTGACCGATGGTAGCTGTGAGAAGATGGCACAGCCTGGGTGGCGGGGGTCTTTGCTGTCTTCTTGATGCAGTGCCTTATCAGAGTTCACGTCTTCGGCAATTATGTGTTGGCTATCTAGGACAGGCAGGATGGAGTTGGGATTAAACTTCCTTTCAGTTCTGGACGGCACAGCAGGTGACACAGACTTCCACCTGGTGAGATTGCTGGAAGGTGAGAGTGGGGCTGAGGAAGGAAAAAAATCTGACCCTGTTGCACTCACAATCTTCAGTTTATTCCATAGTATCCAGGACATCCTCAAGGAGCAGTGCCTCAGAAAAGTGGCATCCATCATTAATTAGAATCAGAATCAAGTTTATTATCATCGGCATGTGTGTGACATTTGTTAACTTAGCAGCAGCAGTTCAATGCAATACATAATATAGAAGAGAAGAAAAAAATAATAATAGTAAATAAATAGGTAAATCAATTACAGTATATATACGTTGAATAGATGAAAAGTCGTGCAAAAACAGGAATAATACATATTAAAAAAGTGAGGTAGTGTTCATGGGATCAATGTCCATTTAGGAATCAGATGGCAGAGGGGAAGAAGCTGTTCCTGAATCGCTGACTGTGTGCCTTCAGGCTTCTGTATCTCCTACCTGATGGTAACAGTGAGAAAAGGGCATGCCCTGGGTGCTGGAGGTCCTTAATAATGGATGCTGTCTTTCTGAGACACTGTTCCTTGAAGATGTCCTGAGCACTTTGTAGGCTAGTGCCCAAGATGGAGCTGACTAGATTTACAACCTTCTGCAGCTTCTTCCGAGCCTGTGCAGTAGCCCCTCCATACCAGACAGTGATGCAGCCTGTCAGAATGCTCTCCACGGTACAACTATAGAAGTTTTTGAGTGTATTTGTTGACATACCAAATCTCTTCAAACTCCTCATGAAGTATAGTCGCTGCCTTGCCTTCTTTATAACTACATCGATATGTTGGGACCAGGTTAGATCCTCAGAGATCTTGACACCCAGGAACTTGAAGCTGCTCACTCTCTCCACTTCTGATCCCTCTGATGATTGGTATGTGTTCCTTCATCTTATGCTTCCTGAAGTCCACAATCAGCTCTTTCATCTTACTGACGTTGAGTGCCAGGTTGTTGTTGCAACACCCCTCCACTAGTTGGCATATCTCACTCCTGTACGCCCTCTCATCACACTCTGAGATTCTACCAACAATGGTTGTATCATCAACTAATGTGTAGATGGTATTTGAGCTATGCCTATCCACACAGTCATGGGTATAGCGAGAGTAGAGCAGTGGGCTAAGCACACATCCCTGGGGTGCACCAGTGTTGATCGTCAGCGAGGAGGATATGTTATCACCAATCTGCACAGACTGTGGTCTTCCGGTTAGGAAGTCGAGGATCCAATTGCAGAGGGAGGTACAGAGGCCTAGGTTCTGTAACTTATCAATCAGGATTGTGGGAATGATGGGGTTGAATGCTCAGCTATAGTCGATGAACAGCATCCTGACATAGGTGTTTGTATTGTCCAGGTGGTCTAAGAGCCATTGTGAAGAGCCATTGAGATTGCATCTGCTATTGACCTATTGTGCCGATAGGCAAATTGCAATGGTTCCAGGTCCCATGATGAGGCAAGAGTTCAGTCTTGTCATCACCAATCTCTCAAAGCGTTTCATCATTGTAGATGTGAGTGCTACTAGGCGATAGTCATTAAGGCAGCTCACATTATTCTTCTTAGGCACTGGTATAATTGTTGCCTTTTTGAAGCAAGTGGGAACTTCCACCCATAGCAGTGAGAGGTTGAAAATATCCTTGAATATTCCCGCAAGTTGGTTGGCACAAGTTTTCAGAGCCTTACCAGGTACTCCATTCGGACCCTCCGACTTGCGAGGGTTCACCCTCTTTAAAGACAGCCTAACATCGGCCTCTGAGACAGAAATCACAGGGTCACCAGGTGCAGCAGGAATCTTCACAGCTGTAGTTGTATTCTCCCTTTCAAAGTGGGCATAGAAGGCATTGAGTTCATCTGGTAGTGAAGCATCGTTGCCATTCATGCTATTGGGTTTCACTTTATTGTCTTTCAAACCCCGCCAGAGTTGTCGTACATCCAATGTCGCCTCCAACCTCATTCGAAATTGTCTCTTCGCCCCTGAAGTAGCCCTCTGCAAATCATACCTGGTTTTCTGGTACAGGTCTAGGTCACCAAACTTGAATGTCACAGATCTAGCCTTCAGCAGACAACGTATCTCCTGGTTCATCCACAGCTTTTGGTTTGGGAATGTACAGTAAGTTTTTGTAGGCACATACTCACCCACACAAGTTTAAGTGAAGTCGGTAACAACTGCAGCATATTCATCCAGGTTCGAAGATGAATCCCTGAATACAGTCCAGTCCACTGACTCAAAGCGGTCCTGTAAACTCTCCTGTGCTTCTCTTGTCCAAACCTTCTTGGTCCTCACTACTGGTGCTGCAGGCTTCAGTCTCTGCCCCTAGAAATGCAACCAGGTGATCAGACTTCCTGAAGTGAGGGCTGGAATAACATGGTAGGCATTCTTGATGGTGCTGTAACAGTGGTCCAGTGTGTTGTTTCCTTGGTATTGTAAGTGATCTGTTGATGGTAATTGCTTAGTGCTTTTTTCAGACTGGCTTGGTTAAAATCCCCCAAAATGATGGTGAAGGTGTTAGGGTGCGCTGTTCTGTGCATGTTGATCCCATTGCCCAGATCATCTAAAGCCTGATTGACATTGGCCCACACCACCCAGGACACGCTCTCTTCTCATTGCTGCCATCAGGAAGGAGGTACAGAGGTCTGAAGCCACATGCTCAGTGATTCAGGAACAGCTTCTTCACCTCCACCATTTAATTTCTGGATGGACACTGAACCCATGAACACTACCTCACTACTTTTTTATTTCCTATTTTTGCACTGCTTATTTAACTTAACTTCCCATCTAGATTCTTTTTACACAGAGTTGGTGTCTGAAGTGCACTGCCGGGGGTAGTGGTAGAGACTGATCACCATCAAGACATTCAGGCGACTCTTAGGCATATGAATGTAGGAGAAATGAGGGCTATGGGCTGTGTAGGAGGGAAGGGTCAGCAGTTAGCATGATGCTGTTACAGCTCGGGGCGTCAAAGTTCGGAGTTTAATTTTGGCGCCATCCGTAAGGAGTTGTACATTCTCCCTGTGACTGCGTGGGCTTCCTCTGCGTGCTCCGGGTTCCTCCTATAGTCCAAAGACGTACTGGTTACGTAGGTTAATTGGTCATGGTAAATTGTCCTTCTCCAGCATGACCACAACCTTGTCATAGTGTTTGGAGGATTGAGTACCGCAATGACCCAGAGAGCTTGTTGGCGGGAGTCAGGGCTTTCTGCTTTGGCTCTTGGTTGGGTCACCCATGCCAAACAGGTCAAAGGGTAGAGGCCAGACTAAGAGTGGTAGACCGGTCCTCTGGTTCCAGGGTTCATCTCAAGGCTTACAACCCTGACTGGTCAAAAAAATGTTACAGAAACAGTCATGGAGAATCCTTCTACATCTGTGTGCGACAGTATTCCTGAGTCTCCACCCAGGACTTTTATGTAGTGAAAATCGAGAGGTAGCTACTGACGTGATGGAGAAAGCCCTGAACACCACCAGAGACAGAGGACCTTCATTGCTGCCCGAAACGCCAGTGGGGTAATAGGCAGTAAGTAAGTAAGTAAATTATCCAGTGATTAGCTTAGGGTTGAATAGGTGAGTTGCTAGACAGTGTGATTCATGAGGCTGGAAGGACCTGTTCCGTGCAGTGTCTTAAAATAAAATAAATCTTAAAATAAAATATATGTTGGCACAATATCACGGGTTGAAGGGCCCTTACTGTGCTGTAGTGTTCTGTGGTCTACGTTCTATTTAAAGCAAATGAAGAGTGTCAAGTGGGTGACTTTTAAAGGGTTATATCAAGAGTCCAGGGGCAGGATGATCCTGCTGGGGCAAGGGTAGACATACCAAATTCAGGGAAGCTGCTGATGATAGGTATTGATGTTCTGACAAGGAACAAGATGGAATCATGTCCTGAAGAAGGGCCTCGGCCCAAAACATCGACCGTAAATTTTTTGCCTAACATTTTGTGTGTGTTGAAAAGGTTAATAGATGGATTTGGCAGGCACTGCAAGAGGATCTTCAGGAATACTAAGATTAAAAGGGTGACTAAGCAGTGACTGGGTGGTGGTGTAGTGGCATCAACGCCCGGCTCTGCAGCGAGTCCCAAGTTTAAATCCGCTTCACACCCGTACTGGGTTGAACATTCATCTAGCAACTCAGCCTCATCAAAAAACAGTCAAATGCTACAGAAATGGCAAGAAACGCTGCTAAATGCTGAAGACGAACAACAATACTGACATTACCAGGGCAAAAGGTAAACATTGCCATTTTCCTTCTTCAGCCAAAGGGTGGTGAATTTGTGGAATTTATTACCACAGGCAGCTGTGGAGGACAGGTCATTGGGTGTATTTAAGGCAGAGCTTGATAGGTTCTTGATTGGACATGGCATCAAAGGTTATAGGGAGAAGGCCGAGGAGTGAGGCTGAGGAGGGAAAGAAGGATCAGCCGTGATCGAATGCTGGAGCAAACTCGATGAGCCAAATGGCCTAATTCTGCTCCTGTGCCTTATGGTCTTATGGACTAGGCCCACTTAAAGACCATCAGGGCTGTCTATGAGTGGAGCAGCTAGAAATAGCCAAGATTTTTATTGTCTCTGTCTGCTTGGTGTCCAGAAAGGAGAATATCACGGATGCCAAAGAAATTAGTGTAATGGATAGTGATGCATATTATGAGGAAGTATTTGCAGCCTAGTAGCATATTAAGGTGGGCAAATAAGGTCACAGAGTTATACAATACTACAGAACAGTAACAAGTCCATCAGCCCATCTAGGGCATGCCAACCTATTAATTTGCCTAGTCCCATCGACTTGCACATGGACCATACCCCTTCATATCCCTCCCATCATGCCCCTATCTAAACTGAATCTGCATCTGTCACTTCTGCTGGCAGCTCATTCCACACTTTCACAGAGGTTCCCAACCTTTTTATGCCAAAGACCAATACCACAAAGCAAGGGGTCCATGGACACCAGGTTAGGAACCACTGGTAGTGAAGAAGTACCCTCACATGGTCTCCTTAAACATTCACCTTTCATCCTGAGCAAATTGGGCATGACCCAATGCAGTTCTGAACCTCACGACAGGCCAGGGAAGAAATTGCAAAGGTCCTTGTGGAGATAATTTTTTCGTAATTAGCCACTGGTGAAGTTCCAGAAGATTGGAGATCGGCTGATGCTCCATTGTTTAAGAAGTGTAAGCAAGGACGGCCCGGGGAACTACAGGCCAATGAGTCTGTCTTCAGTTGAAAGAGCTCTGAGGGACAAGATCTACCATCACTTAGATAGACAGGACCTGATCAGGAATAGTCATCGTGGTTTTGTGTCTGGAAGGTCATGTCTGATAGCTTCTTTGGAGTTTTTTGAATAGATAACCAAGGGGGTAGGTCAGAAACAGAATCAGGTTTATTATCACTTCTCTCTCTGTCTCCCTCTCTCTCTCTCTCTCTCTCTCTCTCTCTCTCTCTCTCTCTGGCTATCCATCCCATAGGATGATGATCAGTCAGTTAATGGGGTTTAGGATATCCCACTCCTCAGAAAGGAACAGCGTGTGTGTGAGTGGATTTTAGTTGAGTAGGGGTTGCACAGGTCCAGACCCACCCTCTCGACATTCCCTCCCGGATCCAGCGGCATGGTGGGGTCCAAGACGGCTGGGGGAAGTTCTGTTGCAGTGAATGGCCAGACCAAGCTTCGATGCAAGGGATGTCCTTTCCGCGCTTCACTGCACGTGTTTGCTAGATGGCCATCGACCCTACGAGAGGGTTCACCCGCCCTTTAACAGGTCTTGTTTTTCATCCTGCAGGATGTCTAGCCACCCTGCTCACCAGGCAATCCTGGTGGGGGAGCTGGTTTAGTCGCCGACCGCCGGACCATGCGACAGGTAGTACTGGGTTACGTGGTACCAGTAGCACTCAGACGAGTGACCTGACCCAACTATATATAGTGTGAAATCCGTTGTTTTTGCAGCAGGGCAGCAGATGTTATCCATTTGGACTTAAGTATGGCCTTTGACAAGGTCCTGCATAGCAGGCTGATTTGGAAGGTTAGATCACATGGGATTTAGGGGGAGCCAGCGAGGTGGATTCAGAATTGGCTCAATGTTAGGAAGCAGAGGGTGAAAGGTGAAGGCCAATTCTTTGACTAGAGGCCTGTGACTGATGGGGTGCCACAGTTAGATATGTACTAACAGAAAAAAACTTACTAGAAATTTACAAGTTCTGTGCTTGCCCAAGCCTGTTCTCGCCTAAGCTAGTTGAGCCAAAGCCTGACCACTCTAATACTGTCCACTCATACAATGGCCACTCAACTTACACCTCACTTCTTTTTATTGACCACCGCTGAACGCCTAATAGATCTCCATGATTACAGCCTACTGAAAAGTCCCAAAAGGTCACAAGCTCTTTTTATTTTCACATTGCCTCACCAACAAATGACCTCTCGCTTTGATTTCAGCCCGCTAAAAAGACCCAAAAGGCCACAAGCTCTTCTTATAACTCCTGCTGCCTCACCAGCGAACGACCGCTCACGCTGATTTCAGCCCACGAGAAGTCCCAAAAGTACCCAAGCTTGTTTTAAACCTTGTGCTGCCTCACCAGCGAACGACCTCTCATGATGATTTCAGCCACTGAAAAGTCCTGGAAGGCTCCAAACTCTTTTTTTACATATCATGACCCTAACCAACCAGGTCCATTACAGAGCTAAACTCACTGAAGGCTGGCGTCAAACCAGGCTGCCTGCCCTGACACAGTTATTCAACATTTCTTCTTGCCTGGTTGCACTTCACCACTCCTACCCCCACCCCCACACCATGCAACCTTCCCGTGGGAGTAGGGCTAATCGTCAGAACTGATGGTAAACTATTTAACCTACGACGCTTGCATTCCTGAACCAAGGTCACCCTGACCTCAGTAACTGAGCTGCTGTGGGCAGATAGCTTGCACTATGCATGTTCAGAGTCTGTGCTCCAAGTGATTTGAGTTTAGCTTTACTTGTCGCATGTACATCGAAGCGAACAGTTTAGCATCTGTGCAAAGACTGAGGATGTGCTGAGGGCAGCCCACGAGTGTCGCCATGCTTCCATTATCAACATAACGTGCTCACAACTTAATAACCTTAACTGTACATCTTTGGAACATGAGGGGAAAACCAGAAGTCCCAGGGGAAACCCATGCGGTCACAATCTCCTTATAGACAGCGGCAGAATTGAACCCTGATAAGTTATCGTTGACACTATGCTTCAGTGTCGTATAGTAAATAATAAGTAATTATTAACTCGTTCATTGAAACTTAAGAGAAGATGGAACTTGTGCTCAACATCTGTGAGGTAAAGATCTTCTGCCAACCTGTTCTCATTGTACCACATGGACTTCCAATGATAAGGTGCATGGTTGAAGCCCAGAAGTAGTGAAACACCTCTCATGTCTAAGGAGCTCACTCTCTGCAGAAGCAGCCATCAGTGAAAAAAAAATTACTTTTATCATTCAGGAGGTAACACATCAAGTAATGTTAGCCATCATTGAGGACTATCATCACCTGGGATGTGCCAGGAAATTTGTCGTTTTGAGGCAGCAGTACAGAGCAACCTGCAAGGGAACGACAACCTTGTTGTGGTTTGAAGGCTTGTCTGCCTCCATAACCTGGAGAACAAAATTGGCTGGGTTCAGGGCTTTATGCTTTGGCTCTTGTTAGGGTCACCCATGCCAAACAGGTCAAAGGGTAGTGCCTAGACTAAGAGTGGTTTTCGCCGGTCCTCCAGGTTTGGGGGTTCAGCTCAGGGCTAACAACCCTGACTCGTAAAACAAAATTATTATGGAAACGGCAATGAAGAATCCTTCTACATCTGAGTGCGATGATACCCCTGCGTCTCCAGCCAGGACTTGCATGACTGACAGTAGTGAAAACCGGGAGGAAGCCACTGACACGATGAAGGAAGCCCTGAACACTGCTGGAGATGGAGGACTTCATTGCTGCCCGAAACGCCAGTGGTGTAGTGAGTAGTAAGAAAGTGCAGTGCAAGGCATAAAAGTTGATATAAATTACAATGAGAATATGTATGAAATAAATAGATAATAAATAGTGCAAAAAAAGAGAGCAGAATAGCGTTGAAGTTTGTGAACTATTCAGAAATCTGATAGTGGGAGAGGAGAGGAAAAAGTTGTCCCTAAAATGTTGACGGGTGTGTGTGTATCCTGTTTCCTGTACCTCCTCCCTGATGGTAGGAATTGAAAGAGGGCTTCTCCTGGATGGTTAAGGCCCTTAATGGTTCTTGCTCTGTCCGAGAGTCGTCACCTTTTGAAGATCTCCACAATGACGGGGAGACTAGTGCCTGTGACAGATCAGGCTGAGTTTACAACTTTCTGCAGCTTTTTCCAATCCTGTGCAGTGGCCCCTCCATTCCAGATGGCAATGCAACCAGTTAGAATGCTCTCCACGGTCCCTGCGTAGAAATTTCCTCAAGTCTTTGACATAATGAAACACAGCTGCTGATGTACCTTCCTCCAACTGCATCAGTATGTTGGGCCCAGGATATATCTTCAGAGATGTCGACACCCAGAGACTTTAAGCAGCTCATCCTTTCTTCTGCTGACCCCTCGATGAGAACTGCTATGCATTTTTCTCATTGTTGTCATCAGGGTGGACAGACAAGAGTTTAATATTAGCTATTTCTGCCATGGGAACAGGTCTTTGGCTGAACACTCTATCCATATCTCTTAACATCTGGTATAACTATCAATCCGCCTCTTATCCACCTTTGGATAATTGAGGAAAAAGGATATTGGAAAGTCAAAACCTCCGGTCTGAAACTAAAAGCATGCCTTACCAGGCAGCAGTGATTTTTATGCTATTGTCTGCCCCTGAGATTTGGACAAACTACAGCATGCACTCGATCAATACCACCAATGATGTCTCTGCAAAGTTCACCAAATCCACCGGAAAGTCAAGAAGTTTAATATCAGCGTTACCTCCCAGTGCAACATCTACAGCAATGAGGCCTTAAATACACCCTTCGCCTTTGTTGGGCAATGTATGTCCAAAATCAGACTCTAGAAATAGATACTCGATCCCAAGCTCGGTCACATGTGTTGTGAAATTTGTTCCACCAACCAGTAGAAAGTACTTTTCTGCCCCTGTCTTATCTAGGTCTTTCATAATGTTACATGATTCTACCTGATCCCTTCTCATTCTGCTGAATTCCAGTGAGTATCATCACACACATCTCAGTCCTCCTCTAGGCTAATACTTTCATCTTCAGGATCAACCTGGTGAATCTCCCCTGCACTGCCTCTAAAACCCTTGGGACTATTCTGGCTGCTCCGGGGATTCGGGTCAATGGACTCAATTTGATTCGGAATGTAGTTGCTTTTTCTACTGTTTGCATGATTTGAGCTTTTTTCTCTTTTGCTGTGCATTGGGTATATTGGTCTTTCTTTTTTTCCAATTGGGTTCTTTCGGGTTTCTTGCTTTGCGGCTGCCTGCAAGCAGACAAATCTCAAGGATGTGTAATTTACACATAATTTGATAATAAACATACTTTGAATCTTTCCTCAAGTAATGAGATCAGAACTGCACACAGATGTGTTCAAAGTCATACTGGAGTGACACAACATTCCCACTCACTTCTGGGAATCTCTGGGCCCCTACGTGCTCAAAGAGGAGGAACATTTGGGAATGCATTGATGTATGAATGTTGGGAATACACACAAGCCCAGGTAAATGGCAGAAAGTAATGTGTCATCTCACACACTGATCTAGCCCAGCTGTTCTGTCTGGCACCTTGGTGGAAGATTCTGCCACGTTGCCTCAGAACCCAGACTACTGGTTTGGATGCGAATCTGCCTTGAAGTGGCTTCTAGGGAAGTAAAGCCAAAGGTATTGCGGGATTTATTGCTGAAGTCTTGTTATTTTGTTACTTAAGGTTGTTATAGCCAGGGTGGTAATGGAGACAAGCTCTCACTACCTATTAAATGCTCCCAAAGGCATACACTTTAAATTTCCTTTGACAACCAATTCCAGCTCCTGGCCTTCACATGTAGCATAGCTACTAAGCACAGTGGAACTGCTTCTACAATCTAGAGAAGGGGCAAAATTGGATTACTGGTGCTCTAAAACCTAAAATCAAGCAGATGGGGCTTGTCAGCCATAGTTGGCAGATCATCTAGGAGAAGGAAAATTCTGATCTCAAACCTCCGCTGCCTTGCAGCGATACCCACTCATGGGGAAGGCTTCAGGAGCAAATACCAGAGGAAAAGTCCCAAAGGTAGTCCTACGTTGACTTCAATGCTGACTGGCAACTCCTGCGATGCTGCTGGTACCAAACTGTATTGGTCTCTGCGTTCTTTTGGGTTCATCAGATTCGTGGAGAGGGGGAGCTTGCTACATGGGCAGCAACTTGCCCTCCATATCATACAGCCCAGATGTACTGCCCTGGCTTGCATTTCTAGCCAGCTGGGATGCAACATCCATGGTCAACCCTGACTGACGGAGACCTCACTCACTTGTTAGTTGCACTTCCTGTCAATGCTTGCCCCGTACATACGAAGGTGTCAACAGAGAAAGAGAAAGCAACAGGACAATAATCAGAAATGGGAGTTCTGAATGATTTTCCCTGCCTCCTTCAATAAACTGGGAAGAGGAGGGTATGAAGAACCAAGACCTAATTGTGTTCCCGATCCTTATCCCTTATCTGCTTAAAGCCTTTTTCCAAAGCAAAACTAACCCAGACCACAGAATAAACCATGGACAGCCTGCTAATCCCAAGCAAATAAAGTGGACAGAGAAGTCTGTTTCAGATAGGTTGTCAGGGTCAAGCTAATTAACTGCTCAGGCTTTGGCAGTTGCAAGGCCCAGACCCAGGGTTACTGAAGTTCACAGAGAGCCTTTGACATTCAGCTCCTTCACTTACTCATTAACACATCAGCAGGCAATCGGTGGCTATTTAAAAGGCTGGCAGCTATGGAGAAAACAAAAGATAGACTCAGAGACTAATATGTTGTTGCCCTTTGGGTCACCTCAAGATTAAAAGAAAGAGATTCATTTTAAATTAAGGTTTTGTTAAAAGCACTATTGAGCTGCAGACCAAAGCTTTGATTAAAATCACACAGCACCAATTATTTCTGAAGGCAAAATTTCTACGATAAAATATGTGGAAATATATGGTCCAGTGATGAGATGGAAGGAAACTGCTTTCAGGATAAGAGGGTATCCTAAAATATCAAGCATCATAATGCAGGAAACATTGATATAGAACATACTTTACAATAGTGGTCGCCAACCAGTCGATCTTTGAGACTTTCCCAGTAGATCCTGAAAAAAATGAAAAATAAATACACAAATACTGTTGTAATGTGAGCATTATAAAAATAAGTAATATTAATTCGGATAATGGTAATACAGCAATACTCCCGCTACTGAAAACTGTTTGTAAAGAGAGATTGTTTCCGGGTTGTGGGGTTTTAGTTCCGTTCTTTCTGCCTAGTGCGCATAGCTCCCTCGCCATGCACCACGGTAGAAAGGACCGGAAGTAAAACCCCACAACCCGGAAGCAACTCTCTTTCCAAGCAGCTTTCTGTAGTGGGAGTATTGCTATATTACCATTATCCTAATTGGTATTAGCTTATCTTTATAATGCTCACATTGCAACACTTTTCCCCCTTTAAATTCCAACATTCCCCAAATGTAAATAACTGGGAAACAAAAAACAGTGGTGTCATTATCTTGCATACCTCTGAAACTTATACTAGTGTCTCAGTAACAGCTTACCAATACAAAACACCTGAAAAACGTGGCTGATTCAACATTCAGTCTAACAAAGGAAACTGTCCATTCAAATATTCAGTCTGTCAGGAGGTTTGCGAGGGCGCTGTGCTGCAACAGATGAAAATTATGAAATCTAAGTACAGGAGCTGTCTCACTGACAGACACCTCACAGACTGTCTCAGACTGGCTGTCTGTAGTTATGAGCCAAATTTCAGGGAACTAGCAGAAAGTATTCAGCCCCAGTCATCACACCGAGTCCAACAGTCAATTTTTATTCATTTATTTTACGTGCTGAAATAAAACTAAATAATGAAACATAGAATTAAAGGTGTTGTAATGTGAGCATTATAAAAATCAGTAATACTAATTAAGATAATGGTAATATAGCAATACTCCCGCGACGGAGAGCTGTTTGTAAAGAGAGGCTGTTTCCGGGTTGTGGGGTTTTACTTCCGGTCTTTTCTGCCTGGTGCGCATGTGTGCGACTAAACGATTTAGTAAGTTGATCTTGCCTTTCACTAAGGCCGAGGTAGGGGATCTTGGGCTTAAAAAGGTTGGCGACCACTACTGTACAATATAGAATAGTATAGCTCCAGACAGACTATTTAGCCCACAATGTGCTGATCTTGATGCCAATTTAGACTAAATATGCTTTGTCGTAAATATGATATGTATATCATCCATATCCTTCCATACCCTTCATATACATGTGCCTATCACGTGGGGCAGCATGGTAGTGTAGTGGGTAGCCCAACGCTTTACAGTACCAGTGACCCAGGTTCAATTCTCGCCTTTGTCTGTAAGGAGTTTTGTATCTTCTCCTTGTGAATGTATGGGTTTCCTCCGGGTGCTCTGGTTTCATTCCACAGTCCAAAGATGTACTGGCTAGTATGTCCCTCATGCACAGAGGTAGTAGAAAGAAAAAAAAAATGCATATTGTTACAGTTACAGAGAACGCACAGTGCAGATAGACAAATAAAATACAATGTAGAGGGCTGAGGGGAGATTTGATAGAGGGATACAGAATTATGAGGGGTATAGATAGGGTAAATGCAAGCTGGATTTTTCAACTGAGGCTAGGTGAGACAACAATCAGAGGTCATGGGTTAAGGCTGAAAGGTGAAAAGTTTAAGGGGTACAAGAGGGGAAACCACTCAATTGATCGAGAGAATTCTGGAACGAGCTGCTAGAATTTTGTAACATTTAAGAGACGTTCATATGAGTACATGGATGGGGAAGGGTATGGAGGGAACTGGTCCAGGTGCAGGCTGATGGGATTAGTCAGATTAAATGGTCCAGTTTGAACTGGATGGGCGGAAGGGCCAGTTTCTGTGCTGTACCTTTCTATGACTGTGACAAGATACAGTATGTTGAGAGATCAAGAGTTCACCCTTATAATACAGAACATAAAATAGTACAGCACAGTACCGGCCCTTCGGCCCACAATGTTGTGCCGACCCTCAAACCCTGCCTCCCATAAAACCCCCCACCGTAAATTCCTCCATATACCTGTCTAGTAGTCTCTTAAATTTCACTAGTGTATCTGCCTCCACCACTGACTCAGGCAGTGCATTCCAGGCTCTAACCACTGTCTGAGTAAAAAACCTTCCTCTAATATCCCCCTTGAACTTCCCACCCCTTACCTTAAAGCCACGTCCTCTTGTATTGAGCAGTGGTGCCCTGGGAAAGAGGCGCGGGTTATCTACTCTATCTATTCCTCTTATTATCTTGTACACCTCTATCATGTCTCCTCTCATTCTCCTTCTCTCCAAAGAGTAAAGCCCTAGCTCCCTTAATCTCTGATCATAATGCATACTCTCTAAACCAGGCAGCATCCTGGTAAATCTCCTCTGTACCCTTTCCAATGCTTCCACATCCTTCCTATAGTGAGATGGCCAGAACTGGACACAATACTCCAAGTGTGGCCTAACCAAAATTTTATAGAGCTGCATCATTACCTCGCGACTCTTAAACTCTATCCCTCGATTTATGAAAGCTAACATCCTATAAGCTTTCTTAACTACCCTATCTACCTGTGAGGCAACTTTCAGGGATCTGTGGACATGTACCCCCAGATCCCTCTGCTCCTCCACACTTCCAAGTATCCTGTCATTTACTTTGTACTCTGCCTTGGAGTTTGTCCTTCCAAAGTGTACCACCTCACACTTCTCCAGGTTGAACTCCATCTGCCACTTCTCACCCCACTTCTGCATCCTATCAATGTCTCTCTGCAATCTTCAACAATCCTCTACACTATCTACAACACCACCAACCTTTGTGTCATCTGCAAACTTGCCAACCCACCCTTCTACCCCCACATCCAGGTTGTTAATAAAACTCACGAAAAGTAGAGGTCCCAGAACCGATCGTTGTGGGACATCACTAGTCACAACCCTCCAATCCGAATGTACTCCCTCCACCATGACCCTCTGCTTTCTGCAGGCAAGCCAATTCTGAATCCACCTGGCCAAACTTCCCTGGATCCCATGCCTTCTGACGTTCTGAATAAGCCTACCGTGTGGAACCTTGTCAAATGCCTTACTAAAATCTATGTAGATCACATCCACTACAATCAAAAGAGGATCCTGCCACATTACCCACCCCTTCTGCCTCCCAATCTGCTCCTCAGTATCTCTGCTGCTACCAGGGGGCCTATAGAATACTCCCCATAGAGCAACTGCTCCCTTCCTGTTCCTGACTTCCACCCATACTGACTCAAAAGAGGATCCTGCTGCATTACCCACCCTTTCTGTAGCTGTAATAGTATCCCTGACCAGTAATGCTACCCCTCCTCCCCTTCCCCCCATCCCTTTTAAAGCACTGAAATCCAGGAATATTGAGAATCCATTCCTGCCCTGGTGCCAGCAAAGTCTCTGTAATGGCCACTACATCGTAATTCCATGTATGTATCCAAGCTCTCAGTTCATCACCTTTGTTCCTGATGCTTCTTGCATTGAAGTACACGCACTTTAGCCCTTCTACCTTACTACCTTTACACCCTTTATTCTGCTTCTCTTTCCTTAAAGCCTCTTTATATGTTAGATCTGGCTTTACTCCATGCACTATACTAGCAGTTTTTACATGACCTTTATCCTCCTCCACCTCACTAACTGCTCTTACACTCTGGTTCCCCTCCCTCTGCAAATCTAGTTTAAACCCCTCGGAGCAGCACTAGCTAACCCTCCCGCAAGGATGTTAGTCCCCCTCCAGTTCAGGTGCAACCCGTCCCATCGGAACAGGTCCCACCTTCCCTGGAACAGGGCCCAATTGTCCAGAAACATGAAGCCTTCCCTCCTGCGCCCACTCTTTATCCACATACCCAGCTGCATTATCTTCTTATTTCTATCCTCACTAGCACGTGGCATGGGTAGCAATCCTGAGATTACAACCCTGGAGGTCTTGTCCTTCAACTTTATACCTAATCCCTAAACTCTCTTTGCAGGACTTCCTCCTTCCTACCCATGTCATTGGTTCCTACATGGACCACAACATCTGGCTGCTCACCCTCCCTCCTGAGAATACTGAGAACTCGATCCGAGATATCGTGGATCCTGGCACCAGGGAGGCAACAGACCATCCGGGATTCTCGATCTCTTCCACAGAACCTCTTATCTGTCCCCCTAACTATCGAATCCCCTATCACTACTGCTCTCCTCTTTTCCCTCCTTCCCTCTTCCCTTCTGAGCTGAGGGTCCAGTCTCGGTGCCAGAGACGCAACCACTGCAACTTGTCCCTGGTAGGTCATCTCCACCAACAGTATCCAAAACGGTATAGTTATTATTGAGATAATTATATTATATAAGAGATTCATCTAAGAATCTTATAACAGCTGAACAGAAGCTGTTATGAACTTGGTGGTACAAAATCTTAAGCTTTTGTATCTTCTGCATGATGAGAAGAGCGGGTGATTGGAGTGGGAGGGGCCATTGATTATTTTGGCTGCTTTGCCAATGCAGCAAGAAGCGCAGACAGAAGAGTGGAGGCTGGTGGGTTTTGCTCTATGAGATAGCGAGCCGAGTGGCCCATGTCACAAGGACCTGAAGATGCCCATAAAGATCCATTCCAGCCACCTTCTGCTTCCTGGGAATCCCTTAATCTGATAGGGCTTGAGTTCGTGCGGCTCCCAGGGAAACTGCTGACCGTGCAGTTCTCCAGATGCCAATGGTTGCTGTCAGTCTGATCCTCATCAGGCTGCCACTGAAGAGACATTTGACACAAGACACCATCAGCGTGGAGTCAGTTCACCACCTGCTCACATTGTCTTCCATGGTCTCTCTTCGATCAGCCCCAGAAACTAACACTGTCAACACCTCTCCACCTCCTCCTTCCCTAATCATTTTATTAAGAGAACAAGACTATAAAACGTAGGAGAAAATCAGGCCATTTGGTCCATCAAGTCTTCACCACCATTCCATTATGGTGATTTATTATTACTGTCAATCCATTTTCCTGTCTTGGCTCTGTACCCTTTGATATCTTGAATAATAAAGAACCTAACAACCTTTGCTTTAAATATTTTCAATGACTTGGCCTCTGCTGCCGTCTATGGCAATGAATTCCGTAGATTCACTACCCTCTGGTGAAAGAAATTCCTCCCCATCTGTGTTCTAAATGGACAAACCTCTAGTCTAAGGTTGTGCCCTCTGGTCCTAAACTCACCCACTTTAGGAAGCATCCTCCCCACATCCACTCTATATAGGCCTTTTGATAGGTTTCAATGAGATCCCCCCTCAATCTTCTAATCTCAGGTGAGAAAAGGCCCTGGGTCATCAAGTACTGTGTTAACCCTTTCATTCCCAGGATTATTCCTGTGAACCTCCTCTGGACCCTCTCCAACACTAGCACATCCTTTCTCAGGAAAGGGGCCCAAAACTGTTCACAATAGTGCGGTCTGACGAATGCCTTATAAAGCCCCAGCATCACAGTCTTGTTCCTATATTCTAGACCTCTCAAAATGAATGCTAACATTGCACTTACCTTCCTCACTACCAACTCAACCTGCAAGTTAACCTTTTAGGGAATCCTGCACAAGAACTCCCAAGTCCCTTTGCACCTCTGACTTTTGAATTTTCTCCCCGTTTAGAAAATAGTCTACACCTTTATTCCTTCTACCAAAGTACAACACTACACGCTTCCCTGCACTATATTTCACTTGCTAATTTTTTGCCCATCCTTCCAATCTGTTTATGTCCTTCTGCAGACTCATTGCTTCCTCAACACTACCTGGCCCTCCGCCTATCTTCTTATCATATAACCATATATAACCATATGACAATTACAGCACGGAAACAGGCCATCTCGGCCCTTCCAGTCTGTGCCGAACTCTTACCCTATCCTATCATCTGCAAGCTTGGCCATAAAGCCATCAATTCCATCATCCAAATAGAATTCCAGAGAAAATTCCCAAGCTCACACGCCAACCAGCATCATATTAAAATTATGTCTCCTGGTGTTGGTCACTTCTACCTTGGTAAAAACTCTTTACCGTCACTCTATCAATGTCTTTAGTAAGTCACTTAATATGCACAGTGTAACATGGCATTATATAGGTTAGAACACAAGAACATAGTCATTGTAAAATACAGCACAGAAACAGGCCCTTCAGCCCATCTAGTTGTCACACCATTTAAACTGCCTACTCCCATTGACCTGCTCCTGGACTATAGACCTCCAAACCTCTACCATCCATGTACCTATCCAAACTTCTCCTACACATTGAAATCGAGCTCGCAGCACCACTTATGCTGGCAGCTCATTCCACCCTCTCTCAACCCTCTGAGTGAAGTAGTTTCCCCTTATGCTTCCCTTAAACACTTCACCTTCATCCTTAACAGATGACCTCTGGTTGTAGTGCCAACCAACCTCAGTGGAAGAAGCCTGCTTGCATTTACCTTATCTACATCCCTCACAATTTTGTATAACTCTATCAAATCTCCCCTCAATCTTCTATGTTCTAAGGAATAGAGTCCTAACTCATTCAATCTTTCCTTATAACTCAGGTCCTCCAGACCCGGCAACATCCTTTTGAATTTTCTCTGCATTCTTTCCGTAAGACCATTAAACATGGGAGCAGAATTAGGCCATCTGGCCAATCGAGTCTGCTTGGCCATTCAATCATGGCTGATTCTTTTCTTCTCTCCTCCTCAACTCCAGTTCCCGGCCTTCTCCCCATAACTGATGCTATGTCCATTCAAGAACATATCAATATCTGCCTTAAATACACCTATCTACTTGGCCTCCACAGCTGCATGTGGCAACAAATTCCACAAATTCACCACCCTTTGGCTAAAGAAATTTCTTTGCATCTCTGTTTTGAAAGGGTGCCCCTCTATCCTGAGGCTGTGCTCTCTTGTCCTAGACTCTCCCACCATGGGAAACATCCTTTCCACATCTACTCTGTCTAGGCCTTTCAACATTCGAAAGGTTTCAATGAGATCCCCCTTAAACCTTCTGAATTCCAGTGAGTACAGACCCAGAGCCATCAAACGTTCCACGTAGGATAACCCTTTCATACCTGGAATCATCCTTGTGAACCCCCTCTGGACCCTCTCCAATGCCAGCACATCTTTTCTAAGATGAGGGGCCCAAAACTGTTCACAATACTCAAGGTGAGGCCTCACCAGTGCCTTATAAAGCCTCAGCATCACACCCCTGCTCTTGTATTTTAGACCTCTTGAATTAAATGCTAACATGGCATTTGCCTTCCTCACCACTGACTCAACCTGCAAGTTAAGCTTTAGGGTGTTCTGCACAAGGACTCCCAAGTCCTTTGCATCTCAGATTTTTGGATTTTCTCCCTGTTTAGAAAATAGTCCGCACATTTATTTCTACTATCAAAGTGCATGATGGTGCATTTTCCAACGTTATATTTCATTTGCCACTTTCTTGCCCATTCCCCTAATCTGTCTAAGTCCTTCTGCATCCTACCTGTTTCCTCAACACTACCTACCCCTCCACCAATCTTGGTATCATCTGCAAACTTGGCAACAAAGCCATCTATTCCATCATCCAAATTGTTTATATACAGCATAAAAAGAAGTGGTCCCAACACCGACCCCTGTGGAACACCACTAGTCACTGGCAGCCAACCAGAAAAGGATCCTTTTATTCCCATTCACTGCCTCCTATATATCAGCCAATGCTGTAACCATGCCAGTAACTTTCCTGTAATACCATGGACTCTTAACTTGGTAAGCAACCTTATGTGTGGCACCTTGTCAAAGGCCTTCTGAAAGTTCCAATATACAACATCCACTGCATTCCCTTTATCTATCCTACTTGTAATCTCCTCAAAGAATTCCAACAGGTTTGTCAGGCAGGATTTTCCCTGAAGGAAACCATGCTGACTTTGTCCTATCTTGTCCTGTGTCACCAAGTACTCCATCACCTCATCCTTAACAATTGACCCTAACATCTTCCCAATCCCTGAGGTCAGGCTAACTGGTCTATAATTTCCTTCCTGCTGCCTTTCTCCTTTCTTAAAGAGTGGAGTAACATTTGCAATTTTCCAGTCCTCTGCCACTATTGCCAGAGTCTAATGATTTTTGAAAGATCATTTCTAACGCCACCACAATCTGTAACGCTACCTCTGTCAGAACCCTAGGGTGCAGTTCATCTGGTCTGGGTGATTTATGTACCTTCAGGTCTTTCAGCTTTTTGAGTACCTTCTCTCTTTTAACAGTAACTACACCCACTTCTCTTCCTTCACACACTACAATATCAGGGACACTGGTAGTGTCTTACACAGTGAAGACTGATGCAAAATACTCATTTAGTTCATCTGTCATCTCCTTGTCCCCCATTATTATTTCTCCTGCCTCATTTTCCATCGGTCCTATATCCACTCTCATTTCTCTTTTATTTTTAACATACTTGGAAAAACCTTCTACTATCCACTTTGATATTACTTGCTAACTTGCTTTCATATTTCATCTTTCCCCTTCTAATGATTTTTTTAGTTGCTCTCTGTAGGTTTATAAAAACTTCCCAATCCTCTATCTTCCCACTAATTTTTGCTTTGTTGTACACCCTTTCTTTTGCTTTTACAATAGCTTTGATTTCCCTTGTTAGCCATGGTTGTACTATTTTACCATTTGAGTATTTCTTCATTTTTGGAATACACATGTCCTGCACCTTCCTCATTTTCCCCAGAAATGCATACAATTGCTGCTCTGTTGACGTCTCTGCCAGCAGCTCCTTCCAATTTACTTTAGCCAACTCCTCTCTCATACCACTGTAATTTCCCTTACTCCACTGAAATACTGATACATCAGACTTTCAACCTTATTTATATCTTTCCTGTAGGTAGATGACCAAAACTGCTCACAATACCTCAAATTAGGCCTCACCAATGTCTTATACGACTTCAACATAACATCCCATTTCCTGTACTCACTGCTTTCATAGAGCGGTACAGCACAGTACAAGCCCTTCTGCCCAAAATATTTTTCCAGCCTATATAAACCTACTCCAGAATTTATCAAACCCTTCCCTGTGACATAACCCTCCATTTTTCTTAGATCCATGTACCTATCTAAATGTCTCTTAAATGTCCTTATTGTATCGGTCTCTAACACTAGCCCCAATGGTGTGTTCCAGGCACCCAACACTCCATGTGTAAAAAAAATCATCTCTTTCATCCCTGCTATACTTTCCTCCGCTCTCCTTAAACTGATGTCCTCTGCTTTCGACCATTGCCATCCTGGCAAAAGGGTATTTGCTGTCCATTCTATCTCTGCCTCTCACAATGATATACCTCTATCAAATCTACTTTTCCCATCCTTTGTTGCTCGTGCAATCTTTCCTCATAAAATATGCTCTCCAATCCAGACAGCATCTTGGTAAATCTTTCCTGCACCCTCTAAAGCTTCCACATCTTTCCTACAATCAGACAATCAGAACTGAACACAACATTCCAAACGTGGTCCAAGCAGAGTTTTATGGAGCAGCAACATTACAGCTCTTGAACTCAGCCCCCCGCCTAACACACTGTATGCCTTCTTACCACTCTACCAACCTGCAAGACAACTTTGAGTGATCTATGGACTTAATCAGAAGATGTATAGGAGTATGAATGGATAGCAGACCCCTTACTTCGTACTTTCAGCATTTCTTTTTAATCCCCATTTCTACACAATTTTGGGACCCTCAACCATCACTGGTAGCAACAAAGTCTTGCTTCTCAGAGTAAAGGGATTTCTTTTAACACAGAGAGTGGTGGGTGCATGGAATGTGTTGCACTGAGTGATGGTAGAGGCAGATACATTAGGTACATTTAAGATTCTCTTTGATATGACAATATTCCTAGCTTCATCTTCAAGTCTGAATGAATACACCTGAGCTGTCACTGACTTCATTAAAACCTATGTGGATGAGTGTGTGCCTACGAAATCATACTGTACTGTACACACCCAAATCACTGGATGAACCAGGAGATTCATGGTCTGCCAGGGGCTAGATCCGTGGCAATCAGGTCTGGTGATTCAGGACTATACAAGAAGGTCAGGTATGACTTAAAGAGTGCTATCTCAACAGCAGAGAAACAATTCTGATTGAGGTTAGAGATGGAATCAGACGCACGTCAACTCTGGCAGGGTTTGCAGGCTATTACTTCCTACAAAGTGAAACCCAACATCCTGAATAGCAGTGATGATACACTCCCAGAAAAGTTTAGCACCACACTTTGAACGGGAGAATAAACCTACAGGTGTGAAGATCCCTGTAGCACCACGTGACCCTGTGATCTTTGTCTCGGAGGCTGATATCGGGCTGTCTCTCAAGAGGGTGAACCCTCACAAAGGAACAGGCCCTGATGATGTACCTGGTAGGGCTCTGAAAACCCGTGCCAACCAACTTGCAGGTGTGTTGAAAGACACTCCCAATCTCTCATTGCTATAGTCAGAAGTTCCCACCTGCTTCAAAAGTGCAACAATCATACCAGCATCAACGGAGAGCTGCCTTAACGACTACCATCCAACAGCACTCACAACTTCAGAAATGAGGTTCTTTGAGAGGTCAGTTATGGCTAGAGTCAACTCCTGCCTCAGCAAGGGCTTGGACCCACTACAATTTGCCTATCGCCACAATAGCTCTGTAGAGGATGCAATCTTATTAGTTCTTCTCTCGGCCTTGGATCACCTGGACAGAGCTAATACTTATGTCAGGCTGATGTTTATTGACTGCAGCTGAACGTTTTACACAAAGTTTCCTACAGATCTGACCAAAAAGCTCCAGAATCTGGGCCTCTGTACCACCCTCTGCAACTAGATCCTCACCGGAAAGACCATACTCTGAGCAGATCAGAAATAACATCTCCACCTCGCTGATAGTCAACACTAGCACACCTCAATGATGTGTGCCTAGCTCTCTACTCTACTCACTCTACACCCATGATTTTGTGGCTAGGCACAGCTCAAATGCCATCTATAAGTTTTCTGTTGACACAACTATTGTTGGCAGAATTTCAGATGGTGAAGGGAAAATGAGGTATATCAGCTAGATGAGTGGTGTCACAGCACTAGCTTGCACTCAATGTCAGTAACACCAAATTGTGGACTTCAAAAAAGATAAGATGAGGGAACACACACCAGTCCTCATCGAGGGATCAGAAGTAGAAAGGGTGAGCAATTTCAAGTTCCTTGGTGTCAACATCTCTGAGAATCTATCCTGGGCGCAAAATATCGATGCAGTTACAAAGAAGGCACAACATGGCTATATTTCATTAGGAGTTTGAGGAGATTTGGTATGTCACCAAAGACACTCACAAATATCTACAGAAATATCGTGGCTGCACCACTGTCTGGTATGGGTGGGGCACTGCTCAGGATTGATATAAGCTGCAGAAAGCTGAGAGAAGAGAAGATGGCGACGTGACGCAGCAGCCACTCTGGTGGTGATGTCTGTTATTTGTCAAGTAGGGTGTCGTGCACAATCCTGATTCGATGGAGACGGACGTGAGACCACAGAGGAACATCTGGTGAAACTTCTGAAATGCCTGTTTCGCTGCTGCTGCTACTGTGTGATCCAGATTCACTAGAGGAGATCCTTGGCTTTGCTTGTTGCTCGGCGGCCAGGGTGGGATTGAAGCACTCGGCAGAGGATGGTGCTCGGAGAGGCTGTGTCAGAGGGGCTGGTCAGGGGCTCGAAGTTTTCGGACGGACTCAGAGTCCACTGCGGTCGGGTGCTTCCAATGGTGCTGCATTGGCAAGCTGGCGGTGCTTGGAGGTTCATGGCAGGGAGAGTTCCTCCCTTCTGCTGCCTACGTGAGATGATCAGGCTATTGGGACTTTGAGACTTTTTTTTACCATGCCCATGGTCTGCTCTTTATCAGATTACGGTATTGCTTTGCACTGTTGCAGCTATATGTGGTTTTGTCAGTTTGGGCTTGCTTTGTCCTGTGTTTTCTTGTGATATCATTCTGGAGGAACGTTGTATCATTTTTTAATGCATGCATTTCTAAATGACAATAAACGAGGACTGAGTTTCCTCATAATCTAAAAAAAATCTAAAATCTAAATCTAAACTCCATCAGCTCCATCATGGGCACTAGTCTCCCCAGCATCCAGGGCATCTTCAAGGAGCAATGACTCAAATAGGTGGCATTCATCATTAAGGACCCCCATCACCCAGGATGTGCCCTCTTTTGATTGCTACCATCAGCAGGAGATGCAGGAGACTGAAGACGCACACTCAATATTTCAGAAACAGCTTCTTCCCCTTTGCCATCCAATTTCTGAACGGACATTGAACCCATGAACACTACCTCACTACTTTCTTTTCTTCTCTTTTTGCATTACTCATTTTCGTTAACTCGTATATAATCTTACTGTAATTTATAGTTCTTGTTGTTATGTATTGCAATGTACCGCTGCCACTTAACGGCAAGTTTCATGACATACTGTGAGCCAGAGATATTAAACCTGATTCTGATTCTGATCGAATTCTGAACATGGATGATAAAAAAATGGAGCCCATGTGGGAGAGAAGGGATAGGCTAGGTTAAAGGGTCAGTGCAACATCACAAGCTGAAGGGCCTGTGTTGTGCTGCTCTGTTTTCAATGTTTGATGTAAAACAACCCTAGTTTGCCCAGCCTCTCCCTATAGCACCCGGCCCTGGCTTGCGTATACAGCTGGCACGCAACATCCATGGTCAACCCTGATCAACGGCAGGCTGGACCATTACAGCACATACCCTCTAGTACAGGCAGATACTGAAGGTGATCATTGTCCCAGGCCAGTAGACGTGGTGGAACATGAGGGGGAACGTCTTCACTCAGAGAGGGGTGAGAGAGTGGGACGAGCTGCCAGTGAACATGGTGGAACACCAGATCATCTATTACTGAAAAGCAAAATAAAAAGGTCATTGATTAGAGAATCAGCTCTCTTTCTTCTGCCACGGATGCTCTGTGACTTGCTTAGTCGCTGCTTCGTTCTTATTTGTTATTCACACATCTTCTTCTGAGATGCGAGTTTGGAATTTATCTACAGGGAGGCTTACTTACAGGACAGGGTGATGGTGAGGCCATACCTGGAGAACTGTGCACCGTTTTGAACTCCATGCCTAAAAGGAGAATGTACTGTAGTCACATAGGAAGCAGTCCAAAGGAGGTTTGCCAGGCACATTCCTGGGATAAGAGGGTTGTCCATTCAACAGATTCTGGACAGTTTGGGAGGAGGTACAGGAACATGAAGACCCGCAAGCAACAATTTAGGAATATCATCTTCCCCACCACCATTGCATGGAGTTTAGAAGAGAGTTGATCACATTGAGATTATTAAGATCTTGAGAATGACGACATAGAGACATTGAACACTGCTGTACAGAAACGGGCTCTTTGGCTCATCTGGTGCATATCAGATTATTAGTCTCCCTAGTCCCACCAACCTGGACCCAGACCATAGCTCTCCATACCTCTCCCAGTAATGTAGCTATCTAAATTTCTCCTAAATGTTGAAATTGATCCTGTATCCACCACTTACACTGGCATCTTGTTCCACACACTCCTCGAGTGAAGAAGTTCCCCTTAAACATTTCACCTTTCACCATCACCCCATGACCTCTAGTTCTAGTCTCACTCAACCTCAGTGGAAAAAAGCCTGCTTGCATTCACTTGTCTATACCCTTATAATTTTATAGACTTTTATCAAATAACATGCTGAATGTTGAGGTGTTTTCACTAGTGGGAGAGTCTCGAATGAGGGGACATAGTTACAAGGTAAGAGGTTGGTCATTTGAAACCCAGGTGCACAGAACATGGGCACCATGGCCTAGAAAGCTCAACAATTCCACTACTTGTCATGGTGTGTGCTGCCAATATCGGAACCTAAGTACAGAGGAAAAACAGACTCTAATGCAGAGACAGCAGCTAGAGTTTACTCATAACAATTCCAAAAGTGGGAGGAGATAAAGATGGTGCCAGAGGTTTTTACAAACTTGTGACTTCTTCCAGTTTCTCCAATAAACAGTTTATTCTTTTCTCATGTCTCCTTTTCCTTTTCAAGGTGGCTGGGGTTCTGTCGGAGTCCGTGATCTCCAGCTACAGTTCTTCTCGGGTGGTGGGTACTCGCTCTCAGACTCTCCGAGCAGCCTGGTTAAATATAAGGCAGCTTATTCTTGATAGGGTTACTTTACTTGAGTGTTTGCATGCTCCAGCCAGGGATCAGCCTCTTGGTGCGAGGTTCTTCAGGGTTGCAGACTCAAATTACTGTTTCAGGAGACAGTTGTACGCTGGAACGTTTGCTACCATTAGCATCACTCATCAGAACAGACAGAAAGGAAATATGTATTGTAAAAGGTTAGTCCATCCCTCCATCCCACTGCAGTTGTTGGCATATAAGCTTATTTCAATTATTCCCGTTAGTGTCCTTCCAAACAGTGATTTGACATTAACAAAGGCGCACCATTACTTGCAAGGAAGAAGCAAGTTCTTTCAAAAGTTACACAATTGACTCGAATGCTGATTTGTTGAATCAAGTGAACTTTATCGATAAGCTTGCTTGAAGTACTCAATTGTAGTGCAAACCTAAGTCTTGGGATATGGAAGCTGGGAACCTAGATATTTACGGCTTGAAAAGTTTGGAGCAGAGACTGAAGAAACTCAGAATGTAAGACTAGAGAAGCTTGCAACATGGACATGAGAAACTCGGAACATAGAATAGAGACACTCAAAACATAAACTTCAGAAACTCAAAACAGGCACTTGAGAATGGATGGCATTCTCACCATAATTTGATTGCTATCAAAATGCCGGCGTTCATCCCCCATCATCATCATCATCAGGTGCCGTGCCCAGTTTGACCTTTGACTGCCATGGCCCACACACACTCCTTTTTCGGGTCAAGTGGATCAATTCATTGGTATTCATTTCCAGTTCTCTGGCTGCTGTCTCCATCATCATTTGTCTTTGTCTTCCTCTTGCTTTCTTCCCTTCAATCTTTCCTATAATTACCGTGCATTCTAACTCCTCTTTCCTAATCACATGTCCAATGAAGTTACGTTGCCTTTTCATGATCTCATACGTTATTTCTCTTTTTGTGTTTGCTCTGTTCATGACATCCCTGTTAGATATTCGTTTCGTCCATGATATTCTTTACATCCTCCTCAAAACCACATCTCTGCTGCTACAATTCGTTTCCTCATGTTACTAGATATTGGCCAACATTCTGAGCCATATAGCATAACTGGATGAACGTAACATTTCAGTACTCTGAGGCGGGTTGTCATGCCTAGTTTAGTATTGGTCAGTATACTCTTCATTCTCATAAAGGTGTCTTTTGCTATCCCTATTCTTCTTTTGATGTCCATGTCACGCCTGCCACCCGATGTCACCCAGCTTCCTAAGTAGCAAAAGTTCTGTACTTATTTTATGTTTTCCCTGTTTATTCTCAGCCTGCAGATAGGATTCTCCTTCTTTTTGGATATCACCATACATTCTGTCTTTTTGCAATTGATGGATAGACCCATTTTTGCACTTTCTTCAACAATTATATCAATTAAGTTTTGTAGTTCTTCCTCCACACTTGCAATCAACACATTGTCATCTGCATATCTGAAATTATTGATGTTTTCACCGCCAACTTTGATTCCCAAGATGTCTCTTATTTTTTGTAATATTGTTTCACTGTACACATTAAATAAATCAGGGGAGAAAACATATCCTTGTCTAACGCCACTCTTCATTTTCGTAATCTGACTCACTTTTCCATCTATTCTTACAGCAGCAGTTTGTTCCCAGTACAGATTTCTGATTTGGCAGAGGTCTTTCGAATCTAGATATAGAGTTTCCTGTAATATTTCAAATAACTTATTGTGCTTCACTTTATCAAATGCTTTTGTGTAGTCGATAAAACAAACAAACAAATCTCTTTGCACTTGAATAGCTCGTTCTGATAGTATCCTTAACATCAATATTGCGTTTCTTGTACCTTTGTCTTTCACAAGACCACATTGTTCTTTACCTATTTCAGCTTGTACGTTACTTTTAGCTCTTGTCATCAAAATTCTTAGAAGTATCTTGGTGATATGACTCATTAAACTTATGGGCCTATGTAATTCACATTCTATTGCTCCAGGTTTCTTAAGAAGAGTGATTCTTCCTCCACTGGGTCCGTTACCTGGCAGCATCTTCTGTCATGATGTGCGCTAGCAACATCAGAACCCAAGTATGGAGGAAAGACAGACTCCAAGCTAGAGATACAAACGAGAGTTTATTCATAATAATTACAAATGAATGTTGGTGGTTCGGCTGAGCGACACCATAAGAAGTAACATTCTCAAAACTAGGGCCCCTCGATTAGCGTTTAATGGGCGCCCACTTAAATAATACAAGTAACGCAGAAATCCCGAGCCTATCAAAATAAACTTAACAAGTTTAAACAGAAGGCACCAGGAGACTCCATTAAAAAGAGTGAATAGCTTGGGAAAAACCCAAGGATCTCTAAACAATTAACAACTTCTGTTAAATAACAATTAACCAATTTAAATGCTCGAAAAACCTTGGAGCCCAAAGCTCTCTGGTGTCCCATACAGGCCCGAAGAGCTCACAACACCATTTCCTCAGGAGGGTAAAGAGGGTAAAGAAAGTTGGCATGCCCTCTTCGACACTCATTACTTTTTATCAATTCACCAAAAAAGCATCCTGTCTGATTGCATCATGACTTAAATTCAGCAACTGCTCTGAAAGAGACGGCAAAGAGCTGCAGGGCATTTGTAGACAGAGCACAGAACATCACAGAAACCAGCCAGCCCTCCATGGACTCAGTCTACACTTCTGCCTGTCTCAGTAAAGCAGCTTCTGTCTGTCTCAAAGACCCCGCCCACCCTAGACATTCTCTCTTATCTCCTCTCCCATCAGACAGAAGATCCAAAAGCTTGGAGCACAAGGACAGGTCCTATACCACTGCTATAGGACTATTGGATGGCTCCCTAGCATAATAAGATGTACTCTTGACCTCATTATTACACACAAAATGCTGAAGGACCTCAGTAGTTCAGGCAGCATCCATGGAAATGAATAGGTAGCCGTCATTGATAGGTAGATGGACGGGCACCTCCGCACTATCTACCACATTCGCGACTTTCCAGTGTTCTAACATTTTAATTCCATTCGCATTCCATTCCGATGTGTAGGTCCATGGCCTCCTCTTGTGCCACCCTCAGGGTGGAGGGGTAATACCTTTTATTCTGTCTGGATAGCCTCCAACCTTATGGCATGAATAGCATTTTCTCTTTCTAGTAAACAAATTCCACCCCCCCCCAGTCTATTCCTCACTCTGACCTTTTACCTCTTCTCACCTGCCTCTCACCCCTTGGTCCCCTCCTCCTTCCCATTCTCCTCAGGTCTACTCTCTTCTCCTATTAGATTCCTTCTTCTCCAGCCCTTGACCTATCCCACCACCTGGCTTCACCTATCACTTTCCTGCAGGCTTCCTTCCCCTCCCCCCTCCTTTTTATTCTGGCATCTTTCCCCTTCCTCCTCAGTCCTGAAGAAGTATCTCGGTCCGAAATGTTGCTATCTATTAATTCCCATAGATGCTGCCCGACCTGCTATGTTCCACCAGCATTTTGTGTGTGTTGCTTTGGATTACCAGCATTTGCAAACTTCCTGGTGTTTATGATTTACCTCATTATTAGTTTGGACCTTATTGTCTACCTTATTGTGTATTAACTGCATCACGGCCTGGTATGGGAACACCAATACAGAAAATCCTAGAAAAGGTAGTGGATTCAGCCCAGAACATCACAGGTAAAGCCCTCTCAACTATTGAGCACTTCTATGTAAAACGCTATCATAGGAAAGCAGCGTCCAACATCAAAGATCCTCACCACCCAGGCCAAGCTCTTTTCTCACCGCTGCCATCAGGTAGAAGGTACAGGTGCCTCAGGACTCGCACCACCAGGTTCAAGAACAGTTACTACCCCTCAACCATCAGGCTCTTGAACAAAAGGGGACAACTACACTCATTTAATGAGATGCTCCCACACCAATGATCTCGCTTTAAGGACTCTTTATCTTTTATTTTCACATTCTTGGTATTTATTGCTGTTTATTTATATTTGCATTTGCACAGTTTGCTGTCTTCTGCGCTCAACTTAATCTGTTATTGATCCTGTTAGAGTTACTATTCTATAGATTTGCTGAGTATACCCGCAGGAAAAAGAATCTCAGGGTTGTACAGTACAGTATGTGGCGATGTATAGTCTGTGTACTCCGATAATAAAACTTACTTTGAACTTAGAACTTTTGAACTCACACCTCACTTAGTCTGCAGCTGTAACCATTTTTCTGCATTCTGTTATTGTTTTACCTTGTACTACCTCAATGTACTGATCTGATGAAATGATCTATATAGACGGCATGTAAAAACAAGTTATCACTGTACCTTAATACATGTGTCAATAATAAAGCAATTTATTAACGTTCAAAGTTCAAAGGAAATTTATCATCAAAGTGCGTATATGTTACCAATACTACCTTGAGACTCATTTTCTTGTAGTATTTACAGTAAGAAATGCAATACATTTTACACAAAACCTTACATGAACAGAGAATCCAACTGTGAATGCCTGGAAGAAAATGAACCTTGGACAAGTGTATAGTGAGATATACCCGTACATACTTTGATAATAAAGTTACTATCGACTTTGAACTTCTTGAACTTTGAACAACCAACGTGCGAAAGAAGACAAACTGTGCAAGTAAAAGTAAATACAATAAATAGAACAAGAGTTGTAAAGACAAGATACTCTGCAGATGCTGGGGTCAAAGCAACACTCACAACACGCTGGAGGAACTCAGCAGGTCGGGCAGCTTCCATGGAAACGATCAGTCAACGAAGGGTTCCGGCCCGAAACGTTGCCTGATCGTTTCCATGGATGCTGCCCGACCTGCTGAGTTCCTCCAGCATGTTGTAAGAGTTGTAAAGAGCCCTTGAAGGTGAATCTGCAGGTCGTAGAATCAGTGCAGACTTGTGGTGAGTGAAGTTATACACACCATTTCAGGAGCCTGATGATTGCAGGGTAATAACTGTTCCTGAAACTAGTGGTGTGGGGTCTAAGGCCTCTGTATGTCCTGCCTGTTGGTTGTGTCAATGGAATTAGGTTAGGAAATTCATTGCACAACTTTTAATTAATCGAAGCTCACATTTTATTTTCACTGCCCAAACAACAACGTAACTATATTGACCCCAGACGCGCAATTTAAACATGAATTCTACCATTCCCACTGTACCAATACTCATTCAGACCATTTTTTTTCAAATTATAACACTACAATAGGAGACTGTTGTTGGCCAGATGATTGATCCTTTCTTCTCCCAGCCCCTGGGTTGAGGGTTCTTCCTTGCGATGGTGGGTATCTTGAGAGCGTTATTGTTGACAACACAATAAAAGTGTCCACTTTTATATTCATTCTTGATCAATTCAAAGGTAGTGTTCCAGTGTCCTTGAACACACATCACCTGATTGACCCTGAACACCTTTTTATTGGCTCTGGTTCAGGGTTACAACCCATATTGTTCTGTGGTTTTTGCCACCTCCCCTCCCCTGGCCTGGTATATTTGTTCCTTTCAACTCCACAAATCAGTGAAACTAGCCGACCCAGGCACTAACTCTACTGCAAATACAGATTGCTCCTCCAGTAGGCCTTAGCATTTACGTAATAAGTAGCTACTCATCTGAGAATGGTCTCAGGTTTAGTAGGTCATTGCCTGAAGCTCCTTGTGTCCACATTCAAGTGCTCTGATTAGATGAGCCGAGAGCAAATATCAGTTCAGAGTCCACAAGATAGAGGGGTGGGAGGACTGCAAGGACAGTCTCACAAAATGGGCATCTCCATCTCACTATCCTTGACCCATATGAGTTTGACATTTTCTTCCACATTTCAAGTCCGCCGTGGCCAACCGTCATGGTGAGAAGAGCACATGGCCCCGATGGTGGGGGACCTTGATGAGGGTTGCTGCTTTTTTGTGGCAGCACTCAATGTAAATGTACCAATTTACCAAATTTCTTCTCGCAGATAGTGTAAATCTGGACTTCTCTCCCCAAGAACGCTTTGGAGGCTGGAGCAGTTACGGTGGTGTTGGATAGATGCTTGAAACATTAGGGTGTTGAGGGCTGTGGTGAACTTGCAGAGGAGAAGAAATTATGCCTGAGGCTGGTCGGCTATGATCACTTAGAATGATGGGCCGAGTAGCCTTCACCTGCTCCTATTCTTTTTGTACTTTCTCATGTAGGATTGCTTTCAGCAGTGCTGTGGATTTCCTGAAGACATTGGGAAAATTCTTGAGCACCCGTAACTGTGGTGTCATGGTGCCTACCTTAGTGTTCTTAGAACTGGGTCAATAGGAGATGATGAAGAAGAGGGCCTAGGGAACCCGAGATAGGTTGAGTTGGTGGGTCTGCTGAATGGATATGAGGTTCTCATGGCCAGTCCAGATCAGGAAAGGCTCAGTGTTTCCTATCAGCTAATGTCTCCATACCTCTAGGCTCCATTTAATGACAATTAGCTCCCAATCTCCTACTCCAGAACAGTGTTGTGTAGGGTTGAACATCCATGAGAATAAGACACAAGGCCATGTCTTCCCATCTGGCTCTTGCTGGGAGAGGATGGCCCTGGTGCTCACATCAGATGAATCCACCTTCAGCACAAAGGTCCAGAAAGGGTTGGATGGTTAGTGTCTCTTGAACAGCCCAAAAGTGTTGTCTGCGCATTACACCAGGTTAACTATGAGGAAGGTGACGGTGAGGGAGGTGAGAGGAGCAGCGATTTGGCTGTAGTTCCTAAAATGGCATAGAAGTTGGAAAAACCCAAGAAATGCTGTAGTTTTTTTACTTGAGGGAGTGTGATTAGAGCCATTCAATGACAGAATGTCCATGATTATGCCTTGGTGTGAAAGGACGTAACCCAGAAAGTAAACTGAGACTGGGCTGTGGAACTAGCAGTTTTCTAATTGCTAGTTCAAGAAGAAGCTAAAGGACTGAACAGACGTGTCAGACAGCTTGGGAGTCCTCAGAGAAGATGAGGATGTCATCGAAGTCAATGAACACATTCCTGTGTAGTATATCTCAGAGTATCTTGTTAATGAAGGCTTGGAAAATGGCTGGACTCTTGGAAAGTCTGAAAGGCATCGCCAAATATTCGTAGTGGCCAGTGGGTGTTTTGAATGTTATTACACTCAGCCCCTTGGTGGGCATAGAAAAGTTTGTACGAAATCTGTAGATCAGGTTTGGTGAAGATCTGGGCCCTGTGCAATATTTTGAATGTGCTATCCATCAACAGTAGATGGTAGTGGTTCTTAAATGTGACTTTGTTGAGTCCACGAGAGTCAATACAGGGATGGAGAGCCCATCTTTCGTTTTGACAAAGAAGAATCCTACTTATGCTGGGGACTGGGATGGTCACTTTGGCGATATAGTTATTCATGGTTTGGGTATCAGGAGGGAACAGAGAGAATAGTCGATCTCAGAGAGGGGAGGAACCCAGGATTGCACAGTCTGCGAGGTGGAGGGAACTGGCTTCCCTTTTACTGAAAGCAATGGCTAAGTCATGATATTTCTCTGGGACATTAGTGACATCGAGGGGTTGCTCTGTCTCCATGGATTTACAGGGTGAGGTTGAATGAGGGTGCAGGCAGGTGGTCTGAATAGTGGGTCCCCAACTCTGTAGTTAACTGGATCACCAAGCGAGGTGAGGGTCGTGAGTGGAGAGCCAAGGGTAACCGAAGATGAGAGGAGTGTTCGGTAAGTCGATCAGGAAAAACTGGATGGACTCTTGGGATCTTGAGGAGACTTGGTGTGTCACCAAAGATTCTCGCAAATTTCTGTAGATGTACTGTGGAGAGCATTCGAACTGGTTGCATCACCATCTGGTATGGAGGGGTCACTGCACAGGATCAGAAAAAGCTGCAGAAAGTTGTAAACTCAGCAGCTCCATTGCAGGCATTTGCCTCCCCAGCATCCAGGACTTATGCACGAAAATATCCATGCATGAGGCCATAATACATAGGATCAGAATTAGGACATTTGGCCCATTGAGTCTGCTCCGTCATTCTATACTGGCTGATTTATTATCCCTCTCAACCACATTTTTCTACCTCCTCCCCATAACCTTTTGATGCCCTGACTAATCAAGAACCTTCCAACCTCTGCTTTAAATATGCCCAACAACTTGGCCTCCACAGCAGTCTATGGCAATGAATTTCACAGATTCACTGCCCTGCATTTAAATAAATTCCTCCACATACCTGCGTCCTTGTATTCTGAGGTTGTGCCTTCTGGTCCTGGTCTCACCATTATAGGAAACATCCTCTCTACGTCCACTTTAAGTATTCCTTTCAATATTCAATTAGTTTTAATGAGCTCCCCGATCATTCTTCCAAACTCACATTTTCCATAACCCCCCTCCCCTTGATCTTGTATATCTCTATAAGATCTCCACTCCATCTCGACCCACAAGGTAACGTTGCATCTCTATAAAATCCTGTGTAGACCACACTTAAGTTCATGGCTTCAAACCGTAACCTATTCAACCTTTCCCTTTAATTCTGTCCCGGCAACATCCTTTTTAAATTTGATGAATGGAGGCTTTGACCTGCTTTTACAGGATATTTACCTGAGCCTTCACTCTTGTAAATTACTGAACAGTGGCAAATAATTGGCATATTCCATTCTGTGCCAGATTTTAGCTCTGAGTGAAAGCAGAGAAAACTTCATCAGGAGCATTGGACTGAGAGGCCACCCAGCACTCCACACGGACTGGAAATGATCTGCGCCTTGGTTCCAAGCACCTTGATATCCTCAGTTTCAATGTCATCAGTTGACCAACACACTTGACTGCTTTTTGGGAATGAATCTCTAATGGAGTGTTGGGGATCGAAGGGTGACCATACAGTGAGGAGTATAAAATCATGAATGCATAGATAGGGCAAATGCCCACAGTCTTTCCCAGGGAAGAGGAACTAAAATCGGGAAGGCATTGGTTTATGGTGAGAGGAGAAAGATTTGAAGGAAAATTTCTGGTTAGGCCACACTTGGAGTACTGTGTCCATTTCTGGTCACCTCACTATAGGAAGCATGTGGAAGCATTGGAAAGGGTACAGAGGAGATTTACCAGGATGCTGCCTGGTTTAGAAAGTATGTATTATGATCAGAGATTAAGGGAACTAGGGCTTTACTCTTTGGAGAAAAGGAGAATGAAAGGAGATATGATAGAGGTGTACAAGATAATAAGAGGAATAGATAGAGTGGATAGCCAGCGCCTCTTCACCAGGGCACCACTGCTCAATACAAGAGGACATGGCTTTAAGGTAAGGGGTGGGAAGTTCAAGGGGGATATTAGAGAAAGGTTTTTTACTCAGGGAGTGGTTGGTGCGTGGAATGCACTGCCTGAGTCAGTGGTGGAGGCAGATACATTAGTGAAGTTTAAGAGACTACTAGACAGGTACATGGAGGAATTTAAGGTGGGGGCTTATATGGGAGGCAGGGATTGAGGGTCGGCACAACATTGTGGACTGAAGGGCCTGTACTGTGCTGTACTATTCTATGTTCTATCTATGAAATCTGAGGAGTATGTTTTACCCTCAGAGGGTGATGCGTATATGGATCAAGCTACAAGAGGAAGAGTAGACGCAGGGATAATTATTATGATTACAAGACAGTTGAACAGGTACATGGATAGGAAGGTTGAAAATTTCAAGATTATTTAATGTCATTTCCAGTACAGCACTGGAAGTTCAGACCCAATACTATCCATGTGAATCCTTCAATTTCACTGCAGAATGAGTGAATTGTTACTTCCCTGGCCAGCCCTCATCACCACTGTGGCCCCATTAGGCAAAGCATGTCAGTCACATGCTCACAGCCTGGTACCAGAGCAGACAATCTGTTCCAGGCGCTGCCACGGGAGGCCCTCGGCTCATGTTCACTCCAAGTGAACAGGCACATTGGGGGCAGCACAAAACATGAGCCAGAGACTGGGGAGGACAAGCTTATATGTAAATGGAAGATGAAATACTTTCGAGATTCAAGACTCAAGATCGCTTAATGTCATTTCCAATACATAAGTGAACGGGAAAACAAAATAATTGGTAGTCCTGATCCGATGCGACACAAAAAACACACAATAAGATAAAGAACACAATAATAATAAACCAAATTCTGCAGATTTTAGACATCCAAAGCAACACACATAAAATGCTGGAGGAACTCAACTGGTCAGGAAGCATCTATGGAAATGAATAAACAGTCAACATTTTGGGCTGAGACCTTGCTTCAGGATTGGAAAGGAAGGGGGAAGAAGCCAGATAAAAGTGGGGGGAGGGGAATGAGGAAAACTCGAAGGTGACAGGTGAAGTCTGGTGAGAAAAGTAAAGGGCTGGAGAAGAAGGAATCTGATCGGAGAGGAAAGCGGATCATGGAAGAAAGGAAAAGAGGAGGGGCACCAGACAGAGGTGATAGGCAGGTGAGAAGAGGCAAGAGGCCCAAGTGGGGAACAGAAGAAGAGGGATGTACAGCAGAATTTTTTTTAACCAGAAAGAGAAATCGATGTTCATGCCAACAAGTTGGAGGCTACCCAAATGGAATATGACTTGTCGCTCCTCCACCCTGAGGAGGCCATGGATGGACTTGACAGAATAGGAATGGGATAGGAATTAAAATAGTAGGCCCACGGGAAATTCCGCTTTTGGCGGATGGAGCGGAATTGCTCGACATCATGCATAAGATAGCTTATGTACACAGATTGATTGTATATCCATAAAAATGACTCTAAGTACCGGAGTGTCCGTACACCAGGTGATTGAGGGAAAATGATAAAGTAGTGGTGGTGAGGGGTGTGGAGGGGTGGGTTAGTGGGTGGAGTTGTTGATCAGCCTTACTGCCTGGGGAAAGTCACTGTTTTTGAGTTTGGAGGTGCTGGTGTGGATGTTACGTAGCCTCCTCCCTGTTGGGACTGGGACAAACAATAGACCAAATTTGAGGGAATGGGACTAGCTGAGGTTGTAAATAGGCTGGTATGGGCAAGTTAGGTCAAAGGACCAGCTACCGTGCTGAATAACTCTGACTGTTGGCTTCTCTGTTAGCCTGCAGAACCATGTGACAGGATCCCAGCTTGCTTCAATACTTTCTCTTAAAGTCCATCTCCCCTACTGAGGCATAGGCCACTGACAAGAGATCACCAGTGTCCCCTGTCCCGGGTCAGTCCTTCAAGTTGTCCCCAAGTGTAGCACATTGAAGATCCTTCCTCTCCCAGGAATGAGGTCTTTGGAGCCTCTGTTGGCATTTCTGTAGGTCCGGATTTTTATAGGATGGGGTTGCTAGCCACATACCAAACCCTCCTCATTTCACAGCCAGGCTTGGGATTGTCCATGGCCGAGTTGCCCCAACACATTGGCTCTCAAAAGGGTGGGCATCTGGAATTGACTCTGTCATAGAAGGGAGGAGAGTAAATGAGGGAATGATCACACCTCGTGCCCTGATCAGGAGCAGTGCAGGCACCTTTGCTCAGTGATTGTGAAGTTCCAGCGTTGGGATATTCTTCTGAGATTCTGATGTGGGAACGTTTCATGCGTTATGATGTACGAGGTAGTGTAGCGGTTAAATAATTCAATACAGCACCGACAATAGCTGATCAGGATTCAATTCCTGCCGCAGAGCGTAAGGAGTTTGTATGTTACACCTATTACTGTGCAAGTTTTCTTCTGGTACTCTGGTTTCCTCCTACATTCCAAAGATGTGCCCACTAGTTGGTAAGTTGTGAGCATGATATGTTGAGACCAGAAGCGTGTTGACATTTGTGGGCTGCCCAGTACAATCCTCACTGATTTGATTTAATGCAAACAACACTTTTCACCATATGTCACACACACAAAATGCTGGAGAAACTCAGCGTCTGTGGAAATAAATAAAACATGGATGTTTTGGGCCGTACCCTTCATCAGGGCTGCAGATAGGTTTGAATGAGATCCCACCCCTCGTTCTTCTAAACTCCAGCGAGTACAGGCCCGGAACCATCAAGTGGTCCTTACATGTTAACCCTTTCATTCCCAGGATCATTCTCGTGAACTTCCTTTGCACCCCTCTAATGCATATCATTTCTTAGATAGGGGGGCCAAAACGACTCACAAGAGTCCAAGTGTGGCCTGACCAATGTCTTATAAAGCCTGTATGTAATGCGGCCAGCTGGATGAACATTTCTCGAGCAGGTGAACCTGCTTGTGGCAAGTCCCTGACATGTGAGAGGTGAAGTGAAACCTTCTCAAGGTTACGCTGTTAATATAACTGCCGATATTTTAACAACCAGTCGATCAATGGGACTCTTCGTCACATTTAGTTCTCAGCCAGCTCCTCTGCCAAGCAAAGGCCCATTGCCTGTGGCTTCGAGTAACCCAGTGACACTGTGGATCCTCCCAAACTCTGTCATTCATGCATGTTGACACCAGTACAGAACAGTCTGTTCTGTACTCTAAATGAGAAAAGAAAGATCTCTTGGGAGTTTTCCAATCAATGTGACACACACAGCATTTCAATAAAAGCAATGAATTTTGGTGGGACCAAAACCGATGCTTCAAAGCCAGTCACAAAAATGCTCCACATTGCTGGGAGCCTGTAGGGCATCTTTTGCCCGATTTGGCATGTTTTGGCATCTCATTCTGTAGAAAGATAATTAGTTAACAATAGCTTAAAATTAAATCACTTTAATTTAATTTTTTTTTAATTCCAAACATAAACTTTATTCATAATGAAATATAAAATAGATGCACTATGGTAGCATAGCAGTTAGCAGCTCTGCATGTTGGAGTTCGGAGATTAATTCCGGCGTCCTCTGTAGAAAGATCATACGTCCTTCCTGTGTGCGCATAGGTTTCCTCCGGTTGATCCAGTTTCCTCCCACAGTCCAAAGATGGACTTGCTAGTAGGTTAATAAGTCATTGTAAATTGTCCTGTGATTAGGATAGGGTTAAATGCATGAGTTGCTGACGGCACAGCCCGAAAGGCTGGGAGGGCCTGTTCTGCGCTGTGTCTCTAAAATAAATAAACATAAATAAATAAATAGATTATATATATATAAAACACAAAAGAAAAAAAACAGAACTTTTACATTCATAATCAATACATTCAGTAATGTTAATTTATTTCTTAAAACCATAGCATCATTGCCTCTCATGTAGACACCTAGTGTTATACTAGGTGCTTCAAGTTCAAATTTAACTACACATGATTAATGGCAAACAAAACATCTGTCCTCTGGGCCAAGGTGCAAAACACATTATCAATAGCACACAGCACATATAGTTATGACCTCAGAAACACATACAGTCACAAAGAAAAAATACGTAACCCAATCCCCCAATGTCTAGCTTGTACTTCCACTGCGTGAATACTGGAAAGCATCACTGAGCAAGCACTGGAGGGCCAACCCCCAACCCAAAACTGATTCCAGCACACCCACAGAGGCCTCTCCCACAATGCCTCGGTGTCTCCTCCCCGGGCAACTGCAGCAGGTGACCCCGGCCTAGACCTAGTCTTTGCCACAACCAAGCCAATGCAGCTCACCTGTCATCAGTCTTGTGAATGAACTAGTGAACCAGACTTGCAGTGTTCTACATTACCTGTGTCCAACAGAGTCTTGTGATCACAAGAAAAACATCAAAGACATTTTAGGGCATATTCTGGAGTTAGTGCATATAGCAATCTTTAGACCTGAATGTGGATTGTAGGTTAAATTTAAAATGCAGCCCTGGATAATAGTTTCCTAGAGTTGTGAAAACCAGTTGATTGAAAACCAGACAATGTTTCAATGTTTACTAACATTCATTTTGGGTGGCTGGATTGTGGGTGCAAAGAATGAAGTGTGAAAATTATATGCGATTTAATGGATGCATTGTAGATACATTCTAAGTATAAAATTGTCCTACTGCTACCCTTGATCTTTAGCATACAAAATGTCATGTAATATTGGGTTGGGAGGCCTCTTCCTCCAAGAAGGTCTCATTTTGTTGAATAAAACACTTCTGTATCGAATGGCTTCAGTGACTTTGTTCACGTTAGAACAACTCCCACCTTTACTCTTTGGGCAGTACATAATCCAATGGTACACCACAAGTTCAGGCAAAATACAACAGTACACAATAAGTCCAGCTCCATCACTCTTGAGCAACTCGCGGATGGAATAGTCCTGCAATACTAGATGTTCTTAGTGTCCAGCAGTGATCTACAATCATAAAAAAGACCCCCTGACTCACCGCCTCCATGTGGAAGGAGGCTAGACTGCAGTTCTTCTCCACAGAGCCTTTGCATTGGTTGCACTGTGCTTCAGGCCATCCCTCAGAATGTACTCCTCCACCATGAACTTTGGCAAGAGTAGCAGCATTCCCTAATGGACATCTCATGGTATTGGAAGACCACTAACAGCAACACCTGATGTCCATCTTTGTGTATGTCTATTGATCGGAGAGTCCTCTGTTGATCCCATGGTCAGCCATGAGATCATTTTGCAGCTCTGTAAAACTCTGGTTAGACTACACTTGGAATACTGTGTTCAGTTCTGGTTGCCTCATAAGAAGGATGTAGAACCTTTAGATTAGATTAGATTATGAGGACACGCAGTCCTCTTTTATTGTCATTTAGTAATGCATGCATTAAGAAATGATACAATATTCCTCCGGTGTGATATCACAGAAACACAGGACAGACCAAGACTGAAAAACTAACAAAAACCACATATTTATAACATATAGTTACAACAGTGCAACAATACCATAACTTGATGAAGAACAGGCCATGGCACAGTAAAAAAGTTCAAAGTCTCTCGAAAGTCCCACATCTCACGCAGACGGGAGAAGGAAGAAAACTCTCCCTGCCATGCCTGACCACAGTCCGACTCTGAGTCGTCCGAAAACTTCGAGCTCCGATCAGCCCTCCGACACCGAGTACCGAGCACCATCTCTGCCAAACGCTTCGACCTCAGCCTCAGTCGCCAGCAGCAGGCAAAGCCGTGGATTTTGGGGCCTTCCCTCCGGAGATTCTCGATCGCACAGTAGCAGCGGCAGTGAGCCGGGCAATTCAGAAATTTCTCCAGATGTTCCTCTGTGCTTCTCACGTCTGTCTCCATCAGATCAGAATTGTCCACGGCCCCTATTTAACAGATATGATATCATTTCACCAGAGAGCTGCGCGCGTTGCCATCTTCTCCTCCCGCCTTTAGAGAGGGTGCAGAGGAATTTACCAGAATGTTGCCTGCATTAGAGAGCATGTTTTATGAGGATAGGTTGAGTGAGCTAGGGCTTTTCTCTTTAGAATAAACGACGATGAGACGTGACTTGATAGAAGTATACAAGATGAAAAGAGACATAAATCAAGTGAATAGCCAGAGCCATTTTCACAAGACCACAAGACAAAGGAGCAGAAATAGGCCATTTGGCCCATCGAGTCTGCTCCGCCACTCCACCATGAGCTAAACTATTCTCCCATCTAGTTCCAATTTCCGGCTTTTTCCCCATATTCCTTGATACCCCGACTAATTAGATACCTATCAATCTCCTCCTTAAACACCCTCAATGATCGGGCCTTCACAGCTTTAAGTGGCAACGAATTCCATAAATCCACGACCCTCTGGCTAAAAAAAATTCTCCTCTTCTCTGTTTTAAATGGGTACCCTCTAATTCTAAGACTGTGGCCTCTTCCCCTTGACTCACCCATGAAGGGAAACAGCCTCTCCACATCTACTCTGTCCAACCCTTTCAACATTCAAAATGTTTCTATGAGATCCCCTTTCATTCTTCTATACTCTAATGAATACAGTCCAAGAGCCGACAAACGTTCCTCATATGTTAGCCCCTGCGTTCCAGGAATCATCTTCTCTGAACTCTCTCCAACATCAGTACATCCCTTCTAAGATAGGGTGCCCAAAACTGCACACAGTATTCCAAATTAAGGTCTCACCAGTGCCCCATAGAGCCTTATCAACACCTCCTTACTCTTATACACTATTCCTCTTGAAATGAATGCCAACATAGCATTCACTTTCCTTACTGCTGATCCAACCTGGTGGTTAAGCTTTAGGGTATCCTGCCCGAGGATCCCCAAGACCCTTTGCAGTTCCGATTTTTGAATTTTCTCCCCATCTAAATAATAATCTGCCTGATTATTTCTTCTTCCAAAATGTACAACTGTACATTTCTCAACTTTGTATCTCATCTGCCATTTCTTTGCCCACTCTCCTAAACTGACCAAGTCTCTCTGCAACCTTTCCATTTCTTCAACACTTCCTGCTCCTCCACCTATCTTGGTGTCATCCGCAAACTTTGCCACAAAACCATTTAATCCATAATCTAAATCATCAATATACATCGTAAAAAGCAGCCCCAACACCGACCCCTGCGGAATACCACTAGTAATCGGCAACCAATCAGAACAGGATCCCTTTATTCCCACCCTTTGCTTTCTGCCTATCAGCCAATGCTCCACCCATTCCAATATCTTTCCTGTAATTCCATGGGCTCTCATCTTATTAAGCAGCCTCTTATGCGGCACCTTATCGAAGGCCTTTTGAAAATCCAAATACACAACATCCACGGCCTCTCCCTTGTCAATCTTATTTGAGATTACCTCAAAAAATTCCAATAGATTGGTGAGGCAGGATCTTTCCTTCATGAAACCATGCTGACTTGGGCCTATCTTGTCATGCATCTTGAGGTATTTCATAACCTCGTCCTTGAGAATCGACTCCAATAACTTTCCAATTACCAATGTCAGACTAATAGGTCTGCAATTTTCTTTCTGCTGCCTCTCTCCTTTCTTAAACAGCGGAACTACACGTTTTTACACTTGTGACCTTCCAGTCCTCCCAAACCATGCCAGAGTCTATCGATTCCTGGAAGATCATTTCCAATGCCCCCACAATCTCCAAAGCCACCTCCTTCAGAACCCTCCGGTCCAGGAGACTTATCTATTCTTAGTCCATTTAGCTTCCCAAGCACTTTCTCTCTAGTAATCTTGACTGTACCTAATTCTATTCCCTGAGACCTCTGGCTATCAGGTATGTTGCTAATGTCTTCCACTGTGAAGACTGATACAAAATACTCATTTAGTTCCTCTGCTATCTCTTTGTTACCTATTATAATTTCTCCAGCATCTTTTTCGATCGGTCCTATATCTATACCTGTCACTCTTTTACTCTTCATATATTTAAAAAAAACTCTTAGTGTCCTTTTTATGTTAATTGCCAACTTCCTTTCATAATTTATCTTTTCTTTCCTAATGACTTTCTCAGTTTCCTTCTGTAAGTTCTTATAAGTCATCCAGTCCTCAGCTTTCCCACTAATTTTTGCTTCCTTGTACGCCATCTCTTTCGATTTTATTTGAGCCTTAACCTCTCTTGTTAGCCACATTTGTGCCATTTTTCCATTCATGATTTTCTTTTTTCTTGGAATATATTGTAGTCTCCCCTGGCCACCCTCAGGTTCGCTCGGCTCGCTGTCGTCTAGGGAAACAGCCTCGGCCCCGCCAATCTGGGTAATTCGTTTGTGTGGATGCTGTGTGAGGTACCCCACCCCGCCCAAATAACAAACAATACACCAGATGCAATTAAATGATTTACAGTTTATAGATAGTACTGGAACTATATATTTAAAAGAGAATAAAATATAAAAGGAAAATAAAAGGCGCCACACTTATCAAAGTTCAATCTCTTCGTGCACAAAAACCGTTGGAGCTCAAGGAGCTTCTTCTTCACCCTGCGACCCCCTCGGACCACCTCGACCGGCCGCCTGGGACCAACAACGATGGTCGACCAGACGCTCCACACGAGTCCGTCTCCGTTTCCTCGCCGAACGTCCCGCTCGGGGTCTGACCCCGTTAGCGGACTCACAGCACCTCGTCCATCCTCTGTCTTGCTCTCCCGCCTTCTGCCCCCAAAACCCCCTCGCAAACAGTATCTTCAAATACACCAAAACCATAACAACTATCCCAATTGGTTAATAGCACTCTCTTATCACACACTAAAGCAAAAACAAACTGTTAGCGCAAACTTTCTCAGCGTTTAACACAACAAAGCCGCATTCCCCAGATTAACATAACAAAGACGCCATTTTAATTAGCCTCCGCAGTAACATAAAAGTCGAAACCCCCTTACAATATTTTTCCCGAACTTTCTTTATTTCTTGTAGGAATTTCATCCAATTCTGCTCTACCGTCCCTCCATCTAGCCTACTTTTCCAATCGACTTGAGCCAGTTCCTCTCTCATACCACTGTGGTTTCTTTTGTTCCACTGAAATATCGATACACCTGATACCAGCTTCTCCTTTTCAAATTTGAAACTGAACTCAATCATATTATGATCACTACTTCCAAGGGGTTCCATTATGTCCAGCTCCCTAATTGCCTCAGGTTCGTTACACAGCACCCAATCCAAAACAGCCGATCCCTTGGTGGGCTTATGCAACAGCTGCTTCAAAAAGCCATCCCATAGGCATTCTACAAACTCCCTCTCCTGAGATCCAGTACCTTCCTGACTTTCCAAATCCTCCATAATTATCTTGACATTTTCCTTCTGACACGCTTTTTCTATTTCCAGCTATAACTTGTAGTCCACATCCCGGCTACTGTTTGGAGGTCTGTATATAACTGCTATTAGACTCTACCCATAAGGATTCTACCTCTTCTGATCCTATGTCCCTTCTTTCTATTGATTTGATATCGTTACTTACCATCAGGGCCACGCCACCCCCTTTACCTACCTTCCTATCTTTCCTATACACTGTGTATCCTTGGATATTCAGCTCCCAATCACATCCATCATTTAGCCATGACTCGGTGATGGCCACAATGTCATATCTTTTAACCTGCAGCTGTGCAGCAAGGTCATCCACTTTATTTCTAATGGTGCATGCATTTAAGTACAGTACATTTAGATCAGTATCTGTTACTGATTTTGCTATATTTCTATCGCACAGCAAATTATCCTGTCTTTTCACCTGCCTGTCCTTTTTGCCATCTTTGCTGCACAGTGTCTTTGACTTATTTCTATTTTCCTCTTCCTCGACCCTAACACCCTGGTTTCCTTCCCGCAGCCAACTTAGTTTAAACCCTCCCTAACAGCTATATTAAACAATCCCGCCAGGATGTTAGTACCCTTTGAGTTCAGGTGTAACCCATTGTTTTTGTATAAGTCATACCTCCCCCAAAATAGGTCCCAATGATTCAAGAATTTGAAGCCCTACCCCCTGCACCAGTTACTTAGCCACACATTCATCTGCTTAATTCTGCTATTCTTACCTTCATTAGTGCGTGGCTCAGGCAGTAATCCTGAGATTATTACTCTGGAGGTCCGGCATTTCAATTTTCTTCCTAGCTCCCAGTAATCTTCCTTCAGGACCTCCTCTCTTTTTCTGTCTATGTCATTGGTACCAACATGTACCAAGGCTTCTGACTGCTCACCCTCTCTCCTCAGAATACTCTGGACCCGATCTGAGACACCCATACCCTGGCACCAGGGAGGCAACACACCATCCGGGTATCCTTGTCCAGCTCACAGAATCTCTTGTCTGTTCCCCTCACTATGGAATCCCCTATAACTACCGCACTTCTCCTTGCTCCCTTGATTACGGCACTGGGCAGAGTGCCAGAGTCTCCTTTGCTGTGGTCTTCCTCTGTAGGGTCAACCTCTCCAACAGTATCTAAAACGATATATCGATTTCTGAGGGGACTGTCACAGGGGTGCTGTCCACTACCTCTCTATAGGTATTATCAATCACCTCCTCACTTTCCCTAATTAACTGAAGGTCATCAAGTTGAAGCTCCAGATCCCTAATACGGTCCTTAAGGAGCCTCATCTCAATGCACCTGGTGCAGATGTAATCCTTGGGGAGACTGGGAGTCTCCCAGGGTCCCCACATCTGGCACTGTAAGCACAACACTTATCTTAGATGCATACCTTTAATGCTACTGTTCTTACTAAATAAATAAACCTGTAACTTACCCCTTTACTATGAGACTCAATGGTGCACAGGAAGCCTCTTCCCGTTTCCGCCTAAACCCATTGAACCAAAGCCCTATCACTCTGCACCCTCTCACTCCGCTGCCTGCTGGATATGGCAGTGTTCTTTTTAAGCCTTCCACTCTGAGGTCATGCGCCTGAGCAGTAGTGCCTCTTTTATCCCAAGTAGTTAAAAAAAATCTGAATTTTCTCTTAAAAACGGCGACTTACTCCGCTGCCTGCTTGTTGAGTATCCCAGGAAAGACCTTTAACCTGAAAAAGGATCTCGTGCTTTCCCGCCATATATGACAGATAAACTCTTCTTGGGCTTCCAGCCGGCTGCAAGTATCCTTCTCCTATCCCTGTACCTGGCTGGAAGCCTGAGAAGAGTTTATTCGACCTTTTAACCTACTCTAAGATCAATCTAACCCTTCCCTCCCACATAGCCCTCCATTTTCCTATCATTGATGTGCCTATATAACATATCTGCCTCCACCACCATCTCTGGCAAGACATTCCATGCACCTGCCACTCTCAGTGTAAAAAATATACTTCTAGCATCCCCCCCCCCCAAAACTTTCCACCAATGACACTAAAATTATGTCCCCTCATATTAGCATTTCTTTCCTAGGAAAAAGTCTCTGGCTATCCATTCAATCTATGCCTCTTATCATCTTGTAACCCTTCCATTGATCAGGATTGTGTCCTAGCTGTCTAAGCAAGTCAGGGCAGTATGATACGGAGGGCAAGCTGTCGCCCATGCAGCATGCTCACCCTCTCCACGCAGCTGATGAACCCGAAGGAACAGCCGAGACCGATACGGTTTGGCACCAGTGGCATCGCAGGAGTTGCCAGTCAGCATTGAACGCAATGTAAGTCTGCCTTACGAAATCCAGCTCTGGATTTTTGCTTGGGCGTTACTCCCAATGCTTTCCTCATGAGTGGGTATAGGCGCAAGGCAGCAGAGGTTAGAGATCAAGAGTTCTCCTTCTCCTAGATGAGCTGCCAATGAGCTCCATCTGCCCGAAGCGACAGGTTTTAAGGCGTCAGTAACCCACCCTTGCTCCTTCTCCATTTCCTGTTCTCCTGAGACATTCCACTGGACCCAGTAGCCAAGGAGCAAGTGAAGGCTCAGAGCTGGACCTGGTTATCAGAGGCTATTTGAGGCACATGCCACTGGGAGCATTTATAGGAAACAGGTCCCCATTACCAGCCCCAGCTATATCAACCTTAAGGAACCACCTTGTACACCTCTATCAAATCACCTCTCAACCCTCAATATTTGCACTTTTTTTGCACAATTTGACAGTCTTTGTTTATGTACAACTGATTTTGCATACTTGACTGTATTTCTTTCTTTTCCTGTAAATGCCTGCAAGAAAATGAATCTCAGTATAGCACCTGATGGCATATACAGTATATACTTTGGTAATAAATTTTACTTTGACTTTGACATTGAAATCTCTTGTGAACCATTCCCCAATCTATTTCATTGTAAATCCATTCTATCTCACACGCTCAATAACACCCTTGATTCTCCCACCACTTATCCATACCATGGGCAACCGAACAGTAACCTATTTAACCTACTACTGAACATGTCTTTAGGATGAGGGAGGAAACGATATTATCTAAGAGACGCACAAACAGTCATAGGAGGACGTGCAAACTCCATGCATACAGCGGTGAAGATCAGTATTGAAGACATGTCACTTAAGATCATGAGGCGATACTTCCCTTGTGTTAGTGTTGCTCAGGAGTGAATATTGGTCCAGGAGCTGATGTAATCAGCCTTGCTTTTCTTCTAAGACCAGTCCTCATAGAGGGATCAGAAGCGGAAAAAGTGGACAATGTCAAGTTCCTGGGTGGCAATATCTCTGAGGATCTAACCTGCTTCCAACATATTGATGCAGCTATAATTAAGGCTCAACAGTGGCAATATTTCATTCGGAGTCTGGGGAGATTTGCTACGTCACTTGCAAATTTCTACAGCTGCACCGTGTCAAGCATTCTAACTGGCTGCATCACTGTCTGGTATTTGGGGTTGGGGGCTTCTGCACAGGATTGAAGTAAGCTGCAGAGAGTTGTAAATTTTGTCAGCTCTGTCATGGACAGTATCCTGTAGTATCTGTAGTATCCAGGACATCTTCAAAGAGTGATGCCTCAAAAAGGCAGCATCCATTATTAAAGACGCCCATCACTCATGTCATGCCTTGTTCTCATAGCTACGATCAGGAAGGAGGTACAGGAGCCTGAAGGCGCAATATATATGCCGGCGATACTAAACTGGATTCTGATAATGCTGTGGGACATCTTTTGCCTCCTGTTCCAGAGCTGTTTAGTATGGACATTGGTATTAGTGTTAGTTTTTATTTATTATGATCACATGTACTGGTGGGCACGTGGCCAAGTGGTTAAGGCATTGGACTAGCTACCTGAAGGTCGTGAGTTCGAGCCCCAGCCGAGGGAATGTGTTGTGTCCTTGAGTAAGGCACTTAATCACACATTGCTTTGCGATGACACTGGTGCCAAGCTGTATGGGTCCTAATGCCCTTCCCTTGGACAACATTGGTGTCATGGAGGGGGGGGACTTGCAGCATGGGCAACTGCTGGTCTTCCATGCAACCTTGCCCAGGCCTGCACCCTGGAGAGTGAAGACTTTCCAGGTGCAGACCCATGGTCTCGCAAGACTAACGGATGCCTACCCATATGCAGTGAGACACTGTGAAAATCTTTTGTCTCGCATGGTATCCAGACAGATTATTGCACAGTATCCACAAGAATGTTGAAGTAATAAAATGAAAAATAGAAAGCAGAATGTACAAAGTTCAAAGTGAATTTATGATGTATGTATATGTCTCAACGTACCACCTTGAGATTCATTTTCATGCAGGCATTCACAATAGAACAAAGAAATACAGTAGTGTCAATGAAAATCCACACACAAAGACTAGCAAACAACCAAAGTTCAAAGATCAAAGTACATTTATTATCAAAGTATGTATGCAGTATACAACCCTGAAATTTGTCAAAACGAAGAAGAACCATGGAACCAATCTATTCAAAGAAAAACATCAAACATCAAAACCCCCTCTCCCTAAGTGCAAAACAAATCACACAAATGACAAAAAGAAGATTAAAAACAGAATACAAACACATTTCAGTACAATTCAGCTCTGTGTTTATTTTCTGTAGGCCATCCCGATTCAAAAATAACCCAAAAGTAGTAACAAAAAAAGAGCACCCAAAACTAGAAGTAGGAACTAGAACACCTCATAAAAACTGAATTAAAGCACAAATCTACAATCCTCGTCGATTAAGCTGCCCTCCGGAGCCATCCACCACCAGCATCAAGATAGCGAGATGTCACTCAACACAAGGACCTTCCCTCAGAAGCAGCGAGCGAGAGAGAGTGAGAGACCACCTTCTCTGGCACCAGCAAGCAAGAGTCTGGTAGGCAGCATTGAAGCCTTACTCATTTTCCACACTCGCCTCGATGATTTCAATCTTCCTTGATATTACTATCGGCGGAATCGATGAAAGAGGGAGTCGATCATGCACCTGCACTCCATCTCCAGTTTTTTAGCCTCCACGTTGCACACTTTAGTTCAAAAGAAGACAGACTGTGCAAATACAAAAATATAATAAGTAAATGAGTAAATAAATAAACAAACATATAAGTACATAAAAAGATAAATACATGAATAAATAAATAATGCTGAGAACCTCAGTTGCAGAGTCCTTGAAATTGAGTCCATAGGTTGCGGAATCAGTTCAGTGTTGAGGTGAGTGAAGTTATCCACGCTGGTTCAGGAGCCTGATGGTTGAAGAGTAACAACTGTTCCTGAACCTTGTGGGCCTTAAGGTTCCTGTACCTTCTTCCCAGTGGAAGATGGAAGTGTAGGCACTGGTTCGCTTTCTTGGCCTTGCTGTCTGTCTGGAAGGACCAGGACAGATGGTCAGGTCATAGACTCTGAGCTTGTGGTTGTGGTGTTCAAACCACTAAAGCCTGGCAGAAACACTCTCAAGAGATGAGGCAAAGACCAAGAGAGGAAAAGATAAACAAAAGGAAAGGAAATATTCTTGGTCATTGAGACTACAGGACATTAACTCCCCCGTTTACAATGCAGGTGTTTAAGTCTTTTGTGTTGTCTTGTACTGGGAGTTTCTTGTACAGTACAGCATGTTCTGTTTCCCTGTGATTATGCTGTCAGGGTACAGGACGTCTGTATTTAATCATCCTGGGAGATGTACCAGACAGGACACGTTAATTAATGTTCAAGACCACAGGGGCCTTACAGGAGGAACAGCCCATTGACGAAATATAAAGTTAAGGAAGGTTCCGGCCAACTGAATCTGAGGGTTACCAGGCAACCCTTTGGGAAGTCAAAGCTTGTGTTTTCTTTTGTGTAATTCCTTCTCCCCAGGTTTTACCTAGCTGAGTAGAAAATGAGGACAAGTCCACACACAATTTTTGGCATTTGAGGAACTTTGGACTCAATAAAAGTTACTATACTTTCCCAAAGCAGTAAGGCTGATCAAAACCTCCACCCACTAACCCACCCCTCCAATCCTGCACACCGCCACTTCTGCCAATCACTTTATGTATAGACACCCCTGTACTAAGTGTCACTTTATGTAGAACATGAGATGAGAATCCTTGAAATTGACTTCACAGGTTGTGGGAACATTTCAGTGATGGAGCAAATGGAGTAGAGTGAAGTTATCCCCTTCAATTCAAAAACCTGATGGTAATAACAGTTCCTGAACCTGATGGTGTGGGTCCTGAGGCTCCTGTACCCTCCTCTTGCTGGCAGCAGCGAGAACAGAGCATGGTCTGGAAGGTAGGGATTCCTGATTATGGATGCTGTGACAGCACTCCATGTAGATCTGTCGATAGGGGAAGGACTTTCTTTACCCGTGATGGACTTGGTCACATCCACTAATTTTGTTGACTCTTCCATTTGAGGGCAACTGGTGTTTCCATACCAGGCCATGATGTAACCAGTCAACATACTCTATCACATATATGCCATATTTTCACAATTCAAAATTATTTAATAATATAATGATTAGGTGATAATTCTATAGTTCAATTATATTCCTATGACCTTTTAACTAAGGTGTATTACACAGAACCATAACTTCATAGAACAATGTTGTGGAAACAGATAAAATCATGCGATCACAGATCATTAAACAGAAGAATCAAAGCATCAACACGAAACAAAATCATCTACCTATTGAGGATATGCAGAAATATTAGTTTTAGTCATGATAATTATATGATTTTCTAATGCGACTATGATTTTGTGGTGAGTTTCTGCTTCCACAGTCATAGTAATAGTCATATTCATACTTTATTGATCGCGGGGGAAATTGGTTTTCATTACAGTTGCACCATAAATAATTAAATAGCAATAAAACCATAAATAGTTAAATAGTAATAGGTAAATTATGCCAGGAAATAAGTCCAGACCAGCCTATTGGCTCAGAGTGTCTGACCCTCCAAGGGAGGAGTTGTAAAGTTTGATGGTCACAGGCAGGAATGACTTCCTATGACGCTCTGTGCTGCATCTCGGTGGAATGAGTCTCTGGCTGAATGTACTCCTGTGCCCACCCAGTACATTATGTAGTGGATGGGGGACATTGTCCAAGATGGCATGCAACTTGGACAGCATCCTCTTTTCAGACACCACCGTCAGAGAGTCCAGTTCCATCCCCACAACATCACTGGCCTTACGAATGAGTTTGTTGATTCTGTTGATGTCTGCTACCCTCAGCCTGCTGCCCCAGCACACAACAGCAAACATGATCACACTGGCCACCACAGACTTGTAGAACATCCTCAGCATCATCCGGCAGATGTTAAAGGACCTCAGTCCCCTCAGGAAATAGAGACGTTTCATAGACAGTTATTCTATAGAACCATAGACAGTTATTCTATGTCCAGAATTCCATGATTTTCTAATTATTCTGTAAGGTACAATTTTGTGATTTTACTACTCTATTCTGAACTGAGTTGTTAATTCTGTGACAATATCCCATTTATGATAAACACGAGAGATTCTGCAGATGCTGGAAATCCAAAGCAAAACATACAGAATGTTGGAGGAACTCAGCAGGTTAGGCAGCATCGGTGGAAATGACCAAACAGTCACCACTTCAGGCTAAGACCCTTCTTCAGGATTCTTTTGTGAAATCTCCTCTTAGTCATCTACATTCTAGAGAATAAAGTCCTAAGCTGTTCAACCTTTCCCTATAACTCAGGTCCTCAAGTCCCAGCAACTTCCTTGTAAATTTGCTCTGCACTCTTTCAATCTTATTTATATCTTCCCCGTAGGTAGATGAATAGAACAGCATACAATACTCCAAATTAAGCTTCACCAATGTATTCTATAACTTAAACGTAATATCACAACTCCTGTACTCAACATATTGATTTATGAAGGTCAAGGTGCTAATCCTTCCTTTATGACACTATCTAGACGTGACACAACTTTTAAGGAATTATGGATCTGTATTCCCAGATCCCTCTGTTCTACCACACTCCTCAGTGCCCTACTGATCACTATTTAACATCATGTAGTCCTGCTGAAGGATCTTGGCCTGAAACGTCGACTGTACTCTTTTCCATAGATGCTACCTGGCCTGCTGAGTTCTTCCGGCATTTTGTGTGTGTTGCTCTGATTCCCAGCATCTGCAGATTTTCTCTTGATTGTGACCATGTAACAGCTACCCTGTCAGTCCTCTCAAAGTGCAAAATGCCACATTTGTCTGCATTAAATTCCATGTGACATTTCTCAGCCCATTTTTCCAGCTCGTCCAGATTCCATGCAAGTTTTGATAGTCTTGATCACTGTTCTCTTCACCTCAGAACCGGGTGTCATCTGCAACTCTGCTGATCCAGTTAACTACATTATCATCCAGACCATTGATACAGAAGACAGACAACAACAGACCCAGCACTGATCCCTGTGGCACATCACTGGTCACAGGCCTCCAGTCAGAGAGGCAACCACTCTCTGGTTTCTCCTCTGAAGCCAATATCTAATCCAATTTTTTTCTAACTCACTTTGAATGCAAAGCGACTGATACTTCTTGACAAAACCTTCCATGTGGAACCTTGTTAAATGCCTTGCTAAAATCCATGTAGAAAACATCCATTGCCTTGACTTCATCAACTTTTCTGGTAACTTTCTTGAAAAACTCCACAAGATTGGTTTGACACAATTTACTCTGCACAAAGCCACATTGACTATCCCTAATGAGTCTTACAAATACTTATACATCCAGTCCATTAGAATACCTTCCATTAGCGTTTCCGTTATTGACGTCAGGCTCACTGGCCTATAATTTCCTGGTTTATTCTTAGAGCCTTTCTTAATCAACAGAACAAAAGCTATCCTCCAATCCTCTGGCACCTCTCCCATAGCTAAAGATGTTTTAAATATCTCTGCCAGGGCCCCTGCAGTTTCTGCACTAGCCTCCTATAGGGTCCGAGGAACACTTTGTCAGGCCCTGGGGAATTATTTACCCTAACTTGCCTCCGGACAGCAAATTCTCCTCCTCAGTAATCTGTATAGGGTTCAAGCCCTTGCTGCTGCATTGCCTCACATATAAAGGCTTTATGTCCATCTCCTGAATAAATATAGATGTAAAAAATACATTTAAGATCTCCCCTATCTTTTTTCTCCTTCACCTTGTCTGCTAGAGCAGCCTCGTGTCTTCTTTCAGTCCTCCTGATTGTTCTTATGCAATCCTTATATCCTTCAAGTACCTATACCTGCTTTGCATCTCCTTTTACTTAACAAGGGTCTCAATATTTCTTGAAAACGAAGGTTCCCTAAACGTGTTTCCTTTACCTTTTATTCTGACAGGAATATTTAAGCTCTGTACTCTCTGAGTTTCACTTTTGAAGGCCTCCATTTACCAAGTATATCTTTGCCAGAAAACAGCCTGTCCCAATCCACACTTGCCAGATCCTTTCTGATACCATCAAAATTAGCTTTTTTCCAATTTAGGTTCTTAACCCATAGACCAGACCTATCCTTTCCATAATTATCTTGAAAGCAATAACATTATTATTAAATTTGCTGATGACACAAAGGTTGGGGGTGTTGTGGATAGTGTGGAGGGTTGACAGAGGTTACAACAGGACATCGATAGGATGCAAAACTGGGCTGAGAAGTGGCAGATGGAGTTAAACCCAGGTAAGTGTGAGGTGGTTCATTTTGGTAGGTCAAATATGATAGCAGAAAATAGTATTAATGGTTAGACTCTTGGCAGTGTAGAGGATCAGAGGGATCTTGGAGTCTGAGTCCATAGGACACTCAAAGCTGCTACGCAGGTTGACTCTGTGGTTAAGAAGGCATACGGTGCATATGTCAACCATGGGATTGAGTTTAGGAGCCGAGAGGTAATGTTGCAGCTATATAGGACCCTGGTCAGACCCCACTTGGAGTACTGCGCTCAGTTCTGGTCGCCTCACTACAGGAAGGATGTGGAAGCCATGGAAAGGGTGCAGAGGAGATTTACAAGGATGTTGCCTGGATTGGGGAGCATGCCTTACGAGAATAGGCTGAGTGAACTCAGCCTTTTCTCCTTGGATTGATGGAGGATGAGAGGTGACCTGATAGAGATGTATAAGATGATGAGAGGCATTGATCATATGGATAGTCAGAGGCTTTCTCGCAGGGCTGAAATGTCTAGCATGAGAGGGCACAGTTTTAAGGTGCTTGGAAGTAGGTACAGAAGAGATGTTAGGAGTAGGTTTTTTACACAGACAGTGATGAGTGTGTGGAATGGCTGCCGGTGACAGTGGTGGAGGTGGATATGATAAGGTATTTTAAGAGACTCCTGGATAGGAATAAGGAGCTTAGAAAAATAGAGGGCTATGGGTAACCCTAGGTAATTTCTTAGGTATGGACATGTTCAGCACCGCTTTGTGGGCCGAAGGACCTGTATTGTGCTGTAGGGTTTCTATGTTCTATTATGATCACTAGATGCAAAGTGTTTCCCTACACAAACTTCAATCACCTGCCTTGTCTCATTCCCTCACAGGAAATCTAGTATCACACTCTTTCTAGTTGTGACTTCATGTACTGATTAATAAAACTTCCCTGAACACATTTGGCAAACTCTTTCTCATCCAGCCATTTTACAGTATGGGAGCCTGGTCAATATGTGGAAGGTTAAAATCACCTACAGTACTTTCACAAATTTCTTGCAACAGTTTCTGACCTCTACAAATTTGTTCCTCTAAATCCCACAGATTATTGGGGGGTCTATAATATAATCCCATTAGCGTGGCCATATATTTCTTATTTCTCAGATCCACCCATGAAGCCTCACTAGACGAGTTCCCCGTCTGTCCTGACTGAGGACTGCCATGACATTTTCCCTGCCGAGTAATGCATGCCTCCTCCTTTTAATCCCTCCTGCTCTGTCACGTGTAAAGCAATGAAACCCCAGAATATTCAGCTGTCAGTCCTGCCCCGCTAGCAACCAAGTTTCACTAATGGCTATAATGTCATAATTCCACAAGTTGATCCATGCCCTGAGCTCACCTGCCTTTTCTGCAATACTCCCTGCATTGAAGTATACACATATTAGTCCCAACATGCTCGACATTTTGATTCCTGATTTTGTATGTAGGCTTAACAACCTTTTTCTCCACAACCCTCCACGATCTTTTCTGGCACTCTGGTTCCCATCCCCCTGAAACTCTAGTTTAACGCCCCACAGATTACCGAAAATTATAACGTGTCTAGATAAATAAGTCGTGCAAAAAGAGAGAAAAATACTGAGGTAGTGTTCAGGGGTTCATGGACTGTTCTGAAATCTGACAGTGGAGGGGAACAATCACACCCTGAATTCAGAATTATCTGTCCAAGTCTGGTGCCCTGAAATTGGACGACTATCTGCGTTTGTGAGTGGGTGGGTAGGAACAAGGGAGGGAGGAAAGGGGGCTTGTTTTGCCATTGTTGTTGTTTTGCCGAGCATTGCGGGCACCAGAATGTGTGGATTCTCAATATTCCTGAATTTCAGTGCTTTAAAAGGGATAGAGAGGGTGGAAAAAGGGGAGGAGGGGTGGCATTACTGGTCAGGGATACTATTACAGCTACAGAAAGGGTGGGTAATGTAGCAGGATCCTCTTTTGAGTCATATGGGTGGAAGTCAGGAACAGGAAGGGAGCAGTTACTCAATTGGAAGTATTCTATAGGCCCCCTGGTAGCAGCAGAGATACCGAGGAGCAGATAGGGAGGCAGTTTTTGGAAAGGTGTAAAAATAACAGGGTTGTCAACATGGGTGACTTTAACTTCCCTAATATTGATTGGCACCTGATTTGTTCCAAGGGGCAGAGTTTGTTAAGTGTGTCCAGGACAGATTCCTGTCACAATAACGGATTCCTGTCACAGTATGTGGACAGACCGACTGGGGGGAATGCCATACTAGATCTAGTACTAGGTAATGAACCAGGTCAGGTCACAGACCTCTCAGTGGGTGAGCATCTGGGGGACAGTGACCACCGCTCCCTGGCCTTTAGCATTATCATGGAAAAGGATAGAATCAGAGAGGACAGGAAAATTTTTAATTGGGGAAGGGCAAATTATGAGGCTACAAGGCTAGAACTTGCGGGTGTGAATTGGGATGATGTTTTTGCAGGGAAATGTACTATGGACATGTGGTTGATGTTTAGGGATCTCTTGCTGGATGTTAGGTATACATTTGTCCCGGTGAGGAAGATAAAGAATGGTAGGGTGTAGGAACCATGGGTGACTAGTGAGGTGGAAAATCTAGTCAGGTGGAAGAAGGCAGCATACGTGAGGTTTAGGAAGCAAGGATCAGATAGGACTATTGAGGAATATAGAAGCAAGAAAGGAGCTTAAGAAGGGGTGAGGAGAGCAAGAAGGGGGCATGAGAAGGCCTTGGTGAGTAGGGTAAAGGAAAACTCCAAGGCATTCTTCAATTATGTGTAGAACAATATGATGACAGGAGTGAAGGTAGGATCGATTAGAGATAAAGGTGGGAAGATGTGCCTGGAGGCTGTGGAAGTGAGCGAGGGCCTCAATGAATACTTCTCTTCGGTATTTACCAATGAGAGGGAACTTGATGACAGTGAGGACAATATGAGTGAGGTTGATGTTCTGGAGCATATTGATATTAAGGGAGAGGAGGGGTTGGAGTTGTTAAAATACATTAGGACAGATAAGTCCCGGGCCTGACGGAATATTCCCCAGGATGCTCCACGAGGTGAGGGAAGAGATTGCTGAGCCTCTGGCTAGGATCTTTATGTCCTCGTTGTCCACGGGAATGGTACTGGAGGATTGGAGGGAGGCGAATGTTGTCCCCTTGTTCAAAAAAGGTAGTAGGGATAGTCCGGGTAATTATAGACCAGTGAGACTTATGTCTGTGGTGGGAAAGCTGTTGGAAAAGATTCTTAGAGATAGGATCTATGAGCATTTAGAGAATCATGGTCTGATCAGGGACAGTCAGCATGGCTTTGTGAAGGGCAGATCGTGTCTAACAAGCCTGATAGAGTTCTTTGAGAAGGTGACCAGGCATATAGATGAGGGTAGTGTTGTGGATGTGATCTACATGGATTTTAGTAAGGCATTTGACAAGGTCCCACACGGTAGGCTTATTCAGAAAGTCAGAAGGCATGGGATCCAGGGAAGTTTGGCCAGGTGGGATTCAGAATTGGCTTGCCTGCAGAAAGCAGAGGGTTGTGGTGGAGGGAGTACATTCGGATTGGAGGATTGTGACTAGTGGTGTCCCACAAGGATCTGTTTTGGGACCTCTACTTTTTGTGATTTTTATTAACGACCTGGATGTGGAGGTAGAAGGGTGGATTGGCAAGTTTGCAGACGACACAAAGGTTGGTGGTGTTGTGGATGGTGTAGAGGATTGTCGAAGATTGCAGAGACACATTGATAGGATGCAGAAGTGGGCTGAGAAGTGGCAGATGGAGTTCAACCCAGAGAAGTGTGAGGTGGTACACTTTGGAAGGACAAACTCCAAGGCAGAGTAGAAAGTAAATGGCAGGATACTTGGTAGTGTGGAGGAGCAGAGGGATCTGGGGGTACATGTCCACAGATTCCTGAAAGTTGCCTCACAGGTGGATAGGGTAGTTAATAAAGCTTATGGGGTGTTAGCTTTCATAAGTCGAGGGATAGAGTTTAAGAGTCGCGATGTAATGATGCAGCTCTATAAAACTCTGGTTAGGCCACACTTGAAGTACTGTGTCCGGTTCTGGTCGCCTCACTATAGGAAGGATGTGGAAGCATTGGAAAGGGTACAGAGGAGATTTACCAGGATGCTGCCTGGTTTAGAGAGTATGCATTATGATCAGAGATTGAGGGAGCTAGGGCTTTACTCTTTGGAGAGAAGGAGCATGAGAGGAGACATGATAGAGGTGTACAAGATGTGAAGACAGACTCTGGCGGATTAGCGGACGAGACCAATGGAAGGTCCAACAGTCAAGAAGGCGGTCTCTGCAAGCGTCGTGGAACGTGTAGTGCAGGACAAGACACAGAAGACGTCTTGGTCATTCACTGTGCCTAGTCCCATCTCCAGCCGTCTAGACTCTGTTTTGCCACTGGATCTAGATGGGAATTGGGAAGAGAGAGTGAGGCTGTCACTGCGCAACTCTCCCTCACTTAAGTCCAAATCACACGCTAGTCTCGACACCATTATACATAGAAACATAGAAACATAGAAAATAGGTGCAGGAGTAGGCCATTCGGCCCTTCGAGCCTGCACCGCCATTTATTATGATCATGGCTGATCATCCAACTCAGAACCCCACCCCAGCCTTCCCTCCATACCCGCTGACCCCCGTAGCCACAAGGGCCATATCTAACTCCCTCTTAAATATAGCCAATGAACTGGCCTCAACTGTTTCCTATGGCAGAGAATTCCACAGATTCACCACTCTCTGTGTGAAGAAGTTTTTCCTAATCTCGGTCCTAAAAGGCTTCCCCTCTATCCTCAAACTGTGGCCCCTCATTCTGGACTTCCCCAACATCGGGAACAATCTTCCTGCATCTAGCCTGTCCAATCCCTTTAGGATTTTATACATTTCAATCAGATCCCCCCTCAATCTTCTAAATTCCAACGAGTACAAGCCCAGTTCATCCAGTCTTTCTTCATATGAAAGTCCTGCCATCCCAGGAATCAATCTGGTGAACCTTCTTTGTACTCCCTCTATGGCAAGGATGTCTTTCCTCAGATTAGGGGACCAAAACTGCACACAATACTCCAGGTGTGGTCTCACCAAGGCCTTGTACAACTGCAGTAGTACCTCCCTGTTCCTGTACTCGAATCCTCTCGCTATAAATGCCAGCATACCATTCGCCTTTTTCACCGCCTGCTGTACCTGCATGCCCACTTTCAATGACTGGTGTATAATGACACCCAGGTCTCGTTGCACCTCCCCTTTTCCTAATCGGCCACCATTCAGATAATAATCTGTTTTCCTATTTTTGCCACCAAAGTGGATAACTTCACATTTATCCACATTAAATTGCATCTGCCATGAATTTGCCCACTCACCCAACCTATCCAAGTCACCCTGCATCCTCTTAGCATCCTCCTCACAGCTAACACTGCCACCCAGCTTCGTGACATCCGCAAACTTGGAGATGCTGCATTTAATTCCCTCATCCAAGTCATTAATATATATTGTAAACAAATGGTGTCGAGGTCCTCATCAACGTCAACAATGGACGAACACACAATACAAGATAATAAAAGGAATAGATAGAGTGGATAGCCAGCGTCTCTTCCCCAGGGCACCACTGCTTAGTACAAGAGGACATGGCTTTAAGGTAAGGGGTGGGAAGTCCAAGGGGAATATTAGAGGAAGGTTTTTTACTCAGAGAGTGGTTGGTGCGTGGAATGCACTGCCTGAGTCAGTGGTGGAGGCAGATACACTTGTGAAGTTTAAGAGACTACTGGACAGGTATATGGAAGAATTTAAGGTGGGGGGTTATATGGGAGGCAGGGTTTGAGGGTCGGCACAACATTGTGGGCCGAAGGGCCTGTACTGTGCTGTACTATTCTATGTTTTATGTTCTAAAACTTGTGGGCATCCCCCAGTACACCCTTTCGGCTGTGTTGGTTGCAGTTTACTGCAAATTTCAAAGTACGTGAGATAAATAAATGAATCTAAATCTGAATCTGAATAATTACAGAATCACAAAACTGTCAAATAAACAAAACAAGATTATAAGACCATAAGATATTGGAGCAGCATTGGGCCAATTAGCCCATCAACTCTAATCCACCATTTCATCATGGCTGATCCTTTTACCCTCTCAGCCCCACTCTCCTGCCTTCTCCCGGGATCATTTCATAAGAAGGGTCTCAGTCCAAAAATCCATTCTTTATTCCTTTCCATACATGCTGCTTGAGTTCCTCCAACATTTTCTGTGTGTTACTCTGGACACACACTCAATGAGTCAGCAACAGCTTCTTCCCCTCTGCCATCAGATTTCTAAATGAACACTACCTCACCAGTCTTTTTTTCTCTTTTTGCACAACCCAATTATTTTAATTTTTAATATATATATATATATATATATATATATATATATATATATATCTTACTGGAACTTACAGTTTTTATTGTAAGTATTGCAATGTACTGCTACTGTATAACAACATATTCATGACATATGCCAGCGGTATTAAATCTGATTCTGATTTTGATTTCTAGCATCTGCATAATCTCAAGATTAAATTATAAAAACATAAGAACATAAGAAATAGGAGCAGGAGTCGGCCATCTAGCCCACCAAGCCTGCTCTGCCATTCAATAAGGTCATGGCTGATCTAGCCATGGACTCATCTCCTCCTACCTACCTTTCCCCATGACCCTTAATTCCCTGCTTATAGAAAATTACAAATTCATGCCAACTCCCCCGATTCAGAGAGCAATTGAATCACCACAAAATCATCAAATATTAAAATCACAAAATCATCCATTCATTGAAACATGACTCATGTAGACAAGAATTGTCGCAGAGTCGCAAAATCAGAGATTCAAAAACTTACAGAAAACTGTGGAATCATTGCAGGGTGTAATTGTTACAGAGTCATTGAATTGTTGAATCGCCATAGAATCACAGCACAGAATCATAGAAGAATCACGGTAAAATATCACAATGAAATATTTTTGAGTACAGGAGATGGGATGTTATGCTGAATTTCTATTAGACATTGGTAAGGACTAATTTGAAGTATTGTGTGTTGTGTGTCACCTACCTACAGGAAAGACCTAAATAAGTCTGAAAGAGTACAACAATTGTTCATCCCAGTTTGGCAAAAGAATAAATCAGGGAAGGTAGTGCTCCCATGGCTGACAAGGGAAATTAGGGATAGTATCAATTCCAAAGAAGAAGCATACAAATTAGCCAGAAAAAGCGGCTCACCTGAGGACTGGGAGAAATTCAGAGTTCAGCAGAGGAGGACAAAGGGCTTAATTAGGAAGGGGAAAAAAGATTATGAGAGAAAACTGGCAGGGAACATAAAAACGGACTGTAAAAGCTTTTATAGATATGTAAAAAGAAAAAGATTAGTTAAGACAAATGTAGGTCCCTTACAGACAGAAACAGGTGAATTGATTATGGGGAACAAGGACATGGCAGACCAATGGAATAACTACTTTGGTTCTGTCTTCACTAAGGAGGACATAAATAATCTTCCGGAAATAGTAGGGGACAGAGGGTCTAGTGAGATGGAGGAACTGAGGGAAATACATGTTAGTAGGGAAGTGGTGTTAGGTAAATTGAAGGGATTGAAGGCAGATAAATCCCCAGGGCCAGATGGTCTGCATCCCAGAGTGCTTAAGGAAGTAGCCCAAGAAATAGTGGAAGCATTAGTGATAATTTTTCAAAACTCTTTAGATTCTGGACTAGTTCCTGAGGATTGGAGGGTGGCTAATGTAACCCCGCTTTTTAAAAAAGGAGGGAGAGAAAAACCGGGGAATTATAGACCGGTTAGCCTAACATCGGTGGTGGGGAAAATGCTAGAGACAGTTATCAAAGATGTGATAACAGCCCATTTGGAAAGTGGTGAAATCATCGGACAAAGTCAGCATGGATTTGTGAAAGGAAAATCATGTCTGACGAATCTCAGAGAATTTTTTGAGGATGTAACTAGTAGAGTGGATAGGGGAGAACCAGTGGATGTGGTATATTTGGATTTTCAAAAGGCTTTTGACAAGGTCCCACACAGGAGATTAGCGTGCAAACTTAAAGCACACGGTATTGGGGGTAAGGTATTGATGTGGATAGAGAATTGGTTGGCAGACAGAAAGCAAAGAGTGGGAATAAACAGGACCTTTTCAGAATGGCAGGCAGTGACTAGTGGGGTACTGCAAGGCTCAGTGCTGGGACCCCAGTTGTTTACAATATATATTAATGACTTAGATGAGGGAATTAAATGCAGTATCTCCAAGTTTGCGGATGACATGAAGCTGGGCGGCAGTGTTAGCTGTGAGGAGGATGCTAAGAGGATGCAGGGTGACTTGGATAGGTTAGGTGAGTGGGCAAATTCATGGCAGATGCAAATTAATGTGGATAAATGTGAGGTTATCCACTTTGGTGGCAAAAACAGGAAAACAGATTATTATCTGAATGGTGGCCGATTAGGAAAAGGGGAGGTGCAACGAGACCTGGGTGTCATTATACACTAGTCATTGAAAGTGGGCATGCAGGTACAGCAGGTGGTGAAAAAGGCGAATGGTATGTTGACATTCATAGCAAGAGGATTCGAGTACAGGAGCAGGGAGGTACTACTGCAGTAGTATAAGGCCCTGGAGTATTGTGTGCAGTTTTGGTCCCCTAATCTGAGGAAAGATATTTTTGTCATGGAGGGAGTACAAAGAAGGTTCACCAGATTGATTCCTGGGATGGCAGGACTTGCATATGATGAAAGACTGGATCAACTCGGCTTATACTCTCTGGAATTTAGAAGATTGAGGGGGGATCTTATTGAAATGTATAAAATCCTAAAGGGATTGGACAGGCTAGATGCAAGAAGATTGTTCCTGCTGTTGAGGAAGTCCAGAACGAGGGGTCACAGTTTGAGGATAAAGGGGAAGCCTTTTAGGACCAAGATTAGGAAAAACTTCTTCACACAGAGAGTGGTGAATCTGTGGAATTCTCTGACACAGGAAACAGTTGAGGCCAGTTCACTGGCTATATTTAAGAGAGAGTTAGATATGGCCCTTGTGGCTAAAGGGATCAGGGGGTATGGAGGGAAGGCTGGTACAGGGTTCTGAGTTGGATGATCAGCCATGATTACACTGAATTTAGGTGCAGGCTCGAAAGGCCAAATGGCCTACTCCTGCACCTATTTTCTATGTTTCTATATCTACAGAGAAAATTTATGAGCATTTTGCTGGGTCTGAAGGACCTGAATTATAAAGAAAGATTATAGGTTAAAACTTTATTCCTTGGAACACAAAGGATTGAGAGGAGTTTTGATAGAGGTATACAAAATTATGAGGGGTATAGACAGGGTAAATGCAGGCAGGCTTTTTCCACTAAGGTTGGATGGGACTACATCTAGAGGTCATGGGTTAAGAGTGAAAGATGAAAAGTTTAAGGGGAACATGAGGGGCAACTTCTTCACTCAGAAGGTGGTGAGAGTGTGAAGCAAGCTGGTGCATGCGAGCTCAGTTTCAATGTTGAAGAGAAGTTTGGATAGTTTGGATGGTAGGGGTATGGAGGGCTATGGTCCCAATGCATTAGGCAGTTCAAATCCTTCACGCAGACCAGATGGACCAGAGGGCCTTTTTCTGTGCTAACCATTTCCATGACTCAATTTCTCTAAAATTTTCACCGATTCATAAAGAAATGTGCCTGTGATGCTTCTGCAAGTGAGTTTTTCCTCACAGCTGTGCATTCATGCACTTGTGCATATGACAATAAGCTTGACTTCGCATTTGACTTTGAGGAATAAAGTGACCATAGAATCAGAGAGCTATAGAAACAGAACAAAGGCAGAATAATAATCAAATCACTGGAACATCACTGAATCAGAGAATCAAGAATAAATCACTGAATCAGAAAATCATCTCAGAAAAATAGAATTATCTAATCATTCAGAAACACAATCCAACTGAAAAAATTTTGGAATCATCATGAAAATGTAGAAAGATGTCAGAATCAAAAGATCTTAAAATGATGTCAGTATTGTAGAATTATTGCAAAATCAAAGAATCTTACAACTGTAAAATGATAGACTGATCACGGAAATAGAGAACCATGAAGGAATTATCAATTTTCAAAATATTATAGAGTCATGGATTATAAAATAATCATGGAATCAAAGATTATATACTCAAGTTCAATTTCTTGTTCAAGTTCACATTCAAATTTATTGTGATGACTGTATATACGAGGGGTGATTCATATGTTCCTGGCCTAAGATAGAAGGAGTAGAAGGAGTCAATTTTAGAAAACCTAGCACATTTATTTTTCAACATAGTCCCCTCCTACACTTACACACTTAGTCCAGCGGTCGTGGAGCATACGGACCTTGGACCTCCAGAAAGTGTCCACAGCAGGGGTGATTGATAAGTTTGTGGCCTAAGGTGGAAAGAGAAGAGTTTTACAGCTCTCGTTACATGCACATGCAATTCAACTCTGAGTGATTATGCAGAAAGTTTGAAGTTAATAACTCATCTCCTTCTACCTTAGGCCACAAACTTATCAATCACCCCTGATGAGTTATTAACTGATGAGTTATTAACCTCAAACTTTCTGCATAATCACTCAAAGATTTGAACTGCATGTGCATGTAACGAGAGCTGTATAACTCATCTCCTTCTACCTTAGGTGACGAACTTATCAATCACCCCTCGTATGTACAACCAAGCGAGAAAACATTCTTCTGGACCACAGGGCACCCACAAAACAAAATATTACCACAAATAAGTTAATAAAATATAATCCAAAATGCATGTAGTGTGCAGCCCAGGTAAGCAGTAAACAGTAAACAGCTCGTTATCACAGTGATGGGATCTTGAGGATGGCAGGGTATTCATTAGTCTCACAGGCTGAGGGAAGAAGCTGTTACCCGGTCTGGCAGTCCTAGTCCTGATGCTCCTGTACCTCCTTCCTGACAGCAGTGGATCAAGGAGTTTGTGGGATGGGTGATAGGGGTCTTCAACAATGCATCGGGCCCTTCATCTACAAAACTCCTGGCAAATATCACAAAGAGGAGGAGGGAGACCCCAGTAAATTTCTCAGGAGTTTTTACTATCCCCTGTAAGGTCTTGGTATAGATGCATTGCAGCATATGTACCACACAATGATGCAGCCAGACAGAACGTACTCAATGGAGCTCCTATGGATAGCTGTTAGAATGGGGGTGTATTTACACCATCTGTTCTCTTTTGCACAATGGTTCTTTGTCCACCCTTTTGGGTGTAGCCATTCATTGATTCTATTGTGATTGTCCTGAAGAAAACTAATCTCAGGGTTATATATGATGGCATATGGTGTTATAGTGGAATGCACGCAGTATATGGAAAAAGGTAGATGAACTCATCACACAGTTACAGATTGGCAGGTCCGATGTGAGCATCACTGATTCGTGGCTGAAAGAAGATTATAACTGGGAACGTTATGTCCAGGGATACACGTTGTATCGACAGGAAAGGCAGGTAAGCGGAGGGGGTGGTGGGGCTCTTTTGGTAACAAATGAAATCAAATCATTAGAAAGAGGTGACATAGGATCGAAAGGTGTAGAATTGTTGTGGGTTGAGCTAAGAAACCTCAAGGTTAAAAAGACCCGGGTGGGAGTATTATACAGACCCCCAAACAGTGGCAAAAATGTTGTTTACAAATTGAAATGAAGGATAGAAAATGCATGTCAAAAGGGCAATGTTATAATAGTCATGGGGGATTTCAATATGCGAGTAGATTTGGAAAGTCTGGTTGATGCTAGGTCCCAAAGGGGGAATTTGCAGAATGTCTATGAGATGGCTTTTTAGAGCACCTCTTGTTTGAACTCAGGAGCAGATCAGCTATTCCAGATTGGGTGTTGCGCAACAAACCAAATTTGATTAGAGAGCTTAAAGTAAAGGAACCTTTAGGAGACAGTGATCATAATATGATAGAATTCACCCTGTAATTTGAGAAGCAGAAGGTAAAGTCAGATGTATCAGTATTACAGTGGAGTGAAGGAAATTACAGAGGCATGAAAGAAAAGCTCGCCAAATTAATTGGAAGAGAACACTAGCAAGGATGATGGCAGAACAACAATGGCTGGAGTTTCTGGGAGAAATTTGGAATGTTTATTATAGGTACATTCCAAAGAAGAATAAGTATCCTAAGTACAGGTTGACACAATCATGGCTGACAACATAAAAGCCAAACAGAGGGTATATAATAAGGTAATAGATAGTGGGAAGTTAAAGGATTGGGAAGCTTTTAAAAACCAGCAAAAGGCAACTAAAACAGTCATAAAGAAGGAAAAATGGAATATGAAGGTAAGCTAGCCAGCAACATTAAAGAGGATACCAAAAGTTTATTCAGACATATAAAGCTAAAATAGAGATGAGAGTGATCTTGGAATATTGAAGAAACGGTATTGGAGAGGTAGTAATGGTGGGGCGGGTGGGGGGTACGGCAAGGAAATATCGGAAGAACAGAATAAGTATTTTGCATCAGTGTTCACTGTGGAAGACACTGCCTGTATGGTGGAAGTTCCAGGTGTCCAGGGTCAGAAGTGTGTGAAGTTGCCATTACTAAGGAGAAAGTGCTTGACAAACTGAATGGTCTGAAAGTAGATAAGTCACCTGGAAGAGTTGGTCTACACTTCAGGGTTCAAAAGAGAAGGCTGAAGAGATAGTGGAGGAATTAGTAATGATCTTTTAAGAATCATTGGATTCCGGCATGACTTGGGAGGACTGGAAAATTGCAAATGTCACTCCACTCTTCAAGAAGGGAAAGAGGCAGAAGATAGGAAATTATAGTCCAGTTAGTCTGACCTCAGTGTTGGGATAATGTTGGAGTTGATGGTTAAGGATGTGGTTTCAGGGTACTTGGTAGCACACCAGCATGGCTAGAGCATTGGCTGCTTGGCAGGAGGCAAAGATTGGGAATAAAGGGAGCCTTTTTTATTGGCTGCCAGTAACTAGCGTTGTTCCACAGAGGTCTGTGTTGGGAGCGATTCTTTCTACATAATATGTGAATGATCTGGATGAAGAAATTGATGGCTTTGTGGCCAAGTGTGCAGACAATACAAAGATAGGTGGAGAGGTAGGTAGTGTTGAGAAAGCAGGGAGTCTGCAGAAGGACTTAAGCAGATTAAGAGAATGGACAAAAAAATGGCTGATGGAATACTGTGTAAGGAAGTGTATGATCATGCAGCTTGATAGAAAAAATAAAAGCATAGACTATTTTCTAAACCAAAAGAAAATTTAAAAATCTGAGGTGCAAGGGGACTTGGGAGTCCTCTCATAAGTTTCCCTAAAGGTTAATTTGCAGGTTGAGTCAGTGGTGGGAAAGCAAATGCAATGTTATCATTCATTTTGAGGGGATTAGAATATAAAGCAAGGATGTAATGTTAAGGCTTTATAAGGTGCTTATGAAGCCTCACTTGTGAGCAGTTTTGGGCCCCTTATCTAAGAATAGATGTGCTGATGCTGGAGATGGTTCAAAGGAGGTTCACAAAAATGATTCTGGGATTGAAGGGTTTATCACTGGAGGAGCATTTGTTGGCTCTCAGCCTGTACTCTCAGAAGAATGAGGGGATCTCATTGAAACCTACTGAATGCTTTCTATGGTTAGGAAGCCTAACACCAGAGGGCACAGCCTCAGAATAGAGGGGCGTCCATTTAAAATGGAGATGAGGAGGAAATTATTTAACTAGAGAGTGGTGAATCTGTGGAATTCGTTGCCACAGTTTGCTGTGGAAGCCAAGTCATTGGGTATATTTAAGGCAGAGGTTGATAGATTCTTCATTAGTCAGGGCATGAACAGCTACGGAGAGAAGGCAGGAGAAAGGGTTGAGAGAAAAATGGATCAGCCAAGATGGAATGGCAGAGGAGACTTGATAGGCCAAATGGCTCAACTCTATTCCTTTATTTTATGGTGTCATGGTCTTATGGTCATATATGTATTTTTATTTTAACTTTACTTTGAACTTCAAAACATAGATTCATAAAATTATCACAGAACTTCTATCAGATAATAATAAACTAATTTAGCAGTTTACAAATGCTGATAGAATAAGCTCAAAATCATAGAAAAAGATCAATTCATAGAATTGTAGAAATGTCACAGAATCATGGATCATGTTACAGAAATATCAAATCATTGAAGTATTATAGAATCATCATATCATAAAAATAACTACATTCCCATAGAATAGCTGCTTCATGGCTTTATCAATGAAGCTATTCATCGACAAGGCAGTAAGTTATGGAATCAATAGAAATACGGAAAGCAAGAATCAGAGAAAAATCCCTAAATCATAGAAAAGTATTGCTGAATAATCACGGAATATTCTTCATAACGGCAGTATCCATCATTAAGGACCCACATCACTCAGAACATGTCCTCTTCTCATTGCTACCATCAAGGAGGAGGTACAGAAGACTGAAGGCACACACTCGTTGATTCAGGAACAGCTTCTTCCCCTCTTCCATTAGATCACTGAATGGACACTACCTCCCTTGTTGCTCTCTCTTTGCGCGACTTATTTAATATAATTTTTATATACAGTATCTCCTACTATAATTTACAGTTTTATATTATTATATATTACAATGTACTGCTACCTCATATGCCAGCAATATGAAACCTGATTCTGAATGATCGACCCACGAAATCACAGTTGTACAATCAGGGTATAATTGTAGAATTGGAGCATCATCATAGAATCATAGATTTATAAAATAGCCACGGAGTTGCAGAAACCATACCAATCATAGAGTTACCACAGAGTTCCTGTGTCAAAGATCAGTGGAATAACCACAAAGAACAATGGGAACATTGTCCAATTACAGAGTTGTAAAATGTTCACAGAATCTAAATCTCCTCCATCTGGGCCTTACTGTCTTCTCACCGATACCTGCAGGAGTCAGAAGACCCAAATCACCAGCGTCAAGAGCAGTGACGTCCTTTCAACAGTTCAGTGTTTGAACAAATCAAAGCAACCCTAATAACCACAAAGTTCAAAGTAAATTTATTATCAAAGTACATATGTGTCACCATATACAATCCTGAGATTTATTGTCATGTGGGCATACTCAATAAATCCATAATAATAACCATAACAGAATCAATGAAAGACCGCATCAGCTTGGGCATTCAACCACTGCAGAAAACAACAAACAGTGCAAATACAAAAAGAAAGTTATAATAATAATAATAATAATAATAAATAAATGACCAATAAGTATCAGGAACATGGGAAGAAGAGTCCTTGAAAGGGTGCTTCCACATTCCAATTACATACAGGGTAGGGCTAGTGAGTTGGCACTGGAAGTGTGGTGACGCTTGTAGGCTGCCCCCAGCACCTCCTCAGACTGTGCTGGTCATTGACACTGATGACATATTTCACTGTGTAACACACACAAAATGCTAGAGGATCTCAGCAGGTCAGGCAGCACCTATGGAGAAGAATAACGAGCGATGCTGCAGGCCAAGACCCTTGGTCAGGACATTGTGTTTCGATGAACATTGTCACAAATAATTATTTATATTTATGTACATGAGAAAGTCTGCAGATGCTGGAAATCCAAAGCTCACACATAAAATGCTGGAGGAACTCAGCAGGTCATGCAGCATCTATGGAAATTAATAAACAGTTGACGTTTTGGGCCAAGACCCTTCTTCAGGGCTGGAAAGGAAGGGGAAGGCACCAGAATAAAAACTTGTGGGGAATGAAAGGAGGATAACTAGAAGGTGATAGTTGGATAGGAAAGATTAAGAGCTGGAGAGGAAGGAATCTGATCGGAGGGGATACTGGACAATAGGAGAAAAGGAAGGAGGAAGGGGCCCAGGGGCAGGTGATAGGCAAGTAAGAAGAGGTAAAAGGCTAGAGTGGGGGACAGAAGAAGAGGGGAATAAGAGGGATTTTTTTTACTGGAAGGAGAAATTGATATTCATGCCATCAGATTGGATTCAACCCAGCCAGAATATGAGGTGTTGCTCTTCCTCCCTCAGCATGGCCTCATCTTGGTTCAAGAGGAGGCCATGGACCAACATGTCAGAATGGGAATGGGAATGGGAATTAAAATGTTTGGCCACTGGGAAGTTCTGCTTTTGGTGTATGGAGTGGAGATGCTCGACAAAGCGGTCCCCCAATTTACAATGGCTCTATGTGCCTGTGATGCTTCTGCAAGTCAGTTTTTCATTGCAACTGGTCACGCATGCACTTGTGCATGGGACAGTCAACGCAATTTAGACTAACTATCATCCTGGAATGTGTAAGGTGGGGGCCGACTCTACAATTAATGAGATTTTCATCAATGAGCACGCAATTTTCTGATTGAACAATATGTCACTCTGGGGAACATATACAACTTGTCTCAAGTGGACAGATGCCAAAACAATCCAAAGAAAAACAGCAGCAGATAATAGACTGGAAACTAGAAGGATAAATCAAAACACAGAACTCTCACTTTGTAATCTAAGCCATATTAACCCAAAATAACACTTGTAAGTCATGCCTTTGTGCACTGTAGAGTACATTGTGACACAGACTGAGGTCAACCTGACCTTCAGATACATCCATTGAAGGATTCTTCAATAACACATCTTATCTAAGAGCAACTCCCTTTGTACTTTCTCAAGGCTGACCCAGAAACATTCTATCAATAGCAAAATCCAGGGAAATAAGTTCCAACTGGAAGAGAAATTGCCTCACTAAACTGTAACTAACCTTGATATTTGTCTGTGGCTAGTTACAAACATTTCTGATGAATCTCTTCATTAGTAATATTGTGATTGATTTTGGGCCTTGTATCTAAGGAAAGATGTATTGGTCCAGAGGAAGTTCACAAGAATGTTCTCAGGAATGGAAGGTTTAACCTTCGAGCAGTGTTTGATGTCTCTGGACCTGTACTTGAGTTCAGGATGAGGAGGGATCTCACTAACACCCCTGGACTACTGAAAGCCTGAATAGAGTGGATGTTTTCAGTAGTGGGAGAGTGTCGGATCCAAAGGCACAGTCTCAGAATAAAGGGGCGTCCCTTCAGCCAGAGGGCAGTAAATCTGTGGAAGTTGTTGCCACAAACGGCTGTGGAGACCAAGTCATTGCCTCTTTGGCAGCTTTTACACTTTATTTTTCATAGTTGTTGTTTTATCTTATTCTAGTTCAATGCACTGTGTAATGGTTTGATCTGTATTAACACAAAGTTAGACAAGGTTTTCACTGTAACTTCATACATGTGACAATAATAAACCAATGTCAATATTTAAGTAGGTCAGACAGTTTCTGTGGAGAGGAATAAAGAGTTTACACTTTGGGCCAATAACCTTCATCAGGACCTGAGTTCTGATGAAAGCACCATGTATCCTGATAAAGAGTCTTGGACTGAAACAGCTACTCTTTATTCCTTTCCATAGATGCTGCCTGACCTGCAGGGTTCCTCCAGCATTTTGTGTGTGTTTATCTGGATTTCCAGCATCCGCAGAATCTCTTGTGTTTACCAATATTTAAGGCAGAGGTTGAAAGGTTCTTGTAGGGTAAAGGGGTTAAGGTTTAAAGGGGGGTAGGTGGGAGAATAGGGTTGGAAAATAAGACAGATGTGATTGAGTGGTACAGCGGACTCAATGGGCCAGATGGCCTAATCATGCTCCTGTATCTTTTGGCATAATAGTCCTATATCTCTCCCTCATGAAGGCACAGCTCTGAGCAGAATTCAACAGCTGATACCCTGACAGGCAAGCGAAGGGAACCATTAACACAACAGATGCCAAAGTGCTGGGAATCCAGAGCAACCCACACAACGTGCTGGAGGAACCCAGCAGGTCAAGTTGGGCACCATTTGCAGAGGGAAAGCAACAGTGGTCACACATGTACTTGTGCATATAACAATCAGCACAAACTGGTGTTCAGCGCCGTCTGCCTGCATTTGACTGGACTCCCTCTCTTCTTGCTACTACCATTGGGCAGGAGGTGTAGGAGTCTTGGGTCCCACGCCACCAGGTTCAGGAGCAGTTGTTGCCCTGCAGCCATCGGGCTCCTGGACGGGCTTCACTCACCTCAGTGCTGAACGGGCCCTGCAGCTATGGACACATATTTTGGGACTCTGCAGTTCATGTTCCTTGTGATTTTGCTTGCTTATTTTTCACTATTTGCACGATTTGTCCTCTTTTGGAAATATGGCAACCTTGTTTGCGTTTTTTTAGTGAATTCTGTTGTGCTTCTTTGCTTTGATTAGATCCAGTCCTATTAAGAGCTGGACAGGAAGGAATCTGATAGGAGGGGATACTGGACAATAGGTGAAAAGGAAGGAGGAAGGGGCCCAGGGGCAGGTGAGAAGAGGTAAAAGGCTAGAGTGGGGGACAGGAGAAGAGGGGAATGAGAGGGATTATTTTTACTGGAAGGAGAAATTGATATTCATGCCATCAGATTGGATTCAACCCAGCCAGAGTATTGATATTGGTTTATTATTGCCACATAATATGAAGCTACAGTGAAAACCTTGTCTAACTTTACGTTAATACAGAACAAACCATTACACAGTGTGTTGATCTAGAATAAGATAAAACAACAACTATGAAGATTAAAGTGTAAAAGCTGCCAAAGAGGCAATGACTTGGTCTCCACAGCCGTTCATGGCAACAACTTCCACAGATTTACTATTAAGAACTATCTATTGGAAACTGTTGTAACTGAAGTGGTACCATTCACAAGAAAAATTTAAGCATAACTATTTTAGAAGGAAAAATAACTCCTGCCTGATGGTAGCTGTAAGAAGATGGCATGACCTAAGTGGTGGAGATCTTACACCACCCCAACACTAAACTGTTCCCACAATCTGTCGACTCATTTACAAACCACAAACAAAAGAAAATCTGCAGATGCTGGAAATCTGAGCCACACACACAAAATGCTGGAGGAACTCAGCAGGCCAGGCAGCATCTGTGGAAAGAAGTACAGTCAACGTTTCGAGCTGAAACCCTTCGGCAGGACTGGAGAAAAAGTGCTGAGGAGTAGATTTAAAAGGTGGGGGGCAGGGGAGAAAGAACCACCAGGTGACAGGTGAAACCTGGAGGGGGAGGGATGAAGCAAAGAGCTGGGAAGTCGATTGGTGAGATTTGATGAGAGAGGGAAAAGGGAATGGGAAATGGAGAAAGGGGGGAGGGTTGGGGGGCACTGCTGGAAGTTTAAGAAATCAATATTCACGTCATCAAGTTTTCAGAATCAGAATCAGAATCAGGTTTATTATCACCGGCATGTGTCATGAAATTTATTAACTTAGCAGCAGCAGTTCAATGCAATACATAATCTAGAAGAAGAAGGAAAACAAACTAAATGCTGTAGCATAATAATAATAATAATAATAATAGTAAATAAATAAGTAAACCAATTACAGTATATGTCTATTGAATAGATTAAAATTGTGTAAAAAACAGGGATAATATATTTTTTAAAATAGAGGTAGTTTTCACGGTTTCAATGTCCATTTAGGAATCGGATGGCAGAGAGGAAGAAGCTGTTCCTGAATCGCTGAGTGTGTGTCTTCAGGCTTCTGTATCTCCTACCTGATGGTAACAGTGAGAAAAGGGCATGCCCTGGGTGCTGGAGGTCCTTAATAATGGACGCTGCCTTTCTGAGGCACCACTCCTTGAAGATGTCCTGGGTACTTTGTAGCCTAGTACCCAAAATGGAGCTGAATAAATTTTCAACCCTCTGCAGCTTCTTTCAGTCCTGTGCAGTAGCCCCTCCATACCAGACAGTGATGCAGCCTGTCAGAATGCTCTCCACGGTACATCTATAGAAGTTTTTGAGTGTATTTGTTGACATACTAAATCTCTTCAAATTCCGAATGAAGTATAGTCATTCTTTATAACTGCATCGAGATGTTGGGACCAGGTAAGGTCATCAGAGGTCTTGACACCCAGGAACTTGAAACTGCTCACTCTCTCCACTTCTGATCCCTCTATGAGGATTTGTGTGTTTTCCTTCATCTTACCCTTCCTGAAGTCCACAATCAGCTCTTTTGTCTTACTGACGTTGAGTGCCAGGTTGTTGCTGCGACACCACTCCACTAGTTGGCATATCTCACTCCTGTACGCTCTTTCATCTCCATCTGAGATTCTACCAACAAGTTGGAGGCTACTCAAACAGAATACCAGGTGTTGTTTCTCTAACCTAAATGTGGCCTCACCACGACAGTGGAGGAGACCATGGATGGACATATCGGAATGGGAATGGGAAGTGGAATTAAAATAGGTGACCACTGGGAGATCCGCTTGTTCTGGCGACGGAGCAGAGATGCGCAGTGAAGCGGTCTCCCAATCTATGTCAGGTCTCACTGATGTACAGGAAGCCACACCGGGAGCACCAAACACAGTAACTGACCCCAACAGACTCACAGGTGAGCGTCGCCTCACCTGGAAGGACTGTTTAGGGCCCTGGACAGTAGTGAGGGAGGAGGTGTATGTGGAACAGTCTATGTTCCAATCATATTTTTCCTATGCTACATTGACGACTGGATTGGTGCTACTTCCTGCACCCGTGCTGAACTTGTCAACTTCATCCACTTTGTCTCCAACTTCCACCCTGCCCTCAAATTCACTTGGTCTATTTCCAACACCTCCCTTCCCTTTTTCGATCTCACTGTCTCTGACTCCGGAGACAGCTTATCCACTGATGTCTGTTACAAACCCATGGACTCTTACAGCTACCTGGACTGTACCTCTTCCCACCCTGCTACTTGTAAAAACGCCATCCCCTTTTCTCAATTCGTCTGTCTCCACCGCATCTGCTCTCAGGATGGGGCATTTCATTCTAGAATAAAGGAGGTCCTCTCTTTTCAAAAACAGAGGCTTCCCTTCCTCCACCATCAACGCTGTCCTCAACTGCTTTCTACTCGACTCCCTTGTCCATTCGTCCCTCCCCATTGATCTCCCTCCTGCACTTATCCTTGCAAGTGGAACAAGTGCTACACCTCCTCCCTCACTACCATCCAGGGCCCTAAACAGTCCTTCCAGGTGAGGCAACACTTCACCTGTGAGTCTGTTGGGGTCATTTACTGTGTTCAGTGCTCCCGGTGTGTCCTCCTGTACATCAGTGAGACCCAACATAGACTGGGAGACCGCTTCACCAAGCATCTCTGCTCCATCTGCCAGAACAAGCTCGATCTCCCAGTGGCCACCTATTTTAATTCCACTTCCCATTCCATTCCGATATGTCCATCCATGGCCTCTTCCACTGCCGTGATGAGTCCACACTTAGGTTGGAGGAACAACACCTTATATTCCATTTGGGTACCCTCCAACCTGATGGCAGGAACATTGATTTCTCAAGCTTCTGGTAATGCCCCCCAACCCCCTCCCTCCTCTCCATTTCCCATCCCTTTTTCCCTCTCTCACCTCATCTCACCCATTAACTTCCCAGCTCTTTACTTCATCCCTCCCCCTCCAGGTTTCACCTATCACCTGATGGTTCTCTTTCCCCTCTCCCCACCTTTTAAATCTACTCCTCAGCATTTTTTCTCCAGTCCTGCTGAAGGCCTGAAATATCGACTGTACTTTTTTCCATAGATTCTGCCTAGCCTGCTGAGTTCCTCCAGCATTTTGTGTGGGTGGACTTATTTTCAAGGACTCTTCATCTCATGTTCTTGAAATTTATTTCTTAGTTATTTATTATTTTGTTTGTTTTTTTGTTTTCTTTGTTTTTACTGTGAATAGGCAACAGACGGCACTTAATTATGAGCAAAGAGGAAATCCTAAACAGATGGATGGAATATATAAAAGAACTATTTGAAGACCAAAGAGGAGAAAAACTGAACATAAAGAAGAATCTTGAAGGACCTAGCATTCTAAAATCAGAAATTCGAGCAGCCATAAATAAAACAAAACGTAACAGAGCAACTGGTCCAGACAACATCGCTGTTGAAATGATACTAGCCTTAGAAGATTTTGGAATAGAGAAAATAACAGAAATAGCAAATGAAATCTATGATCATGGGAGATACCTGATGATTTAAGTAAATCAGTGTTCATCACACTTCCAAAGAAAGAGGGAGCAACACAATGTGAGTTACATCGTACAATAAGCCTGATGAGTCATGTGGCAAAAATTATTCTCAGAGTAATCATGATGAGAGCAAGACTCTGTATAAAACCAGAAATCAGTAAAGAACAATGCAGCTTTGTGGAAAATACTGGAACCAGAAATGCAATTTTCATGCTTCAGATGATCTGTAGACAAGCCATCCAGGTACAAAAAGACATCTACCTATGTTTCATCGACTATACAAAAGCTTTTGACACTGTCGGACACCAAGGCCTCTTGGAAATGCTTCAAGATCTTGACATAGATGGGAAAGATATACGTTTCTTAAGAAACTTATATTGGGACCAAACAGCATCCATCAGAATAGAAGGAGAAGTGAGTGAGTATGTGAATATCATGAGAGGAGGCAGGCAAGGCTGTGTCATTTCACCCGACTTATTCAACCTGTATAGTGAAAATATCCTGAGAAGTATCAAAGACATCAAAGGATTCACAACTGGAGGTCATAATATAAACAACATCAGATATGCTGATGACACCGTACTAATAGCTGATTCAGAAACAAAACTATCGTGGCAGCAGAAAGTAATCACAGAGGCCTCTCAATCAATACCAAGAAGACAGAAAGCATAGAAACATAGAAACATAGAAAATAGGTGCAGGAGTAGGCCATTCGGCCCTTCGAGCCTGCACCGCCATTTATTATGATCATGGCTGATCATCCAACTCAGAACCCAGCCTTCCCTCCATACCCCCTGACCCCTGTAGCCACAAGGGCCATATCTAACTCCCTCTTAAACATAGCCAATGAACTGGCCTCAACAGTTTGCTGTGGCAGAGAATTCCACAGATTCACCACTCTCTGTGTGAAGAAGTTTTTCCTAATCTCGGTCCTAAAAGGCTTCCCCTCTATCCTCAAACTGTGACCCCTCGTTCTGGACCTCCCCAACATCGGGAACAATCTTCCCGCATCTAGCCTGTCCAATCCCTTTAGAATCTTATACGTTTCAATCAGATCCCCCCTCAATCTTCTAAATTCCAACGAGTACAAGCCCAGTTCATGCAGTCTTTCTTCATATGAAAGACCTGCCATCCCAGGAATCAATCTGGTGAACCTTCTTTGTACTCCCTCTATGGCAAAGATGTCTTTCCTCAGATTAGGGGACCAAAACTGCACACAATACTCCAGGTGTGGTCTCACCAAGGCCTTGTACAACTGCAGTAGTACCTCCCTGCTCCTGTACTCGAATCCTCTCGCTATAAATGCCAGCATACCGTTCGCCTTTTTCACCGCCTGCTGTACCTGCATGCCCACTTTCAATGACTGGTGTATAATGACACCCAGGTCCCGTTGCACCTCCCCTTTTCCTAATCGGCCACCATTCAGATAATAATCTGTTTTCCTATTTTAAGCATGGTCATCTCCAGAAAGACAAACATCCCACAATGTGTGATCAAGATTGCAAATACAAACATCAAACAAGTCAACAAATTCAGATATCTTGGCAGCCAAATAACAAGTGATGGCAGGTGTGACACAGATATCAAATACAGAATAGAAATGGCGAAAGAAGCTTTCCAAAAAATGAAGACCATGTTAACAGACAGAAAGATGAGCACGTACACTAAAAACAGAATACTGCAGTGCTATATTTATTCTATCCTGACTTATGGAAGTGAATGCTGGACCATTTCCCCAGTAATGGAAAAGAGACTAGGAGCAGCTGAATTATGGTTCTACAGGAGAATGTTAAAAATATCACGGACCACACACACATCAAATGAAGAAGTTCTCAGAAGAACCCAAGCAGTTCAATCACTCATACCAACAATAAGAGAAAGACAACTCAGATTCCTAGGACACATCATGCAGAAAGATGAACTAGAAAAACTCATACTCTCTGGAAAGATTGAGGGGAGCAAACCTAGAGGAAGACCTCGGCTTATGTACATCAAAAGCATAGCCAGATGGCTACACATCGAGGAAATGGAAGTCATCCAAAGAACGAGGGATAGATCTGTATGGAAAACCATGGTCACCAACGTACACATCGGATATGGTACCTGGACAGACTGTGAATACCTGCAAGAAAATGAATCTCAGGGTAATGTATGGTGACATATACAGTATATCCTTTGATAATAATTTAACTTTGAACTTTGACCTTGAACTTAGGAAAAAAAGGCCAACCTGAGTACAAAGTGATCAATACAGTCATAGTGTTGCTGTAGAGATAAGGGTTGTGCAGTTGTTTCAAGAACCGAATGGATGAAAGAAGGTAGGTGTCCTCTTGAACCTGGTAGTGTAGGATCTCAGGCTTCTGTAGCTCGTGCCTGCTAGTAGCTGCTAGAAGATGGCATGGCCTGGATGATGGGGATCATTGATGACGAACATTACCTTCCTTAAAGTCAAAGTGAAAGAAAAGTTTATTGTTGTCTGCACAAGTACATGAATACACTGATGTCATTTTATTTATTTAGTAATACAGCGCAGAGTAGACCCTTCTGGGCCTTCGAGCCATGCCGACCCTGCTACCCCTGACAACTCCAATTAACCCTAAACTCTTCACAGGACAATTTACAATGACCAGTTAACCAACCAGTATGTCTTTGGACTATGGGAGGAAACCGGAGTATTCGGGCAAACCCACGCATTCAGTGGGGAGGACGTACAGAGACTCCTTCCCCACAGTACCAGAATTCATTTTGAACTCCGATACCTTGAGCTGTAATAGTGTCGTGCTAACCCCTCCATACTATGGTGCCCAATAGAAACCTCACTTGCAGCGCATACACAACATTCACAAGAGAAATATAAGCATAAATTATAGAGTACTTTTTACAGGAAAACACAACTAAGACAAAAATAAAATCTACTTGAATGCCAAATGCTCATAAGATTGCTAGCAGGAATTACCAGCCTTGGGGTCCACTGACCCCTCGGCTAATGGTAGGGGTCCTCGGCATAAAAATGGTTGGGAACCCCTGCTAGAGATGGGTACTGAGCTAGTTGGTTTAAGAACTCAGCAGTTGAAGGGAAGTAGTTGTTCTTGAACCTGGTGGTGTGGGACCTCAGCTTTCCGTACCTCCTGCCTGATGGGAGCTGTGAGAAGGTGGCACGGACTGGGTGGTGGGGATCTTGGATGATAGATATTATCTTGTTGAGGCAGCGTCTCCTTGATGGTGTGGTGGACATCATCTCAACCAGGATGGGTAGAAGAGAAGCATTGAAGAACTCACTGGGGCAGAGTCCACAGGCTCACAACCTTCCCCCTCACCATTCTAAATGCTCTCTCACTTATCAACAGATTCTTGCTCTTTGTTTTTGATTCGAGGCTGAGGCAATAGCCACCCTGTATCAACCCTGACAAATCCTTATATGTTTCAGTATGATTGTTTCTCACTCTTTGAAGGCCTGGAGGTATGAAATTTTAAAAAAATAACATTGAAGAAGGAACAGGGCCTCTCTGCCAGACTGGGCCCGGCTGAACTGATGGGATCACCATGACCTCGTTTGCACATCTGATGATCCTGCTAGATCCAGTTCAAATCGAATCTTCAAGTTCGCTGATGACACAACTACAGAGAAGAGGTAGAGCGGCCAGTACAATGGTGCGAGCACGACAACTTGAGTCTCAACATGGAGAAGGCCAAAGGGACAATTGTGGACTTTAGGAAGGCACAGCCTGACCACTGCATAGACATGGCTCCACGTTTCTGAGAGTGCACATCACGGACGATCTCACCTGGTCCCTCATCACCACCTCTTCAGTCAAGAAAGCACAGCAGTGTCTCCGCTTCCTGAGGCAAGTGAAGCTACCCCCCCCCACCCCCCATTTTTACCAAATTTTACAGGAGTACCATCGAGTGTTCTGACAAGCTAGTAGTGGAATTGCAAGGTAACTGACTACAAACCCCCATAAAGGATTGTAAGAACTTCTGAGAGGATTGACAGGGTCTCTCTTCCACCGAGTAGAGATAACTCTCAGGAGAACTGCTTACGCAGGGGTCTCTGCATTGTCAATGATCCCTCCCATTCGTCCAACTATCTCTTTGAGAACCCCCCCCCCCTCCAAATCAGGGAGGAGGTACCTTAGTATTAGGACAAGAACTGTTAGGATGAGAAACAGCTTTATCCCCCAAGCTGCAAGACGACTGAACTCCCTGCCACCACCAAAGTTTTATCATGGATGAAGTGCCATTAGTGTTACATTGTTTATTTTTAACTTGTATCATATATGCACCTCATTATTTGAAGCTTATTTTGTGGTAATGTTATATTTGTGGTAATTTACGTGCAATGTGTGTGACTTATGTGTTACATATACTGGTCCAGAGGAACATTGTTTTGTTTGCTGGTATATGTGTGTACGTTTGAATTACAATAAACTGAACTTGAACTTGAAAGTATTTCCCTGGCTTCTCACCTCAGGACTTGAAAGAGACTGCGACAAAGTCTGAGTCATGATTTGGGAAGCAATTTGATCTGTTTGTGCCAAAATCAAAACAGAACTGCAAGGCTTTGCACCCATTCCCTGGCACAGGGCCCACCCAGTGATCTCAGCCCTGATACTGCCAGTTTGAAGGTGGCGCAGACCCTTGAGGGGCTGTTGTCTGTATCATTCCCCGACGGTTGCTAGGAGATTTCTCAGCAGCGGTGAATGGCCTTGAGATTTATGTGGTACTCTTTGTGTCTCAAGGCACGACTCTCAAGTTACATCTTGGTAGAATGCAAGAACTACCACAACCAATCAGTGGGCAGAAAACTCACAAAATGTGTTAATGGCTGGGTCACTTCTTGTGATGTGAGTTTAAGAATTAATTTGGGTATACTAGAATTAGAATTGGTTTTGGTTTATAATTGTCTCATGTACCAAGATACAGCGAACAGCCCGTCTTACACACTATTCATACAAATCAGATTATTACTCAGAACATTGAGGTAGAACAGAGTAAAACAACAGCAAGGATGAGTAAAGTGTTACAGACACAGAGAAAGTGCAGCACAGGTAAACAATAAAGAGCAAGACCATAATGAGATAAATAAATGAAGTTCCCTGACCAGGTCATGGTGATGCGAGCACCAAATCCTAACCCCGGCAGATAGCAATGCAGGCCCCTTTACCTCAGAGAGGTGTAACATGAGAACTGACTATTTGGCAGCCTGTTTATTTATTTAAACCCTATTTGGATTAATGTACTTTTTCTGTAAATGCCTGCAAGAAAATGAATTTCAACCTACTATATGGTAACATGGATGACCTTTGAAAATAACTTTACTTTGAACTTTGAATTTTGAAGGCACAGTGCAAGCTCTCAGACAATGGAATCTGCAGCCACAGGCAATCTGCTGGAGGGACTCAGCAGGGCAAGCAGAATCTGTGTGGAGCAAGAGAGGAGAAGTGAAACCTGGTGTAGGGTTTCAACCTGAAAAATTGGCAATTCCTTTCTCCCCACAGATACTGCTCAACCCAATGAGTTCCTTCAGCTACAAATTTACAAGACTTGGGTCAGGGCTGCGGCTGATGCCTTCAACTTTCTGTTAGGACACACTCAGGGATTTCTTTCCATGACCGTGACCATGACCTCTGCTGGAGGAACGAACTGAAACTGTAAGGAAAAAGTCTCAAAATAACAAAAAGGAAGGAAACTGCAACATCAGTGAGGCCTACAGATGTTAATGAGGCTTACAGATAAGTCACAGGCCTTCAGGGACTACAACGCCTCATGATGAATCTAAGGCAACTGAGACAATAGATTTGGCAAAAAGACTAGTGGCATATATAACATAGAATATAGCTTTTGTATCTTCTGCTCAATGGAAGAGAGGAGAAGAGAAAATGTCCAGGATGAATGGGGTCTTTGGTTATGTTGGCTATTTTACTGAGGCAGTAAGAAGTGTAGACAAACAAACCACATCTTAATCACAAACATGAGAAAATGTGGAAATCCAAAGCAACACACACAAAATGCTGGAAGAGCTCAGCAGGCCAGGCAGCATCTATGGGAAAAAAATTGAACATCCCTCTTCTGTTCTTCCGCGCACCCCACCCCTCACCCACCTCCAAGAATAAGTCTAAGGAGCACACTAACTTATTTGTCATGAAGATTGAGACTAAATGGTGTTCCTCTGACAGAAGTTCAGTGATGGTCCAAGTGCTGAGGGAAAGACAGACACGAAATGAACAGATCTATGAGTTTTTATAAGAACTGTACAGAACAAAGGAGAATAATAAACACCCGGCCAACAGGGCCACTGACTAAAATCTCTCAAACTAACCAAAAACTAATGTTGCCGTTGTGGCTAAGGGCAGTAACCTAGATAATACAGCTTCTTTAACTCATTCCTCTTCTTCCCCGGAACGTGGACTATGGTAATCAGGGAGCGTTGTCGTCACCACGCTTCGCTCAGGATTTGACAAGACTGAAACAAAAGGAAAGGAGTTAAATTCAATTACAAAGAAACCCTAATTAGCCGAAATGTCGGCTTTCTCATGTGTGTGATTGCCGTTTTCCTTCAGCACCCAGATTCCGCATCAGTGTCCACCTTTGTAAAATCCTCCCATGTTACTACCCTTGCCGTGCGCACCAGGACAAATCTTCAACGTTCCCCAGATTCCCCAGAGGGTATAGATATGGTAAGTGCGAGCAGACTTTTACCCAATCTAGACCCTCTGAGATTGGGTGAGACTAGAACTAGAGGTCAGTGGTTTAGGGTGAAAGGTGAAATAATTGAGGGGAATTTGAGGGAGTGATGCAAGTGTGGAACAAACAGGCAGAAGAAGTAGTGGTTCGGAGGAGTTTGGACAGGTACATGGATGGGAGGGGTGTGGAGGGGTATGGTCCAGGTGCAGGTCGATGGGAGAAAGCAGAATAACAGTTCAGGACAGTCTAGATTGTCCCAGAGGGCCTGTGGTACTCAATGACTCCATGACTCTATTCCAAGATTTGGATTCTCCTCTTCCTCCCTCTGTCTTCAGGTGAAACACGCCTCAACTCCTTCCGCAAAGCAACAAAGTTGACATTGTTTGTCAGGGAGAATGAACCTGATTCTAATTTTGGCCAGCCGCTCAACTATCTGCCTTGCTACCTCCTCATGTGGCTCATTACTAACTTAGTTTCTTATGAAGCTCAGTGGGATAGTTCTGCTGCAGGAACTGCAATACAAATGCAGGTTGTTGTTGCTGCTCCGAGACCCTCTAAAGATTCTGCTCTGCAAACTCCAGACTACCCAGAACTGGCCCTTTAACTCGAGTTCAGGTAAAGTACAAACAGTGTTTGAATTAATACGTGTTGCTAACAAAGCACAATGAATAATGTCATACTTTGGATGAAAGTGTTTCTGCTCTCTTGGGCAAGTCGACCTGGGATGATGATTATTCTGACCTCAGGAAAACACATCTCAGCCGGGCGGTGGGAAACGAGAATCAGCAATGGATGCGAGTGAAGGGAAAGAGAATTTGAGAGCATTGTGTCGTCGTGCTCACACACTTAGTGTGCATCTGTGTGTTTGTGCGTGAGTGAATGTGTGTGTGTGTGTGTGTGTGTGTGTGTGAGAGAGAGTGTGTGTGTGTGTGCGCGCGCGCGTGAGAGTGAGTGTGAATGTGTGTGCAAGAGAGTGTGTGTGCGCATGAGACTGTGTGTGAGTGTGTGCATGCACGAGAGGGTGTGCATGTGCAAGAATCTGTGCGCGTGAGTGTGTGTGTGCGAGAGTCTGTGTGAGTGTGTGTGTAAGAGAGTGTGTGAGTGTGAGTGTGTGTGCAAGTGTGTGTCCGTGCATGAGAGTGTGTGTGTGTGCACAAGAATCTGTGTGTGCGCGAGAGTGTGTGTATGAGAGAGTCTGTGTGTGTGTGTGTGTGTGTGTGTGTGTGTGTGTATGAGAGAAAATGTGTCCATAAGAGAAAATACGTGTGTCTGTAGAGAGAGAATGTGTCTATGGAGAGAGTATGTCTGTAGAGAGAGGGTGTGTGTGTCTCCAAAGAGAGAGTATCTGTGTCCAGTGAGAGAAAGTGTGTGTGTCTGTACAGAGAGAGAGTGTGTGTCTGTAGAAAGAGAGTGTGTGTGTGTGCGTGTCTGTAGAGAGAGTGTGTGTGTGCGTAGAGAGGGAGTGTGTGTGTTTGTGTCTGTAGAGAGAGAGTGTGTGTCTTGTTACGAGAATACACATAAAATTAAGATGTTTGCTGGCCTGGGCTAGCATCAGTGGCATCAGCAGTTGGTCTGCCACCTGCCCTCAGGGGAAGGAGAGATAAGGAACAATGGAGCAGCGTCTGGAGATGTGTAATGAAGGGATGTGGGAGGGAGAGCTGTCTGGAGCGGCTCCCCCCTTTGAACCCTGAACTGTTTGAAGTGATGGACAGGCGATACCCCAGCAGGGGGATAAAAAGGGACAGGTTCGCTAAGACAGACACATGCCACCCGAGGTAACGAGACCCTGGAAGCGGTACGCTTCTCACGAGTGGGTGAGAAGTGCCAGACAACGACCAGGGTGGAAAGGTACGATCAGCGGGAACCCGGTGTGTGTCCGCCCTTGCCTGGGTGCCGGGTTCACTGCAGAGGATCGACCGCATCTGGAGGAGGGGTCACAGTCGGTGACCTCAGGTGACATCACCAAGGACCTGCCCAAATGCTGTTTGTGAGCCATCCCGCTGGTCTGTGAGTGAAGCAGTGTTCTGAATGATCAGTTGTTCCTATTCTATGTCTCTCTTCCCCCACGTTGTCCACCGCCATGGCAACGATTACTGCGAACTGAACTACAAACTGGACTGAACTTTGAGTCATTTTGAAATTGGTCATTTACCCCTAGACAACGATAGAGCTTGATTGATGCTGTTATCTTAATTCTGTGCACATGTGTGGTTATCATTGTTGAATTGTTGCATTTATTATCCTTTCGATTACTGTGTTGCTTGTTTCTTTAATAAAACTTTCTTAGTTCTAGTACTCCAGACTCCAACTGAGTGATCCATTTCTGCTGGTTTGGCAACCCAGTTACGGGGTACGTAACAGTCTGTAGAGAGTGTGTGTGTCTGTAGAGAGAGAGTGGTGTGTCTGTAGAGAGAGAGAGAGAGAGTGTAGAGAGAGAGTGTGTGTGTCTGTAGAGAGAGAGAGAGTGTGTGTCTGTAGAGAGAGAGTGTGGGTCTGTAGAGAGAGAGTGTGTGTGTCTGTAGAGAGAGAGTGTGGGTCTGTAGAGAGAGAGAGAGTGTGTGTCTGTAGAGAGAGAGTGTGGGTCTGTAGAGAGAGAGTGTGTGTGTCTGTAGAGAGAGAGTGTGGGTCTGTAGAGAGAGAGAGTGTGTGTCTGTAGAGAGAGAGTGTGGGTCTGTAGAGAGAGAGTGTGTCTGTAGAGAGAGAGTGTGTGTGTGTCTGTAGAGAGAGAGTGTGTGTCTGTAGAGAGAGAGTGTGGGTCTGTAGAGAGAGAGTATGTGTCTGTAGAGAGAGTGTGTGTGTGTGTAGAGAGAGTGTGTGTGTCTGTAGAGAGAGAGTGTGTCTGTAGAGAGAGAGTGTGTGTGTGTCTGTAGAGAGAGAGTGTGTGTCTGTAGAGAGAGAGTGTGTGTCTGTAGAGAGAGTGTGTGTGTGTGTGTGTGTAGAGAGAGTGTGTGTGTCTGTAGAGAGAGTGTATGTCTGTAGACAGAGAGAGTGTGTGTAGAGAGAGAGAGAGAGAGTGTGTGTGTGTGTAGAGAGAGTGTGTGTGTGTCTGTAGAGTGTGTGTAGAGAGAGAGTGTGTGTTTGTGTAGAGAGAGAGTGTGTGTGTGTGTGTGTGTGTAGAGAGAGAGAGTGTGTGTGTGTAGAGAGAGAGAGTGTGTGTGTGTGTGTGTAGAGAGTGTGTCTGTAGAGAGAGAGAGTGTGTGTCAAGTCAAACTAGAGTTTCTCGAAAGTATTGGGACCTAGAGGCAAAAGAAAATAAAATTTAAAAGTAATAGCAAGAATCCACTGATAGACGGGATGGAACCGGCTGCCTGAGTGTTGCTTCTGCCCGGAACATCGGGGTGACCCGGCAGCATCACAGCGGCAGTCCGGGAGCAGCGTTGGAATCTGTGGTAAGATGCTGAACTTTAAATACCTAGAGAGACTGTTTCAGGGCAAAGAGCACTGCTGTCACCGTGCTTTGGGTTAGCGCTAGCTTCACGTCACGGGGATCATTGCGCGCAGGAGCTTCTGGGAAATGGTGCGACGTTTAAGACGAGCTCGGGAACCTTCGGGAAGGGTCGCCCAGTTTGTAAAGGTAAAGGTCTATTAGGAAGCGGAGAGGTGGCGTTCGAATCCGTCTACAAAGTCCTGAGTGGTAGCCAGTTTTTTCATCTAGTGACTAGTGACTAGTGACTAATGTTTAATGACTAATGTCTAATGGCTAATGGCTAATGGTTGATGGAACTAATGGAACTATCAACCTGCCGCACTTGTGAAAAATAAAAGGAGGGAAAAGGAAAAGTTGTTTGGTCATCGAGTGGAATCCAGTTAAAAAACTTTCGGGTAGACGCATTCAATCCCTTTCAAGTGGGGAAGCTGTACATGTTCAAAGAAGAAAAAGAAATCCGACTTGACAGTGAAAAAACTGGTTGACCAGGAAACAGAAATCTGGGAGCTTTGAGCTGGAACAGCAGGAGCAATAACCTGGAATCCTGAGAAAGGAAGAAAATCAAGTTAAGATAAAACAACATCAAAGCATCATTAGAAAGTTGTACTTACCTTCTCACCTGTGAACAGCCTGCAGAGGAAATCAAACATGGCTGATCAAGCTATTGGGAAATCAGCTGAGCAACTCAAGGTAGAGCGAACGACAGCAAAAAGATTATTTTCTCATCTGGTCAACAGTATTACCAGGGCCTATGAAGACATGTCTGAAGAGGAGCTTGGAGTCAGTTTCAATAAACTCACAACAGAAGCCGAGAAAGCCATAGAAGCCAGTGATGATGTGGAGTCCGGACTCATTGCAGAACTGGAGGTGGAGCTGAACACAGAGGAAGTTGCTGTGTTAACTGAACAGCAAAAAGCCGACCTGGCAAAGACGGCAAACGAGTGTGATTTGAAACTAAAGGAGGTCAGAAGCCTAATCCAGGAGACTCTTTGGACCAACTTTGGAAATGTTGAATTGTTCACAGCACTACAAGCAGCAGAGGATGAATGTGAAAACGTCGCTGCTGCACACCCCAATGGCAACCAGGAGGCGTATGAGTTCATGCTTAACCACCCGCAAGGACTGGTAAAGACAGCGAAGGAGGTGCATGGTCGGTGGAATCGATGGATCCCACCAGGGGATCAGAAGGACCTTCAGAGTCACCTTAAGGGGCTCGAACCCCACATCCCCAAGATGGTTTCCAAGAAGGGCCACTTCATACAGGCAAAGAGAAAGGAGGATGACTGAAGACTAACACCAACGGCGTTGGGCTTTTCCTCCAATTTTCCCACACCAGCCATCAGATTGAAACCGACGGCCCTTCCCAAGTTTACTGGCAGCAAACGTGATTTTCACAGGTGGAGAAAGGACTGGGAAGCACTCCAGAGGCAGAGAGAGCCAACCGGTTCAAGAGAGGTGAAAAAGGTTCAATTACTGGACAGTCTTGATGACAAAATCAGAAGAGACCTTTGCCTCACTACTTATAACACCGCAGATGACATCTCCCGTGTACGAGAAAACCGCTATGGAAATCAAATGTGCATTGCTATTGAAATAGTGGAAGAGTTACAGAAAATAACTGTCAGAAGTCATCAGTCACAGAAAATAGTGGAATTAATTCAAGCTGTGGAGAAGGCGCTTCAAGACTTGAGTGACCTTGGAGACACGGGTGCTATCAAAAATCCACTGGTGACAAAATCAATTGAAAGTAAACTTCCAGAAAATCTCAAAAAGGAATGGCTGGTCTATGTCGCTGACAGGAGAATTGCTGTGGCACCAGATAATCAGTTTGACAGTCTCTTGGAATTCCTCAAAGGGCAAGAGAGCATATATGAGCAGCTCGAGCAACTGAGGGATGAAGAGCCAAGCAGAAGAGAAACCAGAGATGAGCCAAGACATGCCAGAACCAAGTCTACCAAGTCAGGCGATGACCATGCAGGGTGTGTAGTCTGCGGTGATGGAAAGCACGAAAGGAAGTTCTACTCTTGCAAACAGTTTCGAGTGCTAAAGCTACCAGAGAAAAAGGCCGCAGTAAGAAAGTTGGGGGCATGCAAGAGGTGTCTCGAGGTTCATGATGACAGTTCATACTGCAAACCCGCCTGTCTGTGTAAAAACCAAGACTGCAAGGATAAGCATACTCCTGAGCATCATTACTCTCTGTGTCCCAATGCTGAAATAAAGGAAAGCAGCACAGGTCAGAAAAAGAGCAGATTTGGTCCAGAGGAAGATAAAGGCAGGAAGAAATATACAGAGGATCAAGAGGAGTTCTTCAGCAAACTTTCACCAGAACAGGCCAAACAATGTCATGATGTACAAACCCAATTTCCAGAAAAGTTAGTCCTGACGAAGGGTCTCGGCCTGAAACGTCGACTGCACCTCTTCCTACAGATGCTGCCTGGCCTGCTGCGTTCACCAGCAACTTTTATGTGTGTTTCCAGAAAAGTTGGGATATTTTCCAAAATGCAATAAAAACAAAAATCTGTGATATGTTAATTCACGTGAACCTTTATTTAACTGACAAAAGTCCAAAGAAAAGATTTTCAATAGGTTTACTGACCAACTTAATTGTATTTTGTAAATATACACAAATTTAGAATTTGATGGCTGCAACACACTCAACAAAAGTTGGGACAGAGTTAAAATAAGATTGAAAAGTGCACAGAATATTCAAGTAACACCGGTTTGGAAGACTCCACATTAAGCAGGCTGATTGGTAGCAGGTGAGGTATCATGACTGGGTATAAAAGTAGCGTCCATCAAAGGCTCAGTCTTTGCAAGCAAGGATGGGTCGTGGCTCACCCCTTTGTGCCAAAATTCGTGACAGAATTGTTAGTCAGTTCAAAAGGAACGTTTCTCAACGCAAGATTCAGAGAATTTAGGTCTTTCAACATCTACAGTACATAATATTGTGAAAAGATTCAGAGAATTCAGAGACATCTCAGTGCGTAAAGGGCAAGGTCGGAAACCACTGTTGAATGTACGTGATCTTCGAGCCCGGCGGCACTGCCTAAGAAACTGTTACGCTACTGTGACAATTATAGCCACCTGGGCTCGGAAGTACTTCGGAAAGCCATTGTCACTCAACACAGTCTGTCGTTGCATCTAGAAATGCAACTTGAAACTGTATTATGAAAGAAGGAAGCCATACATCAACTCTATGCAGAAACGCCGGCAAGATCTCTGGGCCCGAGCTCATCTCAGAGGATGGAAAGACTGTGGAACCGTGTGCTATGGTCAGATGAGTCCACATTTCAGCTAGTTTTCGGAAAAAGCGGGCATCAAGTTCTCCGTGCCAAAGATGAAAACGCCCATCCTGATTGTTATCAGCGAAAGGTGCAAAAGCCAGCATCTGTGATGGTATGGGGGTGCATCAGTGCCCACGGCATGGGTGAGTTGCATGTATGTGAAGGTACCATTGACTCTGAGGCGTATATTAGGATTTTAGAGAGACATATGTTGCCATCAAGGCGACGCCTCTTCCCAGGACGTCCATGCTTATTTCAGCAGGACAATGCCAGACCACATTCTGCACGGGCTACAAGAGCGTGGCTTTGTAGACACAGAGTGCGTGTGCTTGACTGGCCTGCTGCCAGTCCAGATCTATCTCCTATTGAAAATGTATGGCGCATCATGAACAGGAGAATCAGACAACGGAGACCACGGACTGTTGAGCAGCTGAAGTCTTGTATCAAGCAAGAATGGACAAAATTTCCAATGGCAAATCTACTACAATTAGTATCCTCAGTTCCAAAATGATTAAAAAGTGTTATTAAAAGGAAAGGTGATGTAACACAATGGTAAACATGCCTCTGTCCCAACTTTTGTTGAGTGTGTTGCAGCCATCAAATTCTAAATTTGTGTATGTTTACAAAATACAATTAGGTTGGTCAATAAATCTATTGAAAATCTTTTCTTTGCACTTTTGTCAGTTAAATAAAGGTTCACGTGAATTAACATATCACAGATTTTTGTTTTTATTGCATTTTGGAAAATATCCCAACTTTTCTGGAAATGGGCTTTGTATTTTCAGCACTGTGAAAGGTAAATCGGGCCTTCTGGTGGAAAGTGGATTGCAAGAGCTGCCAGTGATTATGATGCTTCTCAAGGTCACAGCTAATGCTGGGCAAAAAAATCGGGATGTTAATTGACTTGGCTTCAGACACCAATTATATAACCCACAAGGCCGCAAGCAGACTGGACCTCAGAAGTGAGGAAATCACTCTCGTCGTCCATGGAGTTGGGGGGATGAAGGTTCAGGTGGAGACAAAGCGGTACCTTCTAAAAATCAGAGTAAACACTCCCAAGGGCACTCTCAAATCACACCAATTGGTTTGTTATGGACTAGACAGCATTGCAAATGTCACAAATATGTGACACCGAAGCAACTGCAGAAATTCTTCCCAGACATACCGCTTGACAAACTTGTGAGACCCAGAAAAATAAATTTACTCATAAGCCATAGAGAAGGTCAGCTAGCGCCTCAGAGAACCAGAGCTGTTGGATACCTCGTGCTGTGGGACAGCCCACTGGGTAGACGGTCGGAGGAGCACGTCCTAATCTCTTTGAGGAGCTGTCTGTGTCGGCCCACATGTCCAAGACACATTTTGCAAGGTCAATGGGAGCGGCTGCTGTACAGTACGAGGAGCTCACCAGCAGAGTCCCAGAGCAACTTCCACCAAACAAACAGGATGGCATCAAGCTCCAGGAGTCAGGTACTTCAAGCACCAACTGGGACTTCCTAGAGCGGTGAAAGTGGGATAGTATTGGTGCAGCATGCGAGCCAAAATGCGGAGGTTGCCGCTGTGGAAACTGCCAGCCGGGCGGGAAAGGAATGACTCTTGCTGAGGAGAGGGAACTTGAAGTTGTAAGAAGAGGCCTCACCTATGTCACAGGTGACCGCCACAGCAAGGAACCACATTGGCATGCCAGATATCCTTGGTTAGAAGATCCAGCTTCCTTGCCAAACAATAAAAGAACAGTCGAGGCTACATTTCTCAGGACAGAAAAGCAACTAGCCAAAGAACCCGAGTGGAAAGCTGCCTACACTGTTCAAGTGCATGAGATGGTCGATCGAAGGGCTGTAATGAGGTTGTCCAAAGACACGGTCATCAACTGGAACGGGTCAGTCTGGTACGTGAGTCATCTTATTGCTCCGAACCCGCACTCTGTCACGACCCCAGTGGGACTCGTGTGAAACAGCAGCCAAAAGTTCAGAGGCGTGAGCTTGAACGACCAGCTAATGAAGGGGCCAGATGTCCTCAACCAGATTCGCACTGTCCTACTCAGATTCAGGGGTGGAGTATACGCTGCCCTGGGTGACATAAAAAGATGTACAATTCGGTTTGGTTGGAAGAGCGAGAAGTGCACCTACATAGATTCCTCTGGCGAGACTCCGAGGACGAGGAGCTGGGGGAATATGCAATCACAAGAGTGAACATCGGAGATAAACCAGCAGGGTGCATTGCGCAGCTAGCAATGTGAGAAACTGCTAACCTCCCTCCTTTCACCCACCTCAAAGAGGAGCATCAGGTGCTCCAAAACGACAGCCACGTTGATGACATTCTCACATCCCGTAATAACCTTGACCAGCTGAAATCCATCACAGCAAATGTGGAGCAGATCCTGAAGGCCGGAGGTTTCGAGCTCAAGCCTTGGGTCTTTTCTGGGCAAAGTGGGAGGAAAGAGTGCAATGACAAGCTGGAGAAGTCCAAGGCAGAAACCATGGTCTTGCCAAACCAAATGCACGATGATGACAACAAGGCACTTGGCCTGGGCTACATAGTAAAGGAGGACAAGCTCCATATCATGATTGCAATCAATTTCTCGAAGAGAAAGAGAAAAATGAGACTTGGCCAAGACCTTCTACAAGAGCAAATCAGAGACCAGACGCCAAACCCCCTGACATGAAGAGAACTGCTCAGCCAAGTATCAGGGCTGTATGACCCAGTTGGGCTGGTAACTCCTGCTAAGCAGAAGGGAGCTATTCTGATACGAAGGGTGTTCCAGGAGGCAAAGGGCGAAAGGTGTCCAGTCAAAGACACGTGGGACATAGCACTCTCAGATGGCCTCAGGGAGGATGCAATCAAGCTCTTCGAGGAGTACATCAACTTAGCAAGGTAAAGTTCACCAGGGCACTGACTCCCCCATGCTTCACTGAGGAACCCTGGGCAATCACGTTCTCTGATGGAAGTGATCACGCCTACGGAGCAGTGATGTATCTAAGGTGGAACTCGGACCAGGGCTCAGTCGTCAGGCTGGTGGAATCTAAAGCCAGATTAACTCCCTTGGATCACAAAGGTAGCATCGGCTATGATTTATAATATTATTATGAAACTTAGGAAAGCTCCATTTGATAAGATTAGGGTAGATTGGGAACAGGAATTGGGGCTTACCATTTCTGTGGATGATTGGGGGCAGATTTTACAATTAGTTAATACTTCCTCTATTTGTGCTAAACATTCCCTAATTCAATTTAAAGTTGTTCATAGAGCACATATGTCCAAAGATAAGTTAGCGCGTTTTTACTTGCATATTAATCCTTTTTGTGATAGATGTTCGGGGCAGATAGCCTCTTTAACTCATATGTTTTGGTCTTGCCCTACTTTGGAAACTTTTTGGAGAGACATTTTTAATATTATTTCTAAGGTATTAAATATAGATATCTCTCCTCACCCTATTACTGCTATCTTTGGACTACCTAAAATTTCTAGTAATCTTTCTCCTTCAGCCCGTAGAATGATTGCATTTCTTACTTTAATGGTGAAAAGATGTATTTTACAACATTGGAAAGAGCTTAATGCTCCAACTACCTTTTTTTGGTTTTCTCAGACGATTTTATGTTTGAATTTGGAGAAAATTAGAAGTAACCTTTATGATTCTTCATTTAAATTTGAACAGATTTGGGGATCTTTTATTCGATATTTTCACTTAATGTAATATATACCCTTCTTGTTTTTTTTCACTGTTTTTAATGCAGGTCGGGATTGAGGACGTGATTTTAAGTTTAACTCTGTTTGGTTTCAAGTTAGCCCATTGCTTTGCTTTGCTTTTAGTTAGTTGCACGGTGGGTTTTTTTTGGGGTTTTTTTTTCTTTTTTTCTATTGATATATATATAAAATTTAGTATACTATTATGTTATCTTGGTTTCTTATGTTTAAATTACATTGTTTGTAGTATTTTTTTTGGTATTGATACCTTCTGTAATTTTATTATATTTTAACATTGTATTAATGTTTATATGGCTTACCTTTTGGTATACTTATTCAATAAAAAGATTTAAAAAGAAAAGAAAGGATCACAAAGGTGATGCTGTCAAAGCAGAGATGTGTGGAGCAGTGTTTGCCTCACGCCTGAGAAAGTACTTTGAGCTGCATAGCTGAATCCAGGTTGGGAGGTGGTACCATATAGTTGATAGCCAAACAGTCCTCGGTGCAGTACAGCGAGAAAGCTATGGCTATCAAACATTCTTTGCAAATAGGATCGGAGAGATTCAAAACAGCACAGGGATCCAGGACTGGCGGTGGATTCCTGGTCCACAAAATATTGCTGATGTAATCACCAGAGGAGCCATCCCCTCAAGACCTGGATGAAGACTCAGAGTGGCAAAATGGGCCAAAGTTTTTGAGCAACACACATCAAAGTTGCTGATGAACGCAGCAGGCCAGGCAGCATCTCTAGGAAGAGGTACAGTCGACGTTTCAGGCCGAGACCCTTCGTCAGGACTAACAGAAGGAAGAGTGAGTAAGGGATTTGAAAGTTGGAGGGGGAGGGGGAGATCCGAAATGATAGGAGAAGACAGGAGGGGGAGGGATGGAGCCAAGGGCTGGACAGGTGATTGGCAAAAGGGATATGAGAGGATCATGGGACAGGAGGCCCAGGGAGAAGGAGAAGGGGGAGGGGGGGAAAAACCCAGAGGATGGGCAAAGGGTATAGTCAGAGGGTCAGAGGGAGAAAAAAGAGAGTGAGAGAAAGAATGTGTGTATAAAAATAAATAACAGATGGGGTATGAGGGGGGAGGTGGGGCCTTAGCGGAAGTTAGAGAAGTCGATGTTCATGCCATCAGGTTGGAGGCTACCCAGACTGAATATAAGGTGTTGTTCCTCCAACCTGAGTGTGGCTTCATCTTTACAGTAGAGGAGGCCGTGGATAGACATGTCAGAATGGGAATGGGATGTGGAATTAAAATGTGTGGCCACTGGGAGATCCTGCTTTCTCTGGCGGACAGAGCACAGGTGTTCAGCAAAGCGGTCTCCCAGTCTGCGTCGGGTCTCGCCAATATATAAAAAGCCACATCGGGAGCACCGGACGCAGTATATCACCCCAGTCGACTCACAGGTGAAGTGTCAAAGTTTTTGAGTTTGCCAGTGAAGGAGAGGCCGATGAAATCAGCCAAAGAACTAGCAGCCACTGCCAGGGAAAGCATCAATAAGTTGCAAAAGAAGGCATTTGTTGCTGCTTTGACAAGGGCTAAGGCAAAGAAACAAGAACCAGCACAAAAACAGTACCAGGTCAAAACAGAACAATGGAGACCACCTGCAGCGTCAGCCATCCGAAGCCTTGTGGACACCAAGTGGTTCAGTGTTCCAACTCGACTAGTCAAAACAGTTGCATGGATCTGGAGAGCAGCAAAATTGTCCATTGGACAAAATCAAGCTGTGGACAGTCCAGAGTGGGAGGCAGTTTCTTTTGCAGGAGTCATCTCAGTAAGGGAACCGGAAGATGCTTTAAGAGACATTTTTCTAGCAGCACAAGAGCGCGTAACCTTCCCGAGCACCATTACAGACAGGCTGGTAGTCTACAAAAACCAAGACTCTGGGCTGTTGGTTTGCGGTGGCCGAGTGCAAATCTTCAAAGAAGATCAAGTTGGTGTCCCCATCTTGCCCTATGATGCCTGGGTGTCCACACTGTTAACTCGGGAGGCCCACAGTGAGAGTCATGACGGAATGGCCAGAACCTTGCTCAAGATGAGAAAGAAAGGCGTGGGTCATAAGGGGGGAGGAAAATTGCCCGAAGAGTTGTCGATGGCTGCATGCTCTCCAGGAAGGCAAAAGCAAGGAAATGTCAACCAGTGTTGGGTGACTTGCCGCCAGAAAGAACTGAACCTGCTGCACCGTTCCAGTTCACAATGGTGGACCTCTTCGGACCCTACCAAGTAAAAGATGATGTCAAGGAAAGAGTAACAATGAAAGTCTGGGGAGTGGTCTTTTGCTGCATGGCCAGCAGAGCCACCCACACAGAGTTGGTAAACACCTTATCAACCGAAGGATTCCTGATGGCCTATCAAAGGTTCTCAGCAATCAGAAGACATCCAAGAAAGATCTGGTCAGATCCAGGCACCAATTTCATTGGAGCAAAACCAGTCTCGGAGGAGCTGTACAGATTCTTGGACAGCCTAAATGAAGCAGCCCTGCAGGAGACCGTAGCAAAAAGTGAAACGGAGTGGATGTGGAAAATCCATCCGCCTGATTCTCCACACAGGAATAGTGCTGCAGAAGCCGCTGTACGCATTGTAAAGAGAGCACTCCAGAGTCTTGGGAAGGAGTCTGGGCTCAGTTACAGCGAGTTCCAGACAACTCTTCACATACCAGCCAACCTTGCCAATGAGCGCCCAATTGACGCCAGGGTACAGAGCCGGGAAGACCGTATTCAGTATGTCACACCCAACACTCTTCTATTCAGTCGAGCATCTCAAAGTGGGGATTTCAAAACCTTTGACTTTTCCAGCTACCCCTACAAAAGACTCTGAGCAATGCAGTCAGAGGTGACCAAGTTCTGGAGGTGCTGGAGCCAACTCGCTGGTCCAAATTTGTTTGTCAGGAGCAAGTGGCATACTGCACAGAGAAATGCCACTGTTGGGGACATCATCTGGTTGTGACCAAAATGCACTGAGAGGACATTTCAAGCTTGGTAGAGTCGTCAATACTAATCCAGACAACAAAGGCATCGTGAGGGACGTCAACGTCAGGATCTTCCCAAGCTACAGTGTTCCTGTGACTAAAGCTCTGAAAGTAACAACGCATCCAAACTCTGATGGGAAAAAAGACAAGGATCTAAGCCACCATCCTTCACAGGGACGTCAGGCGGCTGGTGGAGGCATTAGGGGCATTGAAGAAACTCTTAGGTAGACACATGGGTGATAGAAAAATGGAGTGTTATGTAGAGAGAGAGTGTGTGTCTGTCGAGAGAGAGAGAGAGAGTGTGTGTGTCTGTAGAGAGAGTGTCTGTGTCTGTCGAGAGAGAGAGAGAGAGTGTGTCTGTAGAGAGAGAGAGTGTGTCTGAAGAGCGAGTGTGTGTGTCTGTCGAGAGAGAGAGAGTGTATCTGAAGAGAGAGTGTGTGTGTCTGTAGAGAGTGTGTGTCTGCAGAGAGAGTGCGTGTGTCTGTAGAGAGAGCGTGTATGTCTGTAGAGAGAGCGTGTGTGTCTGTAGAGATAGAGAGTATGTGTCTGTAGACGTGTGTGTGTGTCTGTAGAGAGAGTGTGTGGCTGTAGAGAGTGTGTCTATGTCTGTAGAGAGAGAGAAAGTGTTTGAGAAGAGTGCGTATGTCTGTAGAGAGAGATGTGTGTGTCTGTAGAGAGAGTGTGTGTGTCTGTTGGAGAGAGTGGGTGTGTCTGTAGAGACAGAGTGTGTCTGTAGAGAGTGCGTGTGTCTGCAGAGAGAGGGAGTTTGTGTGTGTGTCTATAGAGAGAAAGTGTGTGTCTGTAGAGATGAGTGTGTCTTTAGAGAGTGTGTGTGTCTGTTAGAGAGTGTGCGTGTCTGTAGAGAGAGTGTGTGTCTGTTGAGAGTGTGTGTGTCTGTCGAGAGTGAGTGTGTGTCTGTAGAGAGGGACAGGTTGTGTGTCTGTAGAGAGAGTGTGTGTGTCAATAGATAGATAGAGAGAGAGAGAGAGAGAGAGAGAGAGAGAGAGAGAGTGTGTTTTTCTGTAGAGAGAGTGTGTGTCTCTAGACAGAGTGTGTGTGTCTATCGAGAGAGAGAGTGTGTCTGTAGAGGGAGCATGTGTGAGAAAGAATTCATGTAACTGTAGTGTGTGTGTGAGAGAGAGAGAAGGTGTGTGCAAGAGGATGTACATGTGGGAGAGTGTGTATGTAGGAGAGAGAGAAAATGCGTGTGTGTGAGTGTGTGCGACAGACGGAGATAGTGTGTGCAAGGCAATTTGTATATATGTACATGAATATGCATATGAGTGTGTGCGTTTGTGTGCATGTGTGGGTGGATATGAGCATTTGAGTGTGTAGAGGTATTATAAGTGTATGCTGTACATGTGTGAGTGCTTAAATGTGAATGCTGACAAGTATGATGTGTGTATGTCTACTTCGATACATGTTTAACCCTGTGAATATGCACGGGAAACGTGTGTTTGTGTGTGTGTGTGTGTGTGTGTGTGTGTGTTTGTGTGTGTGTGTGTGTGTGTGTGTGTGTGTGGTTTATGTGTGTGACAGAGTGTTTGTGTCTGTGTGAGTGTGTGTGGGTGTACTAGTATGCTCCTCTGGTCTGTGAGAATGTGCAGGAGCACAAGAGACAGACAATCGGAAACCGTTCTCCCCCAGAGTGTGGTTAGACCCTGCAACACTGTGTTTGAGGGGGCACTGGAGGCACAGACTCGCACAGCTCTAAAGAAACACCTGGAAAATTCCTTGAATTATCAGTGTGGATCAAGGGGTCAAGGGGTTTGGTGTAAGCGGGCTTTTGATGGGACAGTACTGTGAAAGCTAAACAACTGCAGATGCTGGAAATCCAAGTTAAAGCTTGTTACTCTTTTATTCAGAATTCGATATTTGAAATTGTTTATTGTCATTCTTCAGTAAAGGAGAACGAAATGTACATTCTCATCAGAGAAATGCACATATTGTGCTTCCCTTTTCCTTATCAATGCTTATGGCTTCCTTTGCTGACTACTCAATTTCTCAATCCTCAGGCTTACAGCTTTATTTAGCAACATTTTATAAGCCTTTTCCTTTGATCTAATATAATCTCCAACTTTTCCTGACATCCACGGCTGGACCACCTATCCACCTGTGGGAAGTGTTTCATTGTAAACCATGCACTAATATATCTGTCAATGTGAAGCATTGTTTGCTGGCTTACTTGCATACTTCTGTAATTTATTTCAAATTTCCTGCCATTGTTCAGATTTGATGAGAGATGAAATGAAAGCACTTAGAATTTTGATATAAAATTCAGTTACATTACAATCTTTTTTCCATAAATGTAAATGTACATGTTTTTGTGTTTGTGTGTGTGAAAATGCTGATGTGTATATGCAGTGTGCAATTGTCTGTGTCCATGTGAAAGTGTGAATTAATATGAGAGTGTATACAGTATGTCTATGTGAGTGTATACAGTGTATACAAGTACATCTGTCTGTGTGTGTGTGAGTGTGTGCATATGTGTGTTTGTGCATGTCTGGGGGTCTGTGTGTGTGTGTGAGTGTGTGCATATGTGTGTTTGTGCATGTCTGGGGGTCTGTGTGTGTGTGAGAGTGTGTGCATATGTGTGTTTGTGCATGTCTGGGGGTTTGTGTGTGTGTGTGAGTGTGTGCATATGTGCGTTTGTGCATGTCTGGGGGTTTGTGTGTGTGTGTGTGAGTGTGTGCATATGTGTGTTTGTGCATGTCTGGGGGTTTGTGTGTGTGTGAGTGTGTGCATACGTGTGTTTGTGCATGTCTGGGGGTTTGTGTGTGTGTGAGCATGTGCATATGTGTGTTTGTGCATGTCTGGGGGTTTGTGTGTGTGTGAGTGTGTGCATATGTGTGTTTGTGCATGTCTGGGGGTTTGTGTGTGTGAGTGTGTGCGTATGTGTGTTCGTGCATGTCTGGGGGTTTGTGTGTGTGGGTGTTCATGCATCCCTGGGTGTGTGTGCTTTTGAGAGAGCATGAGCATGCTTGTGGGTGAGGTCGGTTCTTTGCAAACCTGTTATTTGCGCATGCATTTCTGAGTTTACACTTTTAATATGTGGTATTTTGAGTGCCTGAGTAGAGAGAATTTTCCTCTATGTGTGTCTATGTGTAGGTTTGTGTGTCTGTTTGTGTTTATATGTCCATATGTTTACGTGTGTGTCTACATATGAATCAATATGTGTCTGTCTGTGTGAGTGTGTGTGTGTGTGTGTGTGTATGAGTGTGTGTGTGTATGTGTGTGTATGAGTGTGTGTATGCATGTGTGTGTGTGTGTGTGTGTGTGTGTGAACCTGTCTGTCTGTCTATGTGTGTCTGTGCCCATGTGTATGTGTGTGAGTCTGTGTCAGTGCTGTAAGTGAATCTGTTTGTCTATGTGTCATGACCGTGTGTGTGTGTGTGTGTGTGTGTGTGTGTGTCTGTGTGTCTGTGTGTATATGCATGTGTGTTTGTGTCTGTGTCAGTGTGTGAGTGTGTGCATGTGTGTGAATCTGTCTATGTGTGTCTGTACCCGTGTGTGTTTGTGTGTGTGAGTGAGTGTGTGTCAGAATGTGCATATGTGTGTGTGTGAATCTGTCTGTCTATGTGAGTCTGTGTCCGTGTGTGCGCATATGTGTGTGTTCTGTTAATTTTCTGTCCACCCCATCTCCCTGCTACTCTGGGCCCATCTGTTTCTCTCCTCATTACGGACAGATTAGGAAACCCCGGATCTGGCTGATGCTGCTGAGATTTTCATTTCTCACTCTAAGTTTTGGCTCCTGCTTCTCCTGTGACCCAGGGGGCCCATTTGAAAGGAAGTGCAGTCCTTTTCCATCCAAGTGCTGCTGTCACAGGGAGTTCTAATGGAATAAGCTGACATTAATACAACAGATTTGATTCCATTTTAATTTGAATCAGTCTATGGGGAAGCTGTCGCCTTTGTGAATTATACTTTATATATAAAAAATGTTGGGTTGGCAGTTTTCCTTGGAACCCTCCTACCAGCACCAACACTCTGTGGAACATAGGGGCATAAATAGGGGTTTCAATTGGTGCTAAACATGGTCTGCAGATAGTGAGGCAGCTTTGAGGTGAGAGTGAAAGCCGTCATAGAGGGAGACGCACATTAGCTATGCTGAGAAGCTGCCCAGCGATTCAGAAACAAACATCTACAGACACATGGAATCAGGAATAAAAATTAGATTAGATTATGAGGACACTCAGTCCTCGTTTATTGTCATTTAGTAACGCGTGCATTAAGAAATGATACAATGTTCCTCCAGTACGATATCACAGAAACACAAGACAGACCAAGACTAAAACTGACAAAAACCACATAATTATAATATATAGTTACAACAGTGCAAAGCAATACTGTAATTTGATGAAGAGCAGACCATGGGCACGGTTAAAAAAAAGTCCCAAAGTCCCGATAGCCCCATCATCTCACGAAGACGGTAGAAGGAAGAAAAACTCTCCCTGCCATGAACCTCCAGCGCCACAGACTTGCTGATACAGCACCCTGGAAGCAGCCGACTCTGAGTCCGTCTGAAAACTTCGAGCCTCTGACCAGCCCTCCGACACCGAGCACCGAGCACCATCTCTGCCAAGCGCTTCAACCCCGGCCCCGGCCTCCAAGCAACAGGCCAAGCCAAAGATTCAGGGCCTTCTCCCCAGAGATTCTGGATCGCACAGTAGCAGCGGCAGCAAAGCGGGCATTTCAGGAGTTTCTCCAAATGTTCCTCCGTGCTTCTCATGTCTGTCTCCATCAAATCAGGATTGTGCATGGCATCCTACTTGACAGATAATAGATATTCATTCTGGAGTGGCCGCTGCCACTACAATAGCAAGCAGGGCTTTTCTCTTTGGAGTGAAGGACAGGGACAGGTGACTTGATAGAGGTGTACAAGACAATAAGAGGCATAGATTGAATGGACAAACAGACTTTTTCCCAGGGTGGAAATGGTTAATACAAGGAGGCATTACTTTTGACATGATTGGAGGAAAGTACAGAAGGGATGTCAGAAATAGGGTTTCGACCCAGAGAGCACAGGCTACATGGAACGCAGTGCCAGCGGTGGTGGTAGAGGCAGATACGTTGGAGATATTTCATTTATTTATTTCGAGATACAGCATGGAACAGGTCCTTCTGCCCCTAGGAACCACATTGACCAGCGTCCAATCTTATTCAATGTTCAAAGTACATTTATTATCAACCCTTGAGACACGTCTCCTTACAGACAACCACCAAACAAAGAAACCCAAAAGAACCCATTTAAAAAAGTCTGACAAAAAGTCCGGTGGGAGGAGAGAGAGCAGCACGCCACGCGTGCGCAGCCCTCCGGTGAAAAATGGTATTGTATCTGTTAAATAGGGGCCGTGGACAATTCTGATTTGACGGAGACGGACGTGAAAGCACAGGGGAACATCTGGAGAAATTTCTGAAACACTCGTTCGCTGCTGTCGTTACTGCGCGGTCGGGATCTTCCGGAGGGAAGGCCTCAAAATCCCCGGATTTGCCTGCTGTTGGCGACCGAGATTGAGGTCGAACCGTTTGGACAGAGGTGGCGCTCAGTACTCGGTGTCGGAGAGCTGATTTGGAGGCTCGAAGTTTTCGGATGACTCAGAAACGGATTGTGGCCAGGCATGGCAGGGAGAGTTTTTCTTCCTTCTCTCATCTGCATGAGATGTGGGACATTTGAGAGACTTTGAACTTTTTTACTGTGTTCATGGACTGTTCTTCATCAAGTTATGGTATTGTTGCACTGTTGTAACTATATATTATAATTATGTGGTTTTGTTAGTTTTTTTCAGTCTTGGTCTGTCCTGTGTTTTGTGATATCACACCGGAGGAAATATTTGTATCATTTCTTAATGCATGCATTACTAAATGACAATAAAAGAGGACTGCGTATCGTCATAATCTAAAAAAATACCCAAAGTGCAGAAAGAAAAAAAAAACACATTGTACAAACAATAAAAGTAAACAAGTAGCATTTAGAACAAAAGCAAGTCATCAGACACAACACCCTCAGCAGCCGGATCCATTTAACCCTAGATTAATCACAGGACAATTTACAATGACCAATTAACCTACTAATGGGTACATCTTTGGACTGTGTGTGGAAACCAGAGCACCCCAGAGGAAATCTACCGCACTCAGGGGGAGAATGCACACTCTCCTTACAGACGACAACAGGTGTAAGTAAGTTAATTTGTGTCTAATTTGCCCTGGACCAAATGTGGATGAATGGGATTAGTGTAGAAAGGTACAATGCACAGGATAGACTTGGTGTGAAGAAGAGCCCGTTTCTGTGCTGTACGATCTTTGACTCTCAGACCAATGATGTTTCATCAGACCCGTGAGAAAACAAGAACACGTTAAGGGGAGAGGATGGACTGCTGCTTCCCTACTGTATCTGACCCTACCACCACCACTGGCAGGGCGTTCCACGCACCCATTATTCTCTGTTTAAAGACCTGATATCCTCCCTGTACTTTCCTCCAATCACCTTGAAATATGCCCCTTGTATTAGCTATTTCCATCCCAAGAAAATGGGGCACTGAAGTGTGTTTCATGGTCATCACAGACTCAGTGGGATCTAGGGTCTGGTCCCAAGCTGCATTTCTCCAGGAACCTGGAAGAATCCTGGTTACAGGATGCTCTTGGTGTCATCCGAGTGCAGCACAGCAGCATATCGGTCAGCGCAATGGCTTTACAGCACCAGCGATCACCATTCGGAGTTTGGTTCCCACTGTTGTCTGTAAGGAGTTTGTACGTTCTCCATGTAGCTGCGTGGGTATCCTCTGAGGGCTTCAGTTTCCTTCAATAACACACACAGTTAGGGTTAGAGAGTTGTGGCCATGCTACGTTGGTGCTGGAAGAGTGGAGACCTTGATTTTCCTCCATACCTGCTCAGTTCCTCCAGAACTCTGTGCATGTTGCATTCAAGGTCTCCAGCATCTGCAAAATCTCTTGTGTCTCAGGGAAATTGAGGAATGCTTGTTGTTTTTCAAAGATCAGCTTTATTTCTCACGCGTACACTAAAGCATGCAGCGAAATACGCTGTTTGCATCAAATCAGATCAGTGAGGACGTGCTGGGCAGGCAGCAAGTGTCGCCATGCATCCGGCAGTAACTCAGCATGCCCACAACTCACCCACCTTAACCTGTATGTCTTTGAAATGTGTGGGGGAATCTGGAGCACCCGGAGGAATCCCACACGGTCACGAGGAGAACAAACACACTCCTTACAGGCAGACAACAGGAATTCTGCAGATGCTGGAAATTCAAGCAACACACATCAAAGTTGCTGGTGAACGCAGCAGGCCAAGCAGCATCTATAGGAAGAGGCGCAGTCGACGTTTCAGGCCGAGACCCTTCGTCAGGACTAACAGGCAGCGGCCGGAATTGAACCTCAATCGCTAATCGCTGGTGCTGTAATGGCATTAAAATAACTGCTATGCTGTCATGCTGGTAATGAAATCGTTGCTGAGTTGACCAAAGGATTGTTCTGAGATCACTCCGTCGTGCTGTGTAGAACCAAACTTCTACTTCTGATACGCGAACCAGAGCTTTCTACAGCCGCGGGATCACTCCTTTCTCCTTGTAGTCTAGCCCGACAGAGTAAAACCACATTCCCCTTGCTCTTTTGGTTGCGAGTGTTGGAATATTTTTGATCTAACCACATAAAACTTGAGTAAAAGGCACAGACTGAGTGGATAGTCAGAGCCCTTTCCAAGGGTGGAAATGGCTGATCAGAATTAGAATCAATGTCCATGCAGGCAGTTAAAATGCTCTCCACAGTACATCCATAGACATCTGCGAGAAACTTACGAGAGGGCATAATTTGAAGGTGATTGGAGAAAACTATGGGGGTTGGGGGGAGTAAAAGGGAAGTTCTTTACACAGAGAGTGGAGGGCATGTGGAACACCCTGCCAGGGCTGGTGGTGGAGACAGAGTAGACACATCAGTGACATTTAAGAAACTCTTAGATAGGCACAAGGATGATAGAAAAGTGGAGGGTTACGTGGGAGGGAAGGGTTAGATTGATCTTAGAGTAGGTTAGAAGGTCACGACAACATCATGGGTTGAAGGGCCTATAGTGTGCTGTAATGTTCTACATCCTATGTTCAGGTCTCTTTGAACCTCCACTTTATCTAAATCTTCACCATTTATGGATGTGGGGTCAACTGCAATGTGTAAGAGGGGTTTAGGTAGGCACAGGGATGGGAGAAGTATGGAGGGTTATAGTTCAGGCGTGAGCTGATGGAACTAGGCAGAATAACTGCTTGGCATGGACTAGATGGGCCGATAGGCCTGTTTCCTTGCTTTCGTGCTCACTGACTCTGTAACTCCAAATATACACTGTTGAGGCCTTTTTAGGCTTATAGTGGCTGACAGCCCCTTACAGACATTGACCATAAGACATAGAAGCAGAATTGGGACATTTGGCCCATCGAGTCTGCTGTGCCATTTCATTATGGCTGATTTAGTTTCCCTCTCAACCTTATTCTCCTGCTTTTCCCTGTAACCTTTGACACCCTGACTAATCACAAACCTATCAACCTCTGCTTTAAATATACACAATGACATGGCCTCCACAGCCACCTGTGGCAATGAATTCCACAAATTCACCACACTCTGGCTAAAGAAATTCCTCCTTATCCCTGCTCTGAAGGGACCTCCTTCTATTCTGAGGCTGTGTCCTCTGGTCCTAGACTCCCCCACTGAAGGAAATATCCGCTGCACATTCACTCTATCTTGGCCTTTCAATATTCAATAGGTTTGAATGAGAACCCCCATCATTCTTCTCAACACCGGTGAGGTCCATTTGTCACAGTTCTGTCCACATACTTGGTCTATTAATGCCTGTCTGTAATGTAATGCTTCTGTTGACTCTGCAGACATCGCTTTGTTTCATCAGCAAATTTGGAAAAGCGGGCTTCGATCCCCTCTTGCAAGTTGTTAACAAACTCCACAGCTCCAGAACAGATCCCTGTGGGAAACTACTAAAATATCCAGCTCGACAGATTCCCTGCAATTATCCCGTCCTCTCTGTCTGCTGACACTCAGTCTACTTCTGAGACAATTCGATAAACTGCCATTGTCTTATTGCCAACTATACCTGATGGTTTCCTTTGAAAGCATCAAGTACCTTCAGGGTACTTCAACTACACTCAGTGGCCACCTTGTTTGCTACCTCCTACACCTAATAAAGTGACCACTGACTGTATGTTCATGGTCTTCTGCAGCCGTAGCCCATCCACTTCAAGGTTCAAAATGTTGTGCATTCAGAGATGCTCTTCTGCTCACCACTGTTGTAAAGGGTAGTTATCTGAGTTACTGCCACCTTCCTGTCAGCTTGAACCAGTCTGGTCATTCTCTTTTGACCTCTCTCATTAACAAGGCATTTTCCCTCACAGAACTGCCTCTCACTGTTTTTTTTTTGTTTTTCTCACCATTCTCTGCAAACACTAGAGACTGCTGTGTGTAAAAATCTCAGCAGATCAGCAGTTTCTCAAATACTCAAACCACTCCGTCTGGCACCAATAATCATTCCACAGTCAAAGTCATATAAATCACGTTTCTTCCCCATTGTGATGTTTGATCTGAACGACAACTGAGCCTCTTGACCATGTCTGCATGCTTTTGTACATCGAGTTGCTGCCACATGATTGGTTGCATTAACGAGCAAGTGTACAGGTGTACCTAATATAGTGGCCACTGAGTGTAAGTATCATCAGTCACATCCCCCTGACCACGATTCTGCAGCTATTCAAAAAAATCATGAGTTAACCCCTGCCTGGCTCTCTCTCATCATCTTTTTTCTTTTTAATAAGTTTAGACATACCATCCATAATTCCAGGCTCAAATGCTTTTCCAAGGGTTGCCAAGATGCTGGTGGCCTCCAAGGGTGGTGAGTCCAGGGGTTGGAGAATCAAAGCCAGTGAGTCCTGCAATTGGAGGCCCAAGGTCAGTCAGCAGGCCCTGAGGTCGGAGGCCCGAGATCAAGCAGTCCTGGGGTCAAAGCCCAGAGGTCAGCAAGTCTGGATTTGAAGCCCAGAGGTTGAGGCCTCAACATTGGCGAGTCTGGAGGCTGAAGACCTGACGTCTGCGAGTTCATGTCATGGTCTAGAGGTCAGAGACCTAGAGGCAGCCATTGCTGTTGTTGAAGAACTGTATGTGGGGGTTAGAAGAAAGGGGTTTGTTTTGCTGTAGTTGCTTGTTGTTTGTTGACTGTGTGTTGTTCTGCTGAATACTGTGGACATGCCATGTTGCCACCAAAACATGTGATGATATCTCCCGTACCCGGCGCATCCTCAGATGGGGTATATGTTAGCACAAACTCCACGGTAGTGTAGAGGTTAGTGTAATTGCTTTACAGTGTCACAATCACCTATCAGAGTTCAATCCCCACCGCTGTCTGTAAGGCTTGTGTACTCTGCAGGGAGTTTTATGTTCTCACCATGACAACAGGGATTTCCTCCGGAGGCCCTGGTTTCCTCCCACATTCCACAGACATGCAGGTTAGGAGGTTGTGGACGTGATATGTTTGTATCAGGAGCATGGCAACAGCTGTCACTGACTTAACCTGCAGGTTAACCTTTGGGGAATCCTGCACAAGGACTCCCAAGTCCCTTTACACCTCTGAGTTTTGAATTTTCTCCACGTTCAGAAAATATTCTACACCTTTATTCCTTCTACCAAAGTGCATGACCATTCACTTCCATTTGCCATTTGCCCATTCTCCCAATCTGTCAAAGTCTTTCTGCAGCCTTCCCTGCCCCTCCATCTATCTTCGCATTGACCACAAAGCCATCAATTCTGCCATCCCAATTATTGACATTCTGTACAGTGTGAAGAGACAGGAAAGAAGCTGAGCCAATATCACAGACTGACAACTTGCAGTGGAAATGGCCTGCTGGGCCTCTGTGGCTTACCATAGAGTGTTGGGCTTTTAGGTTTCTTGAGCACCTGTAATTACTAGTTGTCTTAAAGAGAGTCGTTAAGACCTTGTGCTTTTTGTTTAATCCTGTCAAGTTAATTGTGACTCGTATAGGTTTTCCATATTTATGATTATTTAATGCAGACCCTAGTTTAACACACATCGTGGGACCTATGTGTGAGAATGATTTGCCTCGTGATGTTGCTCAGTCATGCCTCTGACATTCTGTTGGAATACTTGTGTGTAACCTCTTGTTTCTGTCTCTACATGGGAGTTTGCCGTTCCTCTGCTCCCGGGTCCAGTCACTACTAGCAGTCACTTTGACAGCCAGCTCTAATACAGATAGAGAGAACAAGTTATCACAGGTTGGGGAATTTGGTACTGACCCCAACAGTCTGCAATGGGCTTGGACAGAAGAACACACTTGTGATATTTTCAATATTCTCACTTCCCTCATATATAGCAGCAAGCGCAGAAAGAAGGCCTGGAAGATCGTCGGGGACTCCAACAGCCCCAACCATAAACTGTTTCAGCTGCCTCCATCTGGCAAATGCTACAACAGCATTAAAGCCAGGACCAACAGATAGGACAGCTTCTTTCTAAGCCATTAGACTTTTAAATTCACATGTCTGTACATTGCAACAGTTCCAGAACACAAAGATTTTTACTTGCTCACGTTGTGGAATGGGTGTAAGATTTAAATAAATTCTAAATTTTAACTTGTAAATACCTGGAAGGAAGGAACTTAGTGCTGAGTGTTTATCACTCTTTAATGCTATCATTGTTACTTTGGATATATGAAAGGTGGTGAGTCTTCATTCAGTATCAGTTTCCTCAGGAAGTCAATTATGCCAGCTTCTTTTAGAACAGAAAAAAATCAAGATTTTCTTCACTCTCCATCTCTCCGGCCCAAGCTCAAAATGTGATTATGAATCGTGACCAATGAGCTCTTTACCTGACATTGTTTCATTGCATTTTGCAACTTTGGAGTAAGCGTGGAGAAAATAACCAGGAGGAGCGACAGAGAAAGAAAGAGAGAGAGAAAAAGAAAGAGAGAAAAGAGAGAGTGAAAGAGAGAAATAGAAATATAAAGAACGAGGGAGTACGTGAAAGAGAAAGATAGAGAAATAAAGAGAGGGAAAGAGTAACAGAAAGAAGAGAGAGAAAGAGATAGCTAGAGCAAGATAAAGGGAGATAGTGAGATAGAGAGACAGAGAGATAGAGATAGAGAAATAGAGAGAGTGAGATAGATAGGTAGCTAGATAGAGAGAGTAAGATAGATAGAGTGAGGTAGGTAGGCAGATAAATAGATAGATAGCATACTGTCTCAGATGTCCTTGGCAGTATCAGCATCAGGACAGCCACACTCTTCCAATTTGATCCCTTCCCGGTAACACTGTCTGGAAACGGCACACACGGAGTTTGGAGCATGCATGAAGTTGTCTTACAAACCTTTGCCCATCACTGCCTGTTTTTCTTCAATTTTCAGAGTGAATGTTATACAATTTGCGGTGATATGCAAATGTTTTACAGGCACGTGAAAAAATTGAACAAGTTGTGGTGAGACTGGAATGAAGTTATAATTTGGTGCCTCTAATGGGGTTCGCACATTTCTGACTGCACTTGTGTTGTGCTAACAAACAAACAGGAGTAAACAAGTGCTACACCAGCCCCTACATCTCCTCCCTCACCACCATTCAGAGCCCCTAACAGTCCACCCCAGGCATGTGGAGCAAGAGGATAAGCCGTGTGAGAATAGGACCAATCAGGTGCGATAGTGGAAACGTGTGCATGGAGTCGGAGGTACTTAATGAATACTTTGCTTCAGTATTCACCAGTGAAAAGGACCTTGGCAATTGTGGGGATGACTTACAGCGGACTGAAACGCTTGAGCATATAGACATTAAGAAAGCCTTCGAAAATCATTAAGTTAGATAAATTGCCAGATCTGGATGAGATATACCCCAGGCTACTGTGTGAAGCAAGGGAGGAGATTGCTGAGCCTCTGGTGATGACCTTTGCATCATCAATAGATACGGGAGAAGTACCGGAGGATTGGAGGGTTGCAAATATTATTCCCTTGTTCAAGAAAGGGAGTAGAGATTACCCAGGAAATTATAGACCAGTGAGTCTTACTTTAGTGGTGGACAAGTTGTTGGAGAAGATCCTGAGAGGCAGGATTTATGAACATTTGGAGAGACATAATCTGATTTAGGTGTGTCAGCATGGCTTTGTCAAGGGCAGGTCATGCCTCACGAGCCTGACTGAATTCTTTGAGGATGTAACAAAACACATCGATGAAGGTAGAACAGTGGCTGTAATGTATATGGATTTCAGTAAGGCATATGATAAGGTTTCCCATGCAAGGCTCATTCAGAAAATAAGGAGACATGGGATCCAAGGAGACCTAGCTTTGTGGATCCAGAATTGGCTTGCCTATACAAGGCAAAGAGCGGTTGTAGACTGCATGGAGGTCGGTGACCAGTGGTGGTCTGCAGGGATCTGTTCTGGGACCCCTCCTCTTTGTGATTTTTATAAATGACCTGGATGAAGAAGTAGAAGGGTGGGTTAGTAAGTTTGCTGATGACACAAAGGTTGGAGGTGTTTGGATAGTCTAGAGGGTCGTCAGAGGTTACAGTGGGGACATTAATAAGATGCAGAACTGAGCTGAGAAGTGGCAGATGGAATTCAACCCAGATAAGTATGAAGTGATTCATTTTGGTAGGCCTGCCAGCTTGTGTTACTTCCCCAGCCCTCACCACATGTAGGACATCAAAACATTCAGTAAAATGCATCATTTGTGTCAAATCAGATCAGCAAGAACTGTGCCGGGGTGGGGGGGGGGCAGTCCAAAAGTTTCACCACACATCTGACACCAGCATAGCGTTCTCACAATTTACTAACACTAACTGTAACCATACGTCTTTGGAATGTGGGAGGAAACCAGAGCACCCAGAGGAAATCCATGCGGTTACGAGGAGAATGTACAAACTCCTTACAGGCCGCGGTGGGAATTAAACCCCGACCTGCGATCTCCGGCGCTGTAAAGTGATTGCATTTCCTACGCTACTGTGTCACTCATCTCCAAAACCTTTCCATCAACTGCAGGGCAGGAGTGTGATGGATTGCTCTCTGCTTGCCTGGATGAGTGAGGGTTAACATTTGCTCTTGCCTGGACTTCCCCCTACGCCTTCTCCTCACCCTGCTCCCCCCCAGCCTCAGTAGCTGCTACAGTTTGTGGCAGGTGTCAAAGACAGAGTCAACGTGGGGTTTACTGTGGTCTGCACGTCCATGCCTGCACAGGTGCAATGAAAATTGTACTTGTGGTTGTATCACAGACACACAGCAACAGATAAGCAGCATTCACAAGACAAACATACACCAAATATAAATTATGGAAACTTTTTTACAAGAAAGAACACAATTAGAACAAAGCGTACAAAGTCCAGTGTAGGTTAAAGTGATTAAAGTGCTCATGGTTTGGTTCAAGAATTGAATGGTTGAAGGGAAGTAGCCGTTCTTAAACCTGGTGATGTGATACTGCAAGTTTCTGTTCCTCAGGGCCCCAAGCAGTCCTTTCAGGTGAGGCAACATTTCACTTGCAAATTTGCTGGTGTCATCTATTGTGTCTAATATTCCTGATGTGGCCTCCTCTACATTGATGAGACCCGTCATAAATTGGGGGACCTCTTTGTCGAGCACCTTCACACCATCTGACACAGGCGAGGCTTCCTGGTGGCCAAAGATTTAATGCCAATTTCCACTCCTTTTCCAGCAAGTCGGTCCATGGCTTCCTTCCGTGCCCGTATGACACCATCTTCAGGGTGGAAGAGCAGCACCCTATATGCTGACTGGGTAGCCTTCACCCTGATGGAATGAATATAGATTTTTCCTTTCTGTAAAAAAGCATTCTCTCCCCGTCCTGCCTTGTTCTATTCTCCACTCTGGCCTCTTACCTCTTCTCACCTGACTGGATCCCCTCCTTGTTCCCTTTCTCCCAGGGTCCGCTCTACTATCACTCTCCTTCCTCTCCAGCCCTTAATCTTTCCTACCCACTTAGCTTCACCTATCACCTTCCAGCTATCGTCCTTCCCCTTCCCCCACCACCTTTTTATTCTGGCATCCTCCCCCTTCCTTTCCAGTCCTGAAGAAGGGTCTGGGTCTGAAACGTCGACTGCTTATTCATTTCCATAGATGCTGCCTGACCTGCTGAGTTCCTCCAGCATTTTGTGTGTGTTACTATGGATTTCCACCATCTGCAGAATTTCACACGTTTATTCTGTTCCTTCAGCCCAGTGGCAGCTGTGAGAAGACGGTGTGGCCCAGATGGTGGAGTTCTTTGATGATGAATATTATGTTCCTGAGGCAACGCTTCCTGCAGACACCACCGATGGTGGGGAGGGATGTGCCTGTGTGCACGTTGGACAGAATCGGTGCAGCTTCCTACACTCCGGCACATTCAAATTGCCTGTTGAAAGTATCCTGTGAAAAGCCCTTGTGAAGAACTCTGTGTTGGTAAAAATTCTTCGCGATAAAATGCTCAGAAAAAGAATGCATCATTTTAATTGGACAGGTGAATGGAAGCAAGAAGTCAAAAATAATTGGCAAAAGTCAAGGTAGCAAATCAATGTAAAGGTCGTGGATGAACTTAGAAAAATACAAAGGCCACGCAAGCAGATCCTTGATCCAAGCATTCCCAGAGCCTGGGAGACAAGTCAATCAACCAAAAACCATCCCAAGGACTGGGGAAGATCATTTAGGTTAGAAAATGACAGGTGTTAGGAAAGTTGGTTGGGAAAGGAATGAGGAAAAACTTAGGGAAGCTCACATTTGTGTTAGGGTGGATCATAAAGGATGAAGTGACATCTTCAATGATTGCTGAACATGACTGGTTTGTGATTAAAAGAAGGTTCAGTGAAAATGTCTCCAGATGTTATTCATAGGGAATTTGTAAAAAGGCATTTTAAAATGTCCCTCAAAAGAGCCGTAAAGACATGGAATATTACAGCAGAGAAACAGGCCATTCAGCCCATCACATCCATTCTGATTATCAAGAACCTTCTTACCAAAGCTTCTTCCCCCAGGCTGTGAGACTAATGAATACCCTGCCACCACCGAGGTATCATCACTATGACAACAAGCTATTTACTGTTTATCTGTGCTGTGCACTACATGCAGTTTGAGTTACATTTTATTAACTCATTTGTGGTAATATTTTGTTTGATGTGCTGTGTGATATATGTTTGGTGGGTGCACCATGGTCTGGAGGAACAGTGTTTCATTTGGTTGTATATATGTACAGTCAGATGACAATAGACTTAAACTTGAAGTAACATACACAAAATACTTGAGGAACTCAACAGACCAGGCAGTATCTATGGGAGGGAGTAAACTGACAAAATATTGGGCTGGACAGGATGGGGGAAGAAGTTGGAATAAGAAAGTGGGGGGAGGGGAAGGAGTATAAGCTGGCAGGTGATAGGTGAGACCAGGTGAGGGGTCAGGTAGGTGGTTGGGGGAGTGACGTTGAGGTAAGAAGTAGGGAGGTGCTAGGTGGTAGAATTAAAGGAATCTGATGGGGGGAATGATGGACCATGGAAGAAAGGGAAGGAGGAGTGGAACCAGAGGGTGGTGATGAGCAGTTGAGGAGATGGGGTGAGAGGTGAACCACAATGGGGAATGGATAGAGAGCAAAGGAGGGAAGAGGTAGAAATGACCAGAAGTTGGAAAAGTTGGTATTCATGCCATCAGGTTGGATACTACCCAGATGGAAAATGAGGTGTTTCTCCTCCAACCTGAGTGAGACCTCTTAGAATGGGAGCTTTGCGGTGCGAGCTCCTTCCTCCAATGTCATTCTCTGGTTCTAATCTAATGAACATGAAGCTATCCTGTGGGCAAACCTGCAGGAACCCTGTGGGGGTATTGTTGACAATGAGGAGATCCCAGCTTCATTCAGTCTACCTATAGGTTGTTTGGGAGAGAGTTATAAATGTTTGCCCGTGACTACAGGAGCCTGAGCATTTAAGTGACTTTCGGCTTGAATCTTCAGTATCACTGAGGACTGGATCTTCTGCGAGTGAACAGCTTGTCTTATATCAAAGGCAAATTCAAAAGTCCAAGAAAATTTATTATCCAAGTACAAGTATGTCAATATAAACTACCTGGAGATTCATTTTCCTGCAGGCATTCACATGAAAATAAATGCAACAGAATTTATGGAAAACTACACATGAAGTCTGACATACAACCACTGTGCAAATAGCACTGGGAACATTGTATAGTTGTAAAGAGTCCTTGCAGGTGAGCTTGGAGGTCATTGAATCAGTTCAGAGGAGATGAGGCCTGTGGCAGATCAGTCATTAATAAACGGATGGAACAGGTTTGATGGGCCAAGTGGCCTATAGCTGCTCCTGCTTTTTTATTATTTATTGAGATACAGCATGGAATAGTCCTTCCGGCCCTTCAGGCCATGACGCCCAGCAACCTCCTGACTTAATCCTAGGCTAATCATGGGACAATTTACAATGACCAATTAACCTACTAACTACTATCCCTTTGGACTATGGCAGAAAACTGGAGTACTCACAGGGTCATGGAGAGAACATACATACTCCTTATAGGCAGTGGAGAGAATCGAACCTGGGTCACTGGCATTGTAAAGTGTTGTGCTAACTACTACGCTATCATGCTTCTTGCGTCTGTTGTACTTCAAATGCTTTGCTCTGTAATATGCCTTGAGATAGTCACCTATTACTGAACAATATAAATCCAAGTCACTATTGTTGTAAAGAACTTACCTGCTTACGGTTGCCAGGATGAAAATATTCCCCAGGAACTGACTCCACATTGAGTTTACTTACTTTTCCAAGATCCTCATGAGTAAGTAGATGTAAGGGAATTCACCTGGCATGATAACATAATGGTTAGTGAAATGTTTTACTCATGTGGAATGGTAACATGGCGGTTAGTGTAACAATTTACACACGGCCTGGTAACACAATGGTTTGCGTAATCCTTTTCCCTCAGATAAATCGAATTGTGGTTCACTTGTTCTGAAGCTTCAGAACACCAGCTCAGAGATCAGGTTTGATTCCCCCCAGTGTTTATCAGAGGATTGTATGTTCTCCCTGTGATCTGGGTGCAATTCCCTATTGTCTGTAAGGAGTTTGTATGTTCTTCCCATAACCGTGTGGGTTTCATAGAAACATAGAATAGTACAGCATATTACAGGCCCTTCGGCCCACAATGTTGTGCCGACCCTCAAATCCTGCCTCCCATATAACACCTCTCACCTTAAATTCCTCCATATACCTGTCCAGTAGTCTCTTAAACTTCACTAGTGTATCTGCCTCCACCACTGACTCAGGCAGTGCATTCCATGCACCAACCACTCTGAGTAAAAAACCTTCCTCTAATATCCCCCTTGAACTTCCCACCCCTTACTTTAAAGCCATGTCCTCTTGTATTTAGCAGTGGTGCCCTGGAGAAGAGGCGCTGCCAATCCACTCTATCTATTCCTCTTATTATCTTGTACACCTCTATCATGTCTCCTCTCATCGTCCTTCTCTCCTAAGAGTAAAGCCCTAGCTCCCTTAATCTCTGATCATAATGCATACTCTCTAAACCAGGCAGCATCCTGGTAAATCTCCTCTGTACCCTTTCCAATGCTTCCACATCCTTCCTATAGTGAGGTGACCAGAACTGGACACAATACTCCAAGTGTGGCCTAACCAGAGTTTTATAGAGCTGCATCATTACATCATGACTCTTAAACTCTATCCCTCGATTTATGACAGCTAACACCCCATAAGCTTTCTTAATTACCCTATCCACCTGTGAGGCAACTTTCAGGTATCTGTGGACATTTCCCCTGAGTGTTCTGGTTTCCTCTCACATTCCAAAGATGTACTGGTTGTGGGCATGCTCTGTTAGTGCCAGAAGCACGGCGACCATTGTTTGACTACACTGATCGTTGACGCATATCATTTGTATATTTCGATGTACATGTGACAAATAAAGGTAGTATTTGCGCTGTATCGGAGAGGGGAGAGCCTACTGCTGCACCCCAAGAGTGGTGCCCAGGTTTTTTCTGTGTTTTGAATGTTAACTTGGACTATAAAATTTTCTTTCAGTCTTATAGTTTTTATATTCTGTGTTTTCACACCCCAGTCTTCTCAGGCTTTTTTGGTGCAGAAAGGAGGATTTGGGGGTCGAAGTACCTGATGCATTTTGTTCACTTTTTGTGCGGGAGGATGTGCCTGATCCATTTTGTTCATTTTTTTTGTGAGGGAGGAGGGATTCAGTGGGGGGGGGTCGATGTGTCTGTTCCATTTTTCTTTATTTATTTTTTGAGAGGAGGTGGGAGTTGGGGGTCGATAATCGTCTGCCTTTCTTTTCTTTCTTGGTTTCATGGCTACCTGGAGAATTGAAGAATTTAAAAGTTATATACTTTGATAATAAAATGAACCTTTGAGTCTTTAATTTTAATCATGCAGACCCAGAATAATGAAGAAGATGGCCAGAAATGTTGGGGTCATTTACTGCCCCCCAATAACCTGGCGTACATGTCCATTTAGAGGTCAAAAACCAAAACTCAGCATCCTGGGAGAGCCTAACATGGTCAAGTCCGGGGTTAATCTCCATCTAATGCCACCAATGTGACATTTAAAAGCAAAAATAATAAATCTGATGCCTTCAGAATGGAACAGCAGCACTTCTCCATACAAACAAATCAATGCATCATGGCTTCTGCATAATGAACAAAGCATGCTAGTATATGCTAATACATTCAAAATATCCCAGTCCATCAACCTTTACTGCACTAGAGTAGGATCATCATTATGTACGTTCTTTAATGTTGCCACACAGGCCAACAAATTTAAAGGGTCTTTGAATGTATTTTCTCTTACTGAGATCAAGCCCTTCCACCTGCCCTCGATGTTGTCGATTGCACATCTCCAGTGTAAAGTCATTATGGCTTAGATACAGAGGACGGTTCCTTGCACTATCTGGTCAAACTTCCTCAGGGCAGGGACCACAAAACCAAAAGGTTCAGCCACTGTTCCTACACTATCCCATCACATGCTCCCAGAGCTGGGACAGTTAGAACATAGAACCGAGCACAGTACAACACAGGAACAGGCCCCTCAGCTCACAGCGTTGCGCGGAACCAACTAAACTAGTAATCAAATAGCTAACTAGTCTCTTCTGCCTACACAATGTTCATATCCTTACATATTCCTTACATTTATGTGCCGATCTAAACGTCTTTAAAAAGTCCCTAAATGTATCGGTCTCCACCACCACTCCAGGCACTCAACCCTCTCTGTGTTAAAAGCTTGCCCCTCGCATCCCCTCTCACTTTAAATGTATGCCCCCTGGTATTAGATATGTCAACCCTGGGAAAAAGATACCATCTATCTACTTTATCTGTGCCTCTCGGAATCGAATAAACCTCTATCAGATCTCCCCCCAGCCTCTGCTGCTCCAGAGAAGACGACCCAAATTTGTCCAACCTCTCATTATAGCTCATGCCCTTTAATCCAGGCAACCTCCTGGTAAACGTCTTCTGCAACCTCTCCAAAACCTCAACATCCTTTCTATGATGAGGCAACCAGAACTGAATACAATGCTCCAGATGCAGTCTAGCTAGAGTTTTATAAAACTGCAACATAAGTTCCTGGCATTTGAATACAATACCTTGACTAAGAAAGACAAGCATTCCATATTGCATCTTAACCTCCCTATCCACCTGTGTAGGTAGCCACTTTCAGGGAGATATGAACTTGGAGCCCAAGATCCCTCTGCTCATCAACACTGTTAAGGGCGAGTCTGTCTCTTTACATTTGATCTACCAAGGTGCAACACTTTATATTTCGCTGGTTAAACTTCATCTGCCATTTCTCTGTCCATCTGTGCACCGGATCTACATCCCATTGTATTCTTTGTCAGTCTTCTACACTATCCACAACACCACCAATCGTTGTATCATCTGCAAATCTTCTAACCCACCTATCCACGTGTTCGTCCAAGTCATTTAAATTCATCACAAACAGCAGAGGTCCAAGTACCGACCTCTGCAGAACACCACCAATCACAGACCTCCAGGTAGAGTAAGTCCCCTTGACCACTACTCTTGGTCTTCTATAGGCAAACCAGTTTTGAATCCAAGCAGCCAATTCACCATTGATCCCATACACCTTAATCTTCTGCATGAGATTCCCATATAGGACCTTGTCAAACGCCTTACTAAAATCCATCTAGACAACGTCCACAACTCCACCTTCATTAATCACCCTCGTCAACTTGTCAAAAAACTCAATCAAGTTAGTAAAACACTACTTCCCTGCACAAATCCATTCTGGCTCTCTCTGATTAAGCCCTGGTTTTTCAAATACTTATAAATCCTATTCCTAAGAATTCTTTCTGGTAACTTCCCTACCACTGACGTGAGACTCGCCAGTCAACAGTTTCTGGGATTACCCCTGGTTCCATTCTTGAATAATAGAAAAACATTAGCTACTTATCAGTTGTCTGGGATCTCACATGTGGCTAGGGAGGGCACAAAGATATTGATCAAGGCTCCATTAATCTCTTCACTTACCTTTTTCAATAATGTGGGGTATATTCATCAGACCCTCGGCAGTTATCCACCTTAATGCTGTTTCAGAGGCCCAGCACTACCTCCTCCTTTACCTTGAAATGCCTGAGCATATCAATACGTTCAGCCACATCCTCCATGTCCTTCTCTTGGTAAATACTGATGTAAAATACTCATTAAGGACCACACCCACCTCTTCTGTATCCAGGAAATTGCTCCCCCCTTTATCCTTGAGTGGTCCTACCCTCTCCCTAGTTATCCTCCCTCTACACTGTCCCATCACATACTCCCAGGGCAGGGACAGTCAGATACAGAGTGAAGCTCCCTCTACACTGTCCCATCACACACTCCCAGGGCAGGGACAGTTAGATACAGAGTGAAGCTCCCTCTACACTGTCCCATCACACACTCCCAGGGCAGGGACAGTCAGATACAGAGTGAAGCTCCCTCTACACTGTCCCATCACACACTCCCAGGGCAGGGACAGTCAGATACAGAGTGAAGCTCCCTCTACACTGTCCCATCACACACTCCCAGGGCAGGGACAGTCAGATACAGAGTGAAGCTCCCTCCACACTGTCCCATCACACACTCCCAGGGCAGGGACAGTTAGATACAGAGTGAAGCTCCCTCTACACTGTCCCATCACACACTCCCAGGGCAGGGACAGTTAGATACAGAGTGAGGCTCTCTACACTGTCCCATCACACACTCCCAGGGCAGGGTTTGTATGATTCGCACTTTTTCGTCCTGGCCCTTCAGCCTAACCTGTCTATGCTGAACATGTTCCCTAGCCGAACTAATCTGATTTGCCTGCATTTGGTCCACATTTCTCTGAATCTTTTCTATCTACATACTTGTCCAAATGTTTTTGAAACCACATAATTGATCCCACCTCTACCACATGGCAACTGGTCCCAGAGGTTATCATGTTGATCAGACTCTTAAACAACAGTATGGACTCTTGGACTCGTAATCTGTCTCATTATGACCTTGCACTTTACCACTTACCTGTACTGCAGTTTTTCAGTAGTTTTTACAGATAATTCTGCATTGTTATCATTGGACATTATTCTAGCTGAATACACTGTGTAATAATTTGATCTGTTTAAACAGTGTAGAAGACAAACCTTTCACTATAGCTCTCTACATGAGACAATAGTAATCCAGAGCCAAAACCAATACAGTATCTGAAGTCAAAGTCAGGCAAACTATTATTAAAATACATATACTACCTTGTGATTCATTTTCTTCCAGGGAAGATAAAATTTAAAAAATACAGAAGAATTTACAAAAAGCTATACATAAATAAAAACTGAGAAGCAACCAACGTGCAAAAGAAGACAAATGTTACAAATAAGACTTCTTGTCACTGATCACCCTTGCTGGGTCAAAGTTGTCCCTTGGATGTCATTGAGTCATAGAGCACTACAGCACAGAAAGCAGCCACTCAGCCCATCTATCTTGTGATGAACTATTAATCTGCTTAGTCCCATTGACCTGCACGCAGTCCGTAACCCTCTATACCTTTTCCATCCATGTACCTATCCAAATTTCCCTTAAGTGTTGAAATTGACCCTTCATCCATCACTTTTGCTGGCAGTTCGTTCCACACTCTCACCATTCTCTGAGTGATAAAGTTCCCCCTGGTGTTGCTCTTAAATGTTTCACCTCTCACCCTTAACCCATGATGACTAGGTGCTTTTCAAACTTTCACCTCTCTCCTTAAGTCTATGCCTCTAATGTTTTACTCTCCTCCCCTCGGAAAAGACTGTGACCATCCACCTTAGCAGCATCTTACATCACTTTATAACCATCTATAAAGTCACCCTTCAGCTTCCTCCACTCCAGGGCTCCTGTCGCATGATGGTATTATAGCTCAGGGTGATGGAGTTCAGAGTTCAGTTCCAATATCATCTGTGAGGAATTTGTACGTTCTGCCCGTGAACATGTGGACTTCCTTCAGGTGCTCCAGTTTCCTCCCACAGTCCAAACATTTACCGGTTAATAGGTTAATCGGTCATTGTATATTGTCCCTGGATTAAGCAGCTTGGTTGCTGGGTGGCATAGAAGGGCCTGTTCTGTGCTGTATCTGTAAATAAATAAATAAATAAATAGAACAGCCTCAGACTATCTCGTTTCACCTTACATCTCAAATCCTCCAGTCTCAGTAACATCCTTTCTGCAGCCTTTCCCACTTAATAATGCCCCTCCTGTAGAGTCACAGAGCACGACAGCACAGAAACAGGCCCTTCAACCCACCTAGTCTGTGTTGAACTATTAATCTGCCTCGTCCCATCGACCTGAACTCAGACCATTGCACTTTATTCCACTCCCTTCATGTACCTAACCAAATCTTTCTTAAATGTTGCAATTGACCCCGCATTCACCACTTCCACAGCCAGCTCCTTCCACACTCTCAGCATCCTCAGAGTGAATAATTTCCCCCTTATAAGACCCTAAGGTCATAAGGTATAGGAGCAGAATTGGGGCACTAGACCCATTGCCTCTGCTGTGCCATTTCATCACGGCTGATCCAATTTTCCTCTCAGCACCAGTCTCCTGCCTTCTCCCCATATCCCTTCATGCCCTGTCCAATCAAGAATCTATCATCCTCTGCCTTTAATATACATACAGACTTGGCTTCCACAGCTGCCTGTGGCAATGAATTCCATAGATTCTCCACTCTCTGGCTAAAGAAATTTCTCCTTATCTCCATTCTAAAAGGACGCCCCTTTATTCTGAGGTTGTGTTCTTTGGTCTTAGACTCTCCCACCATAGGAAACATCCTCTCCACATGCACCCTATCAAGGCCTTTCACCATTTGATAGGTTTCAATGAGATCACTTTTCATTCTTCTGAATTCCAGTGAATACAGGCCCAGAGCCATCAAACGCTCTTCATATGACAAACCTGGCATAATTTTCGTGAACCTCCTTTGAACCCTCTTCAGTTTCAGCACATTCTTTCTAAGATAAGGAGCCCAGAACTGCTCACAGTACTCCAAGTGAGGCCCCATAAAGTCTCAACATTACATCCTTCCTTTTACATTCTAAAAGCAATGTTCCCCTTAGACATTTCACCTTTCACCCTTAACCCGTGGCCTCTTATTGTCCTCTCAGTAGAAAAAGCCTGCTTGCATTTACCTTATCTATACCTCTCACAAATTTATAAACGTCCAAAAGGTCACCCTTTAGCTTCCTTCACTCCAGGTCACCACGGTAACGTAGCAATAGTAGCACTGTAGCATATATCCAGATGACCGGATCTGCATACAATGTTGGGTTAGATTCAGGGTCATAAAGAAATCTTTTGGCACATTGGCTTTCATAACCATATAACCATATAATAATTAAAGCAGGGAAACAGGCCATCTCGGCCCTTCTAGTCCATGCCGAACTTTTACCCTATCCTATTCCCACTGACCTACACTCAGCCCATAACCCTCCATTCCTTTCCTGTCCATATATCCATAACTGAGGGCCTTGAGCGCAGGAGTTGGGATGTTTATGCTGAAGTTGTATAAAATGTTGGTAAGATGTCTAATTCAAGTATTGTGTGCAGTTATGGTCAATTACCAACAGGAAAGATATCAATAAGACCATAAGACATAGGAGTAGAATTAGGCCGTTCAGCTTCTCAAGTCTGCTCCGCCATTCCATCATTGAAGGTATACAGAGAACACTTACAGGGGTTTACCTGCACTTACAGCACAGGAGAATGAGTGGTTTAGACAGGGTCTACGCGTGCAGACATTTTCCCCTCAGGTTGGCTGCGACTAGAACTAGAGGTCATGGGTTAAGGGTGAAAGGGTAAGTACTTAGGGGGAACATGAGGAGGAACTTCTTCACTCAGAAGATGGTGTGAGTGTGGAATGAGCTGCCAGCGGAAATGCTAGATGTAGGTCCGATTTCAACATTTCGGAGAAGTTTGGATAAGTACACGGATGAGCGAGGTTTGGAGGGCTATGGTCCTGGTGAGAGTCAATGAGACCAGGAAGAAAACTAGGGTGGTGGTGACTAGATGGGCAAAAGGGCCTGATTCTTCACTGTAGTGCTCTATGACTCTACAGAACTGCCTCAGCGGTGTGCCTTTAAGCATTCTGAGAAATGCTGTTAGCAGATGGACCAAAATTCACTGACAAAAAAAAAAGCAAACCAGGTTAAAGCATTGAGACCTCAGAGTGGAAAATGAACCGGCGTTCGGCCCCATGCCAGGCACAACTCCCCACCTGAAGCTGTCCCTCCTGCCTGCATTTGACTCTTCTGCCTCTTTTCTCGCTACTGCCACTGGGCAGGAGGTGCAGGACTGGTTTCCACGCCACCAGGTTTGAGAGCAGTTGTTGCCCTGCAGCCATCGGGCTCCAGGACCAGTCTCACTCACTGCGGCACTGAACTGACTCTTCAGTCTGTCAGCTCACTTTCAAAGACCCTGCAGCTCCAGATCAGTGTATTGCTTGTTTACTTGTTTTGTTCTTTACACAATTTGTCCTCTTTTGCACATTGGATGTTTGCTGGGCTTTGTTGTGTGTGTGTGTTTTATTTGTGGATTCTATTGTATTTCTTTGCTTTCCAGTGAGTGCCTACAAGAAAATGAAGCCCAAAGTTGCATATAATATGCACATTTTCACAATAAATACACTTTGAACTTTGAACTTTGAAAACTCTTTGGATCGCTTTGAAAGTCAGCAGACAATAATTTACAGGGTGTGCTCAAAGTGATCAGGATGTGGTAACTGCGTTGACTACACACTATCAGATGATGTTGAGTTGTCTATAAATATCTTGTAGTCTTTGTTGTAAAGGTACTTCCATAATGTGCCAGATGGGTGTGGGTAATAAACACTATTACATAGAAACATAGTAACGTAAAAAACCTACAGCACAATACAGGCCCTTCGGCCCACAAAGTTATGCTGGACATATCCCTACCTTAGAAATTACTCGGCTTACCTACAGCCCTCTATTTTTCTAAGCTCCATATACCTATCCAAAAGTCTCTTAAAAGACTCTATCGTATCTGCCTCCGCCACCGTTGCCGGCAGCCCATTCCACGTACTCACCACTCTCAGAGTAAAAAAACTTACCCCTGACATCTCCTCTGTACCTACTCCCCAGCAGCTTAAACCTGTGTCCTCTTGTGGCAACCATTTCAGCCCTGGGAAGGAGCCTCTGACTATCCATACAATCAATGCCTCTCATGATCTTATACACCTCTATCAGGTCACCTCTCACACTCCATCGCTCCAAGGAGAAAAGGCCAAAATCACTCAACCTATTCTCATAAGGCATGCTCCCCAATCCAGACAACATCCTTGTAGATCTCCTCTGCACCCTTTCTATGGCTTCCACATCCTTCCGGTAGTGAGGCGACCAGAACTGAGCACAGTACTCCAAGTGGGGTCTGACCAGGGTCCTATACAGCTGCAACATTATCCTAAATTCAATTCTATGATTGATGAAGGCCAATACACCGTACGCCTTCTTCCATCTGCCACTTCTCAGCTCAGTTTTGCATCCTATCAATATCCCACTGTAAACTCTGACAGCCCTCCACACTATCCACAACACCTCCAACCTTTGTGTCATCAGCAAACTTACTAACCCATCCCTCCACTTCCTCATCCAGGTTATTTATGAAAATCACGAAGAGTAGGGGTCCCAGAACAGATCCCTGAGGCACACCACTGGTCACTGACCTCCATGCAGAATATGACCCGTCTACAACCATTCTTTGCCTTCTGTGGGCAATCCAGTTCTGGATCCACAAAACAATGTCACCTTGGATCCCATGCCTCCTTACTTTCTCAATAAGCCTTGCCTGGGGTACCTTATCAAATGCTTTGCTGAAATCCATATACACTACATCTACTACTCTTCCTTCATCAATGTGTTTAGTTACATCCTCAAAAAATTCAATCAGGCTGGTAAGGCATGACCTGCCCTTGACAAAGCCATGCTGACTATTCCTAATCATATTATACCTCTCCAAATGTTCATAAATCCTGCCTCTCAGGATCTTCTCCATCAACTTACCAACCACTGAGGTAAGACTCACTGGTCTATAATTTCCTGGGCTATCTCTACTCCCTTTCTTGAATAAAGGAACAACATCCGCACCCCTTCAATCCTCTGGAACCTCTCCCATCCCCATTGATGATGCAAGGATCATCGCTAGAGGCTCAGCAATTTCCTCCCTCGCCTCCCACAGTAGACTGGGGTACATCTCATCTGGTCTCAGCGACTTATCCAACTTGATGCTTTCCAAAACTCCATCACATCCCCTTTCTTAATACCTACATGCTCAAGCTTTTCAGTCTGCTGCAAGTCAGCACTGCAATCACCAAGATCCTTTTCCGTAGTGAACACTGAAGTACCCATTAAGGTGGGGGTAGCCGACGGGTCTCAAACCCTCGGTGAGATAGGGAGTTGTCCATCCCAGCATGTGAAGACAGACTCCGGCGGATTGAGCGGACGAAACCAATGGAAGGTCCAACGGTCAAGAAGGCGGTCTCTGCAAGCGTCGTGGAACGTGTAGAGCAGGACAAGACACAGAAGACGTCCTGGTCATCCATTGCGCCTAGTCCCATCTCCAGCCGTCTAGACTCTGTCTTGCCACTGGACCCAGATGGGAATTGGGAAGAGAGAGTGAGGCTGACGCTGCGCAACTCTCCCTCACTTAAATCCAAATCACGCGCTAGTCTCAACACCATCATTATGGTGTCGAGGTCCTCATCGACGTCAACGATGGACGAACAACAACAACAACAACAACACCCATTAAGTACCTCTGCTATTTCCTCCCGTTCCATACATACCTTCCCACTGTCATACTTGACAGGTCCTATTCTTTCACATCTTATCCTCTTGTTCTTCACATACTTGTAGAATTCCTTGGGGTTTTCCTTAATCCTGCCCACCAAGGCCTTCTCATGGCCCCTTCTGGTTCTCCTAATTTTCTTCTTAAGCTCCTTCCTATTAGCCTTATAATCTTCTAGATCTCTAACATTACCGAGCTCTCTGAACCTTTTGTAAGCTTTTCTTTTCTTCTTGACTAGATTTATTACAGCCTTTGTACACCACGGTTCCTGTACCCTACCGTAACTTCCCTGTCTCATTGGAACATTCCTATGCAGAACTCCACACAAATATCCCCTGAACATTTGCCACATTTCTTCCGTACTTTTCCCTGAGAACATCTGTTTCCAATTTAAGCTTCCAATTTCCTGCCTGATAACCCCATAGTTCCCCTTACTCCAATTAAGCACTTTTCTAACTTGTCTGTTCCTATCTCTCTCCAATGCTATCGTAAAGGAGATAGAATTATGATCACTATCTGCAAAATGCTCTCCCACTGAGAGATCTGACACCTGACCAGGTTCATTTTCCAATACCAAATCAAGTACAGCCTCTCCTCTTGTAGGCTTATCTACATATTGTGTCAAGAAACCTTCCTAAACACACCTAACAATCTCCACCCCATCTAAATCCCTTGCTCTAGGGAGATGCCAATCGATATTTGGGAAATTAAAATCTCCCGTCATGATAACTCTGTTATTATTACACCTTTCCAGGATCTGTTTCCCTATCTGCTCTTCGATATCCCTGTTACTATTGGGCGGCCTATAAAAAAAACACCCAGTAAAGTTATTGACCCCTTCCTGTTCCTAACTTCCACTCACAGAGACTCTGCAGACAATCCCTCCATGGTGACCACCTTTCTGCAGCCGTGACACTATCTCTGATCAACAGTGCCACGCCCCACCTCTTTTGCCTCCCTCCCTGTCCTTTCTGAAACATCTAAAACCCGGCTCTTGAAGTAACCATTTCTGTCCCTGAGCCATTCAAGTCTCTGTGATGGCCACCACATCATATCTCCAAGTACTAATCCACACTCTAAGCTCACTCACTTTGTTCACAACACTCCTTGCGTTGCAATAGATGCATCTCAAACCTTTGCGCATCTCTTCTCTATCACCTGCCTATCCTCCCTCTCGCACTGTCTACAAGCTTTCTCTATTTGTGAGCCAACCTCCTCTTCCCTTCCGTTCGGCTTCCACCCCCCAACAATTCTAGTTTAAACTCTCCCCAGTAGTCTTAGCAAACCTTTCCGCCAGGATATTGGTCCCCCTGGGATTCAAGTGCAACCTGTCCTTTTTGTACAGGTCACTCCTGCCCTAAAAGACCTCCCAATGATCCAGATTTCTGAATCCTTGCCCCCTGCTCCAATCCCTCAGCCACGCATTTATCCTCCACCTCACTCTATTCCTATTCTCACTGTCGTGTGGCACAGGCAGTGAACCCGAGATTACTACCTTTGCGGTCCTGCTCACAACTTCCTTCCTAACTCCCTGTAGTCTTTTTTCAGGACCTCTTCCCTTTTCCTACCTATGTCATTGGTAACAATATGTACCACGACCTCTGGCTGTTCTCCCTCCAACTGCAGGATATCTTGGACGTGATCTGAAACGTCTCGGACCCTGGCACCTGGGAGGCAAACTACCATCCGAGTTTCTTTCCTGTGTCCACAGAATCGCCTGTCTGACCCCCTAACTATAGAGTCCCCTATTACTACTGCCTTCCTCTTCCTTTCCCTACCCTTCTGAGCCACAGGGCCAGATTCTGTGCCAGAGGCACGGCCACTATCACTTCCCCCCAGGTAGGCTGTGCCCCCCAACAGTACTCAAACAGGAGTATTTATTGTCAAAGGGTACAGCCACAGGGTACTCTCTAGTACCTGACTCTTCCCCTTCCCCCTCCTGACTGTGACCCACTTGTCTGTCTCCCGTGGCCCCGGTGTGACCACCTGCCTATAACTCCTTTCTATCACCTCTTCGCTCTCCCTGACCAGGCGAAGGTCATCGAGCTACATCTCCAGTTCCCTAACTCAGTCCCTTAGGAGCTGCAGCTTGACACACCTGGTGCAGATACGGCCATCTGGGAGGCTGGGCGACTCCAGGACCCCCCACATCGGACACCGAGCCGCGCAGTAACTGAAATGCTCCCTCGCACATCGCCTTTGTTGCCATGCAGCTGGAATGTTCTTTTATATGATGTTCTGTTCAAGTGCCTTGTAAGAACTTCCTGTTCAGAGTAGTGTTTGGTCCACATGGCTGTAAAAAAAAATTAGGGGAAACTTTGGTAATAAACTCCAGACCAGTGACTGTAGAACAATAAAGGATGGGGATTTGCCCCAGAATATGATGAGACTAAAGAGATTAAAGATTGGCTTTATTTGTCAAGTGTATATTGAAACATACATACAGTGGCCGCTTTATTTGGTCCCTCCTGTAGCTAAGAAGTGGCCACAGTGGTTATGTTCCTGGTCTTCTGCTGCTGTAGCCCATCCGCTTCAAGATTCAATGTGTTGTGTGTTCAGAGATGCTCTTCTGCACACCACTGTTGTAACACATGGCTATTTGCGTTACAGACAACTTGAATCAGTCTGGCCATTCTCCTCTGGCCTCTCTCGTTAACAAGACATTTTTGCCAACAGATCTGCCACTCACTGGAATTTTTTTTTTTGTTTTTCTCACCATTCTCTGTAAATTCTAGAGACTGTTGAGTATGAAAGTCCCAGGAGATCAGCAGTTTCTGAGATACTCAAACCACCCCATCTGGCACCAATGATCATTCCACGGTCAGAGTCATTTAGATCTCATTTCTTCCCTATTCTGATGTTCAGTTTGAACAACAACTGACCCTCTTGACCACGTCTGCATGCTTTTATGCATTGAGTTGCTGCCACATGATTGGTTGATTAGATATTTGCATTAACGAGCAGGTGGCCACTGAATGTAGAGGGAAATGTATTGCTTGCATCAACAACGAAGAATCCAAGGACGTGCTGGAGGTAGCCCGCAAGTGTCGCCATTTTTCTGGCACCATCACAGCATTCCCACACCTCTCTAATCAAAACTGTTGCTATTGGTACAGGCAACACACATAAAAGTTGCCGGTGAACGCAGCAGGCCAGGCAGCATCTATAGGAAGAGGTACAGTTGATGTTTTGGGCCGAGACCCTTCATCAGGACTAACTGAAAGAAGAGATAGTAAGAGATTTGAAAGTGGGAGGGGGAGGGGGAGATCCGAAATGATAGGAGAAGACAGGAGGGGGAGGGATGGAGCCAAGAGCTGGACAGGTGATCAGCAAAAGGGTTATGAGAGGATCATGGGACAGGAGGCCTAGGGAGAAAGAAAAAGGGAGGGGGGAGCCCAGAGGATGGGCAAGGATGAGTTCGTTGACTTCATTAACTTTGCCTCCAACTTCCACCCTGCCCTCAAGTTTACCTGGTCCAATTCTGGCACCTCCCTCCCCTTTCTAGATCTTTCTGTCTCTGTCTCTGGAGACAGCTTATCTACTGATGTCTACTATAAGCCTACGGACTCTCACAGCTACCTGGACTATTCCTCTTCTCACCCTGTCTCTTGCAAAAATGCCATCCCCTTCTCGCAATTCCTCCATCTCCGCCGCATCTGCTCTCAGGATGAGGCTTTTCATTCCAGGACGAAGGAAATGTCCTCCTTTTTTAAAGAAAGGGGCTTCCCTTCCTCCACCATCAACTCTGCTCTCAAACACATCTCTCCCATTTCACGCACATCTGCTTTCACCCCATCCTCCCGCCACCACACTAGGAATAGGGTTCCCCTTGTCCTCACCTGCCACCCTACCAGCCTCTGGGTCCAACATATAATTTTTCCGCCACCTCCAACGGGACCCCCCACTAAGCACATCTTTCCCTCCCCCACTCTCTCTGCTTTCTGCAGGGGTCACTCCCTACGTGACTCCCTTGTCCATTCATCCCCCCATCCCTCCCCACTGATCTCCCTCCCGGCACTTATCCTTGTAAGCGGAACAAGTGCTACACATGCCCTTACACTTCCTCCCTCACCACCATTCAGGGCCCCAGACAGTCCTTCCAGGTGAGGCGACACTTTACCTGTGAGTCGGCTGGGGTGATATACTGCGTCCGGTGCTCCCCATATGGCCTTCTATATATTGGCGAGACCCGACGCAGACTGGAAGACTATTTCGCTGAACACCTACGCTCTGTCCGCCAGAGAAAGCAGGATCTTCCAGTGGCCACACACTTTAATTCCACGTCCCATTCCCATTCTGATATATCTATCCACGGCCTCCTCTACTGTCAAGATGAAGCCACACTCAGGTTGGAGGAACAACACCTTATATTCCGTCTGAGTAGCCTCCAACCTGATGGCATGAACATCGACTTCTCTAACTTACGTAAATGCCCCACCTCCCCCTCGTACCCCATCCATTATTTATTTATTTATCTCTCTCTCTCTCTCTCTCTCTCTCTCTCTCTCTCTCTCTCTCTTCTTTTTCTCCTTCTGTCCCTCTCACTATACTCCTTGCCCATCCTCTGGGCTTCCCCCCTCCCCTCTTCTTTCCCCCAGGCCTCCCAACCCATGATCCTCTCGTATCCCTTTTGCCAATCACCTGTCCAGCTCTTGGCTCCATCCCTCCCCCTCCTGTCTTCTCCTATCATTTTGGATCTCCCCCTCCCCCTCCCACTTTCAAATCTCTTACTAACTCTTCTTTCAGTTAGTCCCGACGAAGGGTCTCGGCCTGAAACGTCGACCATACCTCTTCCATAGATGCTGCCTGGCCTGCTGCGTTCACCAGCAATTTTTATGTGTGTTGCTTGAAATTCCAGCATCTGCAGATTTCCTCGTGTTTGCGCTATTGCTACAGGTAGGGTAACAGTGGAAGGACATTGTTTTACAAACAAGGGGAAATCTGCTGATGCTGGAAATCCAGAGCCACACACACACACAATGCTGGAGGAACTCAGCAGGCCAGGCAGCATCTATGGAAAGAAGTACAGTTGACGTTTCGAGCCGAAACCTTTCGGCAGCACTAAGTACATTATTTATCCAGCATTCATTCAATGAAGGCTGAGTTGTTGAGGCAATTTTATTGTGCCTCAACCATTGGGGAGAACGTAGGGGATCGGGGTTGAGATGGAAAATAAATCAGCCACTATCCTCAACACCACCAATCTTCATGTCATCTACAAACTTATTAACCCACCATTCCACTTCCATAGCCAAATCATTTACAAAAATCACAATAAACAGGGTTTCAGAACAGACCCCTGGGGAACACCACTGGTCACGGACCTCCAGGCAGAATACGCTCCATCTACAACGCAGTCTGCCTTCTGTGGGCAAAACAATTCTGAATTCACACAGCCAAATTTCTCTGGATCCCATGCCTCCTGACTTGCTGAATGGCTAAAGATGGCACTGGTGATGCCCAGGATAACTTACAGGCGGCAACAAGCAAAACATAGGAAATTATTATATACCTTATTAATAACGATCACTGCTAACAATGGACAGACGAGCAAAGGCTGGGCAGGGTAAGTGGAGGAGAGCTGTGGCGGACGTGTGGGGAAGGCCTGGTCATGGCAAGCCGAGTCGTGGCATTCCCGAGAGCGAGGAAAGTGCCAATGTCTGGTCGATTTTAGCTCAGCTCCATGCTGAAATGTTGTGCTGGCTGCAGTGATGCCTGGCTCCGGGTCTGTGGTCTCGCAACGTTTTCTCAGCTTTGCGATGAACTGCGGCTATTGCCTGCCGCAGCTGTAATGATGCCTGACTTTCATTAATCTTCACTTCTGAAGCTATTTGCTCACTTTTATTGTTTGCACGGTTTCACATGGATGTTTGACGTTCTATTAATGGGTTCTATTGTGTTTTGTTATTTTGTGGCTGCCTGTCAGGAGACAAATCTCAAGGTTATATAATGTATACATACTTTGATAATAAATGTATTTCGAAATTTAAGCTTTGAACTTTGAATGAGCTGACCATGGGGAATCTTGTCAAATGCCTTACGAAAATCCATAGGCAAGTTGGCCTCTGAACTTCCTTTGAGGACAACATTTCAAAAGTATTTCTTGACCTTCCAAGAGCCCTCAGACAGATACGATAAGGGCCAGTGCTGCCTCCTGTGTTCTGTTGGTTGGGATAATTGAGCATAGCGAGTGCCAGCCTCCCGTCAAACATTCCGTGCACAGCACCCCTGCCAAATCCCAGAGCTGTGCATCTACTTGGAGAGAGAAAAAATATCTGGAGGAAGTCAGAGGCTTTTTCCCCCGGGCTGAAATGACTAATACAAAGGGGCATAATGTTAAGGTGATCGGAGGAAAGTATAGGGGGGAATATCAGAGGTAAGGTCTTTGCACAGAGAGGGATGGGTCCATGGACCATGCTGCCAGGGTGGTGGTAGAGGTACCGATACATTAGTGACGTTTTAGAAGTTTTTAGATACGCACATGGATGGTAGAAATACAGACATCCCATCCTGCAAAATCTCATTTCAGGGAGGTAGCACCATCAATTTGCGGGAGACTCCCGGGAGAGGTGGGATGTCTGCAACAGAGTAGCTCCTTAGCAGCCAGCCAGCTAGTTTAAATAACGTTAGCTATGCTAATGAATGAATGTCACCTGTTAAACTCACCTCAACATGTCTTTTACAGTCTTAACCCGCCATGGGCAATAGAAAAGTCACTGTTGCAAACAGTGCAGCGAGCAACACTGTCATTATTTTGACCCCTATTAGGCAGGGGTACACTTTAGTGTAGTCTGGGGTGACGTACGTTTTATATTTTTTTTGGAACACTCTGCCATGGCGCGCTCTCGCGCTCGTGGTCGCTCGCTCGCTCTTGCTTGCTTTCTCGCTCGCTCGCTCTCTCTCGCTCTCTCACTCGCACACTCGCTTGCCTTCGCTCTTGCTCTCTCTCTTTCTCGCGCGCGCTCTCTCTCGTGGTCCCTCTCATGCTCTCTCTTGCTTTTCTCTCGCTCACTCTCAAAAAAATTGATTTCTGTGATATTGTATATAATTTGCAGGCATCAGGGAGCCACTATTAAAATGCGGGAGACTCCCGGAAGTTCCGGGAGAGGTGGGATGTCTGGAAATATGTAGGATGAAAGGGTTAGATTGATCTTAGAGTAGGTTAAAGGGTCAGTGAATCATTGTGGGCCAAAAAGGCCTGTACTGAGCTGTAATGTTCTATGTTCTATAAAATGCAGGAGCCAAATTGCACATGTAAGGTCCCACAAGCGAGTAGGTAGGCTGTTTTCCTGGTGTGCGTGAGGCAAACCCTGTGTTTGAACTGAGCCGTTCGATGTTTGGCCACCTGAGAGATCAGACTGGGGCCTCAGGTGCAGATCTCATCTGAAGCAGGGCTCCCGCAGCTATGTGGCTCTCCCTCAGTGTTACACTTTGGTTGATCCTGAGACCGTAAGACATAGGAACAGAATTAGGCTATTTGGTCCCTCAAGTCATTCCATCATGGCTGATTTATTATCCCTCTCAACCCCATTCTCCTGCCTTCTTCCTGTAATCATTGCCACCCTGACAAATCAAGAACTTTTGCTTTAAATATTCTAATGAATTGGTATCCACAGCCATCCGTGGCAATGAATTCCACAGATTCACCACCCTCTGGCTAAAGTCATTCTTGCCTCCCTTTATTCTAAAACACATCCTTGCACTCTGAGGCTGTGCCCTCCGTTCCTACACACTCCCACTACAGGAAAAACCTTCTCCATGTCCATTTTATTGGTTCAGTAACTCTGTTGCCAAACTCTAGGGTCTAACATGACCACGCTGCCAATTCAGCTTCTGCTTGGAGATAGAAAACAAATCTCCGGAAAGCCTGAACTGATTTGAGATCCTACCTTGGCCCGTGGTAATCATTTCTGATTCAGCCTGCATCAGGATTTCGGGTATTTTATCCAGTTGGGAATTCACTCTCCGCCCACCATGTGAGGAGCTCATGCACTGTAGTGAATAAATATCAGCATAAGCAACACGCACAAAATGCCGGTGAACGCAGCAGGCCAGGCAGCATCTATAGGAGGAGGTACAGTCGACGTTTCGGGCCGAGACCCTTCGTCCTGACGCTGCCTGGCCTGCTGCGTTCCACCAGCATTCCGTGTGTGTTGCTTGAATTTCCAGCATCTGCAGATTTCCTCGTGTTTGCGTTTTTAAATATCAGCATAATGTAGCTTGTCTTGTATTCCCAGAAAGACTCATCATGAATAATTATAATTCTCATTCCAACACGTCGGTCCATGGCCTCCTCTTATGCCAAGGCGAGGCCACCCTCAAGGTGGAGAAGAAACACCTTATATTCCGTCTGGGTACCCTCCAACCTGATGGCATAAATATCAATTTCTCCTTCCAGTAACAAAAATTTCCCTCCTCCTCTCCTCGTCTTCTATTTCCCACTCTGGTCTTTTATCTCTTCCTGCCTGCCTATCACCTCCCTCTGGCTCCCCTCCTCCTTCCTTTCCCCCTGTGATCCAATCTCCACTGCCGTTAGAGTCCTTCCTCTCCAGCCCTGTACCTTTCCCACCCAGCTGGTTTCACCTATCACCTTCTAGTTATCCTCCACACCTTCCCCCAGCACCCCCCTCTTTTATTCTGATGTCTTCCCCTTTCCTTTCCAGTCCTGAAGAAAGGCCTCGGCTCGAAACGTCGACTGTTCATTCACTTCCATAGATACTGCCTGACCTGTTGAGTTCCACCAGCATTTTGTGCGTGTTACTTTGTCATTATGAATAAATTTGATCTCACATACGGGACCTATGGTCAACAGTGGCAAGGGAAAGTACGATAGCTTCCGCTCCTAATGCAATACAGAAACCTTAAGTACGATTGTGTCCTTTTTACGAGCATGAAACAAAGCAGAAATTTAAATGTTGATCATGTGAAAGCCTTTAGTACACTATATTCAGATCAGCTCAGGGGTAAACTGGCACTGATTCAGCACTAAAGCACAACAGTAGCTACAGCCAGATGAGAGAGTGTCTCCACTCCTTCCTCCCGCACCACAAGAGCCAAATGCTTTCCCCTGACCTTCTGTGACCTTTGCTCCTTCTCCTCAGTCCCCGGCCCATTCTGCAAAGTCATTTCCTGCAGCTATACCGGTGACCTTTGACCACGGCGACAACACACCCCCTGCATTCGCCGACATACCCCCCTCTCAACGTTTTTGTTCTGAGTCTAGAGAATGTGACCTTCCTGCCCTACGCAGGGTGAGCCGTTACAACCTCGTTCCTTCAGCGACGCTGTGAAATATGTGACCTCACTGCCTCCTGTATTCACTGACCTCAGGTCAACTGATGTGTCTCGGAGCTAAATCACCAGCTGGATGTTATTTTTTCTTTAAAAATTTCCACTTCTTTGATTGTCTTCACAGACAGAAGTAGCAGTTCTCACATTCTGAGTATTTTGTGATTTAGTTTAATCCATGGGCGTCCTTATCAATTAACATGGACCCTAACAATTCACTCAGTGGCCACTTTATTAGGGACCTGTACCTAACAACATGGCCACTGAGTGTATGTTCATGGTCTTCTGCTGCTGCAGTCGATCTACTTCAAGGTTCGACATGTTGTGCATTCAGAGCTGCTCTCCTGCACACCCCTGTAGTAATGCATGCTTATTTGAGTTACTGTCGTCTTCTCGTCGGGTTGAACCAGTCTGGCCATTTTCCTCTGATCTCTCTCATCAACAAAATGTATTTTTCTCACAGAATTGCTGCTCACTGGAGGTTTCTTGCTTTCTGCACCACTTTCTGTAAACCCTAGATATTGTTGTCCATGAAAATCCCAGGAGATCAGCAGTGTCTGGGATACACGATCCACCCTGTCTGGCACCAGCAGTCAATCCACCATCAGTCACCTAGATCACGTTTCTTCCCCGTTCTGATGTGAATCTCTTGACCATGTCTGCATGCTTTTCTACATTGAGTTGCTGTCACATGATTAGAGTCACAGAGTCATAGAAAACTACAGCACAGAAACAGGCTCTTTGGCCCATCTAGTCCATGCTGAAACCATTTAAACTGAAACTGCCTATTCCCATCGGCCTGCACCAGGACAACAACCCTCCATACCCCTACCATCCATGTACTTATCCAAACTTCACTTAAATGTTGAAATCAAGCTCACATGCACCCTTTGTGCTGGCAGCTCATTCCACACTCTCATGACCCTCTGAGTGAAGAAGTTTCCCCCCATGCTCCCCTTAAACTTTTCACTTTTCACCCTTAATCCATGACCTCTGGTTGTAGTCCCACCCAACCTTGTGGATAAAGCTGTTTGCATTTACCCTATCTATCATCATCATCATCAGGTGCCATGCCCAGTTTGAGCTTTGACTGCCATGGCCCACACACTCCTGTTTCGAGTCAAGTGGATCAATTCATTAGTATTCATTTCCAGTTCTCTGGCTGCTGTCTCCATCATCATTTGTCTTTGTCTTCCTCTTGCTTTCTTCCCTTCAATCTTTCCCATAATTACCATACATTCTAACTCCTCTTTCCTAATCACATATCCAATTAAGTTACGTTGCCTTTTCATGATCTCATACATTATTTCTCTTTTTGTATTTGCTCTGTTCATGACATCCTCATTAGATACTCGTTTCATCCATGATATTCTTTGCATCCTCCTCAAAAACCACATCTCTGCTGCTTCAATTCGTTTCCTCATGTTACTAGATATTGCCCAACATTCTGAGCCATATAACATAACTCGATAAACGTAACATTTCAGTACTCTGAGGTGGGTTGTCATGCCTAGTCTAGTATTGGTCAGTATACTTTTCATTCGTGTATAGGTGTCTATCTATACCCTTCATAATTTTGTATGCCTCTGTCAAATCTCCTAATCTACTGTGCACTAGGGAATAAAGTCCTAACCTGTCCAATCTTTCCTTATAACTGGCTGATTAGATATTTGCATTTATGAGCAGGTGTACAGGTGTACCTAATAAAATGGCCACTGTGTGTAAAATCCCTTTTATTTATCATCGGTGACAGGGTAGCGTAGTGGTTAGCACCGGTGACCTGGGTTCAGTCCCGCCGCTGTCTGTAAGCTCCATGTACGTTCTCCCCCAGTGACTGTGTGAGTTTCCTCCGGGTGCTCTGGTTTCCTCCCACAGTCTGAAGACTTACTGGTTGGTAGGTTAATTGGTCATTGTATATTGCCCCGTGATCAGGCTAGTGTTAAATTGGGGGATTGCTGGGTGGTGCAGCTTGAGGGGCTGGAAGGGCCTATTCCGTTCAGTATCTGAGTAAATAAATACAAGCCATTGCAATCGTGATGTGCAGAAAAGTTCATTTCCAACAAAGATTCACCCTGAATCTGCACACTATTCACAGGCTTTCTTTGTGAAACCTTTCAGAAGCGTAGGTCAAAAATCTCATTTTGGAAGTCAATGGCTAATGGCAGGTAAATGCAGACATTACAGGCTGACGATCAATGGATTAATATGCAATAGATTAGTAGTAAGTAGCTGAAAAATGATAGATATAGCAATAGATCAATAAATTTTCATATTGAAATTAAATACATAATAAAATATAGATAGGGAGATAAATGCCAGGTAAACGTATAAACATGGATTTCTTGCAATTCTTTCTGTGGAATGAATATGCAGAAGGTGTGGATGGGGCAAATTTGGCTGCTTAACCCATTGAATATTGCCGCGATCGTTCAAGGAATACAGGAAATATTTCTAAAGGTATCTGGAGATGTAATATGAGATTGTTAATCTACTTTAGGATCAGAAACAGGTCTAATATCACTGGCATTTGTTGTGAAATTTGTTGTTTTGTGGCAGCAATACATTTTTTTTTACGTGGCATCCGGAGTTTCTCCGGTTAGCGGATGATTTCCCTCCATGCCTCTCTGACGTAGTGGCAAACCAATTACAGCAGTGGTTTGCCATTGCCTTCTGCCGGGTGAGTTTCCGAAGAGATCACCAGCTCGTAACCCATCACGGATGGAAAGCGTGCAGGGGAGCCGGCTGGATTCAAACTCGGGACCTTTTGTCCCGAGGTCCGGCACTGATGCCATTATGCCACCAGCCAGGTCTTGCAATACATAATAATGTAATTTTTAAAGACGCGTTGTTAATGAGAAAGGTCAAAGCGTTATGACAGTGGTTTGCTGAATAGCATCTCCGAACGCATATGCAAACCTCCAAGTGGATGGGCTACAGCAGCAGAAGACCATAAACACACACTCATTGGCCATTTTATTAGGTACAGGAGGTACCCAATAAAGAGGCCATTGAGTGTAACTTTAATGTGATTAAAGAGATGTATGGGGAGGATGTTAGTGGGAGGTTTTGTACACAGATTTGCATGTGTGTGGAACCCACTGCTAGGGTTCTTGTAAGAGGTATATACATTGGGGACAGAGGCAGAAACATGGATGATAGAAAAATGAAGGGCTATGTGGGTAGGAAGACTTGGTTTGATCTTGGAGTAGATTAAGGGGTTGGCACAACATCATGGGCTGAAGGGCCTGTATTGTGCTGATTGTTCTATGTTCTCTCTTGATCTCGTTGGTGGGGAGGAGTTTATTATTGAGAGAGAGGGGGAGAGAGGGGGGAGAGAGAGAGAGGAGGGAGAGAGATGGGGAGAGAGAGGGTAGAGAGAGAGGGAGGAGAGGGGGAGAGAGAGGGGGGTGAGGGAGAGAGATGGGGAGAGAGAGAGAGGGGAGAGAGAGGGGGAGAGAGAGGGGGTGAGGGGGAGACAGAGGGGGGAGAGAGAGAGAGAGGAGGGAGAGAGATGGGGAGAGAGGGAGAGGGGAGAGAGGGGGAGGGAGAGGGGGAGAGAGGGAGGGAGAGAGAGAGGGGGGAGAGAGAGGGGGAGGGAGAGGGGAGAGAGAGAGGGAGAGAGAGGGGGAGAGAGAGAGGGGGAGAGAGAGAGGGGGAGAGAGAGGGGGGGAGAGAGAGGGAGGAGAGATGTTGAATTGTCAGATTTATTTTTGTTGTACTGCAGATTATGCTCTTCCTTGGGGCTTTGCTATTACTTATTTGGCGTGTGGAATCTGCTGATGTTTTTTTGCTGAAGTAAGGGGGTGGGGGAGGGTCAATGCTTTGCGGCTGTTTGTGCGTGGGTGGGGGAAGTAGGGTGGGGACCTTTGGGATCTGGCGTTTTCCTGTCATTTTTTGGGGCATTCTTCTGTTTTCATGGATGTCTGAGAACAAGAATTTCAGGTTGTATATTGTATACATTCTCTGACTTTAAATGGAACTATTGAACTAATTGAACTAATAATGCCAAATTAAATAACTTCTTTCTGCCTTTTTCATGGTCCATATCTCTCCATGCTTTGCATATTCATGTGCCTATCTAAGAGAGTTTTAAATGTATCTATCATATTTACCTCCATCAGTACCTCTGCCAGTGCATTCAAGGAACCCATGACTCTGTAAAAACAACCTGGGCAAAGAGTGAGGAGAACAGTGCTGGGCAATCTAGCTTCATTCCATTCCAAATTTTGAAAGAGTCAGAAGAGTTGCCAACAGGAAAAAAACAAAGCAACTTAAAATGGAAGAGACAGGAGATTTGTGTGAACTTGACTGGCCTAACCCAGTTTATTACATTAACCCAATACTTTTTCCATTGACCGCATCATAAGGTAAGGTTGAGATGATAAAATTTGCAGCTTGGTACATTGTCTGCTCTCATCTTTTATCCTGACCATGTCTAATAACTAATGTAATTTCTTTATCTCTCCAAATGGTCTGAAACCACACTACATTTGTGATGGATATTGCTCGGATGTGGTTATAATGCGCTCATATTTTCTCAATTGTACCGAAGGGGAAAGTGCCTCTGCTGCCTTTGTAATGACATCGTCCCTGTAGCCACTTTCCATTTCTGCTTCCCTCTAGATCAGGGGTTCCTAATCTGAGGTACATGGACCCTTGCTGAACGGTATTGGTCCACAGGAACCCCTGCTCTAGATACTGCTGAAGGTATGGGATTGTTGGTGTTTCAGCCGACTCAAACCAGATCATTGTCCTTGCCTGAGCAGAGTTCTGGTTTAGAGATTTAACCCAGTTAAATCCATGAACCTACTGACCTGTACATCTCTGGGATGTGGGAGGAAACGCACACAGTCACAGGAAGGAAGTACAAACTCTCTACAGTCAGCGGTGGAATTGAACCCAGGGTGCTGACTCTGCTGTAGTGTTTCACTCACCACTGTGCAGCTCTGCTACCATGGACTAATCACTATGCAATTGTGATCTCCTCAACTGCTAGGGAGTAAGCAAATCCATTTTGGTAGAAGCACTTTCTACCTCTCTTGTTGCAAACCTCTATACCAGGGGTTCCCAACTTTTTTATGCCATGGACCCTTACCCTCAGTGGACTCTGAGTTGGGCACCCCTGCTCGATATGAATGCAGCCCAATCCATCAGGTAAACCAGTCACCCCTCCACTCACTCCATCTGCACTTCGTGCTGCCTCAGGAAAGCATCTATCATAAACTGGACCCCTTCCAAACAGGTCATTTTATCTTCTCCACCCTCCCATCGAACAGAAGATACAAACGCTTGAAAGCACGTACCAGCAGGCTCAAGGGCAGCTTCTACCTCACTGCTACCACACTCCTGAATAGACAGCCCATATGCTAAAGATGATCCCTTGATCTCTGGATCTACCTCCTTTCAGCCCTCACACTTTCTTTGTCTACCTGCACACACTTTCTCTGTAGCTGCAACACCAAACACTGCCTAAACACAAGAGATTCTGCCAAAACTGGAAATCTAGAGCAACACACACACACACACACACACACACACACTCACACACACATACACACTCACACACACACACACACACACACACACACTCACACACACATACACACTCACACACACATACACACACACACACACACACACTCACACACATACACACTCACACACACATACACACTCACACACACACACACACACACATACACACTCACACACACATACACACTCACACACACACATACACACACACACACTCACACACACATACACACTCACACACACACACACACACTCACACACACATACACACTCACACACACACACACACTCACACACACATACACACTCACACACACATACACACACACACACACACACACACTCACACACACATACACACTCACACACACACATACACACACACACACACACACTCACACACACATACACACTCACACACACACACACACACACACTCACACACACATACACACTCACACACACATACACACACACACACACACACACTCACACACACATACACACTCACACACACACACACACACACTCACACACACATACACACTCACACACACATACACACTCACACACACACATACACACACACACACACTCACACACACATACACACTCACACACACACACACACTCACACACACACACACACTCACACACACACTCACACACACACACACACATACACTCACATACATACACACACACTCACACACACACACACACACACACACTCACACACACACACACACACACACTCACACACACATACACACTCACACACACATACACACTCACACACACACACACACACACACTCACACACACACACTCACACACACACTCACACACACACACACACACATACACTCACATACATACACACACACTCACACACACACACACACTCACACACACACACACTCACACACACACTCACACACACACACACACTCACACACACACACACTCACACACACACACATACACACTCACACACACACACACACACTCACATACATACACACACACTCACACACACACACACACACACACTCACACATACACACTCACACACACACACACTCACACACACACTCACACACACACACACACACACACACTCACACACACACACACTCACACACACACACACACACACACACACACACACACACACACACACACACACACACACACACTCACACTTCTTTTTCTTCTTCAGCTGTCCATTGAAATCCGATGACAATGTCCACTCCTTTAACGGTGAGATCTTTGATGACTATACAGTCCTACCCTGGACCCACAGGCTCTGTTGCAGGTGGGACATGTATATGTAGTAGTGGTGGCAACCATGGCTGCATTTCTCCTGGCTCTCTTCTGCTGTCTTCTGGTTGTTCTTTCCATCTCCAGAGTACGAACCCTGTCCCTACACAGCTGTCGCCAAGTGGTACGGTCAGCATTAACATCCTCCAGGTCCTCGGGTCTGATCTTTCACTTCTTTAAAGCATTCTTCATCTGATCCTTATAGCGCTTCTTCGGCCCTCCAGCTGAGCGTCGACCATGATGTAGCTGGCCGTATAACCCTCTGCGGGGTAGCCAACATGGGGGCATCCTTATCACGTGCCCCAGCCACTGCAGCTGACGCTGGGTGATCATGGCCTCAATACTCCTGCAGTTGGTCTTTACAAGTATTTCAGTGTGAGGCACCCACTCACGCCAGGTAATTCCCAGGATGCGCTGGAGGCAGCTTATGTGGAAGTGCTTCAAGGACTTGATGTGACGGCTGTAGGTTACCCAAGCTTCACAGCTATAAAGGAGGGTGGTGACACAGACCGCTTGGCGACCTTTGTGGAGGGACGAAGGCTCCTGTTCTGAAAGACTCTACACCGAAGGCTCCCAAAGGCAGCTGATGCCTGTTTAATGCGGCTCTGGATGTCGTTGTCAATGCCGCTATCCTCAGAGAGAATGCTCCCCAGATATTTGCAAGATGGCACTACTGACAATATTTCACCATATGTTTCAATGTACGTGTGATTAATAGATAAATCTAATCTAATCTAAAAGGACAGCTTCGATCCTGCTGTGATGAGACTATTGAATGGTCTCAAGGGACAATAAGATGGACTCTTGACCTCACAATCCACTTGGTTAACAACGACCTTAACTAAAACCACCTTCCTTCTTTTTCACCATTCTCAGATTTGAAGAGATTGGCTTTATTTGTCAGATGTTCACCAAAACATACAGTTAAATGCGTCATTTGTGACAGATCAAATCAGTGAACATTATGCTGGGCAGGCTGCAAGTGTCATCACGCTTCTGGCACCAGTATAGCATGCCCAAAACTCACTAGCACTAACCCTAACCATATTTATTTATTTCGAGGTATAGTACTGAAGAGGCCCTTCCCGTCCTTCAGGCTGCACTGGCAACCCCTGACAGCCCCCAATTTAACACTAATCTAATTGTTGTTTTGTAACTTCAAAACATTAAACTAATTGGAAGAAAAACAAGAGAGCCAGGAATGCGAGTCTAATAACTCTGTATTTTACTTTAATCAAGGTGCCACATATCACATGGTAGTGTGAAGATGGATGTAATTCAGTTATTTAAGAGAAGCTTGGATGGGAGGGGTAGGGGTATGGAGGGCTGTGGTCAGGGTGTGAGTCGATAGGATGAGGCAGAACAATAATTTAGCATGGGCTAGATGGGCTGAAGAGGCCTGTACCTGAGCTGCAGTGCTCTCTGACTTTATGACTCTATGTAAAAGAGAGTTCGGCAAAATTTTGATGATGCTACAGTTCTGGTCACCACGCTACAGGAAGAATGTGGCAGCAACAGAGAGAGTGCAGAAGAGAGTCACCAGCATGTTGACTGGAAAAGAGGGCTGTAGTAGATTCTGTGTTTATTCTCACTGGAACACTGGAGTAACCTTGGTATTGGTATTGGTTCATTATTGTCACATGTACCACAGTACAGTGATTAACTTAGTTCTGTGTGCCATCCTGGCAGGTAACACCATACAACATTATACCAAGGAGGCAAAAAGAAAAGCAGAATGCAGAGTACAGAATAACACACACAAAGCACTGAAGAAACTTAGCATCGGGCAGCTTCTATGCAAATGAATAAACAGTTGATGATTCAGGCTGAGACCCTTCATCAGGACTGGAAAAGAAGGCGGCAGAGTCCTCGTGAAGGTTCTTGGCTCACAACGTCAACTGTTTAACACCTCCATTTTTGGTGAGTTCCTCCAGCACTGTGTGTGTGTGTGTGCGTGCGTGTGTGTGTGTGTGTGTGTGTGTGTGTGTGTGTGTATATATGTGTGTGTGTGTGTGTGTGTATATGGTTAGGGTTAGTGCGAGTGAGTTTTGGGCATGCTATACTGGTGCCGGAAGCATGGTGACCCTCGCAGCCTGCCCAGCATAATGTTCACTGATTTGATCTGTCACAAATGATGCATTTCACTCTATGTTTTGGTGAACATCTGACAAATAAAGCCAATCTCATCAAATCTGAGAAAGATGGGAAAGAAGAAAGGTGGTTTTAATTAAGGTTATTGTCAACCAAGTGGATTGTGAGGTCAAGAGTCCATCTTATTGTCCCTTGGGACTACTCAATAGTCTCATCACAGCAGAATCGAAGCTGTCCTTTTAGATTAGATTAGACGTATTTATTAATCACACGTACATCAAAACATATAGTGAAATGCTTTGTTTGCTTTAATAACCAACACAATCTGCGGATGCGACAGGGCAGCTCACCACTGTTGCCACACACTACAGCACCAACATAGCGTTCCCACAATGTTCAGCAGAACAACACAAGCATCAACAGCAAAACAAACCCCCTTTCCCCACCAGCACAGATGGACAGGTCTTCAACCCTAGGTCAGGCTCCCTTCAGCCTTCAAACTCCAGACTTTGAATCTGGACCCATAGACACTGAGCTTCCAACCACTGGACTTGCAGGACCAGGAGCTTTGATCTCCAAACTCACCAGCCTTGGGCTTTGACCTCCGGTCTTGCCAACTTCAGGGCTTCAAACAGTGATGGGAGTCTAGGACAAGGATCATGAATTGAGAGCCAGGCAGCCAAAAAATAAGATAGAATAATGCTCAGTACTTAAATTATGAATAGAACTCTCTCCCACAAAATGCAGCAGAACTTTAAACCTTTTTTATCAAGGGTTGCCATAGTAGTGTAAGGGGTGGAACTGTAGTCTAGAGGGCTTCATGGTAGCAGAGCAGTTACAGCCACACTTTCAGTGTCAGAATCAGGCCGTCAAATTTGTTGTTTTTCCAGCAGTACAGTGCAATACAAAAATATACTGTAAATTATAATAAGAAATATATTTTAAAAATCTAAATAAATAGTAGGAAAAGGAAGCGTAAGTAGTAAGGTTTTCCATTCAGAAATCTGATGGTGGAGGGGAAGAAGCTGTTCCTGCAATGTTGAGTGTGAGTCTTCAGACTCCTGTACCTCCTCCCTGGTCACAGTTTTGAGAAGCGCTTTTACAATGCCAGATGTATGATCGGGCTTCAATTCCTGCTACTGTCTGTAAAGACCCCGTTGGCTTCCTCCAGGCTCTCCAGCTCCTTCCAACGGTCCAAAGATACCCTGTTATGTTTTGTAACTTCAAAATATTAAACTCATTGAAAGGAACACATGGGAGTCCGAAATGTGGGTCTAACCTCATGTTTACTTTTTAGCGAGGCACATACATATCACATGGTATCCTGGTGATGTTTGAAATTCACCTATGTACATATAACCCATCATGAATTATTTAAATAAATAAGAATGCTTAATCAACCAATTTAGGCAGTCCTATCTTGGGGTGTATTGTGAACCCATCAATCAGTATCACTGCACTTGGAAAGGAAGGGGTAAACCAAGATTCTTTAATATTTAGGTAATGTTTGATTAATCTTGTATGTGTATATGTGCATATATATATATATATATAGACACACACATATATACACACACAGTATATACGCATGATTACTCAAACATTACTTAAGTGTTAAAAAAATCACATGTACAGTTAGGGTCAGTGAGTAGGCGTGCTATGCTGGTTTCAGAAACATAGCACCACGTGGACTTCCCCCAGCACAGTCCTTGCTTATTTGATCCCTTTTGCCATATGCTTTGATGTACATATGACATATCAAGCTGAACACCTTCTATTTTATCAATTTCTTATGTACACTGATCTTCATTGGCTGTCCGGGCCCCTCAGTGACCCTGGTCGTTTTCTCCCACTACACTTGTATCACTGCAGCATCCACGTTTTAAGTAAACGTTCTCAAAGAGCACCTCCACTCCATTCACCAGAAGAGGATCTTCCTGGTGGTTAAACATTTTAATTCCGATTCCAGTTCCCATTCCGACATGTCAGTCCATGGCTTCCTCTTGTACCACAATGAGGCCACTCTCAGGGTGCAGGAGCAACACCTCATGTTCTATCTGGGTAGCCTCCAACCTGATGCCATGAATATCCATTTCTCCTTCCAGTAAAAAAAATGTTTTGCTCCCCCTCCCCTCTTCTCTAATCCCCACTCTGGCCTCTTACTTCTTCTTACCAGCTTATCACCTCCTCCTGTGTCCGCTCCTCCTTCCCTTTCTTCTATGGTCCACTCTCCTCTCCTATCAATTTCCTTCCTCTCCAGCCCTTTACCAACCCGCCAGGTTTCACCTATCACCTCCTAGCTAGCCTCCTTCCCCCTGCCCCCCACCTTTTTATTCTGGCATCTTCCCACTTCCTTTCCAGTCTCGATGCTGCCTGACCTGCTGAGTTCCTCCAACATTTTGTGTGTGTTACTCTCCAATACTGTTCCATGCATTGTGATTTGTGGGTGAGTCACAGCGGCTACGATGCACACAATGCAGCCTCAATGTACACATGACAAATAAAGCTAATCTCTTCAAATCTCCCATCTCTGAGAAAGGGGGAAAAGAAGCGAAATGGATTCATTTATCAACCAAGGTCACTTCAGAACCGGCTTGAGGCAATACTCAAAATGCAGTTGAAAATGAAACCAGACCAATTAAGCCTATAATTGAAATGATTTCTTGTTCTGAGTTTGATTCATAAAATTGACTTCTCTAACATTGGAAGCAGAATTTAAACCCAGTGTTTGACCTAGTGTTTAAACCCAGGGATGAATTGAGGGTGGAGTAGAGAAGCCATTGACACAGAGGGAGGCTTTGTACAAACAGGAAGGTGAAAGCCGGGGAGCATATAGCTTTAACTGAGGCAAGAGTCAGTAGGTGAGAGTCTACAGACACAGGATGAAGGATAAGGGCTGAAGCTGGGTCAGAACAGTCATTATAGCAGAGATAAGGGCGAGGGCAAAGCAAAGCAATCCGAGTTGAAGGTTGGAAATTCTCTTTTTTGACCTGATAAGGCGAGGTCAGACAGGAAGCTGTGACTGCAGCGGGGCAAGGGGAAGAGAAACACGTGTCAGTATGTGACTGTGTACGTGTCTGTGTGCATGTGCATGTCTGCACGTGAGAGAGTTTATGTGTGGGTGTGTGTGTGTGTGTGTGTGGGTGTGTGTGTGTGTGTCTGTGTGTACGGGTGTTTTTTTGCTGTGTCACTATTAAAACTCATCTGAGAGACTATGAACCTCTCTCCTTCACAAATCTGTGGTCACACCAGGTCAGAGCTAATGGTCAGTAAACTGATTGAAGGAATGAAATCTGTGGATTGTTTTAAAGTGGCAGAGTAGCCTTCCCTACCGGCGTGGGTGGCTAAAGAAAGCTTGGGCCATGCATACGGAATCACCGGCTGATGTACAGTATATCATTATTCATACTTCATTGAGCAACCATCTCATCCAGAAATTAATCAAGAGAAAATTCATCGCACCCTTCGAAGGCAACTAAATCCTTCTTGATATAAAGTAGTAGAATCTGAACAAAAGAGATGCTGCCGATGCCTGAAATCTTGAACGACACATACAAAATGGTGGAGGAGCTCAGCAGGTCAGGCAGCAGCGATGGAGAGCAATAAATAGTCAATGTTTTAGGTCAGGAACATTCATGAGGACCCAGAAAGGAAGACAGCAGAAGCCAGAATACGAAGGCTGGGGGAGGAAGGAGGAAAATGAGCTGGCAGGATAGGTGAAGCCAGGTGAGGAGGAAGGCGAGTGAGTAGAGGAGGGATGAATGAAGTAAGAAGCTGAGAGGTGATAGATGGAAGAAGGGCTGAAGAAGAAGGAATCTGATAGAAGAGAAGAGTGGACCATGGGGGAAACTAGAGGGAGGAGGTGAGCAGGGGAGGGGAAGAGAAGGGTAAGAGGGTAACCAGAATGGGAAATGGAAAAGGGAGAAGGGGGAGGGGGGAAAATTACCAGAACTCAAATAAATTGATCTGGGTTGCCCTTAAAACCAAAGCAAAACCTCCTTACACCAGTGACCCAACCCCCTTAAACCAAGACTGAAAGGTCGTCATCTTCGTTATTTAAAATTTTTCATTAAATTGTATCGTATTCCTTTATTTTTCTGTAAATACCTGCAGGAAAATGAACCTCAAGCTAGCATATGGTGACGTGTACATACTTCCATAATGAATTTTGCCTTGAACTTTGAACTTTGCATTATTTGCCCCTGTACCTGCACGCTAACTTTTTTTTTTGTTGCGAAGACATGGATCTTATGTTGAAAGCTTCTGCGGACAGTGACAGGTGTGAGCTCTGGATGACCAGCTCTGGGATGGCAGGGCAGTTGATATACTGGATGAGTAATTCAGCAGTCTGGACCAACGATCCTGAGACGAGTTCAAATCTCACAAGGGCAGTAGGTGAATTTAAATTGTTAATTAACTAAATCTGAAATAGAAAATGAATATTAGTAATCGTGGCCAGGAAACTGTTGGATTGACAAAAATTACACCTGACTCACTAATGTCTTTATGAAGGAAGTCTTCTATTCATAGCTTAATGGTCTTTAGGTCATTTCGTACCTACTGGACTATTAACCCTTTAACTGCCTGCTAAAATGGTATAATGAGCCAGACTGCTCAAGGCCAAATAGGAACGGGCGATAAATACAGGGTCACTCAGATGCTGCAAAGAAGTTGAATGCAAATGGTCTCAGAGTATATTAAAAACACTATGGGCTGAAGGCTGTAATGTTTGAATTTCTATGTCCTAATTGTGAGCAATTGCATTTGCACAAAGACGTTGGTGAGGCCACATTTGCAATATTGTGTTCAGCCGTGCTGCAAAAGGTAAGCTGCTATAGCTGGAAAGAGATACTTCTTTTTCATATGCACAATTGTCTTCCTTTCCATGTTGGTTGTTTTTCTGTCTTTGTTTATGTACAGTTTTGCGTAATGGTTTTGGGGCACCACAGTAGTGTAGCGGTCAGTCTCCTGCAGCTCAGGGCATTGGAGTTCAATTCCAGCGTCATTCTGTAGGGGTTTTGTATATCCTCCCTGTGGAATGCGAAGGTTTTCCCCCAGGTCCTCAGGTTCCCTCCGTCAGTCCAAAGATGTATGGGGTAGATTAATTGGCCATTGTAAATTGTCCTGTGACAGGTTTGGGTTAAATTGGGTTTGTCAGAAATTGCTGGGCAGTGTGGATCAAAGGGCCGGAAGGCCCTATTCTGCACTATATTGCTACATAAGTAAATCAGTTCTATTGTATTTCATATTTTCTCTAAATGCCTGCAAGAAAATGAATCTCAAAGTAGTATCATCATCATTATGTATTGCGCTGTATTGACGTGGACAATCATGGTCTTATCCATGACCATGAATGTTCTTGGCAAACTTTTCTGCAGAAGTGGTTTGCCATTTACTTCTTCTGGGCAGTGCCTTTGCAAGACAGACGAACCCAGCCATTATCAATACTCTTCAGAGATTGTATGGCATCTGTGGTCACATAACCAGGATTTGTGATATGCACCAGCTGTTCATATGACCATCCACCATCTGCTTCCATGGCTTAACGTGATCCTGATCGGGGTGGATAAGCAGGTGCTACACCTTGCCCAAGGGTGTCCTACTGGCTAGTGGGAGACCCTTGGCACCTCACGCCTCCTTTGATAGAGATGTATCTCCACCCCTACTAAGATAATAAATTTTATTTGACTTTTGAGTTTGAATTTGAGATTTACAAGTTAAATTTACAACCATTTTCCCAGATTTGGGGAATCCACACGTAAGAGGAACATAGGTTAAAGGAGAGTTGAAAGGTTATTTTAGGAATCTGAGAGGTATCCAGAGGATGATTAGTATATGGAACAAGCTGCCAGACGAAGTGGTTGAGACAAGTTCATTAACAATACTTCAAAGGTATTTGGATAAGTACACAAATTGGAAAGGCTTAGAGCCGGGATTCCCAACTTCGGGTACACGTACCCTGCGGTTAATGGTAGTAGGACCATGACATTAAACATGTTGAAAACCCCTGTCTGAGAGAGATACAGACCAAATGTGGAAAAAATACGAAAGCTTAATGGAAATCTTGCTCAGCATGGACCAGTTAGGATGAATAACTGGCTTCTGTGAAGTACGTCTCTATGAACCTAATCAATTAATGACTCAACACTTTAAAAGTTATGCCCCCCTTTAATGTGAGAGAATCCAAGGGACACTACATACTATCATAGAGCACATGCAGAACCCACTTCGTCAACACCAAAGCTCACGATTTAAACCCAGGTCACCAGAACTGTGCTCAGCTCTATTGCTAAGCCGTTGTGCTGATGTTGTAGATGCTCAGCTGGTCAAAGAGCATCTGTGGGGAGACAAAGGATCAGCTCAATGACCTACCAATGACCTGAATGGCAACTCCTACAAAAGGTAATGGATACGACCCGGTCCTCCATCAAGGGTAAAGCCGTCCCAACCACTGAGCACATCTGAATGAAACACTGTTGCATCATCATCAGCCCCCCCCTCCCCCACCATCCAGGACATGCCCTCTTCTCACTGCAGCCATTAGAAAGAAGTTACAGGAGCCTCAGGACTCATACCACCAGGTTCAGGTGCAGTTAGAAGCATAGAAACATAGAAAACCCACAGCAAAATACAGGCCCTTCAGCCCACAAGGCTGTGCTGAACATGTACTTACCTTAGAACTACCCAGGCTTACCCATAGCCCTCTATTTTTCTAAGCTCCATGTATCCATCCAGGAGTCTCTTAAAAGACCCGATCGTATCCGCCTCCACCACCGTTACTGTCAGCCCATTCCACACACTCACCACTCTCTGTGTAAAAAACTTACCCCTGACAGCTCTTCTGTACCTACTTCCAAGCACCTTAAAACTATGCCCTCTTGTGTTAGACATTTCAGCCCTGGGAAAAAGGCTCTGACTATCCACACGATCAATGCCTGCCATTATCTTGTACACCTCTATCAGGTCACCTCTCATCCTCCGTCGCTCCAAGGAGAAAAGGCTGAGTTCATTCAATCCAGACAACATCCTTGTAAATCTCCTCTGCACCCTTTCTATGGTTTCCACGTCCTTCCTGTAGCGAGGTGACCAGAATTCAGCACTGTACTCCAAGTGGGGTCTGACCAGGGTCCTATATAGCTGCAATATTACCACTCAGTTCTTAAACTCAATCTCACGGTTGATGAAGACTAATGCACTGTATGCCTTCTTAACCACAGAGCCAACCTGCGTAGCAGCTTTGAGTGTCCTATGGACTCGGACCCCAAGCTCCCTCTGATCCTCCACACTGCCAAGAGTCTCACCATTAATACGATATTCTGCCATCATATTTGACCTACCAAAATGAACCACCTCACACTTATCTGGGTTGAACTCCATCTGCTACATCTCAGTCCAGTTTTGCATCCTATCAATGTCCTGCTGTAACCTCTGACAGTCTTTCACTCTATCCACAACACCCCCAACTTTTGTGCCATCAGCAAATTTACTAATCCATCCTTCCACTTCCTCATCCAGGTCATTTATAAAAATCGTGAAGAGTAGGGATCCCAGAACAGATCCCTGAGGCACAACACTAGTCACCGACCTCCATGCAGAATATGACCCATCTACAACCATTCTTTGCCTACTGTGGGCAAGTCAGTTCTGGATCCACAAAACAATGTCCCCTTGGATCCCATGCCTCCTTACTTTCTCAATAAGCCTGGCATGGGGTACCTTATCAAATGCCTTGCTGAAATCCATATACACTACATCTATGGCTCCATCAATGTGTTTAATCACAACCTCAAAAAATTTAATCAGGCTCGTAAGGCACAACCTGCTTTTGACAATGCCATGCTGACTACTCCTAATCATATTATGCCTCTCCAAATGTTCATAAATCCTGCCTCTCAGGATCTTCTCCATCAACTCATCAACCACTGACGTAAGGCTCACTGGTCTATAATTTCCTGGGCTATCTCTACTCCCTTTCTTGAATAAGGGATGAACATCCGCAACCCTCCAATCCTCTGGAACCTCCCCTGTCCTCATTGATGATGCAAAGATCACTGCCAGAGGCTCAGCAATCTCCTCCCTTGCCTCCCACAGTAGCCTGGGGTATATCTTGTCCGGTCCCAGCAACTTATCCAACCTGATGCTTTCCAAAAGCTCCAGCACATCTTCTTTCTTAATATCTACATGCTCAAGCTTTTCAGTCTGCTGCAAGTCATCCCTACAATCACCAAGATCCTTTTCCGTAGTGAAAACTGAAGCAAAGTATTCATTAAGTACCTCTGCTATCTCCTTCGGTTCCATACACACTTTTCCACTGTCACACTTGATTGGTCCTATTCTCTCACGTCTTATCCTCTTGCTTTTCACATACTTAGAGAATACCTTGGGGTTTTCCTTAATGCTGTCTGCCAAGGCCTTCTCATGGCCCCTTCTGGCTCTCCTAATTTCATTCTTAAGCTCCTTCCTGCTAGCTTTATAATCTACTAGATCTCTATCGTTACCTAGTTTTTTGAACCTTTCGTAAGCTCTTCTTTTCTTCTTGACTAGATTTACAACAGCTTTTGTGCACCATGGTTCCTGTACCCAACCATCTTTTCCCTGTCTTATTGGAACGTACCTGTGCAGAACCCCACGCAAATATCCCCTGAACATTTGCCACATTTCTTCCGTACATTTCCCTGACAACAAGTATTTCCAATTTATGCTTCCAAGTTCCTGCCTGACAGCCTCATGTTTCCCCTTACTCCAATTAAACATTTCCCTAACTTGTCTGTTCCTATCCCTCTCCAATGCTAAGGTAAAGGAGATAGAATTGAGATCACTATCTCCAAAATGCTCTCCCACTGAGAGATCTGACACCTGACCATGTTCATTTCCCAATACCAGATCAAGTACAGCCTCTCCCCTTGTAGGCTTATCTTACAAACCTTCCTGAACAAATCTAATAAACTCTACCCCATCTAAACCCCTCACTCTAGGGAAATGCCAATCAATATTTGGAAAATTATAATCTCCTATTTGCGCCTCGACATCCCTGTTACTATTGGGTGGTCTATAAAAAACACCTTGTAGAGTTATTGACCCCTTCCTATTCCTAACTTCCACCCACAGAGACTCCATAGACAACCCCTCCATGACTTCCTCCTTTACCACAGCTGTGACACTATCTCTGATCAACAGTGCCACACTCCCACCTCTTTTGCCTCCCTCCCTGTCCTTTCTGAAACATCTAAAGCCTGGAACTTGAAGTAGCCATTCCTGCCCCTGCACTATTCAAGTCTCTGTCATGGCCACAACATCATAGCTCCAAGTGCTGATCCATGCTCTAAGCTCATCCGCTTTGTTCACAATACTCCTCGCATTAAAATAGACCTATCTCAAACCATCGGTCTGAGCGTGTACCTCCTCTATCACCTGCCTATCCTCCCTCTCGCGCTGTCTACAAGCTTTCTCTATTTGTGAGCCAACCTCCCTTCCCTCCGTCACATCAGTTTGGTTCCCATCCCCCAGCAATTCTCATTTAAACTCTCCCCTGTAGCCTTAGCAAACCTCCCTGCCAGGATATTGGTCCCCCTGGGATTCAAGTGCAACCTGTCCTTTTTGTACAGGTCACACCTGCCCCAGAAGAGGTCCCAATGATCCAGAAATCTGAATCCCTGCGCTCTGCTCCAATCCCTCAGCCACGCATTTATCCTCCAACTCATTCTATTCCTATACTCACTGTCACGTGGCACAGGCAGAAATCCCGAGATTACGACCTTTGAGGTCCTGCTTCTCAACTTCCATCCCAACTCCCCGTAGTCTGTTTTTGGGACCGCCTCCCTTTTCCTACCTATGTCGTTGCTACCAATATATACCACGACCTCTGGCTGTTCTTCTTCCCACTTCAAGATATCATGGATGTGATCAGAAACATCCTTGACTCTGGCACCTCAGAGGCCAAGTACCATCTCTGCTTCCCCCAAGTAGGCTGTCTCCCCCAACAGTACTCAAACAAGAGTACTTATTGTTAAGGGGGACAGCCACTGGGTTACTCTCTAGCACCTGCTTCTTTCCCTTCCCTCTCCTGACTGTTACCCACTTCTCTGTCTCCCCAGGCCCTGGAGTGACGCCCTGTCTGTTGCTCCTCTCTATCGCCTGCTCACTCTCCCTGACCAGACGAAGGTCATCGAGCTGCATCTCCAGTTCCCCAACGCGGTCCCAAAGGGGCTGCAGCTTGACGCACCTGGTGCAGATGTGGCTGTCTGGGAGGCTGGGGGTCTCCAGGACCTCCCACATCTGACACCAAGCACAGAAAACCGGACTCACTCACATGCTTTCTGTAGGTATTCTACACAGATAACCTACCTTGCCTCGACCCTTTGAGCCAAAGCTTTCCTACTCTGTCTCCCTCTACTCTGTTGCCCGCTTCTCTGACGCCTACTGTATAAATCTGTCTTCTTTTTAAACTCATCTCGCTGTCCTCACTGACTGACGTCCACATGCTTGCGCAGTGGTGCCCCGTTCAAACTGCTGAAGAAATAACCATCACCTTTTCAACTCTTTGCGCATTTAAACTCTTCTCGCTGTTCTCACTGGTTCGCGTCCACACGCTTGCACAGTGGTGCCCCAAACCGCTGAAGTGCTTAACCATGAGGCAGGTGATAGGTGGAGGTGACACTGGGCTGCTGATTGTGGAGTCTGATAAGGAAGGAAGGTGAAGGTTATTACCCCTCAACCATCTGTCTCTTGAACCAGAGGGATAACGTCACCCAATTTCACTTGCCACATCACTGAGCTGTTCCCACAACCTATGGACTCACCTTCAAGGACTCCTCATCTCATGTTCTCTATATGTGTTGCTTATTTAATTATTTATTATTATTATTATTCCTTTTGTGCATTAGGACAGGTTGTTGTCTTCTGCATGCTGGATGAATGCCCTAGTTGCGTGGTTCTTTCTTTCAACGATTCTGTTATGGCTATTATTCAAAAGATTTATTGAGTATGCCCACAAGAACATGAATCTCAGGGTTGTTGTATATGGTGACATATATGTACTTTGGTAATAAATTTTACCTTGAACTTTGTATGTTAGGGGCAGCATAGTAGCATCGTGGTTAGTGTAACACTATCACAGCGCCAATGATGAAGGTTCAACTCCGCCACTCTCTGTAAGGAGTTTGTATGTTCCCCAGGTGGGTTTCCCCTGGATGCTCCAGTTCCCTCTCACATTGCAAAGATGTACAGGTTAGGGCTAGCAAGTTGTGGGCATGTATATAGCATCGGAAGCATGGTGATACTTGCAGGCTGCACTTTATTGGACTATGTTGGTCATCGACACAAACAATGAATTTCATTGTATGTTTCGAAGTTTCGATGCACATGGGACAAATAAAGCTAATCTATCAATTGATGAGCCTTCTGACCACTGCAGCAGAAACAGCCTCTGTAGAAGTCAGGAGAAAAGTAGAAGCCACTGTAGGAGCTCAGTGGGTCAGGCAGTAACAGTGGAGGGAAATTTCCAGATAAAGCTTCAGGTTGACACCCTTAATCTGGACTGGAAGATAGAGGAGCTTTTCTTTTCCATAAGCCCAACACCCCTGCTGAGATAGGCCACTGACAGAAGCTCGCCAGAGTCCTCGATCCCGTGGTTGATCGGCCCTGTGGCTTCCGGTTTCACCACATGACTTCATACGTCTGGGCTGGCTGGTGATGGGTGGATCCCGGTGAGGAGGAGCGATAGGCAGATGGAGGAGGGGAGAGTAGGAATAGCGACAGGGGCTGCTAGGTGACAGATGGAGGTGACAATGGGCTGCAGATTGTGGAATCTGATAGGGAAGGAAGGTGAAGCCTGGAACTAAATCAGGGAGGTGGGGAGGGCAGATGGGAACAGTAGGGAGGGGGACCCATTTGGGGGTGTGTTTTGGTAATGGACAAATAGAATAGAAGGGGGAGGGAAAAGAAAAGAGAGCGATTCAGCCATGTGAAACTCTTTCCTCCTGATTATCAACATGACCGTCCCTTATTAGGGTGCTAGAGTGCTAGAGCAAAGTAACAGGGATCACTTGGACTATCTAGTCCATGCTAGCCTGGTCTTCTACCTGGTTTCGTCTACCAACACCCAGGCTATAGCCCTCCATATGGCTGCTAATCGTGTACTTATCCAAACATCTCTTAAATGTTGAAATCAAGCCCACATCCACTACTTCTGCTGGCTGCATGTTCCCCACTCTCACCGCCTCTGAATGAAAAAGTTCGCTCTCATATTCCCTTTAAACATTTCACCCTTCACCCTTAACCCATGACCTATGGTTCTAGTTTCACCCAACCTCAGTGGAAAATGTCTGTTTTCATTTACCCTTTCTATACCCCTCATAATTTTACGAGGAGTGATTGATAAGTCTGTGGCCTAAGGTAGAAGGAGTCGATTTTAGAAAACCTAGCACATTTATTTTGCAACATAGTCCCCTCCTACATTTACACACTTAGTCCAGCGGTCGTGGAGCATACGAATCTTGGACCTCCAGAAAGTGTCCAAAGCACAGGTGATTGATAAGTTTGTGGCTTAACGTAGAAGGAGATGAGTTATACAGCTCTCGTTACATACACATGCAGTTCAACTCTCTGAGTGATTATGCAGAAAGTTTGAAGTTATTAACTTATTAGTTAATAACTCATCAGGGGTGATTGATAAGTTCGTGGCCTAAGGTAGAAGGAGATGAGTTATTAACATCAATCTTTCTGCATAATCACTCAAAGAGTTGAACTGCATGTGAATGTAATGAGAGCTGTATAACTCATCTCCTTCTACCTTAGGCCACAAACTTATCAATCACCCCTGCTGTGGACACTTTCTGGAGGTTCAACATCCGTATGCTCCACGACCGCTGGACTAAGTGTGTAAATGTAGGAGGGGACTATGTTGAAAAATAAATGTGCTAGATTTTCTAAAATTGACTCCTTCTACCTTAGGCCATGAACTTATCAATCACTCCTCGTATGTGCCTCTATCAAATCTCCCCTCATTTTCCTGCGTTCTAGGGAATGAAGTCCGAACCCATTTGACCTTTCCCAATAACTCAGGTCCCAGCAGTATCCCAGTAATTGGTCTCAGAGCAGAATCTCTTAAGGCTTTTCCCCTTGTGAATAAGCCCTTGTGGACTTCATGACAGCCTGCTGGAGGGAGTACATTCAGATTGGAGGATTGTGACTAGTGGTGTCCCACAAGGATCTGTTCTGGGACCTCTACTTTTCGTGATTTTTATTAACGACCTGGATGTCGGGGTAGAAGGGTAGGTTAGCAAGTTTGCAGACAACACAAAGGTTGGTGGTGTTGTAGATAGTGTAGAGGATTGTCGAAGATTGCAGAGAGACATTGATACGATGCAGAAGTGGGCTGAGAAGTGGCAGATGGAGTTCAACCCGGAGAAGTGTGAGGTGGTACACTTTGGAAGGACAAACTCCAAGGCAGAGTACAAAGTAAATGGCAGGATACTTGGTAATATAGAGGAGCAGAGAGATCTGGGGGTACACGTCCACAGATCCCTGAAAGTTGCCTCACAGGTAGATAGTGTAGTTAAGAAAGCTTATGGGGTGTTAGCTTTCATAAGTCAAGGGATAGAGTTTAAGAGTCACGATGTAATGATGCAGCTCTATAAAACTCTGGTTAGGCCATACTTGGAGTACTGTGTCCAGTTCTGGTCGCCTCACTGTAGGAAGGATGTGGAAGCATTGGAAAGGGTACAGAGGAGATTTACCAGGATGCTGCCTGGTTTAGAGAGTATGCATTATAATCAGAGATTAAGGGAGCTAGGGCTTTACTCTTTGGAGAGAAGGAGGATGAGAGGAGACATGATAGAGGTATACAAGATATTAAGAGGAATAGATAGAGTGGATAGCCAGCGCCTCTTCCCCAGGGCACCACAGCTCAATACAAGAGGACATGGCTTTAAGGTAAGGGGTGGGAAGTTCAAGAGGTATATTAGAGGAAGATTTTTTACTCAGAGAGTAGTTGGTGTGTGGAATGCACTGCCTGAGTCAGTGGTGGAGGCAGATACACTAGTGAAGTTTAAGAGACTACTAGACAGGTATATGGAGGAATTTAAGGTGGGGAGTTATATGGGAGGCAGGGTTTGAGGGTCGGCATAACACTGTGGGCCAAAGGGACTGTAATGTGCTGTACTATTCTATGTTCTATGTCCTATGTTCAAGATTATTGGGTTGGTGTTTCTGATCAGAGAACATGCTAATTGATGGAAATAATGCAGACAGGGAGCTTCATCTGTGTGTTAAATCGTGACCCTGTGTTGTCTTAGCTGAGCCAAAGATTTAATTGATTCATCCAATAGTGAGTAACCTTTAGCCCCACCCTCAGATTCCCAGAGCCTGAATGGTTTGTGCCTTCAGGCTCCTGTACCTTCTCCCCAATAGTAGCAATGAGAAGAGGGCATGTCCTGGGTGATGGAGGTCCTTAATGATGGACGCCACCTTTTTGAAGCATCGCCTTTCGAAGATATCCTTGCATTTTGATTTCAAAGAATCAGAGTCTGAACCAGGTTTATTATCACTGACATATGTCGTGAAATTTGTTGGTTTGTGGCACCAGTGGAATGCAATGCCTGAAAATTACAATAATTTGAATTATAAATTACAATAAGAAATACCTTAAAGCTATGCTAAGTACTTGGAAAGAGGAAATGCTGGTGTGAGATTTACAAAGGGACCTACCACCAATCCTTTCATTCCCAATGTACAAATCAAACAAACACTTTTCCATCATAACACACACAAAATGCTGGAGGAACGCAGCAGGCCAGGAAGCTACTACAGGGAAATGAATAAAGTTGATGATTCAGGCTGAGATTCTTCATTAAATAGTTTCCCACTTGTGTCCTTTTATCAAATCCAAGTATGCTGATGTATTTTTCGCTTGCATCTTCTGTACGGATTCCAAAAGACTGAGGTTTGTCCTGTTGACTACCATGGTATAGAAATCCCAATTACTTCCTTTCAGATCAAACGTCCTCAATTATTACCATTGAAAAGGATTGCAATAGACATCACGATTGCATTGGTCAGCACGGTAGCAATAGCATAATCGCTTTACAGCCCAGGCAATCATCTATTGATTCCCACCACCGCTTGTAAGGAGCTTGTCCGTTCTCCCTCTGACCACACGGGCTTCCTCCGGGTGCTCTGGTTTCCTCCCAAATTCCAATGACGTATGGGTTAGGGTTAGCAAGTTACGGGCATGTTAAGTCGGCACCAGGAGTGGGGCATCACTGACAGGCTGAGAAAATTATACTACTTTTTAGTCTGCTCTATTCTTTGTTTCTCTCAACTCTTCCTTGCTTTTGTAATGTTTAAAAAACATAAGCCGTAAGCAACAAGCTTTATGCCTCAGTCTTGACTTCCGAAGAACCTTTGGATCACAAAAACATCAGCATCCAACACCACTCCATCTAGGCCTCTCACAATCTTACACACCTCTGTCATCTTGTACACCTCTATCCGGCTCCCTCTCATTCACCGTCTCTCCAAAGGGAAAAGCCCTAGCTCACTCAACCATTCCTCATTAGACAATCATTCCTCCAGTATGGAATTCCAGTGGAGTAAATCCCACTCTGTTAAATTTATGAAACCCATTATACTTAATTACTTCTTATTTAACCTTATTGATTTGAGAAGCTGATCTGAGCATCCATAGAATTTCTGGGAAGCTTCTTCCTGGATTAATCCCAAACACCATTGGAAGGTGATCATGTTTGGAGCTGAATAATCACTGCTCTTCCACCAAAAACACAACAGGCAGGCAGGAAAATCCTAAAGAAATTCGTACCTGCACCCCTAATACACCCCTCACCCCTGGAAATAATACAGAATATTAAAGTGATGAGAAATGTAATCTATTAAATATCAAGGTTGAAAACTGCTCTCATTTGGCCGCAGGCAAGAAGCTGCTTCGCTGAAGACTCCACTAATTGTATTTAATGATCCAATCACTAGGTTCCTGGAAGCAAAGAGGTTTAGAGCAGAATGAATAATGGAAAAGTGCAGTGCGTTAAAACTCTTCTTATAATCAAGCCAACCTGACAAAGCAAAACTGTTCTGCCAATATTCAAAATATTTCCTGATTCTCTGCTAATCAGGGAGAGAGTAAGTAGAACGTCTGAACATGCAACAGAGGCACAAGTCGGTCAACTCTTCAATTCTAAACTCAAGGGATTCTGCAGATGCTCAAAATCCAGGGCAACACACACACAAAATCCTGGAGGAACGCAACAGGTCAGGCAGCATCTACGGCAACGAACAAACAGTCGACATTTCGGGTCTTGTCCCTTTGTTAGGACTGAAAAGGAAGGGGAGAAGTCAGAATAAGGAGCTGAGCAGAGGGGAAGGAGTACAATCTGGCAGGTGATAGATGAAGCCAGATGAGGGAGGGGGAAGATGATGAAGTAAGTAGGAGAGGATAGGTGGAGGAGGTGCAAGGCTAAAGAAGAAAGAGTCTAATAGGACAGGAGAGTGGGCCATACAAAAAGGGGAAGGAGGAGGGACACCAGAGTAAGATGATGGGCAGGTGAGGAGGAGAGAAGGGGTAAGATAGGAGCCAGAATGGGGATGGAGAAAGGGAGAAAGGGGAGAGGGAGTTATTACCTAGAAGTTAGAGAAATCTATGTCCATGCTGTCAGATTGGAGGCTTGAGAACCTTCAGTTCTAGATTGTCATAAGCTGTCCATAGTTCCATTGTTTGCTCTCTCCATCTTGTACATTTTCAGCTGGTAAGATTGCCCAAATTAATTTACGACCACCAACGTGTTCCTCACAGAAATGCACACAGCTACAGTTGTGGAAAAGGGTCTTCAAACTGAAATGTCAGCTCTTTTTCTGTCCCCACAGCTACTGCCTGACCTGTTGAGTGTTTCCAGCATTTTCCACTTTCTTGAGAGACTCATCTTTAGAGTCTTTCCTCCAACCAAATGGCCCAAGAATACTCCTCACCCACCAAGAATATGCAACTCATAAACACAAGAGATTCCACAGATGGTGAAAATTTTGAGCAACATACACAAAATGGTGGAGGACCTCAAATGGAGGGAAATGAACGGTCAGCGTTACGGGCTGAGACCCTTCATCAGGACTGGAAGAAGCCAGAACAAGAAGGGTGGGGAGGCGGAGGAGTACAGACCAGCAGGTGATCGGCGAGACCGGGCGAGGGGGATGGTGAGTGGATGGGGTTGGGGAGTTTAAAGTAAGAAGCTGGGAGGTGATATGTGGGAGAGGAGAGGGGCTGAAGAAAAGGGAACCTGGTAAGAGAGGGGAGTGTGCCAAGGAGGAAAGGTAAAGAGGAGGGAACCATAGGGGAGGTGATGGGCAGTAAGATTTTCACATTTGCTTACATTTGGCCCATATCCTTCTGAACCTTTCCTATCGAAATGTCTTTCAAACTCATGCAGAGAACTTCAACAACATGGTAGAAAAACTCTTCCTTCAGTTAGTCCTGACGAAGGGTCTCGGCCTGAAACGTCGACTGCGCCTCTTCCTATAGATGCTGCTTGGCCTGCTGCGTTCACCAGCAACTTTGATGTATGTTGCTTGAATTTCCAGCATCTGCAGAATTCCTGTTGTTTGGTAGAAAAGCAGTCAGCATAACGCTATTATAGTGCCAGTGACTCAGGTTCAATTCCAATGCAATCTGTACATTCTCCTCAAGAGCTTGGAGTTTCCTCCAAGTGCTCTGGTTTCCTCCCACATTCCAAAGATATACTCATTAGGGTCAGTAAGTTGAGGGCATTTATGTTGATGCCCAGAAGTGTGGCAATACTTGTGGGTGCACCCAGCACAATCTCAGACTGTGTTGGCTGTTGAAGAAACTGACGATTCTCACTGTATTTTTCCATCGACTGTATTCGTGACTAATTAAACTAATCTCTTTAAGTTCCTTCCTACACACTAGTATATAATATTTAACATGTTATTCCGAAGGTTTTACAAAGGCTTATAATTATGTGTCTTCTATTTCATATGCTGTGATAAGTAAGAATTTTGAGAATCTTTTCAAAGGCACCTCCAGAACCTGTGACCATCGCACCAAGAAAGTCAAGAGTGTCAGTTATGTTGGAGTGTTATTGCCTGTACGTTTCTCTCCTTGTCAGGCACCATCCAAAACTGAAGTCACCTTTCTGGGCCAAAGCCCTGGAACTCCCAACCCTTTCAGCTCCCCGTGATATTGGCAGTGTGCTTCACTACAGTAGTCAGAGAAGGTGTTCACCATCACTTCCTCAGAGGCAATCACAGGTGGGCGATAAGTGCCTCTTGTTTGTTTATTTTTTTTATTTAGAGATTCGACAAGGCAGTAGGTCCTTCTGCCTTGTGAGCACATACTGCCCAATTACACCTTTGGAATGTGGAAGGAAAGCAAACCACCCAAAGGAACTCCACCAGTGAGCACATTTACAAGGAGCGCTGTCACAAGAAAGCAGCATCCATCATCAAAGATCCCCACCATCCAGGGTCTCTTATCAGTTCTACAATTGGGCAGCAGGTACAGGAGTCTTAGGTCCCACACCACTAGCTCAGGAACAGTTATTACCCTACAGCCATCAGGCTCTTGAACCAGTGTGGGTAACGTCACTCACCTCAACTCTGAACTGATTCCACAACCTACAGACTCACTTTCAAGGACTCTACAGCTCATGTTCTCAGCTTTATTTATTTATTTATTATGAGAATTAGTCAGAGGCACAATCAATTCTGCTCCTTCAAAGTTTTTGGAGGATGACCACATCAGAAACTTGAAAAAAGATCATCCTCAACATTATAAATGAACAGCAGCTGGCTGTGTTAAAGTGGATGGCTGTTGACACACAAGAAGGAACTGGTAGATTGTTAACTCTTTCTTGTTTGTGATTGTGTCACTGATTTTGACACTGCCTCTGCATGTGGGACACATCTGCTGGACACAAGTTTGGCTTGTGGCCAAGGCAAGCTGTCTAGGGATATTGACTTGGTATTAACAGTGATTTCTCTAGCTTCTGTTAATGTCTACTCCCTCCCTCTTCTTTGTTTTTCCATTCAACATTCTGGCCTCCCTCTTACCCCTTCTTTTCTCCTCACCTGCCCATCATCTCCCTCTGGTGACCCTCCTCTTTCCCTTTCTCCCATGGTCCACTCCCCTCTCCTATCAGATTCCTTCTTCTTCACCTCTACCTTTTCCACCTATCACCTCACAGCTTCTTACCTCATTCCCCTCCACCACCCACTTTCCTGCTCACCTGGTCTCATCTATCACCTGTCAGCTTGTTCTCCTCCCCACTTCCAACCCTCTTATTCTGGCTCCTGCCCCCTTTCTTTCCAGTCTTGTTTATTCTCCTCCATAGATGCTGCTTGACTTGCTGAGTTCCTCCAGCATTTTGTGTGTGCACTGCTGAAGATTCCCTGTATCTGCAGAATCTCTTGTGTTTATGAAGCTGCCTGAGGAACAGCCCTGCTATGAGATGGAGATTTGGATTCCATTTTTCCCGGTTAATGCCCTGTGCTGTCAGTGCTGTAAGCTGAATCCTTGGAGCCTGTGGAGTGTTACATTGGGCGATTAATGAGTGTCTAACGCTACAACCTCGCTCACAACTCTGCAATGAGGTGTTGGGGTGTGACAATGAAAGCTCGATAGCTCCATCTAGTGCTTTCCTCCAAAATGTCAGCATCAAGTCCGATGTAAAACAAGAAAAACATTTTGAATCCAGTGAAACCTTTCACATCTTTCGGTCGTTCCAAAGCATACTAAGGCTGTATGCTTGCTTGGAGCCATGACTTCTGTGAGGAACATGGCATGGACAACAAGATCACACAAACAGTAAAGAACAGACCTTTGCAGTGACAATTGTACTTGCACAGTGTGCTTTCATTTGCATGATGGTTGTTTGTCAGTCTTTCTGTGTAGTTTATCAACCAGGCCATGGTCTCTTCTCACTGCTGCCATCGGGAAGGAGATACAAGAGCCTTAGGTCCCACACCAACAGATTCAGGAACAGTCATTACTCTACAACCAGGTCTCTGAACTGGTATGGATAACATCACTCACCTAAGACCATAAGGCCATAAGTTATAGCAGAAGAATTAGGCCATTTGGCCCATCAGGTCTGCTCCGCCATTGCATCATGGCCGATTCATTTCCCTCTCAGTTCCAGTCTCTTGCCTTCTCTTTGCAACTCTTCATGCCGTGACTAATCAAGAATCTATCAACTTCTACCTTAAATATACTCACTGGCTTGGGCTCCACAGCCGCCTGTGGCGACGAATTCTTCTGGCTAAAGAAATTCCTCCTCATCTCCATTCTAAATGAACGTCCTTCTATTCTGAGGTTGTGCTGTCCGGTCCTAGACTCCTCTACCATCCACATTATCGAGGCCTTTCAACGTTTGTAGGTTTCAATGAGATCACCTCTTCATTCTTCTGAACTCCAGTAAGCACAGGCCTAGAGCCATCAATTGGTCCTCATATGGTAAAGCTTTCATTCTGGAGTCATTCTCATGAACCTCCTCTGAACCCTCCCTAATGTCAGCACATCCTTTCTTAGAAACTGCTCACAATACTCCAAGTGAGGCTTTACCAGTGCCTTATAAAGCCTCAACATTACATCCTTGCTTTTATATTCTAGTCCTCTTGAAATGAATAACATTGCATTTGCTTCTTCACCACTGAATCAACCTGGAAACTAACCTTGGATTTTTAAATTTTCGCTGGACTTAGAAAATAGTCTATGCTTTTATTTCTTCTACCAAAGTGCACTGTGTTCCATCTGCCACTTCTTTGCGAATTCTCCTAATCTGTCCAAGTCCTTCTGCAACCCCCCGTGTCCTCAACACTACCTGCCCATTCATTTATCTTTATGTTGTCCGCAAACTTGGCCACAAAGCCATCAATTTTGTCGTCCAAGTCATTGATGTGTAACGTAAAAAGATGCGGTCCCAACACAGACTCCTGTGGAACACCACTAGTCACCGGCAACCAACTAGAAAAGGATTTCTTTATTCCCACTCTTTGCCTCCTACCAATCAGCCACTGCTTTATCCATGCTAGTATCTTTCCTGGAGTACCAAAGACTCTTAACAGCCTCACGTGTGGCACTTTGTCAAAGGCCTTCTGAAAATCCAAGTACACAACATCCATCGATTCACCTTTGTCTATCCTGCATGTTATTTCTTCAAAGAATTCCAACAGATTAGTCAGACAAGACTTTCCTTTAAGAAAACCATGCCGACTGCAGCCTATTTTATCATGTGCCTCTAAGTACCCAAAACCATATCCTTAACAATTAACTTCAAAATATTTCCAACCACTAAGGTCAGGCTAATTGGCTTATAATTTCCTTATTTCTGCCTCTCTCCCTCCTTGAAGAGTGGAGTGACATTTCCAATTTTCCAGTCCTCTGGAACCATGCCAGAAACTATTGATTCTTCCAAAATCTTAACTGATACTTCCACAATATCCTCAGCCACCTCTTTTTGAGCCCTGGGATGTAGACCATCTGGTCGAGGTGATTTATCTACCTCCAGGCCTACCAATTTCCCAAGAACTTTCTCCCCAGTCATGGTAACTGGATGCTAATGCTGACATGGTTGAACTCTGCCCTACAGAGGGCTAAAATGGTTTTATGCACGACAGTGAGACTGCTTCTCATTCTCCTACACTCCACTGAAAAATGACCCCGTCTGCTCAGCTCTCTCCATAGCACAGACCCTTGAGTCCAGACAACATCCTCGGAAGTCTTTTCTGCATCCTTTCCAACTAAATGGCATCTTTCAGCAACAGAGACTCATGCAAATTTCTACCGATGGAGAGCATTCTGACTGGTTGCAACGTGGTCTGGTTTGGAGGGGCCACAGCACAGGATCAGAAAAAAGCTGCAGAGGGTTGCAAATTCAGCCAGCTCCATGGAGTGCTTGCCTCCCCACCATCAACACCTTCAAAAGGTGACTGGTGGTGCCTCACAAAGGCAGCATCCAACATTAAGGACCCTCATCATCCAGGACATGCCCTCTTCTCGTTACAGGAGCCTGAAGATTAACAACGACGGGAGTCGAAGGTGAGCGGGTGTTCAGTGCTGTCTGCTTGTGTTTGACTGGTTTCTCTCTTCCTCTCACTCACTGCTTCTGGAGGATAGTGCCAGAGTCTTGGGTCTTGGGCAAGGTTTAATTGATGTGGTTTGTGGATTGGATACTGTAGTTCATGTTTTATGTGTTCCTGGTTACTCCTTTTTTGATTGCTATTTTGTGTGATTTTGATCGCGATCAACTGGCTCTGCGGCCAGCAGTTAATGAACAATACGGTGCTGAGTTAAAATGCACTGAGTTAAACTGAACATTGCTGGACTGTTTCAATGACTCTGTGGTTTAACGTTTTATATTCTGATTTTTGCTCGATTTATGCCCTTTGCATCTTTATGCACACTGGGTGTTTGATGTTTTCTTTGAATGGGTTCCCTGGTGTTTCTTTGTTTTGTGACTAGCTGTTGGAAAATGAATCTCAGGGTTGTATACTGCACATATACTTTGATAATAAATGTACTTTGGACTTTGAAGACCCACACTCAATGTTTTAGGAACAGCATCTTCCCCTCTGCCATCAGTTTTCTGAATGGACATTGAACCCATGAACACTAGCTCACTATCCCTCTATTGCACTATTTATTTATTTTCTTATTGTAACTTACAGAAATTTGTTATGTCTTGCACTGTTCACAACATATGTTAGTGATAATAAACCTGTTTCTCATACTCAAACGTAGCTTCACCAACATCTTGTAGAATTGGAACATAGTAGTAGCAGAGAATTGGAGGGTGGCAACATTATTCCTGTGCTCAAGAGAGGTAATAGGGATAATCCTTGGAATTATAGATCAGCATGCTCCCCCCCCCCCCCACAATTGTGACATTTACTGGGACTGTTGTATACAGAGGGCACAGAGGCATAGCTGACGATCCCTACCACCCATCCCACAACCTCCTTGACCCACTACTGTCAGGAAGGAAGTACAGAAACATCAGGACTAGGACTGCCAGACTGGGTAACAGCTTCTTCCCTCAGGCTGTAAGACTAAAAAATACCCTGCAACCAACGAGGTCTCGTCACTAGGACAACGAGCTGTTTACTGTTTACCTGTGCTGTGCACTACATGCACTTTCAATGATATTTCATTAGCTTATTTGTAGTCATATTTTGTTTGATGTACTGTGTGTGATAGATGTTTTCTGGTTGCACCATGGTTTCATTTGGTTGTATATAGGCACAGCCAGATGACAATAAACTTGAACTTGCCAATATTGCGCTGTACTTTTCTATGTTCCATCCCATCTCCTATACCCAGTGCCCTGGCTGATGAAGGCCAGCGTTCCAACAGCCTTCTTCACCTCCCTGTCCACCTGTGACACCACCTCAGGAGTGGAAAGAGAGAGCAACAGGTACCACCAGATGAACCAGATGCTCAAACGTGGAGATGCCTGGAGTCAGATAGTGTGTCTGCAGAGGTTTAAAGCCCTATGTATTTACACATTACTGTGGATTTACTGTGCCTAGCGCCACTTTATGGACATACAATCAATCTATGTACAGTACTGGGGAGGCGGGGTGGGGATACGTCTCTGCAAACGAGGTGTAAGACACTCCTTCCCTCCACTACCCTGCAGGTCAGCCTTGGGCACATGTAGCACCTGCTTAGCACCCCTCCCCCCACCCCACCCACCGAGGTCACATGAAGCCGTGGGGGCAAGTCTATAAGCTATCTATGTGTTTATATTTATTGTGTTTAGTCGTTTTTTTTTTATTTTTGTGATTTATTTGTGCTGCATGGGATCTGGAGTAATTCTACTTTACACATGTGCACTGTAAATGACATTTAACAATCTTGAATCTATAGAAATGTGTTCTTTCTAAATAAAAGACCACACTTGGAGAATTGTGTTCAGTACTGATCGCCTCACTGTGGGAACTTTTGTGAGGGTGCAGAGGAGGTTTAACAGGATGCTGTCTGGATTGAACATGTCTTATGAGGATAGGTTGGGCCAGCTAGGCTTTTCTCTTTGAAGTGAAAGAAGAGGTGACTTGATGTAGGTGTACAAGATGGTAGAGAGGCATAAATTGAGTAACACACATCAAAGTTGCTGGTAAACGCAGCAGGCTAGGCAGTATCTCTAGGAAGAGGTACAGTCGACGTTTCAGGCCAAGACCCTTCGTCAGGACTAACTGAAAGAAGAGCCAGTAAGAGATTTGAAAGTTGGAGGGGGAGGGGGAGATCCAAAATGATAGGAGAAGACAGGAGGGGGAGGGATGGAGCCAAGAGCTGGACAGTTGATTGGCAAAAGGGATATGAGAGGATCATGGGACAGGAGGCCCAGGGAGAAGGAAAAGGGGGAGGGGGGGAAACTCAGAGGATGGGCAAGGGGTATAGTCAGAGGGACAGAGGGAGAAAAAGGAGAAAGAGAGAAAGAATGTGTGTATATAAAAAAATAACGGATGGGGTACGAGGGGGAGGTGGGGCATCAACGTAAGTTATTTCATGCCATCAGGTTGGAGGCTACCCAGATGGAATATGAGGTGTTGTTCCTCCAACCTGAGTGTGGCTTCATCTTGACAGTAGAGGAGACCGTGGATAGACATATCAGAATGGGAATGGGATGTGGAATTAAAATGTGTGGCCATTGGGAGATCCTGCTTTCTCTGGCGGACAGACCGTAGGTGTAGGTAGAATTTCCAGCATCTGCAGAATTCCTCGTGTTTACATAAATTGAGTAGATAGTCAGAGATTTCTTTCCCAGAGTGTAAATAGCTAAACTGAGGGGGTACACAGAAGGAAATCTGCAGATGCTGGAATTTCAAGCAACACACATCAAAGTTGCTGGTGAACGCAGCAGGCCAGGCAGCATCTCTAGGAAGATGTACAGTCGTTCACCAGCAGCTAAAATGAGGGGGCACACTTTTATGCTGTGGAGACCAAGTCTTTGGATATATTTAAAGCAGACGTTGATAAATTCTGGATTAGTCAGGGCATCAAAGGTTCTGGGGAGAAGGTAGGAGAATGGGGTTAAGAGGGACAATAAATCAGCCACGATGGAATGGTGGATCAGACTCAATGAAGGGCCAGTTGCCGAATTCTGCTTCTATGTCCTATGACCCGAAATGATATGAGTTTCTCCCTTCACATACACTGCCTGGCCCGCTGAGTTGTCTTTGGCGTTTTATTGATTTTTATTTCAGATTTCCAGTCTGCAGTTTTTAAGTTAATGTTTGTGGAGGCTTGCTGTATATTAACCAGTCGGTTACTTTCCCACCCACTCCCACAGACTGGGTGTCTGTGTTTTCTGGGGCTTGTCGATCTCCGTGACGCTCCGTTCTCTGCACGATCCCGCCCCGTGTGTCCTTTGCCCCATGGTCTGCGGAAGCAACGGGGAGGAGTGCTAGATATCCAGCCCGTCCGGATTGACCGAGAAAAGTCCACCGTCCCGCAGCCAGACCTTCCCCGTACAACGCAGGCATGAACCAGACTGACTCCGTTCAGGAGCAGGTGAAGGTAAATGGTTTGGGGAGTGTTCCTGAGGCGTGATTCTCGCTCTTTCGAGGTTTAATTTGTAACACGCTGTGCACAGACCCGTCCAAATGCAAGCAGCCGTAACTGTTTACAGATCAAGAGATTAGGCTTTGCGAACACAAGAGAATAATTTACGCTTCGATTCTACTTAGGATCCAGTTATAATAAAAATGGTCGATAGGAATTCCAGGTGTCGCCGTCATTCCGGAGAGCTCCGAGAAACTCGCTATTTTCTCCTCCCCAGGGTCCTAATGCCCGCGCATGTACTGATGAACACATTCTGACTTGTTGCGTCCTGGTCTGCTATGGCAATTCAAATGCGCAGGAATATTTTTGCTGTTGGACTCCGGCCATATTCCACCGAGATATAACACTGGGCGTCACGGGAGGTCGTTCCTGCCTGTGGCATCGAACTTTGCAGCTCCTCCTGTGGAGGGTCAGACACCCTGAGCCAATAGGCTGGTCCTGGACTTATTTCCATCTGGCATAGTTTGCATTTTGTTGTTTGATTGTTCGTGGTTTTTGTATTGCTATTTTTATGCTCTATTCTTGGTTGGTGCGGCTGTAACGAAACCCAATTTCCCTCGGGATCAATAAAGTATATCTATATATCTATCTATACAGTATGAAGCTACCGAGAGTAGTGGACTCTGTCCAATTCATCACAGTCACATCCCTCCCCACTATTATTATTGAGGTACTGCGCAGAATAGACCCTTTGATCCATGGTGCCAGCAATCCCCCTAGCCTAATCATGGAACAATTTACAATGACCAAATAACCTAAGAACCTGTTATAAGAACTGGTGCTTCTTTGGACCGCGGGAGGAAACCGTGACACCTGGAGGAAATCTGTGCAGTCATGAGGAGAATGTACAAACTCCTTACAGGCAGAGGAGGGAAACGTGTCACCAAAGATCCCCACCATCTGGGTCATGCCATCTTCTCACAGATACCGTGGAACAGGAGGTACAGAAGCCTGATGTCCTCACACCACCAGGTTCAAGAACAACTACTTCCCTTTAACCATTCAGTTATTGAACCAATTAGCACAATGCTAATCACAACACTGTGACCACTTCGATCACTTTGCACTAGCGTTGACTTTTTGTGTGTTTTTTTTTGCTTTGTGTTCTTTTTGTGTAAAAAATTATGTGTAATTTGTGTTTTTTTTTGTGAATGCTGCTTTTCTGATGCAGTGTGCCTGCAATGCTTCCACAAGTTTTCATTTTCTTGTGGCATACTCAATAAATCTATAATAGAGTAATAACCATAACTGAATCAATGAAAGACTGCACCAACTTAGGCATCCAACAAGTGTGCAAAAGCCAACAATTTGTGCAAATACAAGAAGAAAAGAAGAATGATAATAAATAAATAAGCCCTAAATATCAAGAACATGAGATGAAGACTCCTTGAAGGCAAGTCCATAGGTTGTAGGAACAATTCTGTAATGGGGCAAGTAAAGTTGAGTTGGAAGTTATTCCCTCTGGTTCAAGAGGCTGATGGTTGAGGGGTAATAACTGCTCCTGAACCTGGTGGTATAAATCCTGAGGCTCCTGCATCTTCTTCCTGATGGCAGCATTGAGAAGAGAGCATGACCTGGGTGGTGAGGATCCCTGATGATGGATGCTGCTCTCCTGTGACAATGCACCATGTAGATACTCTCAATAGTGAGAGCTTTACTGGTGATGGACTGGGCTGTAGCTATTACTTTTTGAAGGATTTTCAGTTCGAGGACATTGGTGTTTTTGTACAGGCTGTGATGCAGCCAGTCAGTATACTCGCCACAACAAACCTATCGAAGTTTATCAAAGTTTTAGATGTCATGCCGAATCTTCACAATAAGGTGCAAGATCATAATGAGGTACGTTGTGTGGCTAATAATCCAACTTATCATCCTTGAGCCTGGTGGTACATGCTTTCAGGCTTTTTTATCTTCTGCCTGATGAGAAATGGGAGAACAGAGGATTTCTGGGGTGGGTGGGGTTTTTGATTATGTTGGTTGCTTTACTAAGGTATTCAGAAGTATAGACCAGGGGTCCCCAACCTTTTTTGCACTGCGGACCGGCCGACCCCGGGGGGGGGGGTAGGGTTAGGGTTGCCAGCGGACAAGAGTAGCAGTCAAATACGTTGTGTTTACCCCGAGAAAGACTACCATGAACATGAAGCCTTGCGCGGGCACCTGTGTGCGCATGCGTGTATGTACCGATTTTTTTCTACAAATCGTTTTTGGTGATTCTGTTTGGGGGGGGGTAATCACGACCAGAATATAGGTGATAAGTGGCTAATACACTCAATTTTGTTTCTAAAAGGGTTTATCTAATGAATTTAATATTAAACACACAGCACATATTTCCCTCGCATGAATATAGTGATAAGTCAATTATCGGGGAGGACAGGGGAGCTTGAAGTAAATGTTGAACGAACTTCCAGTAGAAGTGGTAGAGGCAGGTTCGATATTATCATTTAATGAAAATTTGGATAGGTATATGGACAGGAAAGGAATGGAGGGTTATGGGCTGAGTGCAGGTCAGTGGGACTAGGTGAGAGTAGTGTTCGGCATGGACTAGAAGGGCAGAGATGGCCTGTTTCCATGCTGTAATTGTTATATGGTTATATAAGTCACTTATAAGTCAATAGCATCATAACATTTTAAGTAACGTTTGGATATTAAACTCACAGCACATATTTTCCCTGTATGAACATATAAAATCATTGCAACACACCAATATCGCTGAATCAGTGGGAGCCCTGGGTTTGTTTCCCTGCAACAAGACAGTCCTATCGAGGGGTGAAGGGAGACAGCGATACTCGAAGGGGGTTCCTTATGTCCAGTCTATTCCGCAATTTAGTTTTCATTGCATTCATCGCAGTGATATGTTGGAAATGGAAGCAATGTTTTCAGTGCTTTCATAGCTGTCTCAGGATATTTAGCCTTCACTTCGATCTGGAATGCCGGCAGAGATGTTATGTCAAACATACTTTTCAGCCTGCCGTCATTTGCAAGCTCGAGGAGTTGATCTCCTTCCCGCGCTGACATGGATGACGCGCAGGTAATGACTTCGCATGCGTTCAAGTTCAACAGTGGGCGTGACAGGGAATGAGGAAAGGTGCAGCTGACTCATATCGCCAAATCATATCGTTTCCTCACGGCCGGTAGCACATGCTCTGCGACCTGGTGGTTGGGGACCGCTGGTATAGACAGAGTCCATTGAGGGGAGGCTGGTTTCCTGGTGTACTGAGCTGTGTACATAACTCTCTTCAGTTTCTTGCAGTGATTTGCAGGGCAGTTGCCATACTAAGTCGTTTGGCATCCAGATGGAATATGACAATAAACTCAACTTTGACTTTCTGATCTGAGGAAGGAGACAGGGTCTAAAAGGCAGAGAATGCCTCTGCAAGGCAGCAGGACAGGATTAACCAGATTTATAAGATGAGTGTCTTCCTCAGTCACCAGACATTATCCCTCAGAGGTTTTGATGAGACAATGTAGAGAGTGTTTAACCTGGATATGACCCCCTGATATTCCTGCCATGCTGTCACCAGAAAATCTCTCTGGCTCATGGACCATGGAAATTTCAAGGGACTTACTAATTCTCATGTTCCTCTCAGAGTTACTACGGCAAACGGCTGAAGAGGTCAGAAGATCTACAGACCAATGTGACATGTTCCTTAACAAGACGTCCGTCAAGTAAAACAGTATGTGAAGCCATGACACTCATCCACCCCGAGGTTTCTCAGAGGTGCTTATCTTCATAGTCTGCCTTGTAGCTAATGAGGCTGGTTGAATGCTCTGGTGAGGTGTTGGGGGCCAAACTCACCCAGCAGGTGTGTGAGCGCAGCACGGTAGTATTGCGATTAGCTACCACTGTTACAACGCCGGCGACCCGGGTTCAATTCCAATCCTGTCTGTATGTTCTCCCCAGGACCATGTTTCTTTCTTGTTTTCTTTCTTTCTTTCATTCTTTCTTTCTGTCTTTCGTTCTTTTGAAGGCTTTTGGCAGCTTGTCTTTCATAAGACAGAGGACTGAGTACAGAAGTTGGGATGTTTTATTAGATGATGATGATGAGGCAAAATTTGCAGTATTGTGTGCAGTTCTAGTCACCTATCTACAGGAAAGATGTCAATAAGATTGAAAGAGTACAGAGAAAATCTAAAAGGAAGTTGCCGGGACTTGAGGACCTGAATTATGAGGATAGCCCTCCATTGGTTGGGGTCAACCATAGGTGTTGCCTCCTAGCTTTCGAAGTCAATATGCAAACCAGTACACAAGTCAAGTCTGGTACAATATGGAGAGCAAGCTGTTGACCCTTCTCCATGCAGCTGATGAATCCAAAGGGACAACAGAGACCAATATAGATTGGTACCATTGGCGTTGCAGGAGTTGCCAGTCAGCATCAAATTCAACATTGGACTGCCTTAGGGACTCCAGCTCCAGAATTTTCCCTTGACATTTACTCCTGAAGCCTTTCCCGTGAGTGGGTATAGCTGCAAGGTAGCGGAGGTTTGAAATCAGAGTTTTCCCTCTCCTAGATGAGCTGCCACCACGGTTGGTGAGCCCCAGCTGCCCAGAGTGACTGGTTTTAAGATGCCAGTGACCTGCCTTTGCCCCTTCTCTTGTCTGCAGAAACAACTCCGCTGGGCTTAGCTAAGCCGCATGTGAAGGTATTTAGAGATACACCACGGTAACAGGCCCATCAGGCCTAACGAGCTCACGCTGCCCAATTACACTCGTGTGACCAATTAACCTGTTAACCTATACCTCTTCTGAATGTGGGAGGAAACCAGAGCACCCGGGGGAAACCCACGCGGTCACACTGAAAATGTACAAACTCTTTACAGACAGCGGCAGGAATTGAACCCCAGTCGCAGGGGTTGTATAGCGATGCGCTAACTGTTATGCTACCGGGCTGTCCGAAGTTGAAACTATTCCCTGGAGCGTAGGAGAAAGAGGGGAGATTTAATAGAGGTGTACAAAATTATGAGGGGTTTAGATAGGGTAAATGCAAGCAGGCTTTCCCCAAGGTTGGCCGAGACTAGAACCAGGGGTCATATGTTAAGGGTGAAAAGTGAAATGTTTAAAGAGAACCTGAAGGGGAACTTCTTCACTCAGAGTGTGGTGCAAGTGTGGAACAAGCTGCCAACAGAAGAGGGTTCAATTGCAACACTTAAGAGAAATTTCAATAGATACATTGATAGGGGAGGTATGGAGGGCTATAGTTAAGGTGTGGGTCAATGGAACTAGACAGAATTACAGTTCAGCATGGTCTAGATGGTCAGAAGGGCCTATATTACCCTGTGACTCTTCATAGGAGCAGCACAAGGCTATTTGCTCTCTCAAACCCTGCCATGCCATACTGTTGGGAAGAGAAATGGGGAGCAAGTTCAGAAATCAAAGGTGCAGACAGATTTAGGAGTCCTGGATTCCCTTATCTTGTAGATTGAGTCGATGGTATGAAGGCAAATGCAATTTTTGTATTCGTTTCAAGGCAACTAGAATATAAAAGCAAGGATGTAATGCTGAGGCTTTTTAAGGCACTGGTGAAACTGTATACTCAGAGTATCAGGAGCAGTTTTAAGTTCCATAGTTAAGAAAGGATGTGCTGGGCCGGGAGAAGGGCCAGAGGAGGTTGACAAGAATGATCACGGGAATGAAAGAGTTAAACTATGAGAAACATTTGATGACTCTTGGCATGGCTGGAGTTCAGAGGGATGTGGGCGGATCTCATTAAAACCTATGAAGTGCTGAAAAGCCTAGATAGACTGGATGTGGTTTCCATCAGCAGGAAAATCGAGGATAGGAGGACATAGCCTCAGAATAAAGAGACCTCCCTTTAAAACTTAGAAGGATTTTTTTTCAGCCAGAGTGATGAATCTGAAATTTGCTGTCACTAAGGACTGTGGAGGCCAAGTCACTGGTTGTATTTAAGACAGAGATTGATAGGTTCTTGATTGGTGAGGGTGGGGGTGTTAGGGGTCATGGGGAGAAGGCAGGAGAATGGATAGGTTGAGGAAGCTGGGCCTTTCCTCTTTGGATCAAGGATGAAAGTTGACTTGGTAGAGGAGGCATTGATCGTGTGAACAGCCAGCAACTTTATCCCAGGGTTAAAATGGCTAATACATGGGGACATAATTTTAAGGTAATTGGAGGAATGTATAGGAGGGTTGCCAGAGATAAGTTTTTTACACAGAGAGTGTGGTGGGTGCGTGAAATGCACTACCGGGCCTGGTGGTAGAAATCAATACATTAGGAGATTTAAGGGACTCTTAAATAGGCACTTAGATGAAATAACAATGGAGGGAAGATTGATATCGATTGATCTTAGAGTAGGTTAATAGGTGGGCACAACAACGTAGGCCAAAGGGCTTGTACTGTGCTGTGATGTTCTACTGTATGTTCTATGTTCTTATGTACATCTATCAGGCCAAACTGATGGAGTGTTTAATAAGGCCAATGAGTTTGAACGAAATGCCAGTTAGAAGTTTACCTTAGTGAGTAACAAACATCTGAACCCTGGAGAATTTCTACCGCTGTGCTAAAAACGAATTTAACTTATTGAACAATGGACGTCTGAACGTTAGATAGTGTCTGCTGTTCTGAAGAAGTGACTCAGCCTGAATCATTGACTTTTTATTCCTCTCCATTGGTGCTGCCTGACCTGCTGTGTTCCTCCAGCATTTTGTGTGTGTTACTTTGGATTTCCAGCATCAGCAGAATCTCGTCTTTGCAGTTTCTGCTGTTGTGCTGAAAAGCTGAAGTTGGCAATGAACCATTTGGACCTGGAAGGTGAACATCCATCACCATGGTCCATAATGACTGTACAGTAGAGATTCAATCTGATCAGTTGATTATTAGATTGATTAGCTCTCTCTTTCAAATGCTGATTTTGCTCTTTGGTACATCAGTAATAATATATTACAGCTTCAGTGGTTGTGCTCCTTACATGTCCTTCCACACTACACCAGGACTAATCCCCTGCTTTGAGAGTGAGGAATATATCGGGCCATGAGGTTACAGACCGTAGTGGTATTGCGTTTCTATTGAGAGTGAACACCATGTCCTGGATGCCCAGCTTTTTTTTCTGCTAGATAGTTATGGGGAGAAGGCAGGAGAATGGGGTTGACAGGGGAAAATAAATCAGCTTTGATCAAATGGTGGAGCAGACTCGATAGGCCAAATGGCCTAATTCTGCTCCTATGTCTAATGGTATTATGGTCTTATGAGAGTTGGTTTTCACCCTCATCTGGGTGAGAACTGTCTAAATGCCCCTTTAGAACAGAAATTAGGAGGAATTTCTCAAGCGGTGAATCTATAGCTGTGTAGACCGAGTTGTTGGATATATTTAAAGTTGAGGTTGAAAGGTTCCTGACTAGTAAGGGTTCAAAGGTTATGAAAAAAAGGCAGGGGAATGGGGTTGAGAGGGGAAAATAAATCAGCCATGATCCAATGACAAAGCAGACACGAGAAGCTGAATGGCCTAATTCTGTGCCTATGCTTTATGGTCTTATGGATATGTTCTAGTGGACAAGTTAATGGAGCAAGTCTGTGAGATAATTGGTTAGTGCAAGAAGCTAGTGGATTGCAATCCAGGTATTGGGATCAGTCTGGTTATTAAAGCCAGTTGGGGAGATGTTGGTGTGGTTAAAGGTTCTAGTCTAGGAGACAGTGGTCTGATTAAGAGAGAGATTCTGCAGAATGTTGGAAAATCCAGAGCAACACACACAAAATGCTGGAGGAACTCAGTGGGTCAGTCTGCAGCTATGGAGAGGAATAAACAGCTAGTGTTTTGTGCCGTGACCCTTCATCAGGACTGGAGGGGAAGGAGGCAGAAGCCAGAAAAACTTCTTACTCAATGTAAACAAGACCTGGGAGCTGATTATTGACTTCAGGATTAGGAAACCAGAGGTCCATAAGCCAGCCCTCATCTGGGTACCAGAGGTGGAGAGGGTCAGCAACTTTAAATTCATTTTAGAGGATCTGTCCTGGGCCCAGCACTAAGTGCAATTATAAAGAAAGCATGGCAGTGCTGGTACTTCCTCAGGAGTTTGCGAAAATTCAGCATGACATATATAACTCTGATTAACCTTTACAGATGTAGAGAGTATGTTGATTGGCTGCGTCACAGCCTGGTATGGAAACACCAGTGCCCTGAAATGAAAAATCCTACAGAAAGTAGTGGATAAAGCCTAGTCCACCATGGGTAAAGCCCTTCCTACAATTGAACACATCTACATGGAGCGTTGTCGCAGGAAGGCATCATCCATCATCACAGAGCCCCACCAGCCAGGCCATATGCTCTTCCTGCTGCTGCCATCAGGTTTCTGAATGGACAATGAACCTATGAGCACTACCTCACTTTTTGCTCTACTTATTTTATATATATATATATATTTCTTATTATGATTTATAATAACTTTTTATATATTGCAATGTACTGCTATCACAAAACAACAAATTTCACGGCACATGTCAGTGATAATAAACCTGATTCTAGAATTTTCTTTGTTGCCACTATGCCATATCTGAAACTGCCAACTCCTTGCTCATTTTCCAGATACTTTGGATGTGGTCTTGTGGTGCCAGAGAGCTTGGAAGGATGTCACGTGTTGGATCTGGGCAGTGGGAGTGGCCGTGACTGTTTCATCCTGAGCAAGTTAGTGGGACCCCTTGGCCATGTGACAGGAGTGGACATGACTGACGAACAAGTAAGTCAATAGGTGGATTGTTCTTTAATACTTGAGCCCTACTGGGGCATAGGCCACTGACAGCAGCTCGCTGCAGTCCTCTGTCCAAGACCAATCTTTCGTGTTATCTCCAGCTTTAGCCCAGCTTCCAAAGCTCCTTCCTCTCCCAGGGATGAGGTCTTTGGAGCTTCTGTTGGCGTTTCTGTACCCCTGGGTTTTTAAGGGATGGGGTTGCTCATTCCATGCCCAACCCTCCTCCTTTCACAGTCAGGCCTGAGAACATCCATGGCTGAGTTTAGATTGATTGTTCAAGCTGCATTTAATGCCCGTCAGGGCACCTGGAGGAGTATTTCTTTGGTTTTATTCCGTGGTTTGTCCTTTGATTTTATTTGCTGCCCATATTTTCCATTCAATCCTAACTATAATAAAACTGAACAGAATCAATATGGATTCATAAAAGGACAATCATGTATCTCCAAAATATTGGAGTTCTCTGAGGATGTATTGGGTAGATCAGGAAGAACTATTAGATGAAGGGTGGGATAATGATATGGGAATAAAAGGGGAATGTATCAAGAAGGATACAAAGGGGATATGGATAGGTAAAGTACAGGAGCCTCAAGACCCCCACCACCAGGTTCAGGAACAGTTATTACCCTTCAGCTAGCAAGCTCCTGAACCAGTGTGGCTAATTTCACTCACACCAACACTGAATTGATTCCACAGCCTATAACAGGGGTTTCCAACCTGGGGTCTATTGCTCAATGGTATTGGGCCAAGCTATAAAAAATAGTTGAGAATCCCTGCTATAGGTTCACTTTCAAGGACTCTACATCACACGTTCTTGGTATTATTTATTTGTTTGTTTATTTGCAGAGCTTGTCTTGCACTTTGGCTGCTTGTCAATCTTTGTATTTTTCATTAATTCTATTGTATTTCTTCGCTCTACTGTGAATGCCTGCAAGAAAATGAAACATGGTAGAGTATGGGATGCACACATGCTTTAATCATAAATACACTTTGAATGTTTGAACATTTGAGTGAGAGGGCCAAAGCATGGCAGCTAGTGATTCAATCTCCATTCACCCTTCTGTGACCTATTCAACTCTGGACATCATCACAGCCGAACCTAAACTTATTTTCAATGCACGCACACAGATTTAAAATTAGTGGATTCGGCAAAAATTAGTGGATTCGGCACAGTGTATTACAGGTAAAGCCCTCCCACCCCTTGAGCACACAGATAAGAGACACTGTCACAGGAAAGCAGCATCCTTCATCAGGGATCCCGAGATCCTCACCACCCAGGTCATGCTCTTTACTCGCTGCTGCCATCAGGTAGAAGGTACAGTAGCCTCAGGAGGAGCACCGCCAGGTTCAAGAACAGTTACTACCCCTCAACCATGAGGACAGTTACTACCCCTCAACCATTAGGCTCTTGAACAAGAAGTGATAATGATACTCAACTTCACTTGCAGCATCACTGAAATGTTCCCACAACCAATGATCTCACTTACAAGGACTCTTTATCTCATTATCTCATGTTCTCATTATTTATTGCTATTTATTTATGAAACCCCACTGGTTTCTTGGCTGTGTAAGTCTCGGGAAGACACACTCCAGTCCTGCCAAACCCGTGAGACTGAGATGACTCTCCCACCCCAAACCCGGTTTGTGTGGATGCTGTGTCATTTGCCACCCTGTTACAACTCAGTGCCAAGAAATAACAGACAGCACACTGCATACAATCAAAGGAATTATATTTATGAATCTTAGCTAAAGGGTTAGTAAAGAAAAGAAAGAAAAAAACAAAAAGGGCCCATTATAATTAAATGTGCACAACGTGGAGCTCAGCTCTTCCAAGGTAATATTCATCAATCCTCAGTCGACTGCAGCACCTTGCTCCATTGAATCACGGTCCCCACTGCGTCAAATCCTACAACCAGTTCTCTCCAGCATCTTTTGCCAAAGGACCCAGCTCACGTTCCAAAGCACTCGTGATCTCCAACCATAATCCAAACACTGCTTCTAGAGACCATTATGTCAGCAGTGAAACCTTTCCCAGGGCATTACATTTATATTTGCATTTACGCAATTTATTGTCTTCTGCACTCTGGTTGATCTATCATTGACCCTGTTATAGATCTGCTGAGTATGCCTACAAGAAGCTGAATCTCAGGGTTGTTTATGATGACATATATATACTTTGATAATAACATTTACTTTGAACTTTGAACCTCAACAGTGAAGCAAAAACGAAGTTGAGTTTCTATGTCACCTCATAACCACCGAAGAATAATGGATTTATAGTGTTTCACTTTCACTCTTTCACTCAACTCATCCAAACCAACCAACCAAGATACAATAAAGGCATATAGTTAAATTCTTGAATAGATAAGGCATAGAAGAATTTGGTCATAGATGAGGCCCTTTGTTGGTTGAGGTCGACTATGGATGTTGCATCCCTGATGTCTCGGTGATACGCAAGTCAGGGCAGTACGATATGGAGAGCAAGCTGTTGCTCATACCGCAGGCTCTGTCTCTACACACAGCTGATAAATCTAAATGAGTGGCAGAGACCGATACAGTTTGGCACTAGTGGCATCACAGGAGATGCCAGTTAGCGTTGAACTCAATGTAGGACTGCCTGAAGGACTCCACCTCTGGATTTTTCCTCAGGGTTGACTCCTGAAGCCTTCCCCTTGAGTGGACATAGCCACAAGGCAGTGAAGGTCTGAGATCAGAGTTTTCCTTCTCCTACATTAGCTGCCAACAATGGCTGATGAGACCTATGTACCTTGAGTGAAAGCAACTAGTTTTAAGGAGCCAGTTACCCACCTTTGTGCCTTCTCCTGTCAGTCAAAATGGTTCTGCCAGGCTTAGTAGCTAAGCCACACATGAAGGCCAAGAGCTGGACTTGGTTGACAGAGGCTATTTCAGACGCATGCCATTAGAAGCATTTAATATGTAGTGGGAACTTACCCCCATTCCCCCTACAACCTCACCTCCAGCTATGACAACCTTAGGGCACTTAAAGAACATAAGTAAATGATTCTGCTGCAAGCAAATGGGATCAGTGCAGATGGGCCTAAAGTTCTTGCAGATGGGGATTTAATCTGTATCTAACTGTCCCTGCCCTAGGGGTGTGTGGTGGGACAGTGTAGAGAGAGCTTCACTCTGTATCTAACTGTCCCTGTCCCTGTCCCTGCCCTGGGAGTGTGTAATGGGACGGTGTAGAGGGAGTTTCACTCTGTGTCTAACTGTCCCTGCTCTGGGAGTGTGTAATGGGACAGTGTAGAGAGAGCTTCACTCTGTATCTAACTGTCCCTGTCCCTGTCCCTGTCCCTGCTCTGTGAGTGTGTAATGGGACAGTGTAGAGGGAGTTTCACTCTGTATCTGACTGTCCCTGCTCTGGGAGTGTGTAATGGGACAGTGTAGAGGGAGTTTCACTCTGTGTCTAACTGTCCCTGCTCTGGGAGTGTGTAATGGGACAGTGTAGAGGGAGTTTCACTCTGTGTCTAACTCTCTCTATTTTCCACATCTGGTTTTGTTTCAGATCCAACTCTCACGCAGGTATGTTACGTATCATCAGGAGAAGTTTGGATACAAGGAAGCAAACACTGAATTTGTCCAGGGATATATTGAAAAGCTGGGAGAAGCTGGTATTCTGTACAACAGCTTTGATTTGTTAGTGTAAGTGCCGTTTAGAACCAGTCAATTACATTCTTTAACAGAGCTGCTTAATCCCTTCCCTGAATATAATGACTGATGTGTTATAGTGGTTTCATGGACCATTGGTGGATGACCCAGTATCTTCAATTATCCATTTTCTTTGCATGCACCGAGACCCTCATCAGAGTCAACGATCAGATTCAGATCCATTCATTTATCACACGTCCATCTTAAATGTTCTGATGAAGGGCTTTGGCCTGAAGTGTTGACTGTTTATTCATTTCCATAGATGCTGCCTGGCCTGCTGGGTTCCTCCAGCATTATGCGTGTGTTGATAAGGTGACATGTGTTTATGTACTTAGCAAAACAGCGCAGAGTAGGCCCTTTCAGCTCTCCGAACCATGCTGTCCCAGCAACCCCACCACCCGACTAACCCTAACCTAATCATGGGACAAGTATAACAACTAATTAACCTAATTAGTATGTTTTTGGACTGTGGGAGGAAACTGGAATACCAGGGGGAAAACCCACGCATTCCATGGCAATGACATGCAGAGATTCCATACAGAAGGGCACCAGAGTTGAACTCTAGAATGCCCCAGGCAGTAACAGTGTGGCACTAACTACTAAAGGCATCCATTAGTCTTGTGAGACCATGAATCTGCGCCTGCAAAGTCTTCACTCTCCAGGGCGCAGGCCTGGGCAAGGTTGTATGGAAGACCAGCAGTTGCCCATGCTGCAAGTCTCCCCTCTCCATGACACCAATGTTGTCCAAGGGAAGGGCAATGTGTGATTAAGTGCCTTGCTTAAGGACACAACACGTTCCCTCGGCTGGGGCTCGAACTCACGACCTTCAGGTAGCTAGTCCAATGCCTTAACCACTTGGCCACGTGCTCACACACTAACTACTACACTAATACCAACAAAACCCAAGGATGTGTGTTGAGGGCAGCCCGTAAGTGTTGGCACACATTCCTGGGTTCAACATGGCATATTGGAGAAGCTCAATGGATTGAGTAATGTCTATGTGCATATCTATCTATCTATCTCTCTTTCTCTCTCTCACTATATATATATATAGACACACACACACACACACACACACACACACACACACACACATCTGTGTGTGTATCCCGGGCGGGGTGAGGTGGGGGGAAGGAATTGTTGAGATTCCAGTTCTAGGCTCCGCATTAGGAGATAAACAGGATTGCATTCCACCGAGAGGGGCGTAAACACCCACCACAATCTAGACCTCTGTTAACCACAGCTCGAATCGCAGTTGACACTCTTGGGTAGCACAGTGGCTCAGCAAGTAGAGTTGCTGTCTGACACCTCCAGCGCTATCTGTGTGGAGTTTGCATGTTTATTGCCATTTGGCCCACCTCATCCATGCTAGCCCAGTCTTCTGCCTCATCCCACCTATGTGCACCCGGACTGTAGCCTACCTACCCCCTTCATCCATGTAGTTGTCCTAACTTCGCTTAAACGTTACAATTTTCTACAGAAGTAGTTCGTCATTGCTGCCTTCTGGGCAGCGTCTTTACGAGATGGGTGACCCTAGCCATTATGAATACTCTTCCGAGATTGTCTGCCTGGCATCAGTGGCCACATAACCAGGACTTGTGATATGTGTCAGCTGCTCATACGACCATCCACCACCTCCCATGGCTCCACCTGACCATGATCGCGGGGGGGGGGGCCTTGGGAGGAGGGGGTGGGCAGGTGCGAAGCAGGTGTTTACACCTTGCCCAAGAGTGACCCACAGGCTTGCGGAGGGAAGGAGCACCTTACACCTCCTTCGGTAGAGACGTATCTCCACCCCGCCACCCATGCCCAGCAGAAGGCAATGACAAATGACTTCAGTTTAAAAAAAATTGTCAAGGGCAATCACAGTCAAAGACTATGATTACCTCCGTCCAACGACAAGGCAAATAGCAATGATGATGACATTGTCCCTATGGGTTCATCATCATAGCTTGTCACACCAGACAGCCAGCCACTCTAGTGTTGTTTGGTTGATGTTGAGCAGGTCAGTGTTGGCTAAATCAGGTGAGAGTGGGCAGTTGCGCAGAACGTGTTCAATGTTCTGCACCCTTTCGCCACACTCACAGGATTCGCTGGTCCCTATGGGTTAGGTGAGTTCATTGGAGGACAAGGTGATGGGCTGTTGGGATGAAACCCTTGTTTCTGTCCACATAAGTCAATGTCTAGCAAGAAGAACCAATGAGAAACTGCTGTGGGCCATAGGAGTATCCTGGTGGCACAGTAGAGTAGAGGTATAGTGCCAACAACCTGGGTTCAATTCTGTTGCTGTCTGTAAAGTTTTCACGTTCTCCAGGTGCTCCAGTTTCCTCCCATTTTCCAAAGACGTACGGGGTTGTAGATTAATCAGTCACATGGGTGTAATTAGGTGGTGTGGGCTTGTTGGGCTGGAAGGGCCTGTTACCGTGGTGTTTTTGTGTATAAAATAGAAGCACCGGAACGCCATGATGATCTCGGTTATTTATACAGATAGAAACAAGGCAAGGATGAGGGTATTAAAATCGAATCATTGTTAACCTGGAAGCAAGGGAGCACGAGTCAGGTTAGTATAGAAAGAGATGGGGTAGTTCTGGTGGAGGAACAATTGGTAACAATGGCAGGGTTGGGAAGGGAGGAGGGTGTGAACTGGGGAGCTGGCAGAGGATGAGATCTTGAGAGGAAATTGAGAGAGGGTGAGGTGGGATGGGAGATAAGTGAGGGATGAGACTCGACTATGATTATATATCAGACCTAATGCATTGCCATTGAGAAGAAAACTGGCAGCTGATCGTTCATGTCGCCAGGACTTGAGGATTTGAGTTACAGGGAAAGATTGAATAGGTTAGGCCTTTATTTTCTGGAACATAGGAAAATGAAGAGAGATTTGTTAGAGGTTTACAAAATTATGAGGGGCCTAGATAGAGTAAATGCAAGCAGGCTTTTTCCACTGAGGTGAATGAGGCTAGAACTAGAAGTCATAGGTGAAATATTTAATGGGAACCTGAGGGGGAACATCTTCATTAAGAGGGGTGGGACGGACTGCCAGCAGAGATGATGGAGGCAGGTTCAATTGCAACATTTAAGAGAAGGAGCAGGGTTTAATTAATGCGGTCTGGTGATTGAGGACGGAAGTACGTTTTGATATGTTTCTGGTTTTTCTTGTCGCACCTTTTTTTTGTCCTTCGTTTGGGCGATTTTGAAAGGGGCGGCCTGCAGATAAAGAACACTGAGCTGAAGTGAAATATGCCTTTTGATTTTGTATTTTGTATTCTGTTTTTTTTTTGCTCATTTTTGTTGTCATTCATGCAGTTTGTTTTTTTTGTATGTGGGTGGCGTGGGGGAGGATTGCTGCTTTTTTTTGCTTTGAACGTATCCCATGGTTTTTCTCGTTTCTTGGTTGTCTGTGGGGAAGATGAAACTCGGGGATGTATGCTGCTTACATACTTCGATAATGAATGTACTTTGAAACTTTTTTGAAGTTTAGATTGATACATGGATAATACTGCATACTCTTCGGAACAATGCCATTTGGCCTAACCTGATGCCCCTTCCTCTCATAATGCATCACTGCATGCGACTGGTACTGCAGGTGATTTGCGACTTGTCTGTTCTTGGCCTTGAAGATTGAATGACTTTCCAAAGTACATCCACCTCATTGGGATGGCACAGAGTCACAACTCATAGAACAGCTGCCTTTGCAGAATCAGAGATCCAGATTCAATGCTTGGGTTCAGCCTATATGGAGTTTGCACTTTCTCCCAGTGACTGTATGGATTCCCCTCCACCCCTCCCAATTCTCTGTTTTTCAATTCAGTATTTTGTCTCCTGTCCTAACCTTTCTTTCTCCTTACTTCCTTCGGGATCCCTTTCTCCCTTGGTTCACTCTCCTCTCCTATCAGGCACTTTCTTCTTCAGCCCTTTACCATTTCCTCCCGGCTTCTCACTTCATGCTTTCCCTCTCGCCCTCGGCCCCCCCAGCTGGCTTCACCTGTTAGCTGCCAGCTTGTACTCCTTTCCCTTCCTCCAGCTTCTTATTCTGGCTTCATCCTCCTTCCTTTCCAGTCCTGATGAAGGATCTTGGCCTGAAACATTGCGTATTCTCCGCCATAGATGCTGCCTGACCTGCTGAGTTCCTCCAGCATTTTGTGTGTGTTACTCTGGCTTTCCAGCATCTACAGAATCTCTTGTGATTATGCTTCAATTTCCTTCCCCATCCTACTGACTGTGTTGGTTGGTTTGGAGCAGGCAGCACGGTAGTGTAGCAGCTGATGTAACAGCTTACAGCACCAGAGAAATGGGTTCAATTCCTGCCGTTGTCTTTAAGGAGTACATTCCCTCCATGACTGTGTGATTTCCTCCAGGTACCCTGGTTTCCGCCCACAGCCACAGGGTTAGGGTTAGTAAATTGTGGGCATGCGATGTTGCGCTGGAAGCATGGTGATACTCAAGACCTGGCCCCAACACATCTTGAGACTGTGTTGGTCATTGATGCAAATGATACATTTCACTGTATGTTTCAATGTACATGTGACAAATACTTCTGATCTTTATAAAGCTAACCTCTTACATACTGCCCATTATGCTGCTGGGGTTTAGGGCAGCAATGAAGGTCCTTAGTCTCTAGAAGTGTTCAGGGCTTCCTTTCATCATGTCAGTAGCTTTCTGTCAATTTTCAGTATGGTCGGTCATGCAAGTCCCGGGTGGAGATTCAGGAATACCGTCACACTCAGATGTGGGATTGTTCATTGCTGGTCCTGTAACAATTTTGTTTAACCATTCAGGGCGTTAGCCCTGAGTTGAAACCTCAAACCTGGAGGACCAACAGACCACTCTTAGTCTGGCCTCTGCCTTTTGACCTGTTTTCTATGAGTGAGTCTATCAAGAGACAAAACATAAAACCCTGACTCCAGTCCACATAGCTCTCTGAGTCATTGAGGTACACAAACATCCAAACCACAAAAAGGGATATGGTCCTCTTGGAGGAAACTCTTTAACTGGCTGCAGTAAATTTACTGTCGTGTACATGATGCATAGTGGGCCTATGTAAACTGGGTGAATGGTTGAATCTGAGGAGAATTAATGACAGTAGAATGGGAGGGGTTTAAGGAGTCAAATAAGGGGTTAGATGGAAGTGACGTGGATCAGTCCAGACTCGAGATAGGGTGCAGGGAGAGAGATGTGGACGAGTTGGGGTTTAGGGAGAGAGATGATGATGAGTTGGGGTTTGGGGAGAGGGATGATGATGAGTTGGGTTTGAGGAGAGGGATGATGATGAGTTGAGTTTTAGGAGAGGGATGATGATGAGTTGGGGTTTGGGGAGAGGGATGATGATGAGGTGAGGTTTAGGGAGAGGGATGATGATGAGTTGGGGTTTAGGGAGAGGGATGATGAGTGGGGTTTTAGGAGAGGGATGATGATGAGTTGAGTTTTAGGAGAGGGATGATGATGAGTTGGGGTTTAGGGAGAGGGATGATGATGAATTGTGGTTTAGGGAGAGGGATGATGATGAGTTGCAGATTAGGGAGGAGGATGGTGATGAATTGGGTTTTAGGAGAGGGATGATGATGAGTTAGGGATTAGGGAGTGGAATGGTGATAAGTTGGTGCGGTTAGGAACCACGCAGAGTTTAAGCCTGGAGTTCTGGGGGTCCAGCTATCGAATAGTCTGGGGGATGATACTGAAGATTACAGCTGAACATTGATCGGAGGTCTGGAATTTGAAGTCTATTATCTAGAGTTGAAGGACTGTCTGTGTATTTGTGGGTGGGAGGGAGGAATGGTGCTTGCTTTACTCTTATTGTTTTGTTGCTTTTTGTGTTCTGTGTTGTTCTGCCGCGAATTATGGGCATACTTTATTGGCACTGGGATATGTGGTGACACTTGCAGGCTGCCCCAGCACCTTCCTCAGGATGTGCTAGTTGTTAACATAAACAATGCATTTCACTCTGTGTTTCCATGTACAGGTTTCCCCCGCCATCCGAAGGTAGAGCGTTCCTATGAAACGGTTCGTAAGCTGGAATGTCGTAAAGCGAAGAAGCAATTACCATTAATTTATATGGGAAAAATTTGTGAGCGTTCGCAGACCCAAAAATAACCTACCAAATCATGCCAAATAACACATAAAACATAAAATAACAGTAACATATAGTAAAAGCAGGAATGATATGATAAATACACAGCCTATATAAAGTAGAAATACTGTTCCACAATCATTGCCGGCACTGTTCTCCGTAGTGAAAATCTCACGCAAGCGCTCTCGGCGGAAAGACTCTCTCCAGTAACCTTTAAGCTATGAAGTTGCCAGATCATACCAAATAACGCATAAAAATACACTGCCAATATAAAGTAGAAATAATGTATGTACAGTGTGGTATCACTTACCAGAATTGGGACAGCGCAGAGCACACTGATGATGGTGTGTTAGGTTGAGTCGTCAGAGGTTGGGGTGGTGCAGTGGCCCCCACCCTCAGGGCAGCGATCTGATACTGATCCGCGAAGCATGCAGGGATACAGCGGTAGCCGGAATGCACCCAACACATCTTTAAGAAAAAAGCCAAAATAAACAAGCTAATTAATTAGGTGCCACCCGACACGTAAATGTCGGCCCAGATCAGAGGCGATGCAATCAGCAATCGCCTCTGATCTGGGCCGACATTTGCGTGCCGGGCGGCACCTAATTAATTAGCTTGTTTATTTCAGCTTTTTTTCTTAAAGGTGTGCTGGGTGCATCCCGGCAACCGCTGCATTCTTCGCGGATCAGTATCTGTCCGGGGCCCGGGGGTTGGGGTGGTGGGACACTGGGGTGTCGTCTGTTTCCATCAGGGCAGGCAGGTCCTCTTCTTCTATGTCTGCCTGCCTCGATGTCGGAGGTCGAGGTTCGTCATCTGCTGTGGCTGATGTGGAAGGCTTGAAAAACGACAGTATGCTTGACTGCTTAGCCTCGTGCATTTTTCTGTCATACAGTTCTTTGTAAGCACTCAAACCATCCTGCAAATATGTCCTAAACCAATGTACCCTTTCAGAATTAAAGTCACACTTTATCATTGCAGCGAAAATCTCACGAAGTTGCTTCACGTTCAGTTCCTGGACGACTTCACTTTCGGCCCGTTCGCTACTGTATTCGGTTTCGATTGTTATCCTATCCTCTTCCAATTGCATCAGCTCTTCATCTATCAGTTCTTGGTCATGGAATGCCAAAACCTCTTCAACATCATCTTTGTCAACTTCCACAAGCCAAACTCACTTTGTCCTTACTTCATTCACCACGATCGAAACGCTTAATTATGTCTAGCTAAGTGTAACACCCTTACGAGCTCTTTTAGGCTTTTCCGATACCTTAGAAATCATCTTGAAAACGGATGCTCTCAGGCACGTGTTTAAGCAATGCCGGCGAGAATGCCATTCCAAATCTGGGGGAGAGCGGCTGCTTGGGGCGTGCGCTGCCTTTTTTCGTAACAGTGAAAACACCTTCTGTTAGCGAAAACAGGGAACTAATGTAGGTCTTTCGTAACAGTGAGGTTTCGTAAAGCGAACGTTCGAAAAGCGGGGTCACCTGTACACGTGTGAAATGTATCTGTAGCAACACACGCAAAACGCCAGCGAAACACAGCAGGTCAGGCAGCATCTATGGAAATGAATAAACAGTTGATGCTTCGGGCCGAGGTCTTTCATCAGGACTGGAAAGGAAGGGGGAAGAAGACAGAATAAAAGGTGGGGGAGGGGAAGGAAGACAGCTGGATGGTGATTGGTGAAGCCAGGCAGGTGGGAAAGGAAAATGGCTGGAGAAGAAGGAATCTAACGGGAGAGGAGAGTGGACCTTTGGAAAAAGGAGGAAGGGACCCAGGGGGAGGTGATAGGCAGGTGAGAAGAGGTAAAAGGCCAGAGCGGGGGTATAGAAGAAGAGGGGAGGGGGAGGGAAACATTTTACCAAGACTAGAAATCAATATTCATGCCATCATGTTGGAGGCTAACCTGATGGAATATAAGGCGTTGCTCCTCTGGGAATGGAAATTAAGATATTTGGCCAGCGGGTAGTTTGGCTTTTGGCAGATGGAACAGAAGTGCTCTATAAAGTGGTCCCCCAATTTATGATGGGTCTCACCAAAGGAGAGGAGGCCACATCAGGAGCACTGGACACAATAGACGACCCCAGCAGATTTGCAGGTGAAGTGTTGTCTCACCTGGAAGGACTGTTTGGGGCCCTGAATGGATATGAGAGAGGAGGTAATAAATCCCAATCTGACTCTGATTAGTGTTGATGGATTCAGTGTATGGTCTGCTTCTATCCGTACAAGCTTTAACCATCTAATAAGATTGTTCATATTTCCCTTCAGCTCAAACTGCGTCATCTGCTTGTGCCCAGACAAAAAGGCAGTCTTAGAGGAAGCTTACCGTATCCTTAAGGTCAGTTTAATTTTAATAATATTAGAGTCTTTTTTTCTCAAGTTCAAGTTTAATTGTTATTCTACCATACATGAACACCCATGAACACAGCCAAATGAAGTAGCATTACTCTGGGGCCGTGGTGCAAATCACAATACCAACAGTCACACTGAGCACAAGGCCCACATAAGATATCAATAAAATACAGTCACACACAAAAAAAATCATCCAAGACCCTGAGTCCATGGGTGTTGGAGGAATCTGCAGCTGAACACAATTCAGCTTGTCTTCTGCTGAGCGAACACTGGGAGGCAGCGCCGACTCTAACTTGGACGCCGCGCCACACCATCTCTGGGGGAGTGTGCACCGATTCCGATTCTCTGTCCACGGCAACACTGCATCTTGAGGCCCAGTCCTCACGCCAGCCCAGGCCCCTGCTGTTCGCTAGTAAATCACTGAATCCGACCCGCAGCTTTCCACATTAACAATGTCCAGTAGGGTCTTGTGATCACAAGAAAAGCAACTAAGACGATCGCTCGCTGTTAGACTGCACACTCCTTCACACACCGACTCCTCTGTCGCCGCTCTGACAGAGGCAGCAGCATCATCCGCACCAAGTCCAGATCTTTCAGTTTCTCCGCTGTTCTCTTTTCCATAGATGCTGCCTGGCCTGCTGAGTTCCTCCAGCATTGGTGTAGGTTGCTTGGATTTCCAGCATCTTCAGATTTTCTCTTGATTGTGAACAACTTTCCTGATGGGGTAGACCTACAGTACTTTAAGTTCTCAGTGTCCAACAAGGTCTTGCAATTATAAAAAATATGATTATAAGGGACAATAGCACCTTTAGTTGACCCTGTAGAAAGCGCTGTGATTGAACGCACTATGCATCAAGTTCTGTATTGGACCAATGAGATTGAGGGGTTTACATCCCGACCTGGCTAAGGTGGTCCCAGATGGGTGTGAATAGTTTGACTAGGCTCGCAAAGGAGGGTGAAAATAAAAAATAAGCATGTAAATGCTGGAAATCTGAGATCAAAACAAAATGTAGTAGAAAATTTCAGCCGATAAGGCAGCACCTGTAGGAAGAGAAATAATTATCAATGCTAGTCTGTGACCCTTCACCAGAACTGGGAAGAGAAAGAGAGAGAGAGAGAGAGATGTACATAGGTTTTAGGAGGAGGGAAGGTGAGAGTGTGGTGTGTAGAACAAGGGGAACGTCTGTGATAGGATGAATTGAAATGGCACCATGGGGATTGTTATCTGCATGTTAAGTTGTGAGGTTAGAATATAGATTAGGGCTGTATTCCATGTTTGTTTATTTATTTATCGAGATATGGCGTGGAACAGGCCCTTCCAACCCTTTAAGCCACACAGTCCAATAACACCCCGATATAATCCTTGAGTAATTACGGGACAATTTACAATGACTAATTAACCTATCAACCAGTATGTCATTGGACTGTGGGAGGAAACCCACACATACACGGGGAGAATTTACTAACTCCTTACAGCCAGGGGCAATCATTGAACCTGGGTAGCCTGTGAAAACATAGAAACTCAGAAAAACTACAGCCTTCAGCCCACAATGCTGTGCCGAACATGTACTTACTTTAGAAATCACCTAAGGTTACCCATAGCCCTCTATTTTTCTAAGCTTCGTGTACCTATCCAGTAGTCTCTTAAAAGACCCTATTGCATCCACCTCCACCACCATCGTTGGCAGCCCATTCCACGCATTCACCACTCTCTGCATAAAAAAACCTATCCCTGACATCTCCTCCGTACCTACTTCCAAGCACCCTAAAACTGTGCCCTCTCATGCTAGCCATTTCAGCCCTGCGAAAAAAGCCTCTGACTATCCACATGATCAATGCCTCTCATCAACTTATACACCTCTATCAGGTCACCTCTCATCCTCCATCACTCCAAGGAGAAAAGGCTGAGTTCACTCAACCTATTCTCATAAGTTATGCTCCCCAATCCAGGCAACATCCTTGTAAATCTCCTCTGCACCCTTTCTATAGTTTCGACAAGCTTCCTGTAGTGAGGTGACCAGAACTGAGCACAGTACTCCAAGTGGGGTCTGACCAGGGTCCTATATAGCTGCAACACTACCTCTCAGCTCTTAAACTCAATTCCACGGTTGATGAAGGCCAACGCACCGTATGCCTTTTTAACGACACAGTCAACCTGCCCAGCAGCTTTGGGTGTCTTATGAACTCGGACCCCAGGATCCCTCTGATCCTTCCACACTGCCAAGAGTCTTACCATTAATACTATATTCTGCCATCATATTTTACCTACCAAAATGAACCTCTTCGCACTTATCTGGGTTGAACTCCATCTGCCACTTCTCAGCCCAGTTTTGCATCCCATCGATGTCCTGTTGTAACCTCTGACACCCATTAACACTATCCACAACACCCCCAACCTTTGTGTCTTCAGCAAATTTACTAACTCATCCCTCCACTTACTCATCCAGGTCATTTATAAAAACACGAAGAGAAGGGATCCCAAAACAGATTCCTGAGGAACACCACTGGTCACTGATCTCCATGCAGAATATGACCCGTCTACAACCACTCTTTGCCTCTGTGGGCAAGCCAGTTCTGGATCCACAAAGCAATATCCCCTTGGATCCCATACCTCCTTACTTTCTCAATAAGCCTTGCATGGGGTACCTTATCAAATGCCTTGCTGAAATCCATATACACTACATCTACTGCTCTATCTTCATCAATGTGTTTAGTCACATCCTCTAAAAATCCAGTCAGGCTCATAAGGCACAACCTGACTTTGACAAAGCCATGCTGACTATTTCTAATCATATTATGCCACTCCAAATGTTCATAAATCCTGCCCCTCAGGATCTTCTCTATCAACTTAACAACCCACTGAAGTAAGACTCACTGGTCTATAATTTTCTGGGCTATCTCTACTCCCTTTCTTGAATAAGGGAACAACATCTGCAACCCTCCAATCTTCTGGAATATTCCCTGTCCCCATTGATGATGCAAAGATCATTGCCAGATGCTTAGCAATCTCCTTCCTCACTCCCACAGTAGCCTGGTGTACATCTCGTCTGGTCCCAGAGACTTATCCAACTTGATGCTTTCCAAAAGTTCCAGCACATCCTCTTTCTTAATATCTACATGCTGAAGCTTTTTAATCTGCTGTAAGTCATCCCTACAATCACCAAGATCCTGTTCCATAGTGAATACTGAAGGAAAATATTCATTCTGTACCTCTGCTATCTCCTCCAGTTCCATACACACTTTTCCACTTTCACACTTGATTGGTCCTATTGTCTCACGTCTTATCCTCTTGCTCTTCACATACTTGTAGAATGCCTTGGGGTTTTCCTTAATCCTGCTCACCAAGGCTTCTCATGGCCCTTTCTGGCTCTCCTAATTTCATTCGTAAGCTCCTTCCTGCTGGCCTTATAATCTTCTAGATCTCTATCACTGCCTAGTTTTTTGAACCTTTCGTAAGCTTTTCTTTTCTTCTTGGCTAGACTTACAACAGCCTTTGTACACCATGGCTCCTGTACCCTACCATCCTTTCTCTGTCTCATTGGAACATACCTTTGCAGAACACCACGCAAATATCCCCTGAACATTTGTCACATTTCTGCCGTACATTTCCCTGAGAACATCTGTTCCCAATTTATACTTCCAAGTTTCTGCCTGATAGCCTCATATTTCCCCTTACTCCAATTAAACACTTTGCTAACTTGTCTGTTCTTATCCCTCTCCAATGCTATGGTAAAGGAAATAGAATTGTGATCACTATCTCCAAAATGCTCTCCCACTGAGAGACCTGAGTCCTGACCAGGTTCATTTCCCAATATCAGATCAAGTACAGCCTCTCCTCATGTAGGCTTAGCGACATATTGTGTCAAGAAACCTTCCTGAATACAGCTAACAAACTCACCCCATCTAAACCCCTTGCTCTAGGGAGATGCCAGTCAATATTTGGGAAATTTAAATCTCCCACAATGACAACCCTATTATTACACCTTTCCAGAATCTGTCTCCCTATCTGCTCCTCGATGTCCCTGTTACTATTGGGTGGTCTATAAAAAACACCCAGTAGAGTTATTGACCTCTTCCTGTTTCTAACCTCTACCCACAGAGACTCAGTAGTCAATTCCTCCATGATTTCCTCCTTTTCTGCTGCCGTGACACTATCTCTGATCAGCAGTGTCATGCCCCCACCTCTTTTGCCTCCCTCCCTGTCCATTCTGAAACATCTAAAGCCTGGCACTCTAAGTAACCATTCCTGCCCCTGAGCCATCCAAGTCTCTGTAGTGACCACAACATCATAGCTCCAAGTACTGATCTACTCTCTAAGCTCACCCGCTTTGTTCTGATGCTTCTTGCGTTAAAATAGACACATCTCAGACCATTGGTCTGAGTGTATCCCTTCTCTATTACCTCCCTATCTTCCCTCTCGCACTGTCTCCAAGCTTTCTCTATTTGTGAGCCAACCGCCCTTTCCTCCGTCACTTCAGTTTGGATCCCACCTCCCAGCGATTCTAGTTGAAACTCTCCCCAATAGCCTTAGCAAACCTGCCTGCCAGGATATTGGTCCTCCTCGGATTCAAGTGCAACCTGTCCTGTAAAACTTTGTGGTAATCACTACGCTACAAACAAATGTATGCAACAAATGTAATCGTTTGTTGATGGGAAGATATAGGACTTGCCCATCAGGCTTATATGTAGGATAGCATAAGGCGTGGAACAATAGCTTAGCAGTTAGCATTAAGTTATTACAGTGCCAATAATCTGGGTTCAATTCCACCACTGTCTGTAAGGAGTTTGTACGTTGTCCCTTCAACTGTGTGAGTTTCCTCCAGGTGCTCTGGTTTACTCCACATTTCCAAGGAATGAGTATATGAAATGACTGCAAAGTTTGAGGCAACAGATTGCTAACACCCCTCGGGGACAGCCAAGGATTGGCAGTAAATGTCTGCTCACTCCAGCAATGCCCACATCCCGTGAATAAAACGTCAGATATTACAGAGTTGAGTATATTATAAAAATAGTTCTTTCACTCCTCGTTCGTTCACTATGTGCAATCATGGCCTATCCATCACCATGCTTGTTCTTGGCAAATTTTTCTACATTTGCCTTCTTTTGGGCAGTGTCTTTATGAGACTGGTGACCCTGTCCATTATCAATACTCTTCAGAGATTGTCTACCTGGCATCAGTAGTGGCATAACCAGGACTTGCAATATGCACCGGCTGCTCATATGACCGTCCACCAGCTTCATGTGACCCTGATCGAGGGAGAAGCAGACTAGTGGAGGGAAGGAGTGCCTTACACCTCCTCTAGTAGAGACGTATCTCCACCCTGAAACCCTTTACATTCCTCATACTTTTCAATTGTAATTGAAAAGAAAGAGAAGCCAGTTGTGAAAAAAAATAAATCCCAGGGAATCTTTTGTGTGTTGCAGGAAGGCGGAGAAATGTACTTCAGTGACATGTACGCCAGTGAGCCTCTGGACGAAGAGCTGAAGAAGGACGTTGTACTCTGGGGTAACAATTAGCCGGCTGCATTGTGCAGCCCACTAGAGCTAGTGGGAGAGTGTATCTAGGTCCAGAAGGCACAGCCTCAGCATAGCAGGACATGCCTTTAGAACAGGGATAAGGAGGAATTTCTTTAGCCAGAGTGTTGAATCTGTGGAATTAATTGCCATTGGGTAACTTTAAAGTGGATCTTGATAGGTTCTTGATGAGTAAGGATGTCAAAGGTTATGGAGAGAAGGCAGGAGAATGGGATTGAGAGGGATAATAAATCAGCCATGATGGAATGGCGAGCACATTCAATGGGACGACCCATCCTCATGTCAGATCCAAACACTCAGTACAACCAGGAGACAGCCTATGCATAGTGATGTTTATCTCTACCAGTAATGATAGCCAGACACTCTCTGGGAAACTTTCAGATACCACAGACTAATAAGGCATAAGACATATAGAAATTAGACCATTCCTTAAAGGTTAACTTGCAGGTTGAGTCGGTGGTGAGGAAGGCAAATACAATGCTAGCACTCATTTCGAAAGGACTAGAATATAAAAGAAAGGATGTAATGCCAGACCACTCTTGAACTTGAACTTGGAGGACTGTGAGCAGTTTTGGTCCCCTTATCTAAGAAATGTTGTAGGAGAGGGTCCAGAGGAGGTTGATGAGAATGGAAGAATTAATGTATAAGGAGTTTTTGATGGTTCTATGTCTGTACTCGCTGGAAAAATAAGGGGGAGTTCTCACTGAAAGCTTTCGAATATTGAAAGATAAAGTATCTGTATGGAGGCTGTTTCCTATAGTGGGGGAATAAATCAGCCATGATGGAATGGCGACGTAGGTTAGGGGGGCCAAATGGCTAATTCTGTCCAAACCAAGCAATGAGAACCCAACTGACTTAACCCGTAGCCTCCGTGCCCAGGTGATTCAAGTGCTTATCTGGACTTCTCTTAACTGCTGGTGTAACAGTGTTCATGGTTATTAACATCACCCCTGTTTTAAAAATAAAAATCGCCTCACAAATCTCCTTTAACCTTTCCCCCCTCACACCCTGTCGATCTAGAAGCAAGATTGCCAGGGTGGGTAGGCCGCTCTACTGCCAGTTCGTTAAGGTGGTGGAGAATGCATATGGGAATCTTACCTTCATTGGCTCTGGTGTCAAATATAAAGGCAGGGATGTAAGGTAATAGTTATAAGGAGAGGTTGGTTTTATAGAGGTCAAAGTCAAAGTTGAAAAGTCGAAGTCGAGTTTCTTGACATCTGTATAAGTACATCCTCCAAGTGGACCACAACGTTGTCATGGTTTGGAGGATTGTTTGTCTCAATGGCCTGGAAAGCTAGGCTGGCTGGAGGCCAGACTAAGATTGGTCCACTGGTCCTCCAAGTTCAGGGGTTTAGCTCAGGGCTAATAACACTGACAGGTAAAACAAAATTGTTATGGGAACAGCAACAAAGTATCCTTCTACATCAGAGTTGAATGGTATTCCAGAGTCTCCACCCAGGACTTGCATGACTGACTGTAGTGAAAACTAAGAGGAAGCTACTGACCCAATGAAGGAAGCTAACCTGAACCGCACCTGGGACACAATAGAGAAATTGGCTAAGGACAGTCAGAAATAGAGGACCTTCATTGCTGCCCTAAATGCCAGTCGCATAATGGGCAGTTGTAAGCACAAAAACATGTGCACAGTTGCAACAAAAGACTCGGCATTAAAGGCATGTAATATTCACAAGAAAAACTTAAATTGAGCATAGTTTTAACAAGGAAATATAATTAAAACAAGAAAAGCCAAGTCTATTGTAAAAGAGTGGTTATAGTTCAAGACTCAAGTTTATTTGTCAAGTGTATAAGACATTGGTGAGGCCTAATTTGGAGTTTTGGTCACCTACCTACACTCACTTGCTTACCGCCTATTACGACACTGGCATTTAGAGCAGTAATGAAGACCCTCCATCTTGGCGGTGTTCTGGGCTTCCTTCATTCTGCCAGTAGCTTCCTTTCCATTTTCACTTTGGTGCTATCCCTGCTCAGTGGAACAAAGCCATTTCAGCCCTACGGGCACCACAATGGCATAGTGGTCAGCGCGTCACTATTGCAGCTTGAGACGTCAGAGTGCAGAGTCCAACTCCAACACCGTGTGTAAGATGTTTCTGCACATTTTCCTGTGACTGCCTGAGTTTCCTCCCACAGTCCAAAGAATTACCGGTTAGTAGATTAATTGGTCAATGTAAATTGTCCATGATTAGGCTAGGGTTAAATAGGTTGGTTGCTGTTCCATGCTGTATCTCTGCGTAAATGAGTTAGTGAGTGGTGGGGTGGAGATGTGTCTCTACCAAAGGAGGGCTAAGGCGCTCTTTCCCTCTGCTAGCCTGCAGGTCACCCCTGGGCAAGGTCTAGCACCTTCTTAGCCCCCACCCCCTGATTAGGGTCGCATGAAACCATGGGAGCAGATGGTGGATGGTCGTATGAGCAGCTGGTGCATATCACAACTCTGGGTTATGTGGCCACTGAGCCAGGCAGACAATCACTGAAAAGTATTGATAATGGCCTGGATCACCCATCTTGTAAAGACACTACCCAGAAGAAGGCAATGGCCAACCACTTCTGTAGAAAAATTTGCCAAGAACAACTATTAGACCATGATCGCCCATGTCACATGGCACATAATGATAGTGATGATGAAATAATTTACAAGGGGAAATGGTAAAATGAATAGTAAAAAGTCTTTCCACGTGTTGGGATGTCTAAGACAGGAGGACGGAGGTTAAGAATAACAGACAGGAGGGGTAGAAGTAATGTGAAGGGAATGTTTTCTGTTGGAGTCTGCAACACACTGACTGTGGAGATGACGGAGGAAGAAACACTCACTAGTTAAGACACTTAAGAATATGAACGCAATGCAGGTAAACGAGATTAATGTTAACAGGTGCCCTGGACAGCATAGATATGCTGGGCCGAAAGGCCTGTCTTGGTGCTGCACCATTCTATGTCTCTGTGACCACAGTGACTGGAGTGGAGAGGTATCTCATTAGCAGTCAGTGCCATAGGATGTTGTGGATGTGATGTGATAGGTTCTAACCCAATGCATCACTTTTTCTTTATGTGTTCTTGTGGAAGGGGAGGGACTGGCAGGTGCCCTGTACTGGAAGGACTTAATCAACCTGGTGAAGGCCGTTGGATTCAGTACACCCTATCTTGTCACTGCCAGTCGCATCAAAATTCAGAAGGCAGAAATTCTCAAGCAGACTGGTAAACATTTTTTCACTCTTTTCCCATTGTTTTAATCTCAGGACATCTCCCCTCCCTCTCCCACTCCCATCCCAAATTGCCCTCTGGAACTCAATCCCAAAGTTCTCACACTGGATCTTATTCCATTATTTGTCACATATGCTCTATTGCTCTCTACAACTCTTTCTCTCTCCCTCATTCACAGACCTATATTACTCTCTTATTCTCTCCCTCTATTGCTCTCTACAACTATTTCTCTCTCCCTCGTTCTCAAACCTCTATTACAGTACTCTCTATAACTCATTCCCACTTCTCTTTATGATTCGTACTTAGCCAGCTCCCAGTTCTCTGGATATCATCCACTTTGTCTTAGACACTGAAGGTTCAGGAACAGTTATTACCCCTCAGCCAGCAGATTCCTGAACCAAGGTGGATAACTTCACTCACATCAACTCTGAACTAATTCCACAACCTACAGAAACACTTTCAAGGATTCTACAACTTATGTTCTCAGTATTTATTTATTTATTTATTTATTTTTGCGCCTTTTGTCTTATTTTGCACATCGGTTGTTTGTCAGTCTTTGTGTGTAGTTGTTTTCAATGAGTCTATTGTATTTCTTTGGTTTTCTGTAAATGCCTGCAAGAAAACGAATCTCAAGGTAGTACAGGTCGACCTTCACTAATCCAGCACCATTGGGACCTGAGGAGTGCCGGATTAGTGAAAATGCCAAATTACAGAAGGATCACATTAAGCATAATCAGTGCTGGATTATCGAAGGAACCGGATTACAGGTAGTCGGATTAGTGAAGGTCGACCTGTATATGGATATATACTGTATATGTCCTTTGAGAATAAACTTATTTAGAATTTTTAACATTGATCTTCTGGTAATTAATTTTCCCAGGAGATGTGCAGTACGCCTCTGGAACTTACCGCTTTTTCAAACTGCCTGCAGTGAAGAGCGAGAGGAAATCTCTTGTGACGTACAAGGGGACAGTGACTGACCACCAGCAAGAGCTGCATTTTGATTCAGCTCACGTTTTCAAAGTAAGAAAATTCAGGCCTTTGGCTCTCCAAAGAAACTTGGGTTATAATTGAGAACATAGTGCATAGAATGGAATGCAACAGCCCTTTGTTCCACAATGTTGTACCGACTCCTTAATCTACTCTGAGATCATTCTAACCCTTCCCTCCCACATAACCCTCCATTTTTCTATCACCATGTACCTATCTAAGTGTTTCCTAAATGTCCCTAATGTATCTGCTTCTTCCAGCACCCCGGCAGGTTGTTCCACTAACCCACCACTCTCTGTTTAAAAAAACTTACCTCTGACAATCCTCAATCTTCCGATCACCTTAAATTTATTTCCCCTCATATTAGGTGTTTTTACCCTGGGGGGAAAAAGTCTCTGGCTATCCACTCCTCTTATCATCTTATACATCTCTATCAAGCTCAGGTTCAAGTTCATTGTTGTCAAATTGTACATATATACAACCAAGCGAAACAATGCTCCTCGAGGAAAATGGTGCATCCACAAAACATATATCACACTCAGCACAGAGTCATAGAAAACTACAGCACAGAAACAGGCCCTTAGGCCCATCCAGTCTGTGCCAAACCATTTGAACTGCCTAGTCCCATCGACCTGCACTGGGAACGTAGCCCTCCATGCCCCTCCCATCCATGTACCTATCCAAACTTTTCTGAAGCATTAAAATTGGCCCTGCTTCCACCACTTGCACTGCTAGCTCGTTCCACACTCTCACCATTCTCTTGAGTGAAAAAGTTTCCCCTCATGTCCCCCTTAAACATTTCACCTTTCACCCTTAAGCCATGATCTTCAGTTCTAGTCTCACTCAACCTCAGTGGGAAAATACCTGCTTGCATCAACCCTATCCCAGCCCTTCATAATTTTGTGTACCCCTATCAAATCTCTTCTCAATCTTCTATGTTCTAGGGAATAAAGTTCTAACCTAATAAATCTTTCGTTATAACTCGGGTCCTCCAGTCCCAGCGACATCCTTGTAAATTTTCTCCTTACTTTTTAATCTTATTTACATCTTTTCTGTAGGTTGGCGATCAAAACTACACACAATACTCCATATTATGCCTCATCTATGTCTTATACAACTTCAACATAATATCCTAACTTCTGCTCTCAGTTCTTTGATCTATGAAGCTCAACTTTACGACCCCAACTACCTGTAACACAACATTTAAGGAATTATGGATCTGTATTCCCACATCCCTCTGTTCCGGAGGGAAATGTGACACACTCTGGGTTTCCCTCCACAGATGCTGCCTGACACAGTGGGCTCTCCGGCTTTTGCGTGTGCATTTTTCTGCAATCCTGTACTGCTGTGCTGGTTGTGGCCAGCAGATGGCAGTCATGGGCAGGTTGGCCCAAGGCACCTGACTCTTAAAACACCAGATTCTGCGGATGCTGGATATCTTGAGCAACACACACTCAAAACACTGGAGGAAGGGTCTCGGCCCAAAATGTCGACTATTATGTCCATAGATGCTGCCTGACCTGCTGAGTTCCTCCAGTATTTTGTGTGTTGCACCTGACTGTTGGTGCAACTTGACTGTTGTCTAGTTTTTATGTTTTGAGATCAAAATCAAATTTATCTCATTGTTTTGCATCAGCAGTAGTATAAAAAGCAGTAAAATGTAAATTGCACACTAAATAAATAGTGCAAATGAAAGGATTAACAAGGTGGAGGTCCTAGGTTCAAGGGCTTTGTACCTCACATGGGTCTGGGAGTTCCTGTCGGAGCAAAGTGCATTTTGTCATTGGTACGGCCGTGCAGAGGAGCTGTGCTGCCAGTGGAGAAAGTGGCCCATTCATCAGAACGTGCTGAGAATGGAGGATCCATGCCACTACCAAGAATCGGTAAAGTCCATTGATGAGGTAAAAGAAGCAAATATCCTGGTAATGGAATTAGAATTGGTTTATTGTCTCATGTACCAAAATACCTGAAAGCTTGTCTTGCATACTGTTCATACAGATCAATTCATTACACAGTACATTGAGGTGTGGTGGTTGTCCATTGTATCCAATGATGACGGGAAACCTGTGTGAGAGAATTTTTAAAGTGGAAATGTCATTGCATTGGGGCAGTTCCACTCTCTTGACCTCGGAAGTCCAAGTCCAGTGGTACTAGTAAGTGTCAAAAGCTGGGGACTTCCCTGGTTGCAGTGGGTGACCATGAGCCTTGTTGTGCCCTTCGCTCTCCATGGAGCGTTGCAGTTCCACCCTCCTGGCTGCTGGATCTCACTGTAGATTTCATCCGCCCGGCCTGCTGGAGCTGGCTTTGCGTGCCAGGACAGGCATTGAGGTGCCACAAGGTAAAACAATAAGAATGCAAAATAAGTAGATTCTGCAGATGCTGGAAACCTGGAGCAACACACACAAAATGCTGGAGGGGCTCAGCAGGTCAGGCAGCATCTATGGAAAGGAATAAATTGTTGATGTTTTCGGGCTGAAACCCTTCATTAGAATAATGTGTAACTGCTACAAAGTGCAGTGCAGGTAAACAATTAGATACAAGATTATAATAGGGCAGATTGTGAGGTCAAGAATCCAACTTGTTATACTAGGGAACTGTTCAATAGTCTTTTAACAGTAGGATTGAAGCTGTCCTTGAGCCTGATGATATGTGCTTTCAGGATTTTGTATCTTCTGCCCTTGCAAAGAATCTGATAATCAGGTATAAAATCCTCAAGATCAGGGTTTCCCAACCTTTTTTACAGTATGGATCAATACCATTAAGCAAGGGGTCTGTGGAGCCCAGATCAGCAACCCCTGATCTAGGTGTTGCTGTACTTGGCACAGGCATAGTCCAATCACTTGTAGTGCAATCACTCGAATTGAGTATGATGTTCTCACAAAGGGTTATTCCTCACTGGAGAATGCCACTACATGACTTTGTCTAATGTGGGGAGGCAGGCACCACATGGTCCTTGACAGAGTGGCATGTAATGCAAGATGGCTGGGGATCCTTCACTGCTGTTGTGATGTGTTAACATCTTCTAACAGCTCAATCGTTGAGGTCTTGGTTAGATTGTTCTTTGTGTGGAACCTCCCCCTTGACCTATTGCCATGGGCGACCCTACCTGGAGCTGAATTTCAGATGGCATCACTCTTGTGGTATCGGTCCCTCACAAGCCTCTCCACCACGACAGAGTGAAGATCATCAGAGAAGGTTTCCTGCAACTGCACTATAGCCAATCACCAGTGATGTTTGACTCTTCAATGGTACGATAACTGGTGCACAATGGGAGACCAGTCAAAGCTGATCTACCTGGGTGCAAATTTGGTTCAGCTTTTACAATCTCAGCTGACAAGATCGCGCAAAAACATGATTACAGTAAAAATAGGTTTTAATAACAGAATGTTGGTAATAGAAGGACTTAATTAGTTAAAAACTGCAGTAGGTCTTGATTACAGAATGAAATGATTATCCACAGTTTACATATTTGTGAGCTTCTGCTGCTGTAGCCCATCCACTTCAAAGTTCGACATGTTGTGGATTCAGAGATGCTCTTCTGCATACCACTGTAATAATTGTTAGCTTGAACCAGTCTGGCTATTCTTCTCTGACCTATCATTCTAGACGCTGTTTGCGTGATTAGTGGTCTCTGAGACACTCAAACCACACTGTCTGGCACCAACAATTACTCCATGGTCAAAGTCACTAACACCATATTTCTCCCTCATTCTGATGTTGGGTCTGAGCAACAACTGAACCTCTTGACCATGCCTGCATGCTTTTATGCGTTGAGTTGCTGCCACATGACTGGCTGATTAGATATTTGCATTAACGAGCAGGTGTACAGGTTTATATTAAATTATGGCCACTGAGTGTGTTTGATTGATTTTGGAGTAGGTTAACAGGTTGGTACAACATCGTCTGGCAAAATATCTGTACCATGCTCTACCATTCTAAGTTCTAATTTGCTTAACAGTATTACCGCACTATAGCATTAGCTTAACAATCAGGGTATGGTAGTGTAGTGGTTAGCTTCACCATTTACAATGCCAGCAGTTGGAAGATCAGGATTCAATTCCTTCTATGGTCTGTAAGGATCTTTGGATGTTCTCCTCACGAATGCATGGATTCCTTCAGGGTGCTCTGATTTCCTCCCACGTTCCAAAGACATAAGGGTCAAGGCTAGTGAATTGTGAGTGGGCTACGTTGGCCGAGAAGCTTGGCGACACTTGCAGGTTGCCTCCTTCACATCCTCGTACTGTGTTGGTTGTTGATGCAAACAACGCTTTTCACTCTATGTTTCAATGCACATGAGACATATAAAGCTGATCTTTGAATGGGACTGAGCTGCTTTGGCAAATCATGACAAGGATAATATTGAGGGGTCAAATATGAAGTGCAACCCACTCCACACTGCTGGACTCTGTGCTGTTGTGCACAGTGAAAGGGTCTGTTCCTGAGCTGATTATTACAGGATTACCACAATGGGCACACACTAGTATTCATGTTAAGTTAAAACATTAATGAAGTTACTGAAATTTGGATGAGACCCATAAGACATAGGAGCAGAATTAGGCCATTTGGCCCATCAAGATTGCTCTGTCATTCCATCATGGCTGATTTATTTTCCCTCTTAACCCATTCTCCTGCCTTCTTCCTGTAACCTTTGATACCCCTACTCGTCAAGAACCTATCAACCTCCTCTTTAAAAATACCCAATGACTTGGACTCCACAACCATCTGTGGCAATGAATTCCACAGATTTGCCACCATCTGAACACTTAATTCTGCATTCTCTTAGTGTTTTCTTCAAAGCACTGTTGATATGAAATGAGCCTTATCGATGGCATGCAAATTTATTTCCTCTGTACGTCAGTACATCTGACAATAATGAAGCAATTTACCAATTTAAAGATGGTGTTCAGTGAGAGGAAATTTCTGCTCATTTAACAGCAGATTTCAGTCAAGGAGCCAACTATTTTAAGAGCCCAATCATAAACCAACAAATAATCCTACAGAAAATGCCAAATACCCTCCAAAATCCATAGATTCCACAAACCTGAAGCAAGAGCAGAATAGCAAGTAGCAGATAAATTAGTGTGTTTATTAAAATGGTGGACATAATTACAATTCAGTCCCAGGTAGTTGATGTTATTTATTACACAAAGTTCAAAGTGAATTTATTATCAAAGTACATGTATGTCACCATATACAAGCCCGAGATTCATTTATTTGCAGGCATACTCAGTAAATCCAAGAAACATGATAGAATTAATGAAACACAACAGGGCAGACAACAACCGGTGTACAAAAGACAACAAACTGCAAATAGAAAAGAAACAAAAGAAATAATATTAATAAAAAATTAAGCAATAAACATTGAGGACATGAGATTAAGAGTCCTTGAAAGCAAATGCATAGGTTCTGGGAACAATTTAGTGATGGAGCAAGTGAAGTTATCCACTCTGGTTCAAGAGCCTGATGGTTGGGGGTAATAATTGTTCCAGAACCTGATAGGGTGAATCCTGAGGCTTCTGGATCATCTTCTTGATAGCAGCGAGAAGAGAGCATGGCCTGGGTGGTGGGAGTCTGGGATAACGGACACCGCTCTCCTGCAACAGTGCTGTGTGTAGATTTGCTCAATGGTGGATTTTACCGGGGGGGTCACTGCTACGTTCCAAGTCTCTATTATGGCTCCCTGTTACCATGTTAACACATTCCACACCTCTATCTACCAGTTATTACTCCTCACTATTCTCTCTGCTATAATACGTACTCTTTTACTCATAAGCCTTGTGTTGAGTTGTCTTTCCCATTTGTTTCTTGCAGAAGGACAAAGCAGTGGAGGTTGACGGAGAGCTGGCCATGGTCCTGAAAACCTCTCGCTTTGCCTCCCACTTTGATATTCAAATCATTGAGGAAGAAAAGGAACCTTTGAAAGATGGGTACCAGCAGGTGAGTAGGAACATCGTGGTCCAGTACCTTTGTGCCTACCACCTGTTCTAAAGAGGGGGAATGGTTCAAGAAAGTAAAACCACCCACTGTTGTGAAATTTGAATGCTATCAAACATCACAGTGCTGTGTTCAACACACAAATGATGGAGGAACTCAGCGGGTCGGCTAGCATGTATGGGGGTAGAGAAAAAACTGTTGACACTTTGGGCCAAGTCCCTTCATCAGGACTGGAAGGGATGGGGGAAGAAACCAGAATAAAATGGTGGGGGGGGGGGAATGGGAAGAGTTCAAGCTAGAAGCTGGTAGGTTAGCAACACACACAAAATGCTGGAAGAACTCAGCAGGCCAGGCGGCATCTATGGAAGCAAATAAACAGTTGCTGTTTTAGGTTGAGAAACTTCATCAGAACTGGAAACAAAGGGGAAAGAAGCCAGAACAGGAAGTTGGGAGGAAGGAAAGGACAACAAGCTAAGAGGAGATATCTGTGACCAAGTGAAGGGGAATGTTAGTGGGTGGGAGAGAGAGTTGAAGTGAGAAGCAGGGAGATGATAGGAGGAAGAGATAAAGAGCTGAAGAAGGAGGAATCTGATTGGAGAGGACAGTGCACTCTGGAAGAAAAGGAAGGAGGAGGGGAATCAGAGGGAGATAATGGGCGGATGAGGAGAAGAGAAGGGGCGGGGGGGGCACTGGGAAAGGAAAAAGAAAGGAGAAGAGGGGAGAAATTACTGGAAGGTTTCAATGAAATCCCCCGCCCCATTCTCCTAAGTACAGACTCAGAGCCATCATATGTTAACCCTTTCCTTCCTGGGATTCCTCTGCCTCTCTGGTTTTAAATAAGTTCGTGGCCGATCTTTTACTCAGTATTAGGGGATAAATTCAAGATGATTGGAAAAAAGTATGGGGGAATGTCAGAGGAAGCTTGTTCTTATTTCACAGAAGAGTGCTGGGTGCCTGAAAGGCACTGGCAGGAGTGGCGGTACAGGTAGATACATCAGATAGGCATAAGGATGATAGAGAAATGGAGGGCTACGTAGGAAGGAAGGTTTAGATTGATCTTGGAGTAGGTTGTAAGCTGGACACAACATTATGTGCTGAAGGCCCTGTACTGTGCTGTAATGCTGTATGTACCTTGTTTCTGCACTAATCTCACATTCCATAATACCAAGCACTGATCGCTGATTCCTTTAGTATCTTACAATCTACTGACCTTAATCCATCTAATAGCTTCGTCCGTTCATTATCACTTTTTGGTGAGATATAGTTTCTCTTGGCTATTTATTGAAAATACTTTGCTACCCACTGTATTATAGCATAGCAGGCTTTCAACGATCTGAGAAAACAAAAGGGAAATCAGGGGCAAAAGGTCACCCAAGTTGTAACAGAGGTCTAGAGCTTGTTACCTGAAAGGTTGCAGGTACAAATAATCCATAGGGCCATTAGACATAGGAGCAGAATTCGGCTACTTGGCCCATCGAGTTAGCCCTGCCATTCTATCATGGCTGATTTATTATCCCCCTCAGCCTCATTCTCCTGCCTTCTCCCCATGATCTTTAATGCCCTTACTAATCAAGAACCCATCAATCTCCACTCTAAATACATATAGTTGTCCACAGCCATCTGTGGCAATGAATTCCATGGATTCACTACCCTCTAGCTAAAGAAGTTACTCCTCAATTCTGTTCTAAAGGGACATCCTTCTAGTCTGAGGCTGTGCCCTCTGGTCCTAGACTCCCCCATTATGGGAAACGTCCTCTCCACATTTACTATATCTAGGCCTTCCAATATTTGGTTGGTGTCAATGCAATCCTCCCCCATTCTTCTAAACTACAGTGAGTACAGGCCCAAAGACATCAAATACTCCTCATACATTAATCCTTTCATTCCTGGACCCTCACTAGGAAGCTGAAGGTAAAGGAACTGTTCGGAGACTGTGATCATAATATGATAGAATTCACCCTGCAATTTGAAAGGGAGAAGCTGAGGTCAGATGTATTAGTATTACGGTGGAGTAAAGGGAATTAGAGAGGCTTGCGAGAGGAGCTGGTCAAAATTGATTGGAAGGGGATACTAGCAGGGATGACAGTCAAACAGCAATGGGTAGAGTTTCTAGGAGCAATTCAGACGACACGGAATAGATGCATCCCACAGATGAAGAAGTATTCTAAAGGGAGGATGATGTGACCATGGCTGACAAGAGAAGTCAAAGACAGTATAAAAGGAAAAGAGAGAATATATAATATACGTTAGAAGATTGGGAAGCTTTTAACAGCCAATAGAAGGCACCTAACAAAGCTATAAAGAGAGAAAAGATGAAATATGAAGGTAAGCTAGCTAATAATATAAATGAGATCCCAAAAGTTTGTACGTTCCTTCCCGTGTGTGCGTGAGTTTCCTCCGGGTGCTCCAGTTACCTCCCACAGTCCAAAGATGTACTGGCTAGTAGGTTACTTGGTCATTGTCAATTGTCCTTGATTAGGCTAGTATTAAAAGGGTGGGTTGCTAGGTAGTGGACCAGAAGGACCCGTTCCTCGCTGTACATCTAAATAAATAAATAGTAAATATTCTCACTGAAACCAGGACTTGGTGCTTACCCATTCTAGAAAACTCTTCTCTCTCTGTCTCCAGTACTGCCACCTGAATCCCTTCCTTCTGGCTGACAAACTGGGATCATCCATTCAGAAATGCTCCAAAGCACAGAAGGGTTCCCTGTGCGAAAATCAGGAGGAAGAAGAAAAGAAAAATACAATGGTGGAAGGTTAAAGATTTTGGTTTCACCTGGTTTGAGGGGCCATGTCATTCCTGCAAACCACTTTCATTAATTTTGAATAAAGCACCGTTGGAAAAAAAAAGCCCTTGCCTTATTTCCTTTAAAGTGTCTGTCAACATTATCTTTTGTTCAGTAGTACTGGAATGGTGAAATTACTCAAGAACAAAGCTCTAGAATCTGTAATTTGAACCAAAGGACACAAATTAAACTGCAGAATCGGTTTATGTATGTTGCATAGCTGGGGTCGGAGGAAAATGCAGGAGCCTTAGGTTCCATGCTGCAAGGATTGATAGGCGAGGCTACAGACTCGTTTTGGCAGACTTTGAGGTTCATGGTGCATTTATTTCTGGATTCTGGTTACTCTTTTGTTTTGCTGTTTTTGAGCAGTTTGATGAGGGTGATTGATACTGACTGGGGTGTTTCAGCGGAGAACGGCTCTGTGTGCTGCCTGCTGAACTGAACTAAACTGAATACTACTGACTCCTGTTTTTATGTTTGATATTCTATTTGATGTTTGCTCACTTTTTGCTGTTTGCGCAATTTGTTTTTTTTTTCGCTTGTTGGGTGTTTGATATTTTCTTAAACAGGTTCCATGGTGTTTCTTTGTTTTGCGGCTGTCTGTGGGAGGACAAATCTCAGTTGTATTCTGTATACAGACCTTGAATCTTTGAATGTACCAAGGTACAGTGAAATCTTGTCTTGCATACGGTCCATACAGATTAATTTATTGAAGGGAAAACAATAACAGAATGCAAAATAAGGTGTTACAATAAGAGAGAAAGTGCAGTGCAGGTAGGCAAAGTGTAAGGCCATGAAAAGGTCAAGAGTCCATCTTAACATACTGGGGGACCATTTAATAATCTTATAGCAGGAGAGAAGGTGGTATGTGCTTTCGGGCGAGAAGAGCGAATGCCTTGGATGTTTGCGATTTTGGATTATGTTGGCCGCTTTACAGAGGCAGCAATAAGTGTAAACAAAGTCCATGGAAGGGAGACTAGTTTCAGTCTACAGGACCACACAGGTCAAGTGTAAGTGGGCATTTATCATTCAAATTGGCAGGACAGTTTGGAAAGTGATTAAAAATGTATATAACATCCTATAACATAGAGAAAAAATACAAGAGGAAGGAAGTCAACAAGAAATTTTAGAGAACATTGATTTTGGCTGCATCACAGATATTACATCCAGTCCTAGACACTGTACTTTGGAAAGGATTTCAAGGCCATAGGATACAAAACATACTTTCTATAAATTTAGATTAAGGGATGAGGGATATCTTTTACACAGAGAGACTTACTTTTCTATATTTGTCTCTCTCTATTCTCCGAAATAGCCAAGAACTCACAGTGGTCATCCAATTTAATTCCACTTCCCATTCTCACACTGTCCACAACCAGATGCAGACTGGAGGAGCAACACCTTATATTTCATTTTGGCAGTCTCCAACCTGACGGCATCAGCTTTGATTTCTCTAACTTCAAAGTTCAAAGTACATTTGTTACCAACGTATGTATACTTTATACAACCTTGAGACTTGTCTCCTTACAGGCAGCCACAAAACAAAGAAACCCAATAGAACCCATTAAAACAAAAGACCAACCACCCAATGTGTAGAGGGAAAAAGAACAAATTGTGCAAATTAAAGGCATCCGTTAGTCTTGCGAGACCATGGATCTGCACCTGGAAAGTCTTCACTCTCCAGGGTGCAGGCCTGGGCAAGGTTGTATGGAAGACCAGCAGTTGCCCATGCTGCAAGTCTCCCCTCTCCACGACACCAATGTTGTCCAAGGGAAGGGCACTAGGGCCGATACAGCTTGGCACTGGTGTCGTCGCAGAGCAATGTGTGGTTAACTGCCTTGCTCAAGGATACAACACGCTGTCTCGGCTGGGGCTCGAACTCGCGACCTTCAGGTCCCTAGTCGAATGCCTTAACCACTTGGCCATGTGCCCACAAATAATAAAAGTAAGCAAATAGCGTTCAGAACTGAAGTTCACAAAAGTGAATCACGGACACGAAGCCAGGCATCACTGCAGATTCACTTCTGGTAACCACTCCCCTGTGTTTCTGACCTCCTTCCCCAACCTGTTTTCCTTTTTTCTTGTAGACCGTTACCCCTTCCCCTTTCCTTTTCCCTTCCCATTCCCCACCCTTATGGCCTGTCCTTCAGTATCAGCTTCGTCTTTCTGGTTTTACATTGTCTACCCCCTCTCACTCGGATTCACCTATCATCTACCACGGAGTGTAGAAGAGGGAAGGGTTAGATTGATTTTAGAATAAGTTAAGAGGCTGCCTCAACATTTTGGGTCAAAGGCATGTGTTATACTGTACTGTTCTACATACAGTGGCCACTTTATTAGGTACACCTGCACGCCTCGTTAATTGAAATATCGAATCAGCCATCATGCGGCAGAAACTCAATGTGTAAAAGCATGCAGATATGGTCAAAAGGTTTGGTTGTTGTTTAGATCAAACATCAGAATGGGGAAGAAATCTTATTGTCCTGCGTAAACTGCACTTCCTCCGTAACTGTAACATGAAGTGATTTTGACTGTTGGAATGATTGATGGTGCCAGTCAGGTGGATTGACTATCTAAGAAACTGCTGGTCCTGGGATTTTCATGCACAACTGTCTCTAGAGTTTACCAAGAATGGTGCAAAAAACAAAAAACTTTCAGTGAGCAGCAGTTCTGTGGGTTAAACTGCCTTGCTAATGAGAGAGGTTAGAGGAGAATGGCTGGACTGGTTCAAGCTGACAGGAAGGTGACAGTGACTCAATAACCACACGTTACAACAGTGGGGTGCAGAAGCGCATCTCTGCAACATGTCGAACCATGAAGTGGATGGGGAACAGCAGCAAAAGACCACAGTGGGTAAAGTGGCCACTGAGTGATTGTGACATCTTTTCACATTTCTGCACACTCAAGACGCTGTACCAGACCCCTGATGCACCCCTTCAACAGCACATCTGTACAAGTTTGTTACAGTGATCGAACCTCCTTAACCTTCTAAAAAAAATGACTGTATTGTATCTTCCTTATGATTGTTCTTCTTCTTTCCACTACCAGTCTATTCCTTTCTCAGCACCTCCTCTAGCCCGTCCTTCATTCTTCAGCTTGCCCTCTTCCTCCATCCCTCACTCCCAACCTCTAGCTTCACTTACCCATCCTCCTTCCCCTCCAGTTCACACCACAGCCACTTCTCTTTCCATCACCTCACTATCTTCCAACCTCCATCCCTCAGTTCCCTCCTCTAGTCCTTCCCAACACCTACTCATCAAGTGACTATGCATCCTTTCAACTCCCCCCCATTCCAGTCCAATCTCCTCCAGCCCCCACCCTTCAGCAATTCCCCTCTCCTATTTGTCCCTACCCCTTCACCTACCATATTCCTCAGTTCCCGCAGTCCCCAGCCAACACCTTGTCCAAGGCCTCCCTTCCTTACCCCATCCCCTAGTTCCAACACTTCCCTGTTTGAATGCTCCATATTCCCACCTGGGCATAGTATTTTTCCCAGGGGAGGGGAGCCTAAAACCAGAGAGCATTGGTTTTAATTGAGAGGGGAAAAAGACTTAGAACATGGAACATAGGATAGTACATCACAGTATTGGACCTTTGACCCACAATGGTGTGCTGATCTATATAAACCTGCTCCACGATTAATCCAACCCTTCCTTCCTACACGGCCCCGTAGCCTTCCATTTTTCCTACACCTTTGTGCCCATCTAAGAGTCTGTTAAATGTTCTAATGTATCGGCCTCTACCACCACCCCTGGTAACACTTTCTACACAGCTGCCACTCTCTGTGTAAATAACCTACCCCTGACATCCCCTCCCCATATGCTCCTCCAATCACCTTAAAGTTATGCCCCGAGTATTAGCTATTTCTGCTTTGGGTAAAAGTCTCTGGCTGTCCACTTGATCTATGCCTCTTTTTCAATATTTTTATTGATATTATATAAATTACATGAATACATATACAAAATTCATAAGGATACAAGTAAATAATATGAATTACAGTATATTTAAATCACAGTAATATGATCACAGTATCCCATATTCCAAATCAATCATGTATAAAAAAGATTGAATTATGAAATGAAATAAAATTAAATTATTGTATTTTATCAAAAAAAACTACCCCCACTACCAAAATGAGCTGGTTGGTTTAAAAAAGAAGAAAAATACCTTACCATATGATATTAGTATAATAATTGCTCAGATCCATACTTTAATAACAGTTCAAAGATTGTGAAAATAATTCAGAAAGGGTTCCCATAACATTAGAAAATCATGTTTCGAATCAGAAATCGAACAACGAATCTTCTCTTGATCTAGGCACAACATAACGTCAGATAGCCATTGAACATGAGTGGGTGGGGCGGCCTCCTTCCACTTGAGCAAGATTGTCCTCCTGGCCATAAGAGGCATAAAGGCCAATACCCGCAAATTAGATGGTTTCAATTTTGTAGCACTATCCTCAACAATACCGAAAAAGGCAGTCAAAGGATTGGGCTTAAAGCTGTCATTGAAAAGTGCAGAAAAAGTTTGAAATACATCTTTCCAGAATTTTTCAAGGCTTAGACATGTCCAAAATATATGAATTAGTGTGGCCACTCCATTAGTACATGTATCACAGTAAAGGGGAATATCTGCGTAGAAACGGGAAAGCTTGTCTTTGGACATATGAACTCTATGTATCACTTTGAATTGTAATAAATAATGACGAGCACATAATGATGAAGAATTAATCAATTTTAAAATAATCTTCCAGCTCTCTTCAGATATGAAAATCTGTAAATCCTTTTCCCAATCTCCTTTGATTTTATCTAAAGAGGCCTTTTTCAGTCCCAACAGTAGACCATTAATGTAAGATATTGAACGGTTATCAAAGGGTTTTAGATTAAAAATTGTGTCTATTCTTATCTGGACTTGTAGGAAATGTAAGTAATTGACATCTTTAAAAACCTCTAATCTGTAAGTATCAAAAAAGTGAGTGTTGGAAAGGTTAAATATCGTTGAAAGTTGCACAAAAGAATAGAGATTCCCTCCATTAAACAAATCCTGAAATCGTTTAATACCCACCTATCCCATTCTTTAAAAGATAAGTCAATTAAAGATGGTTTAAAAAACAATTAGAAAATATGGGACTTGAAAGGGAGAATCTCAATAAACCAAAATGTTTTCTAAACTGTAACCAAATCCTCAATGTTTAACCACCACATTGTCAATTAGTTTATTTAAAGATAAAGGAAGCAGGGATCCAAGTAAAGAAATAACAGAAAATTTTGTAACAGAGTTGACTTCCAAAGAAACCCATGTAGGGCAATTCTCATGGTTAATGTAATATATCCAGAACGTAATATTACATATATTAATTGCCCAATAATATAACCTAAAATTGGGTAAGGCAAATCCTCCGTTCTGTTTGGTTTTTTGAAGGTGAGCTTTATTTATACGAGGTTTTTTATTCTTCCATATATAGGAAGAAAGAATTGAATCCAAAGAGTCAAAAAAAGATTTAGGAATAAAAACAGGCACAGCTTGAAAAAGGTATATACATTTACGTAAGATATTTATTTTAATAGAATTGATTAGGCCAATCAGTGATAAAGTGAGAGGCGACCAATTAGAAAATGTTTTTTTTAACATAATTCAATAAACTTAAAATAATTTCCTTAAATAAATCTTTATAATTCTTAGTAATTGTTACTCCTAATATGTAAATTGTTTTCTTAAAATTTTAAAAGGAAGGTTAATATCAATTGGTATTAAATTTTTTAAAGGAAACAGTTCACTCTTCTGTAAATTTAATTTATATCCTGAGAACTGACTAAAATTAGTCAGTAAACGGAACACAAATGGTAAGGAGGTTGTAACATTAGATATAAAAAGCAATAAGTTATCAGCATAGAGCGACACTTCATGAATAGTATCTCTCCTTCTCTGTACATACATCTATTGATGCTTCTGGACACATCTTCAGTGATGTTCCTGGAATCATCGGGTGTTTCGGGTCTTTCAACATCATACAACCTCCTCCAGGTGACCCAGCCGGGGCTGATCAGACCCCAGCTTGTGTCCAGATGGCTAGCTACTTATGACTTCATGGCTCCCCTCTTTTGAGCCACAGCCATCTTGAGGCCCTCTCTGCCGCATCGGTGGTACTGCGGCTGGCTCTCCTCTTCCTCTCTCCCTCGATGCCCAAAATGCTGAAGGCTCTAACTAAAGAACGGGCTACAAATCCCCTATAACCAACCTCCACTGGGAGACACCTCGCTCTCCATCCAGCCTGCTGACAGTTGCTGACCAGTCCTGAGTACTTGGAGAGCTTCCTTTCAAAGGCCTCCTCCAAGCGATCTTCCCATGGGACTGTCAGCTCCAGCAGCACCACTTGCTTAGTAGACTCAGACACTAGGACAATGTCTGTTCGCAGGGTGGTGGCCGCGATATGGTTGGGGAACTTCAGCTGCCCTTCGAGGTCCACCAACAGCTGCCAGTCCCTTGCAGAGGTCAGAATGCCTGCAGATGCTCTTTTGGCAGGTATTGGCTGCTTCCCAGCTCTGACAAAGGCAATGGTCTGCTTGGAGGGTCGGGACCACTTCGCCCACTCAACTCCTGCGCTGACAGCTTCAGCGATGGTCTTCAGGGCCTGATCATGCCTCCACCTGTACCGTCCCTCACCAAGTGCCCTTGCACAGCTGCTGAGGATGTGCTCCAGGGTTCCTCGCTTGGAGCACAGTGGTTAAAATACCAGTAATCTCTTTAGACTCTCGAAAAGCAATTGCTAAGGGTTCTAATACCAAATCAAAAAGCAGAGGGCTCAAAGGGCAACCTTGTATAGTTCCACGTTGGAGTTTAAAGGGTTTAGCATTCTGAAAATTAGTAAGAACCCGAGCAGAGGGAGATAAATAAAGTAATTTAATCCAATAAATAAAATTAGGTCCAAAATTAACTTTTTCTAAGGATGTAAATAGATAGTTCCATTCAACTCTGTCAAAAGCTTTCTCTGCATCCAAAGATATCACACATTCTGATATTTCTTTAGATGGAGAGTACATAACATTTAACAAACACCATATATTAAAATAGGAATATTGATTTTTAATAAATCCTGTCCGATCATCTGAAACTATAGAATATAAAATATTTTCAAGTCCGTGAGCCGACACTTTAGATAAAATTTTAGTATCAAATTTGAGTAAAGAGATAGGCCTATACGAAGAACATTCAGTAGGATTCTTACTCTTTTTGAGGATGAGTGAAATAGAAGCTTCGTAAAAAGACTGTGATAATCTTCCTACCTTAAAGGAATCTGTAAGGGTAGAACATAAGTGTGGTATAGGCAAGAAGGAAAAAGCCTAATAAAACTCTCCAGAGAATCCATCGGGTCCTGGGGATTTCCCAGAATGCTATTCTTGAACAGCCTGAGCAACTTCCTCCTGGGAAATGGGTTGATCCAATTGCCTACGATCATCTAACGAAAGATTAGGAATATTTAATTGATCTGAAAAATTATTCATTGCAATATTATCATTAACGGTCAGAACTATACAAGTTAGAATAAAATTCCTAAAAGTGTCATTAATTTCAAGGTGGTCAGTTATCATGTCCCCATTAACTTTACGTATTTCTTTAATTTGCTGCTTGGCTATAAATGGCTTCAATTGATTAGCCAGTAGCTTACCAGTTTTATCTCCGTGAATATCACCTTGAATGACAGCTATCTTTTAAAAGTTGGCTTTCAATTGGATATGTTAAAAGAAGATCATATTTAATTTTAGTTTCAATGCCTCAATGAGATTCTCCCCTTCATTCTTCTAAACTCTAGTGAGTACAGGCCCAAAGCCATCAACACGCCTCGTAATTAACCCCTACATTCCTGGGATCACTCTCATGATCAAACTCTGGACCCTCTCCAATGCCTGCAGACTATTTCTTAGATAAGGGGCCCAAAATTGTACTCCAATACTCCAACACAATACTCCAAGTGTGGTCTGACCAATGCCTTTATAAAGCCTCAGCATAACATCTTGCTTTTATATTCCAGTCCTCTCGAAATGAATGCTAACATTACATTTCTTTTCCTTACTACCGACTCCACTTACAAGTTAATCTTTAGGGAATCCGGCACAAGGACTCCAAAGTCCCTCCACACCTCTGTTTTCTGAATTTTCTCCCCATTTAGAAAATAGTCTACACCTTTATTCCTACCAAAATGCATGATCATACATTTCTGTACATTATATTGCAAGGGAGATGAGGCTGAGTACAGGACTACGGTAGGAAACTTTTGTCACATGGTGTGAGCAGAATTATCTGCAGCTTAATGTGAAAAAAACTAAGGAGCTGGTTGTAGACCTGAGGAGGGCTAAGGCACCGGTGACCCCTGTATCCATCCAGGGGGTCAGTGTGTTCATGGTGGAGGATTACAAATACGTGGGGATACGAATTGACAATAAACTGGACTGGTCAAAGAACACTGAACCTGTCTACAAGAAGGGTCAGAGCCGTCTCTATTTCCTGAGGAGACTGAGGTCCTTTAACATCTGTCGGACGATGCTGAGGATGTTCTACGAGTCTGTGGTGGCCAGTGCGATCATGTTTGCTGTTGTGTGCTGGGGCAGCAGGCTGAGGGTAGCAGACTCCAACAGAATCAACAAACTCATTCGTAAGGCCAGTGATGTTGTGGGGATGGAACTGGACTCTCTGACGGTGGTGTCTGAAAAGAGAATGCTGTCCAAGTTGCATGCCATCTTGGACAATGTCTCCCATCCACTACATAATGTACTGGTTGGGCACAGGAGTACATTCAGCCAGAGACTCATTCCACTAAGATGCAACACAGTGCGTCATAGGAAGTCATTCCTGCCTGTGGCCATCAAACTTTACAACTCCTCCCTTGGAGGGTCAGACTCCCTGAGTCAATAGGCTAGTCCTGGACTTATTTCCTGGCATAATTTACATATTACTATTTAATTATTTAAGGTACAATCGTAGTGAAAACCAATTTCCCTCGGGATCAATAAAGTATGGCTATGACTATGACTATCTGGTACCTTGTTGCCCATTCTCCTAATCTGTCTAAGTCCTTCTGCAGCCTCCCTGCTTCTTCAACACTACCTGCCTGTTCTACCTATCTTCAGATCAATTGCAAACTTGACCATAAAGTCATCAACTCTGTCATCCAAATTGTTCACATATTTGTTGAAAAGGGGACCCAACACAGACCCCTACAGAACACCACAGTCACCAGCTGCCAATTTCAGCTGAGTGGCAACAAAGACTATGCATGTCCACTCAGTTTAGAGGGAATAGTGATTCCCATCCCCAAACTATTCTTCATCCCTCAGTCACTTCCTATCATTTATTACCTCTTATCTCCTCCCTCAACTCTCAGCCCTCCCTTCATCTGCCATGCAGCCCCTCTGTCATGCCTCAACCCCTTCTCCCTTCCAGTCTTCTCCTAAGGCCTTTCCCCTCCCCTTGGGCGCAATAGTAGCATAGCCGTTAGCTTGGGACATCCAAGTTCAGAGTTCAATTCAGACACCAACTATGCTCTCCCATGGAATGTGTGAGTTTTCTCCGGGTGCTCTGGTTTCCTCCCACAGTCCAAAGACGAACCAGTTAGCAGGTTAATTGGTCATTTAAAATTGTCTAGGGTGGGGTTAAATTGGCGGATCGCTGGGCAGCATAGCTCGAAGGGCTGATTCCCCACTGCATCTCAGTAAATAAATAGTTAAGTATAATGTCCCCTCCCTCAATTCCCTCCTCCTCCTCCACTACCTTCTTTCCTTCCCCACCCTCATTTTTCTCCACAGCATTTCTCTCATTTCCTTCCCTTCCTGCGTCCTAATTCCCCTCCACTCACCACAAATCCCCCATTTTGCCTTCCCTCCCTTAATTTCCTCCTCCTTCACTACCTTCTATTCCCTCGCCAACCTCTTCACAGCCTTTTCCTCATTTCCTTCCCTTACTGCTCCCTCCCCTCCATTACTTCTCCAGCACCCCCCGTTTCCCTCCCCTACCTCCTATCCGCCAGCACCCCCCTCACTTCCCATTCCGCGAACACCCTCACCTTCCTCTCCACCGCCTCCACTCCAGCCCCTCCCCGCGTCCCGCCCCACTCCAGCCCCTCCCTCCGTCCCTCCCCCTCCCTCCGCTCATCTCGCTTCGGCCATGACGGTGGAACAAAATGTTCTGCAGCAACACTCGCAGAAGGTAAAGCCCCGCGGCCGCCCCGCTATCCGTCAACCCGTCCCCTGCTGTCCCGTACGTCTGCCCAACAGAGACAGGCCGCCCGCCGGGGTCGCTGCTCCCGCAACCGCGGGCGAGGGCGGGGCCCGGGCTCTTGTTTACCTCGCTGGCCCGACAACGCCAGTCCGAGGCCTCGGGCCCAGCGCGGCATCTCTCTCCGCGTCCGAGAGAAGGTGGGAGAGGAGAGGAGGAGGAAGTAGGCGAGGGGGGAGAGAGAGGGGTGGAGTGCGGAAAAGTGAGATGGGAAGAGAGAAGGATGGGGGAGGATTGGGGAAGAGGAAGGGAGATAGAGTGAGATGGTAAGAGGGAGAGAGGGGAGAGGATGGGATAGGAGGGAGAGGGAGGGAGGGGATAGGATAGGGGAAGATAGAGGGGGAGGGAGGGGAGTGGATGGCAGAGGAGGGGAAGATAGGGGAGGGAGGGGATAGGAGGGGAAGATAGAGAGGGGAGGAAGGGGAGAGGACGGGATAGGAGGGGAAGATGGAGGGAGGAGAGAGGATGGAATAGGAGGGGAAGATGGAGGGAGGGGAGAGGATGGGATAGGAGGGGAAGATGGAGGGAGGGGAGAGGATGGGATAGGAGGGGAGGGAGGAGATAGGGGAGGAGAAGGTGGGATAGGAGGGGGAGAGAGGGGGAAGGGAGGACAGAGGGTGGGATAGGAGGGGAAAGATGGGGAAAGGAGGGCAGAGGGTGGGATAGGAGGGGAAGATGGGGAGGGGAGTGGGTGGGTGGGATAGGAGGGGAGATGGGGAGGAGGGAGGTTGTAGGGGGTGTGGGGAAAAGAGGTGGAAATGGGGAGTGAGGGGGAAATGGAAGGGGGGAACAGAAGGGAGAGGAGAGTAGAGGGGGAAGAGAAAGGGACTGAAGGGAAGAGAGAAAGGATGAGAAAAAGGGAAAAGATGGGAGGGAAAGAATGTAGGAAGGAGGAAGTGAGGGGGAGGAAGGGAGGGAGAGAAAGCTAGAGAAGGGAGGGGAGAGAGCAGATGAGCGAGGGAGGGGATTGGAGAGAAGATGAGGCAAAGGTGTGGAAGAGTTGCTGAGGACATGGTAAGGGGGCAAGGTGGGATGTGCTGGAGAAAAGGACTGATTAGGATGCTTCTCTTTTCCTAAAGCTCCCTCTGCCTTTTTGTCAGTTGTATGTCTCAGTACCAAATTCCTTCTTGAAGCCCTTGGACTTTGGGTAGAATTTGTCATACTACGTTTGTTTTCTCGAAGTCATTTAGAACTTTTAATTCCATGGTAAAAATGATTTAGAACTTAACTAGAAAAATCTGAGCTCTGATGCAGTTGCGTTTAATGCTGCGTTTATGTTGTACACGATGTAATAGTTTACTTCCTGTCTGGAGCTGCCATCTTTCAGACAGAACATGAAGTTCAGGCTCTGCCTGCCTCTTGTGGGCATGCAAAATTTTGTCTGTTTCAGAGTCACAGGATATCAGAATTAGGTTTATTATCACTGATGTGCGTCTTGAAATTTGCTGTTCTGCAGCAGCAATACAGTGCAATGCATAAAATATGTGATAAATTACAATAAGGAATGTATATTATATATGCCATCATTATGTGTCATGGTGTATGACATGGGTGATCATGGTCTTTCTGTGACCATGATCGTTCTTGGCAAATTTTTCTTCAGAAGTGGTTTGCCATTTCCTCTTTCTGGACAGTGTCTTTACAAAACAGATGACCCCAGCCTTAATACCTTTCAGAGATTGCCTGGTGTCAGTGGCCGCCATTCTATATTATTATAAATTATATGGCGTTCGAGAAGAGTGAGAGAGTGAGGTAGTGTTCATGGACCGTTCAGAAATCTGATGGTGGAAGGGAAGAAACTGTTCCTGAAACCGTGAATGTTTGTCTTCAGGGACCTCCTGTCTCGTGGTAGAATGAGAAGAGGGCATGTCCTGGGTGATGGAGGTGGGGGGGGGTTCCTAAATGAGACACTGCCTTTTGAAGATGTCGCCGGTGGTGGGAAGGCACATGATGGAGCTGGCCGAGTTTTAACCGTCTGCAGGAGAATGAGCTGTCCTCAGGGTTGTTCTCTCAAACTTATAGATTATTTACCTTGCTCTCTGTGGGATTTTGCTATGTGCAAATGAGGTGCCCCATTTAACGCACACAAAATGCTGACTCAGCAAGTCAGGCAGCATCCATGGAGAAGAATGAATAGTTGATGTTTTGGGCTGACACCCTTCAGGACTGGAAAGGAAAGGGGTAGAAGCCAGAATAAGAAGGTGGGGGGATGGGAAGGAGTACAGGCAAGAAGGTAATAGGTGAGGGGGGAATAGGGAATTTGCTATTAGTGACAGTGACTGCACAAAATATTGTTTTGGCTGAGACCCACACTAGACATCCTTAGGCTGTTGTGTAACAGGTTGTAGTTATATCTTCACTGCATATTATCACATTTTGTGTAGAATTATCTATTTTCCACTCACTGTTATATAATAGGCTTTGTGGCGTATTTCCTTGTTGCTGTGACGTTGGCCTAGATTTGAAGAGAGTCAGGGAAATTCAGATTTTAAGGTGCTTTTATAAGCTTGTGATTATTCATAACAGATTCTGTCAGCCTTACTGGAACCCCTGTCTTCAGTTTTGAGAATGGGCATTTGCTGGCTCGGCCCAAAATTAAATGCTTTCTTTGCAAGTTGCCCTCGAACTAGGCCGTTTCAAAAGGCATTTCAGTCACCCACAGTAAGAGTGACAGCATCAGTGTCGTAGATTTCCTTCTCTGAATAAAATTAATAACACCATAAGACATTGAAGCAGAATTAGGCTATTTGACCGATCAAGTCTGCTCCACCATTACGTTATGGCTGACCCTTCTTTCCTCTGAGCCCTATCACCTGCCTTCTCCCTGTATCCCTTCATGCCCTGACTAATCAAGAATATATCAACCTCTGCCTTAAATATACGTTAAGACTTGGCCTCCACAGCTGCCTGTTGCAAAGAATTCCAAAGATTCACCACACTCTGGCTTAAAAAAAATTCCTCCTCATCTCTGTTCTAATAGGATGCTCCTCTGTTCTGAGACTGTGTCCTCTTGTCTTAGACTCTCCCACCATAGGAAATATCCACTCTGTCAAGGCCTTTCACCATTCGATAGGTCTCAATGAGGTTACCCCTCATTCCTCTGAATTCTAGTGAATACAGGCCCAGAGCCATAATACACTCTTCATATGACAAGCTATTCAATCCTGACTTCTACTTCCTCAAAACTACCTGCCCCTTCACTTATCTTCATATTGTCTGCAAACTGCAACAAAGCTATTAATTCCATTATCCAAGTCATTGACATTAATGTAAGAAGAATCAGTGGAACCCCTGTGGAACACCACTGGTCACTGGCAGCTAACCAGAAAAGGCTGCCTTTATTCCCACTCTTTGCCTCCTGCCAATCAGCCACTGCTTTATCAATGCTAGAATCTTTCTTGTAGTACTGTGGGCTTGTAGCTTGTGAAGCAGCTTCATGTATACACCTGCACATTGTCAAAGGCCTTCTGAAAATCCAAGTACACAAAATCGTTTGTCTATCCTGTTTGTTGTTTCTTCAAAGAATTCCAGCAGATTTGTCAGGCAAGATTTTCCCTTGAGGAAACGATGCTGACTACGGCCTGTTGAGCCTGCTCCACTATTCCATCATGGCTGATCTATTATCCCTCTCAACCCATTCTCCTGCCTTCTCCCCATAACCTTGGATATTCTGACTAATCTAGCATCTATCAACCTTCGTTTTAAATATACCCGATGACTTGGCGTCCACAGCCATCTGTTGCAATGAATTCCATAGATTCATTACCCTCCAGCTAAAGAAATATCTCATCCCTTGAAGGGACATCCCTCTCTTCTGAGGCTGTGCCCTGTGGTCCAGTATTCTTTCAGTATAGAAAACATCCTCTCCACATCCACTCTATCTCGGCCTTACAACATTCAAATAAATATTAAATGACAGTAACGGAATAACCAAGAGAGGTAGAATTAGGTCTAAGAACATGGAAGCACCATCGGAAGGGAGTATTTGGTAGGTTTCAGTGAGATGCCCCACCCCCTTATTCTTCTAAATACCAGCAAGTACAGACCCAGAACCAAGAAACATTACATTAACCCTTTAATTCTGGAATGCTTCTCATGAACTTTCTCTGGACCATCTCCAATGCCAGCACATCTTTTTATTTTAATTATTGAGATACAGTGCAGAATAGGCCCTTTTGGCCCTTCGAGCCACGCTGCCCAGCAATACCCCTGTTTAATCTTAGCCTAATCAGGTGACCAATTACGATAACCAATTAACCTACCACCCAGTCAGTCTTTGGACTGCGGGAGGAAACTGGAGCACAGTCACAGGGAGAACGTACAAACTACTTACAGGCAGCGGAAAAAATTGAACCAGGGTTGCCTGTACTGTAGAGCGTTGTGCTATCATGCAACCCCTTTCTTAGATAGGGGGCCCGAAGCTTCTCACAATGCTCCAAATACGGTGTGACCAATGTCTTATAATGCCCAGCATTACATCCTTGCTAATGATCTAGGTTGTTTCGTGGCCATCTTGTTATGTATTTGTTTCAGTTTCAGCAACTGAATTTAAAGTCCTTTGCTGCCATGATAGAGTTTGAATTTCTCTCTGGATCAGGGGTTCCCAGCCTGTTGTCCATGGATCCCTACCCCTGTTCTGGATTATTGGTGCAGGACTTGGACTGGTAATCCTAATATTACTGTCATTATGCTCTAGTATTCTAAAATTCAAAAACCAGCCAAAAGTATTCCTTGTTTTTGAGTCAGAAAGATTAAGTATGAGCTTTTATTTTTCACACTTAGATTGAAACATACAGTGAAATGCGTTGTTTGTGCGTCAACAACCAACGCAGTCCGAGGATGTGCCGGGGCAGCCCACAGGTGTCGCCACGCTTCTGTTGCCAGTGTAGCATGCGTGCAAATTACTAATCCTAACCATACGTCTTTGGAATGTTGGAGGAAACTGGAGCACCCAGAGGAAACCCATGAGGTCACGTGGAGAATGTATAAGCTCCTTATAGACAGCAGTAGAAATTGAACCTGTGTCACTGGCAGTGTAAGCGTTATGCTAAGTGCTATGTTACCATGTTGCCCTGGCTCATATTACTGCCTCTATATTATTATATTTCCAAAATTCAAACCAGCCAAAACTACTCCTAGTCTTTCAGTCAGAACCCACATTTTAGTTCTGATGAATGGTGGTGGACCTGAAGCATTCTTTTTCCACAAATGTTACCCATCTCATTTAGTGCTTCCAGCAAATTTTGTTTTCTTTTTTCATAGGACAACAAATTTTTTCGGAAGTCCTGCTTCCTCAGGTTTTTTTTTTGTTTGTGATAGACCGCTTGAAGCTGAACACAAATGTAATTTCAGACTACTTTTATCACGTAGGACTTCAGAGAAACACTAACTTTTAGTGAATATAATGTGTTTCATTACGTAATTGTGCTGCTGCTTTGCAGTTAAGTCCAACTAAGCTAAATGTAACTGCACCGGTCCAATGAAATAATGCCCACACAACATACAGATGTCCTTGAAGATTTATTTTTATTTCTCTCTCTCTCTTCAGTAGACACCATGAAAACTACAAGAAAATAAAGGACAAAGTTTGAAACATACATCCCTCAGTCTTTTAAAGTCTCTCAAGCTAGCGTCCGCCAATAAACAGGCCCAAATACTTTAGCACATCAGAAGTGTGCTGAAATCAAATAAATCACTAAAACGTATCACACTGTTCATATAAAGACACCTCAACAACATATAAACAAATTAAGAAACACAATTACCGTGTGCACCTCTTGGACCACATGCAGAATAAGGTTATTTTAGGGCCATGTGTCTTTTTCTGCTTCCATGTTGGTTCTGACCTATAATACCACAGTCATGCTTTTATCAGACTCTGGTCATGTGATCCGTTACACTCTGCATTAAATAAACCTTACATTAAATATTTTAAGGTAATAAATTAATCATGAATTTATGACAAAAACATAGAATAAACATCTCAATGAAACATGTCCCTGAGACAGTTACACTAAAGATGCTTTGTTGATGATTTTCATTTGTACTCAGTGTCTGAGGCTTCTTGCTTAAGTGTCATTAATCAGCCAGCATTGATGGATTCCAGTTGCCTCGATGCCATTTCTACATGGCCGTAATGTCCTGGTAAAACCTTTCACCATGTTTGTCAGTCACTTAAGAGCGCCAAGATTTGCAGGGAAGAAATCTAAATGCACATACAGTTCAGTGCCATATTGCAATGATCCCCAACCACCAGGCTGGCAAAGCATGTGCTACCGGGCCGCGAGGAAACAATACGATTTGGCGATATGAGTCAGCGGCACCTTTCCTCATTCCCTGTCACGCCCACTGTTGAGCCATTACACACGCAAGGTCATTACCCGCGCGTCATCCGTGTCAGCGCCGGAAGGAGATCAACTCCTCGAGCTTGCAAATGATGGCGGGCTGAAAAGTATGTTTGACATAACATCTCTGCCAACATTCTGGATCAAAGTCAAGGCTAAATTTCCTGAGATAGCTACGAAAACACTGAAGGCGTTGCTTCCATTTCCAACATTTTTCTGCGAAGCGGAGTTTTCTGCAATGAATGCAACGAAAACTAAATTGCGGAATAGACTGGACATAAGGAACTCTGTTTGAGTATCGCTGTCTCCCATTACCCCTCGATAGGACCGTGTTGTTGCAGGAAGACAAGCCCAGGAGCTCCCAATGATTCAGCGATAGTGGTGTGTTGGAATGATTTTATATGTTCATACAGGGAAAATATGTGCTGTGTGTTTAATATCCAAACGTTACTTAAAATGTTATGATGCTATTGACTTATATAACCATATAACAATGACAGCACAGAAACTGGCCATCTCGGCCCTTCTAGTCAGTGGCGAACGCTACACTCACCTCATCCCACCGACCTGCACTCAGCCCATAACCCTCCATTCCTTTCCTGTCCGTATACCTATCCAATTTTTCTTTAAATGATAATATCGAACCTGCTTCTGCCACTTCTACTGGAAGTTCGTTTAACACTTACTTCAAGCTCTCCTGTCCTCCCCGATAATTGACTTAACACTATATTCATGAGAGGAAAATATGCGCTGTGTGTTTAATATTAAATTCGTTAGATAAACCCTTTTAGAAACAAAATTGAGTGTATTAGCCACTTATCACCTATATTCCAGTCGTGATTAACCCCCCCCCAAACAGAATTGCCAAAAACGATTTGTAGAAAAAAAAATCGGCACGTACATGCATGCGCAAGTCACGCACGCGCACTGGTGCCCGCGCAAGGCTTCATGGTCATTGTAGCCTTTCTCTGGGTAAACACAACGTATTTTGTCCGTTGGCAACCCTACCCCGTCGTTGCCCCCCCCCCCCCCCCCCGCCGGGGTCGGCCGATCCTCAAGAATATTGTCAATATTAAACCGGTCTGCAGTACAAAAGGGGTTGGGGATACTTGCCATATTGCACTTACTGGTTTTGTGCACTTGAAACATGTTGTCAACCAGCTGTACGTAGTTTGGTGCTCTGTAGATGCCAAGAAAATGCCTTCCATGCGATTTTCTCTGGTCCCACTAGAAGTTCTCCAAATTGCCTGTCATTGATGATCACTTTGATTTGTGAACCAACAAAAATGCTTTTTTTCATCTAGGCTTCAGGTATTCTGAGAAACAGCTGTCTCAAATATCAAAATAATTTATGGAAATTTTTGTGCCTGGTGACATCAGATTCTATCCTTGCATTCTTAAACCCAGTAATTCTGCTTTTGCCTTTGACAAGCCCAAGTTTCTAACCAGGTCATTTAGACCATAAGACCATAAGGCATAGGAGCAGAATTAGGCCATCTGGCCCATCGAGTCTGCGCCGCCATTCAATCACGGCTGATCCCTTTTTATAATCTCCTCCTCAATCCCAGTTCCCGGCCTTCACCTCGTAACCCTTGATGCCACGTTCAATCAAGAACCTATCAATCTCTGCCTTAAATACACGCAAAGACCTGGCCTCCACAGCTGCATGTGGCAACAAATTTCACAAATTCACCACCCTTTGGCTAAAGTACTTTCTCCGCATCTCTGTTTTGAAAGGGTGCCCCTCTATCCTGAGGCTGTGCCCTCTTGTCCTAGACTCTTCCTCCATGGGAAACATCCTTTCCACATCTACTCTGTCTAGGCCTTTCAGTATTCGAAAGGTTTCACAGGGATCCCCCTCATCCTTCTGATCTAGTGCTTTCCCAGCGTATATGACGAATAAACTCTCAGATTGAATTAATTGTTGAGGCTCACTCAATGTAAAGGGTTCAAAATCTAAATCAGTATCAATGCCATTTTCCATTCCTGGCTTGTGCATTATGGCATAGACAGTATTCAATAGGTACAGGAGTAGGCCATTCGCACTTCGAGCCAGCACCGCCAATCACTGTGATCATGGCTGATCATCCACAATCAGTATCCAGTTCCTGCCTTATCCTCATAACCTTTGATTCCGCTATCTTTAAGAGCTCTATCCATCTCTTTCTTGAAAGCATCCAGAGACTTGGCCTCCACAGCCTTCTGGCGCAGAGCATTCCATATGTCCACCACTCTCCGGGTGAAAAAGTTTTTCCTCAACTCCATTCTAAATGGCCTACCCCTTATTCTTAAACTGTGGCCTCTGGTTCTGGACTCACCCATCAGCGGGAACATGCTTCCTGCCTCCAGCGTGTCCAATCCCTTAATAATCTTATATGTTTCAATAAGATCCTCTCTCAACCTTCTAAATTCCAGAGTATACAAGCCCAGTTGCTCCAATCTTTCAACATACCCGAGAATTAATTTTGTGAACCTACGCTGCACTCCCTCAATAGCAAGAATGTCCTTCCTCAAATTTGGAGACCAAAACTGCACACAGTACTCCAGGTGTGGTCTCACCAGGGCCCTGTACAGCTGCAGAAGGACCTCTTTGCTCTTATACTCAGTTCCCCTTGTTATGAAAGCCTGCATGCCATTAGCTTTCTTCACTGCCTGCTGTACCTGCATGCTTGCTTTCAGTGACTGATGTACAAGAACACCTAGATCTCATTGTACTTCTCCTTTTCCTAACTTGACTCCATTTAGATAATAATCTGCCTTCCCATTCTTACCACCAAAGTGGATAATCTCACATTTATCCACATTAAACTGCATCTGCCCACTCACCCAGCCTGTCCAAGTCACCCTGCATTCTCATAACATCCTCCTCACATTTCACACTGCCACCCAGCTTTGTGTCGTCGGCAAATTTGCTAATGTTACTTTTAATTCCCTTATCTAAATCATTAATATATATTGTAAACAGCTGCAGTCCCAGCACTGAACCCTGAGGTACCCCACTGGTCACCGTCTGCCATTCCGAAAGGGACCGGTTAATTGCTACTCTTTGTTTTCTGTCAGCCAGCCAATTTTCAATCCATGTCAGTACTTTGCCCCCAATACCATGTGCCCTAATTTTGCCCACTAATCTCCTATGTGGGACTTTATCAAAGGCTTTCTGAAAGTCCAGGTACACTACATCCACTGGCTCTCCCTTGTCCATTTTCATAGTTACATCCTCAAAAAATTCCAGATTAGTCAAGCACGATTTCCCCTTCGTAAATCCATGCTGACTCGGACCAATCCTGTTACTGCTATCCAGATGTGTCGTAATTTCATCTTTTATAATTGACTCCAGCATCTTTCCCACCACTGACGTCAGGCTAACCGGTCTATAATTCCCTGTTTTCTCTCTTCCTCCCTTCTTGAAGAGAGGGACAACATTAGCCACCCTCCAATCCACAGGAACTGATCCTGAATCTATAGAACATTGGAAAATCTTCATGTGCCTCCTCCAGACTCCATGTCTGTGGTGGCTTCGGTATTGGAAGACTATTGTCATGCAGCACAGGTCTCAAGGCTGAAGTGAGATTGGGGTATTCAATGGATTCTTGTTTTTAACAGAGAAATCAGACACACTGGCCAGACAGAAGTAGCATTTTGTCTTCGTACTTCTGCTCTCGCCTATCATCGGGACAGCAAAAGGCATTGACTTCCGAGTACCTCTGAGCCAAGCTCTAAGGCAAAGCTCTGCAACAAATGTGAGGAGCTCAAACTTTGTCTTGGTCACTGAAAGTAGAGCTCATGATGAGAGGAATCGGGCTCCATCTTTGAAATTTAAGCACATACTTACCACAAATATAATGAAATATCATGGCTATTGCAACATTGCTGAGACATTTTACTATCACAAATACTCCTGAAAATACAAGAATGAGTACACACAATATACTATGTGTGTAGAGCATGCATCAATGTGATTGTAAACGGATGTACATATAAACACAATCCATAGAACGGTGTGTGTGATGCGTTTATAGCCTTTCTAAATCCTGTCCTGCCATGCAGTATCTGCCCCACCTAAACATCCATGGGCAAGATAGAAAACTTCATAGCTTACGTTGTGGGCAACATCTTAATTGACTTGAATTATGAATTGAAATAACAAATATAGACAATTTTTTAAAAAATTGTTTCAATTGACCTTTTTAGGTCCTGAATTTTCTTTTTTTTTTGGGGGGGAGGGGGAAATTAATGTTTTAATTTTGTAGAGAGTGGCTTAGAACATGGATCAGTACAGTGTAGGAACTGGCCCTTCAGCCCAAGATGTCTGCACAGAACATAATGTCAAGTTAAACTATAACTTCTGCCTAAATATTTTTCCATTCCCTGTGCATTCATGAATGGGCAGGGAATTATTTCTTTCTTTTGTACTTGCACAGTTTGTAGAGTTTTACACATTGGTTGAACGCCCAAGTTTGTGCAGTCTTTCAGTGATTCTGTTATTATTCTATAGAGTTATTGAGAATATCCACAAGAAAATGAATCTCGGTTGCATTATGGTGACATATACAGTTGGAAGAAAAACAGCTTGTGAACCCTTTACAATTACCCAGTTTTCTGCATTATTTACTCATAAAATGTGGTCTCATCTTCATCTAAGTCACAATAGTAGACAGACACAATCTGCCTAAACTAATAACACACAAACAATTGTACTTTTTGTGTCTTTATTGAACATATTGTTTAATGATTCACAGTCGATGCTAGAAAAAGTACATGAACCCTTGTATTTAAAAACTGGTAGAACCTCCCTTTGCTGCAATAACCTCCACCAAACGTTTCCTGTAGCTGCTGATCAGACTTGCACAATGGTGAGTAGAAATTTTAGACCATTCCTCCATATAAAACACTTTCAGTTCATCAGTGATTCTGGAATACCTTGCATGAACAGCCCTCTTCAGGTCACTTTGACTTGGCCATTCCAGAAAACGAATTTTCTTCTTTTTAAACCATTCTGTTGTTGATTTACTCTTGTGTTTTGGATCTTTGACTTGTTGCATCATCCAACATCTATTAAGATTCAGGTGATAGACCACCACCCTGACATTCTTCTGTAAAATACAATATAAAATACAATTTTATATTCATGGCACCCTCAACGATAGCAAGCTGTCCAGGCCCTGAGGCAGCAAAGCAGGCGGAAAGCATTATTCCTTCCACCATGATTCACAGTTGGGATGAGGTCTTGGTGTTGGTGTACAGTGGCCTTCTTCCTCCAATCATAGTGGTGTGCACTTCTGCTAAAAAGTTTAACTTCTGGCTCAGCTGTCTACAGAACATTGTCCCGGAACATTATGAGGTATCCGAGTGGTCTTTTGCAAACTTGATACGTGCAACAATGTTTTTTTGGAGAGGAGTGTTTTCCTCCGTGGTGCCCTTCCATGAACACCATTTTTGTTCAGTGTTTTTCGTATAGTGGACACATGAACAGAGACTTTAGCAAGTTCTAGAGATTTCTGCAGGTCTTTTGCTGTTACCCTTGGGTTCTTTTTCATCTCCTTCAGCATTGCACGTTTTGCTCTTGGTGGGTTCATTGCAGCCAGGGCTTTAATATGCACAGCTGCTCATACGACCATCCACGAGTGACCCTCATCGGTGGGGGGTGGGGGGGGTGGTTTAGCAGGTGCTTGAACTTGCCCAAAGGTGACCTGCAGGTTAGCGGAGAGAAGGAGTGCCGGACACCACCTTTGGTAGAGACATTTCTCCACTAGTGATAAGTTTCTCTGATTAAAGAAAACTTTGACATTTGGGAGGAGATTTGCTATATATTTGGAAACAGTGATATAGGCAAGTTGCAGAAGGCGAGTTAGAATAGAGTAGTTGCTTGTCATATACACAAAGGTGTGTGGAAATTGCAGCGTGGAAAAGGTTAAGATGGTGTGCTGATGGAACAGAGCACAGACACGTTGCACAGCCTTTTAGTGTCTGGAAGTTCATTACGGCAACAGTCAAGGTTATAAGCTGACACGGTCTAGTGCAGTCACCCAGGCTGAATGTGGTCCTTGAAAGCCCAACTCTTGTACAGCCTTTTTCAAACCTGGGAACCAAGGTCACTGAGCATACCAAGGCAAAAAAAGACCATAAGACATTGGAGCAAAGAATTCGGCCATTTGGCCCATTAAGTCTGCTCTGCCATTGCATCCTGACTTGTCCATTTCTATCTTAACTCCATTGTCCTGCTTTCTCCCCATAATCTTTCATGCCCTGACTAATCACAAATTTATCAACCTCCGCCTTAATTGCACCCAGAGACCTGACCTCCACAGCTACTTGTGGAAAAACAGAATTCCACAGATATACCACCCTCTGGCCAAAGAAATTCCTCTTCATCTCTGTTCTAAATTGGCGTCCCTCTATTTTGAGGCTGTGCCCTCAGGTCCTAGACACCTCCACCAAAGGTAAAGATGCAAACAAAAGATTTTAGGGCGGCACTTACTGTGAAACAGTTATTTTACTAATTCTCCGGTATTATTGGCCTTAAGCAGTTAGATTTAATTGGTTATTAACATCTGTGATATGTATTGTGATTGGTATTAAATATGCAAATGATAGGATTCAGAAGTGCACAGTTTCTATTGGAAGAATATTTGTACAACTAGTCAATTTCTGTGTAAAAAATGTCACTTTGTTCAAACTTCAGAATGGTTTGGTGATGGGACTTGCTGTTATCCTAGTGAACAAGTAGATAACTTTGAAGTTCACGTCAGAAGCATAATAAATACGATGTAAATACACCAAGCACAGAACAGAATGGTTAAGTCAAACCTGAAGAAGAACATAGGACATAGGAGCAGAATTAAGCCATTCAATCCATTGAGTCTGCTCCACTAGTCAATCATGGCTGATTTATTATCCTTCTCAACCTGTACTCCTGCCTTCACCCCATAACCTTTGATGCCCTGACTAATCAAGAACCTATCAACCTTTGCTTTAAATATACCCAGTGACTTGGCCTCCCCGCCATCTGACAACAAATTCCAAAGATTCGTCACTCTGGCTCAAGAAATTCCAGTAACAGAATAATCAAAAGAGGTAGAATTAGGTCAGAGAACATGGTAACACCAGCAGGAAGGAATGTGGAAAAGGCGGTCGGTTCATACATCTGATAGTGGAGGGGAACCTCATCTGTGAGGATTTCTGGGCTTTCAGAGCATCACAGACAACATGCTGGAGGAACTCAGCAGGTCAGGTAACAGCTGTGGAAAGAAAGAAACAGTCGACGTTTCGGGCCAGGACCCTTCATCAGGACTAGAAAGGAAGGGGAAAAATGTCAGAGTAAGAAGGTGGGGGTACAGGCTAGAAGGTGATGGGTGAAGCCAAGTGAGGGGAAGCTGATACTTATTGAGATACAATGCAGTATATGCCCTTCCAGCCCTTTGAACCATGCCACCAATCAATCCCCACTTTAATCCTAGCCTAATTACAGGATGATTGATAATGGTTAATTAACCTACCAACTGATGTATTCATGGACTGTGGGAGGAAACCCACACAGTCATGGGGAGAACATTCAAACTCCTTACAGGCAGTGGTAGGCTTTCCAGCTCTAATAAGCTCTTCAAAATTTTCCTGTCCATTCCATTATGTAACTCATGAATGTCATGCGCCTTTTTTCCATCACTGCAAGACAATCGAACCTCTCTTTCCACAGTGCATGTTTCAGAAATTCCAATTGCCATTTCCGGATTGATGATATCTGCTCTCTTCTTTTTTCGCAACACTTACTCATTTGTTATTCTGTCCTTTGATGATATTTTCATCATTCTTTTCAAAAACCACATTTCTGCAGCTTCAAGTCTTCCCTTATTTTGCTGTGATATTATCCTACATTCACTTTCATATGTTAGTGTGGAATGAACGTAGCACCACAACACTCTGAAAATTATGTTATTTGGATTTCCAGCATCTGCAAAATCCTGTGTGTTTGCATTTGTGAGGTATATCCTCTGAGCTGTTTAAATTGGCATCATGGTCATCACGGGTGTTGTGAACCAAAGAGCCTGTTCTTGTGTTGTTCTTTTCTTTGCTCTTAAGAGAACCTCCCTTAAGAATAAGGGTTAACTTTATTCGCCATATGCATGTATTAGGAATTTACTGTGGTGTTATATTGGACATTGCTCCAACATAGCACAGCAGATTCCTAATACATGTGGTGAATAAGTTCATCTTTGTCCTTAACTTACATACCTTGATTAAAATCTTTCCATATAGTCTTATACATGAAGTTGGACACAACTAGATTTTTCATCTTTTGGGGTTTAGTGAAGCATGGGGCTGGATTGAACGATTGATCTTGACAGAGATTCTGGGGAAGATGTTTCCTCATGTGGATATATCTAAACGGGAATCACATTTTAAAAATGAAGGTGTATATCCTATCAGAATCAGGTTTGGCATCTATGCCATATGTTGTGAAATTTGTCATTATGCTTCAGCAGTACAGCGCAATACTTAAAAAAAAAAAAAAAAAAATTACAATAAGAAAGAAAGAGAAATTAAATTGAGACAGCGGGGTCTTGGCTCCAGTGCGTATCAGGGTGACTGAATCCGATGTTTGGCCGGCGATGTAGGCGCTGGGCCAGATTGAAAGGGTCAGTATGTCATGGCCTGAAACGAGGGATGGGAGGGTTCAGATCGTTGCTTCACGATTTGACTCTGTGCTGAACTATGGACCCTCTTTGTGGACTTCAGTTCAGAAGGCTATTTGCTTGTGGTGATTTTTCTCTCTCAACATTGGGTGTTTGGTCTTTTTTTGATATGGGTTCTTTTGGGTCTCTTTGTTTCGTGGCTGCCTGTTAGGAGATTAATCTCAAGGTTGCATAATGTATACGTACTTTCATAATGAATTTTGAACTTTGAATAAGTAGTGCAAAAGGTGAGCAAAAATAGTGAGATAGTGTTCATGGGTTGATTCTTTGTCTATTCAGAAATCAAATGGTAGAGAGGAGGAAGCTGTTCCTAAACCATTAATTATGTCACTTCAGGCTCCTGTTTCTCCTGCTTTATGGTAGCAATGAGAAGAGGGCATATCTTGGGTAATGGGCGTCCTTAATGATGGATGCTGCTTTTTCTTTGAGGCATTGTCTTTTGAAGGTGTCCTTGATGCTGTAGACACTAGTGCCCATGATGAAGCTAGCTGAGTTTGCAGCCCTTTGCAGATGAAGAGAAGTTTTTTTGAGGGTTGGGTCTACACTATATTTTATCAGGAGCTTGAGGAGATTTGGTATGTCACCTAAAACACTCACAAATTTCTACAGGCTGCATCACTGTCTGGTATGGGGAGTGGTGGTGTGTGCGACTGCACAGGATCGAAGTAAGCTACAGTCAGCTCCGTCAGGGGCACGAGCCTCCAAAGTATCTAAGACATCTTCAAGGAGCGATGCCTCAAAAAGGTGGCATCCATCATTAAGGATCCCCAAGGTCATGCCTTGTTGTCATTGCTACAGTCAGGAAGGAGATACAGAAGTGTGAAGGCACAGTCAGTGTTTCAGGGACATTTCTTCCCCAGTGCCATCCCATTTCTGAATGAACATTCACAACATATGCCAATGATATTAACCTGAATCTGATCTTTTGAGTATTCTTCCTCAACAAGTAATGGAGACAGAGGCTTTGAATATTTCAAGGCAAAGGGAGATACAGAATAAGCAAGGGAGTGAAAGGTTACCACAGATAGCAGAAGTATCGAGTTGAAGTTGCAGTCAATTAGCTGTGATCTTATTTAATGTCCGAGGAAGCTTAAGAGAGTGGATTGCAGATTCCACATTCGAATTTGTAGGTTTGTAACTTCTAAATAAAACGGCTTTGATCATATTAGTCTCTCTCATTATTATATTTCTGCAGTGCTGGCAACGCCATCATGAATATCACTGTAGGGTCTCAAGTGCTAGCATGTCCTTCTCAAACCACTCTAAATGTCTTGTGTTCGCATTTAAGTTCATCCTGATACCTTCTGTGCCTGGAAGGACACCTTGTCTTGTTGGGTTTGGTTTCATTGGCACCATTTGATTTCAGCACTTTCCACCTGCCACCACCCATCCAATCTGTGCTGATGTTGTTTGATGAGCACCACTGAACATTTGACTAAAGGGACGTCAGATCATGTTCCAGCTATGATCTTGCCCATTCATTTAGTCAATATCTCATTGAAACCTATCAAATATTGAAAGGCCTATATGGAGTGGACTGAGAGGATGTTTCCTATAGTGAGGGAGTCTATGACCGGAGGGCTCAGCCTCAGAATACAAAGGTGTCCTTTTAAAACAGAAATGAGAAGGAATTTCTTTAGCCAAAAAGTGGTGAATATGTGGAATTTATTGCCAGAGGTGGCAGTGGAGGTATATTTAAAGTAGAGATTGATGTGTTCTTGCTTAGTAAAGGTGTTAAAGGTTATGGGGAGATGTGGAGAGGATGTTTCTTATAATGGGAGAGTCTAAGACCAGAGGACGCAGCTTCAGAATAGAGGGGTGTCATTTTAGAACTGAGATGAGGAAGGATTTCTTTAGCCAGAGGGTGGTGAATTTGTGTAAGTGTTTTCCTCAGGCAGCTGTGGAAGCCAATTCTTTATGTATATTTAAGGCAGAGGTTGATAGATTCTTGATTGGTCAGGGCATGAAGGGATACGAGGAGAAGGCAGGAGATTGGGGCTGAGAGGAAAATTGGATCAACTGTGATGAAATGGTGGAGCAGACTCGAAGGGCCATGTGGCCTAATTCTGCTCCTATGTCTTATGGTCTCATGGTCTAAGGCAGGAGAACGGGGTTGAGAGGGAAAATAAATCAGCCATGATGGAATGGTAGAGCAAACTCGATGGGCTGAATGACCTAAGCCTATCTCAGAGTTGCAGCATTAGCTGATAGGGTGGTTAAGAAAATGTGGAGAGTGTTGGCCTTTATTAGTCAGGTGACTGAGTTCAAAAGCCATGAAATAATGCTGCAGCTCTGTAAAACTCTGGTTAGACCACATGGAGTAATTATTATAATTACGCCTCATTATAGGAAGGACATGGAAGCTTTAGAGAGGGTGCAGAGGAGATTTACCAGTATGCTGCCTGGATTAGCGAGCACGTCTTAATGAGGAAAGGTTGAGCTTTTCTCTCTGGAGCAAAGGAGGATGAGAAGTGATTTGACAGGTGTAGGAGATGGTAAAAGGCTTAGATGGAGTGGATAGCCAGGGACATTTTTCCTAGGTCAAAAATGATAATGCAAAGGGATGTAACTTTAAAGTGTTCAGAGGAAAGTAGAAGGGGAATATCAGCAGTTGGTATTTTACACACAGAGTGGAATGTGCTGCCAGAGGTGTTGATAGAGGCAGGTAGGTTAGGGGCATTTAAGAGACTCTTGGACAGACGCATGCTTCTGGTTTAAGGTGATGCGAATAAAGATGGTTGACAGCTTACTGGTGGTTCATAAAGCAAGAAATACAACCAAATACTTTATTAATAACACCTTTTCTGTTAACTGTCTGTGAAGAAGTGGTAAACTATCACCGCAGACAATGAAGAGGTGAATGAAGCTGAGACTGACTTGAGGGTTGAAGCGTGCAGGTTCAATGCAAAGTTGGAGTGGTTGAGGCATGTTTGAGACGGAGCTGAAGACTGAGTTGTAGTGAGCGGAATGGAGGAATTTTGGAGCTGTCTTCCTAAACCAGGAGCGAAGTTGGATCATTCTAAGTGCCAGGCTGATTTGTAAACAGTGTTATTGTAAATGATGCACAGGTTCTTTATAGGTTACTCCATGGCTGTTTACTGATGTACCTTTTTAATGTAGCTTCCTAATTCATGCCCCATACTTTAGAAGGATGTTTTGTTTTTAATTTAGGACCTAAGCTTCAGTTTGAACTAAATTAGAAATTTGATTGTGGGGTGAAGATGTTTCCAATAGTGGCGAAGTCTTGGACTAGGGGCACAGCCTCGGAATACAAGGACATCTCTTTAGAGCAGAGACGAGGGGAAATTTTTTTAGCCAGAAGGTGGTGAAGACAGCCAGAGACAGGAGTGGAGGCTAAGTCATTGGGTATATTTAAAGCAGAGGTTTATAGGTTCTTGATTAGTAAGAGTGTCAAAGGTTTTGGGGAGAAGGCAGGAGAATGTGGTTGAGAAGGTAATAAATCAGCCATTATGGAATGGCCTAATTCTGTTCCTATGTCTAATAGTTTTAATTCTTTATATGAGGTACCAAAATAATAAAGCACGGTTAGTATACCGTTTCTGATTATATTCTTTTTCACTACCCCACCTTTAATGGCCTTTTATATGATGGTCTTCTGTTAAATTTGTCCATCCTTGGTACTTTACCTATTCTTGTATGAGTTGCAAGCCTTCTTACCTATTTCTGCAAATGCATGGGCTTCTGTGTCTTCCTTCAATATAGTTATACCATTGTGTTCCCTTGAGTGACCATTTCAGCTTTACTTATTATACTCGAATTTTTTCTTGTGTGGAAGCTGCAACAAGGCAAGGGTTAAGATAACGTCCAGGCAAGGATAGTTTGCAGAGAGTCTGCTGTCTGCAGGCAAGGGAGCCTTTGAAGAGCATAGCTTCTCTTTGCAAAGGAGTGGCTGGAGCCGTTTGATATGCTGAGACAAGATGAGGAAGGAAATGAAGAATTCTAGCGTGACACTTAATATTGGTCAGTTACTTTACTAATTCTGAAATATTATTGGCCTTTAATGTGGAGATTCTGTTGGCTATTACCTGTAGCATAAAGTGATTGATTATGCATTTAATAAATTTGAACATCTGCAAGGGTACCAAACAGCCACTATCTGTATCCATCTAATCAACTTCTGTATTAAAAATGTAATTTCTTTGTTCAAATTTTAGAACAGTTTGGTGACAGGGGCCATGCTCTTCTCCTTGTGCACAAGTAAATAAATTGTGCTTGAGGAATGAGCCATGATCAAAATGCAGAGGAATTGATGGACCAAATGTTCTAACTCTACTCCTATGTCTTATGGGCTTGAGGCCAATGTTGGTCAGGGTCGACCATGGACGTTGTTTTCCAGCTGTCTACGTGATACGCAAGTCAGGGCTGTCCAAAAAAGAAGGGAAAGCTGTTGCCCATGTAGCAGGCTCCCCCTCTCCATGCAGCTGATGAATCTAAATCAACGGCAGAGACAGATATAGTTTAGCACTAGTGGCGTTGCCGGTCAGCATTGAACTCAATGTAGGAATGCCTTAGGGGCTCCTTCTCTGGATTTTCCCATAGGGTTTACTCCCGAAGCCTGCCCCATGAGTGGGTGTATCTGTGAGGCAACAGAGATTTGAGAGCACAGTTTTCCTTCTAGGTGAGCTGTCAACCACAGCTTACCAGCTCCATCTGCCCAGAGTGACTGGCTTTAAGGCACCAGTAACCTGCCTTTGTCCCTTCTGTCAGTAGAAAAGGTTACGCCGGGCTTAATAGCAAGGCCACCTGTGTAGGCCAGGAGCTGGACTTGGTTGTCAGAGGCTATTTGTGATGCACAGCATTGGAAGCAATGGGTAGTGGGACCTGATTCCCACTACCACCCCCAGCTATGACAACCTTAAGGAACACTATGGTCTTACATAAAAGCATATTTAAGGAGTCTGTCTCGACCTTTTACTTAAGGGCTGATGAAATGAAATTGTCATTGAGACCACTGAGTTTGTATTTAAAATGACTAATTATGCACTCCAGAAAATATTTTAAAAGTGATCTGCAGACATGCTGCTGAAACCAAATTAGCAGCTGATAAATGTTAAATCAACAGCTCCAGCCTCTTCAGGCCAGCTATTTTCAGCTAAGTGACAGAGAGCCCACTTAGAGTTTGGATAAATCAGAATGAATTTACAGCCATTTGTAAACTACAGCAAACTGTCAGGTCAGCTGAAAAGGTCATTGGCTGCAGTCTACCATTACTTATGTCTGGGACAAAGAAGCGGGTGAGAAAAGTCATTGCAGACACTACCCAACCAGCAAGTGGCCTGCCTTTTCCTAAAGCACCCTTATGGAAAGTGCTATAGGGCCATCAAAATGAAAACTTCACACCACCTTAAAAGCTTCTTCCCCCTGGCAGTTAATCTGATCAACCATTCCAGTAAGAACCCCCCCCCCAACCCCTCTATCTGTTTTACCTCATTCTCTGCCCTCCACTGTAGAGACTATTAAACACTTTTATGTTGTCATTTACGTTGTAACTACCTGAAAATATTTATGTATTTGTGCGCATTTTATTTTATATCCATACTTTAACCTCTAAATTTAGTTTTTATATAATCCTTAGAATTTTTGAATGCTGTATTTTGTCACGTCATGCCAACACCCACAGCAAATTCCTAATACATGTAAGTGTATGTGATGAATAAAGCTGATCCTTGAAAAAGTTGATTCCATTCAAATGGTCTGTGTTCAAAGTTGAAAGTATATTTATCATCAAGGTGTTAATATGTCACCATATACTACACTGAGATTCATTTTCTTGCAGGCATTAAAAGATACAAAGAAACACAGGAGAATCAATGAAAAACTGCACACAAAGATGAACAAATAATGTTCAAAAGATAAACTGCAAGTGCAAAAAGCAAAAAAATGTGATAAATAATATTGAGTCCATGATTTGTAGAGTCCTTGAAAGTGAGTCCATAGATTGTGGAATCAGTTCAGAGTTGAGCTGAGTAAAGTTATCCACACTAGTTCAGGAGCCTGTTGGTTGAAGGGTAATAACTGTTTCTGCACCTCGTGGTGTGGGAGCTAAGGATCACGTACCTCCTTACTGAAGAGAGCATGGCTTTGATGATGGGTGCTGCTTTCTTGTGGCAGTAGATTTGGTTTGTGGTGAGGATGGCTTTACGTGTGATAGACAGGCTATATTTGGTACTTTTTGTGGGTTATTCGGTTCACGGGCATTGGTGTTTCCATACCAGGACGTGATGCAACCAGTCACGATACTCTCCATTGAGTGTCTATAGAAATATGTCAAAGTTTTAGCTGAGATGCTGAATCTGTGTGAACTTCTCAGAAAGTAGAGGCATTGTCATGCCTTATTTATAATAGCAGTTATGTACTATTTCCAGGACACATCCTCTGATATGATAATTCCAAGGAACTTAAAGTTACTGGCCTTCTCCACCTCTGATTTCCTGATGAGTGTGGTGTTTATCCTACATGATTTGCCATTCAGTTTTCATTGACTTGATAAGCTAATCATTTAAAAAAAACTTATATTCCGCGAAGAATTGTATTCAGTTCATAGATCACATTTATCAGTGTGTATGTAGTTCACAGTTCAGATCTATTCAAGCATAGTATATGCTACGTTATATCGAACACTGTGTTCTTCAACCGTAATTTCAGGTACCTTCATTAATTTTCCCCTTTTCACTAAGATTCCTCAGTGAAATTGATTTGCAGAGCTTTGCTGGGCAAGGCAAATTCTAAACAGGATATTATTGCACTGATATGTTAATTATTTATTGTAACTTCATACTGACCAACAACTGGCTACAGTACTTTGATCAAGGGCTTGAACTGGTTTGCATTTCCTTACTACGTTCCCTTGAAAGCATAGTGCTCGTTAACTAAAATTTAGCTGATTACTATTCAAGTAGTGACAGTTATAAGTAAATTGTCTGTATTGGAGGTTATCTTTCATTGTGTACTTACTGTTTGGTAGGGAAAAGATTGCCTTTAGCATTATTGGACATGTATGTTGAAACATATATTGTAATGTGTTATTTGCATTGTGGATATGCTGGAGGCAGCCTACGCATGTTACCACACTTCCTGTGCCTACATAGCATGCCCACAACTTACTAAGCCAAACTTGTATGTGTTTGGAACTGGAGCACCTGGAGGAAATCCGTGTGGTCACAGGGAGAACGTACAAACTCCTCACGGACAGCGGTGGGAAATGAACCCATATTTTATAGCAAGCTCTATAAAATAACCAAGTGCATATTGGGGTTCATGGGTTCATTGTCCATTCAGAAATCTGATGGTGGAGAGAAAGAACCTGATCCTAAAAAGTAGTGTGTGTGTTTTCAGGCACTTGTACCTCTTCCCTGATGGTAGCATTGGGAAGAGGGTATGTCCTGGGTGTTAGGGGTCCTTAATGATGGATGCCTCCTTTCTCAGGCACTGCCTTTTGAAGATGTTGGAGTTGGCTGATTCTGCAAAGCTCTGCAGCTTTTTCTGATCCTGTGCAGTAGCTCCTCCATACCAGACAATGATGCAACTAGTTGGACTGCCTTCCACGGTACATCTGCAGCAACTTGCTCTTGCCTTTGATGACATACCAAATCTCCCCAAACTCCTGATGAAATACAGCCACAGGCATGCCTTCTTTGTAATTGCATTATTCTGTTGCGCCAAAGATAGATTTCTTTTTCTTTTTGTATTTGCATAGTTTGTTATCTTTTGCACATGTTTGTCCATCTTGTTGTGTGGTCCATTGATTCTATTGTGTTTCTTTGTATTTACTGTGAACACCCACAAAAAATGAACCTCAGAGTTGTATATGATGACATATATGTACTTTGATAAAAATTTACTTTGACCTTTTACTTCTGTTTATCCTGTTCTATTCATGTTCACTGTACTTTTATCATCTTGAAAATGTTATTTGTAATTTCTCCAGTGTTGTTCTGCCCAGGGAGACGGGAACTGTGAGATGTTCGTATAGTAATAGTTTATTTTCTTTTATTTTCCAGCATCAACAGACACTACTAAACCAGCTGAGAGAAGTCACGGGTACCAATGACATCCAATTATTGCAGCAAGCTCTTCAGGTAAAATACCCCCTTGTTTAGTTCTTCTTAATGCTCTGACAGCATGTGTTATTGCTTTGTGATTTGTTTGGTACTGGCAATGTGAACATTTGTTGGCTATCTCCTGAGTTAATGGTGATGATCCTTCTTGAACCATTGCCCACTTTTTGGAGATCGTTTTGTGTAGTAAACCCTAGCATTGTCAACAAACATGAGAAAATCCTCAGATGCTGGGAGTTCAAAGCAACACACACAAAATGCTGGAGGAACTCAGCAGGTCAAGCAGCATCTATGGAAAAGAGTAAACGGTTGATATTTCAGACTGAGACCTGTCATCAGGACTGGAAAGAAGAGGACAAATGAGAGTAAGAAGATGGGGGGGATGGGAGGATGAAGTACAAGGTGGCAGGTGATAGTGAAACCAGGAGGGCGTGAAGTAAAGAGCTGAGAAATTGGTGAATGAGATAAAGGTCTGGGGAAGGGGGAGGCAGAAGGAGCACCAGAGAAAGGTGATGGGCAGATAAGGAGATAAGGTGAGAAAGGGAATCAGGAATGGGGAATGGTGAAGGAGAGGGGGGACATTACCAGAAGTTCGAGAAATCTATGTTCATGCCATCAGGTTGGGGGCTACCCAGACAGAATGTAAGGTGTTGCTCCTCCAACCTGAGCATGGCCTCATCGTGGCAGTCGAGGAGGCCATGGATTGACATGTCGGAATGGAAATGGGAAGTAGAATGAAAATGGGTGGCCTAGCATTTTCAACTCCACCACTATCCATAAGGAATTTGTGCATTCTCCCTGTGACTGCATGGGTTTCATTGGGAGCTCCAGTTTTGCTCCCGTATTCCAAAGACGTGCAGGTTAGTAGATTAATTAGTCACATGGTTGTATTTGGTTTGTGCAAGCTTGTCGGGCCAGGTCTGTTACTTGGGTGTATCTCTAAATACATAAATAAGTTACAGCCTGTTCTTGTTGTTTCAAGGACCAACAAATTAGCAGTAACAACAAATAAGGTTTGTTATGTCTTTGAGGATCCAATGTTGGAGATTGAGGATAGACCTGATAAAAGCTTATAATAATGTGAATGGCATAGATATTTCAGAGAAATATGGAAGGACAAACTCCAAGGCAGAGTACAAAGTAAATGGCAGGATACTTGGTAGTGTGGAGGAGCAGAGGGATCTGGGGGTACATGTCCACAGATCCTTGAAAGTTGCCTCACAGGTAGATAGGATAGTTAAGAAAGCTTATGGGGTGTTAGCTTTCATAAGTCGAGGGATAGAGTTTAAGAGTCGTGATGTAATGATGCAGCTCCACAAAACTCTGGTTAGGCCACACTTGGAGTACTGTGTCCAGTTCTGGTCACCTCACTATAGGAAGCATGTGGAAGCATTGGAAAGGGTACAGAGGAGATTTACCAGGATGCTGCCTGGTTTAGAGAGTATGCATTATGATCAGAGATTAAGGGAGCTAGGGCTTTACTCTTTGGAGAGAAGGAGGACGAGAGGAGACATGATAGAAGTGTACAAGATTAAAAAGAGGAATAGATAGAGTGGATAGCCAGCGCCTCTTCCCCAGGGCACCACTGCTAAATACAAGAGGACAGGGCTTTAAGGTAAGGGGTGGGAAGTCCAAGGGGGATATTAGAGAAAGGTTTTTTACTCAGAGAGTGATGGGTGTGTGGAATGCACTGCCTGAGTCAGTGGTGGAGGCAGATACACTAGTGAAGTTTAAGAGACTACTAGACAGGTATATGGAGGAATTTAAGGTGGGGGGTTATATGGGAGGCAGGGTTTGAGGGTCGGCACAACATTGTGGGCCGAAGGGCCTGTAATGTGCTGTACTATTCTATGTTCTATATGGTGGATAGAATCTTATACACGGGGTGAAAGTGTCAGATAGTAGAGGATGTGCAGGAAGTGAGAAGGGGAATGTTTGCAGGAGATGTGTGGGCAGGTTTCATTTACACAGAACATGGTAGGTGCCTGGAATTGGCTGATGGGTAATGATGGAAGTAGATACAGTATTACTGCTTTGGACTCATGGAGCAATGCAGCATAGATACAGGCCTTTGGCCCAGTGATTCCGTGCTCACCACAATGCCCACCCAGCTAGATCTAATTTCCTGTTTTAGGCCCATATCCCTTCAAACCCCACCTCCCCAAATGCTTCTTAAATGATGCTATTGTACGTGCCTCAGCCACTTCTGAGAGGCTTTTACATAGACATATGAAAATACATGGAATAGAGCAGAGGTTCCCAGCATTTTTTTTATGCCACAGACCCCCTACCACTAAACGAGGGGTCCATGGACCTCGAGCTGGAACCTCTGGAAAAGAGTGATGTGGATCATGTGCATGTAGAAGAGATTTAGTTTAATTTGGTATCATGTTCACTGTAATCAAAGTGTACCTTGTACTTGTGCCATACAGTTCTATGTTCTGTTTGTGTCAGTCAAGATATAAATTCTGGTCTTAGTGAAAGATGTTTTCTGAGTAATCAGATTAGTTGTTAATTGAAATGAGGGCCTTTTTTGCGAAAGAATTTTGTACGTTTCACAGAAGCTTGGGGTGGTGGGGGGGGTGTGTATATTAGACCATAAGATAAAGGAGCAGAATGAGGTCATAGAGTTTGTTCTGCTATTCCATCATTGTTGATTTATGATCCCACTCAATTCCATTCTACTGCCTTCTTTCCATAGCTATGTCTGCCAGTAGACTAAAAGACAATAGGGAATGAACCTAGAGTCAGAGTCAGGTTTATTATCACTGGCATATGCCGCAAAATCTGCTGCTTTGAAAGGTTAAAGAATAGCTTTATTTGTCTGATGTATCAAAGCATCATTTGTATAAAAGTCGGAGGATGTGCTGCTGACATCAACATCACATGCCCAAAAGTCACTAACCCTAACCTATATGTCGTTGTATCGCGGGCGGAAGCCAGAGCAACCAGAGGAAACCCACGTGGTCATAGGGGGAATGCACAATCTCCTTACAAACCCCAGTCACTGGTGCTTTACAGTACTATGCTAACTGCTATATCTCTGTGTCCATTCTGTGGCAGCAGTACAATGCACGTGGGTGGCAGGGTGGAGATATGTCTCTACCCAAAGTAAAGCACTTCTTCCATCCACTAGCCTGGAGGTCACCCTTGGGCAGGGTGTAGCACCTGCATAGCACCCTGATCAGAGTCACGTGAAGCCGTGGGAGCAGGTGGTGGATGGTCGTATGAGCAGTTGGTCCACCGATGCCAGGCAGATAATCTGAAGATTATTGATAATATCTTTATGTTTAACAAAGCTGAGTACACTGGGATTGGCAGATTGGTTTATTTATTTAGAGATACAGTACAGAACAGTCCCTTCAGGCCCAATGAGCCACACCATCCACCAACTCACCTACTTAACCCTAGCCTAATCACAGAATAATTTACAATGAGCCATCAACTGGTACGTCTTTGGACTGTGGCAGGAAACTGGAGCACCCAGAGGAAACCCACGCAGTTATGGGGAGGATGTATAAACTCTTTACCGCTGGTGTCAGAATTGAACTCCGAACAAACCTCCCACCACCACCACAAATCTGTAATAGCACATTGGAGGCCCCTTAGGTCCAAGATGTTGTCCTGACCTTTTAATTCACTACAATAATCTGAGCCTTCACTCTCCCATAGTACTTTATGTTTCTATCATCCATGTGCCTAAGAGTATATCCCTAATGTACCTTCCTCTACCACCACCCCGGCAGCATGTACCACACACCCACTACGCTGCATGTAAATTAAAAAAAAACCTACCTCTGACATCCCCTCCCCCCATACTTTCCTCCAAAATGATGTCCCCTTGTATTAACCATATCTGGCCTGGGAAAGCATCTCTGGCTGTCCACTTGTTCTATGCCTCTTATCATCTTGTACACCTCTGTTGAGTAACCACCTGCCCTCCTCCACTTCAAAGAGAAAAGCCCTAGCTTGCTCAACCTATTCTCATAAGATATGTTCTCTAATCCAGGCAGCATCCTGGGAAATCTCCTCTACATCCCTGTAAAGCTTCCAATAATGAGGCAATCAAAACTGAATGCTTTCAGTGAGTGCAAGCTTGTTACTCAGCCAAGAAAGAGAGGGAGGAAGGGCAGCAGGGGGAGGTAATAGGCAGATGAAAAGAGGTAAGAGGCCATAGTGGAGAATAGAAGGGGGGGGGGATTTTTTTTTAATCAGTGGAAGAAATTGATATTTATGAGGGTTGGAGGGTACCCAGATGGAATGTGAGGTGTTGTTCTTCCATTCTGAAAGTGGCCTCATCACGGGTAAAGAGGAGGCCATGGACCGATATGTCAGAATGGAAATGTGAATAGGAATTAGGAAAGTTCCATGGTATGTTTACCAAATCCAGAGAGCACACACTGTATTCCTCTATTGCAGGGCGTTCCCAACCTTCTTTATGCCATGGACTCCGACCATTAACCGAGGGGTCCATAGACCCTAGTTTGGGAACCCCTGCTCTACTGACTCAGGCCCCTTAATATGAGTCGTGGACATGCTCCATTTCAAGTGCAGTTGTCTTGTGGCAACAGAGACATACAAACCTGTAAATTACAAACATAAATAGTCCAAGAAAGGGAATAATGAGCAAAAAATAATGTTCTTATCTGCACCATGCTTCTGCCTGCTTTAACCAGCTTAGGGATAGTACGACTCATTATAAAGAGAATGAGGAACACCCAATATTAGAATGATTCCAGGAAGTAGATCAAGAGTTGTGAACAAAAATGGGAGCGGAATTGCTAATCTTTCACTGAAATATTGAAGCTTGAGTAGGTCTTATGGAGGATAGTAAAAATTGCCTAACGGGTCACTGGGGTCCCCCTCCCTCCCTATTTTTGACATTTACTGTGAGCATTGTAGAATGAAGAGCTTGAAGTATTGTTACAGATTTCTACCATGTATCCCACAACCTCTGTGACCCACCACCGTCAGGAAGGAGATTCAGGACTAGGACTGCCAGACTGTGGAACAGCTTCTTCCCTCAGCCTGTGAGACTAATAAATACCCTCCCTCTACTGAGGGCTCGTCACTAGGACAGCAAGTTGTTTACTGTTTACCTGTGCTGCACACTACATGCATTTATGATTTTTAGTTTATTAACTTATTTATGGTAATATTTTCATGTATGTGCTTGTGTGATCCGGGTATTCCCTAACCAAAACCTTGGATGAATTATGAGGTCAAGTCCCTTTTAAAGGCTGGAGCTGCGGCTTTTAGGTCCGGGGATACCAGTTGCTACACGGAATCCAGGCGTGAACTCCGGAAAGCCATTAAGGGTGCCAAGAGGCAATATCGAGCCAAGTTGGAAGCCCAGGCTAAGCAAAGGGATGCCAGTAGACTATGGCAGGGTCTAAATGAGATCACTGAATGGAAAGAAAAGGCTGGGAATAACAATAACTGTGGCACTTCTCTTCCTGACAAACTTAACATATTCTACGCAAGATTCGAACAGAAGAGGAGCGTCCCGCTCCCTCCAGATGAACCGGACCTGGTGGCATCGAGATTCATCGTCACCGAGGAGGATGTTAGAAGGGCCTTCCTGAAGATAAATCCAAGGAAGGCGACGGGCCCAGATGACGTCCCAGGACGGGTTCTCCGGGCCTGTGCAAGTGAGCTAGCTGGAGTGTTTGCTGACATCTTCAACTGTTCCTTGCTTCAGTCTAAGATCCCCTCGTGTTTTAAGAAGGCAATGATAATCCCAGTGCCGAAGAAGAGCAAGGTGGCATACCTGAATGACTATCGACCTGTGGCTCTGACATCAATTGCTATGAAGTGCTTCGAGAGATTGGTTATGGCATACATCAACCACAGCCTACCGGTCAAACTCGATGCTTTGCAATTCGCCTACCGGAGCAACAGGTCAACGTCAGATGCCGTCTCTCTGGCCATACATTCCTCCTTAGAACACCTGGAGAATAAAGACGCATATGTAAGAGTCCTTTTCATTAACTACATCTCTGCCTTTAATACCATCATTCCAAATAAACTGATTCCTAACCTCCGGAACCTGGACCTTAGCACTCAGATCTGCAGCTGGATCTTCAACCTCCTCACAGACAGGACCCAGGCTGTGAAAACAGGGGACAAGCTCTCCTCTACAATCACTCTGAGCACCGGTGCCCCACAAGGCTGTGTGCTCAGCCCCCTGCTGTACTCACTGTACACCCATGATTGTGTAGCAAAGTTTCCATTAAACTCAATATATAAGCTTGCTGATGACACAACAATTGTAGGCTGTATCTTGGGTAATGATGAGTTTGAGTACAGAGAGGAAATTAAGAACCTGGTGGCATGGTGCGAAAACAATAATCTATCCCTCAATGTCAGCAAGACGAAGGAATTAGTTGTTGACTTCAGAAGGAGTAGCGGACCGCACGACCCAATATACATCGGTGGTGCGCAAGGTCAAAAGCTTTTAAGTTCCTCGGGGTCAGTATCACAAATGACCTGACTTGGTCCCACCAAGCAGAGTCCACTGCCAAGAAGGCCCACCGGCGCCTTTACTTCCTGAGAAAACTAAAGAAATTTGGCCTGTCCCCTAAAACCCTCACTAATTTTTATAGATGCACTGTAGAAAGCATTCTTCTAGGGTGCATCACAACCTGGTATGGAAGCTGTCCTGTCCAAGACCGGAAGAAGCTGCAGAAGATCGTGAACACGGCACAGCACATCACACAAACCAGTCTTCCGTCTGTGGACTCACTTTACACCGCACGCTGTCAGAGCAGTGCTGCCAGGATAATCAAGGACACGACCCACCCAGGCAACACACTTTTCATCCCTCTTCCTTCCGGGAGAAGGCTCAGGAGCTTGAAGACTTGTACGGCCAGACTTGGGAACAGCTTCTTTCCAACTGTGATAAGACTGCTGAACGGAACCTGACCCGGATCTGGGCCGTACCCTCCAAATATCCGGACCTGCCTCTCTGTTTTTTTGCACTACCTTACTTTCTATTTTTCTATTTTCTATTTATGATTTATATTTTAAATGTTTAATATTTACTAATTTTTACTATTTTTAGTATTTTTAATATTTAAAATCTAGGGAGTGGGAAGCGCAGAATCAAATATCGCTGTGATGATTGTACATTCTAGTGCCAATTGTTTGGCGACAATAAAGTATAAAGTATATATGTTGTGGGTACATCTTGGTTCAGACCACGTTGTTTCATTTGTTTGTATGTATATACAGTCAGATGACCATAAACTTGAACTAAATCCAATGAAAAAGTAATACTATGGAAGTATTTGGTTGGACGGGTAATGAAATATTGTTTCCGTTGGTTTGGATATTGACATTAATGAGACTTGCTCCAAGTTATCAGTAAGGCAATCAAGTAGAAATTTGGAAGAGTGCTTTCTCCTTCCTGGCCTTTGCCAGGACATGGTTGTGCTTTGCAGTAAGTCAGTATTAAGGGTGTTACTCTTACGTCATCTCAAATGGAATTGAATAGATATTTGAAAGCAAAATAAGTTTTGAAGAAATGCCTTCAAATTTTTTTAGATAACATTGAAGAATTAGCATATATAAAGTATACTATATACAACCTTGAGATTTGTCTCCTTACAGGCAGATACAAAACAAAGAAACCAAATGGATCCCATTAAAAAAAGACCATCAAGCACCTAATGGGTAGAGAAAAAAATCAAATTGTGCAAACAATAAAAGTAAGCAAATAACATTCAGAATTGAAATTCATGAAAATGAGTTCACAGCCACGAAGCCAGTCATCACTGCAGCTGATCCAGAAGTCCATTAGTTGCAGACCATGGCTTCAGTTCAGTGCAGAGACGAGTAAACCTCAAACCGCGAGCTGAACATCAATCAACCCGTCCCTCACCTCCAACCCCAACACCCAGACTTTTTCAATCTGGTCCAGTGCTTAAATTGGTCAAAACTCAGGTTGTTCCTCACTTTCAGACCTGGGCTCCAGTCTCGCCGGCACTTGCCTCCTCAGCTTGTCTCGGTTCTGCTACATTGAATTGCCTCCAAGTCTGCTCAAATAATGGCCAAACATTGGCTCATTCCCCGCTCTCAGATTCGGGCTTCAACTTTCTCAATTTGGTCCACACCAGCTATGCTGCAACACTCCTGGCACCTTTGAGACTTGGTTTGCACCACAAAATTGCTAGGCCATACAGGTGGTTCAAAAGCTCAACTTCAAAGGGGAAGTTACAGGCTATAGATTGCAGTAATTCTATCTGAGAAGATGTGTGATTAATAGAGTAGTTTATAGATGGGCTGAAGGGCTTGTTTCTGTGCTGTGTTCTCTGTGACTGGATGACTCATTGTAATAGGATTCACGGCTGCCTGCCAGTCACAAGGCAATGTGTTGGGTTGTATGGAGAATATCATATTCAGCTGCAGATGGGTTACATGCCGGTAAAAGGTCACAGCATTTCAGATGAGTATAGAGTTGCTAAGACACCAATCTCTGCAGTGTTGTCACTAGGTTTATTTAGCAGTTGGTGCTGAAGCCAACTGGAAAACAGTATTTGATCATATCCACTCTATTGTGCTGCTGAAGCTGTTGTGTGATACAAACATTGAGAAAAATGGTACACGTAGGTAGTGTAATGTTATAACAGCCCCCAGTGCCCTGGGTTCAATTCCTGCTGCTGTCTGTAAGGAGCTTTTATGTTCTTACCATGACTGCGTGGGTTTGCTCTGGGTACTTCAGTTTCTCCCTATATTCCCATGGTGTTAGAGTTAAGAATGATGAGTTGTTGGCACCGGAAGCATGGTGAACTATGTTGGTTGTTGCATTACTCTGTATGTTCCAGTATTTCAATGTACCTGTGGCAAATAAAACTAATCTTTAAATCTTTAATCTTGATCTTTATTCTGTAATCAGTAATTGTTTTCCCTTTTATTACTTCAATGCATTGTTGTAATGAATTGATCTGTATCAAGTCAAATTAAATTTATAGTGAAAGTATGTACACAAGATACCTCTTGTACCTAATAAAGTAGCCACTGAGTGGTTTCCTGTACATTCATGGTTATGCTCTTCTTCAGAGTACTATTTGTAATGTGTGGTTATTTGAGTTACTGTTGCCTTCCTGTCAATTTGAACCGGTCTGGCCATTCACCTCTGACCTCTGCCAGGAACACGGCATTTTCATCCGCAGATCTTCTGCTCACTGGACTTCTTAAATTTTTTTGTTCTGTGCACCATTCTTTGTAAACGTTCGAGAATGTTATGTGTAACAATCCCAGGAGATCAGTTTCTGAAATACTTAAACCACCCCATCTGGCACCAACAATCATTCTACAGTCAAAGTAACTTAGATCATAGTTCTTCCTCATTCTGATGTTTGCCTGAACAACACTGAATGTCCATCCTCCATCATCATAATTATAGAACTTCAAGGAACTCAAATTCTCAAATACGACCTAGTCTCATGTATAAACTGAATAATAGACTCTTCAATCAGATGTTGATTCTCTTGATGGCCAAACAAAGATTTAATAGAATTTAAGCCAGATAGCCTCTTGAACAACATGTTTCTTTCAATTTTGTATCGATTACAGCTCAGCAAAACATACTGGACTGTCTCTAGACTACCAGTGTCACATAATCCAGTAGGATGTTTTCCTATTATCTTTAAATAATAATTTAGTCCACAATGCCCCAACTTAAGTCTTGTAAATTTCACCATATCGCTATGACTTAAAAGGTGACAGTCTGAGACCTTTTTAACTGGTGAGTGACTAGAAAAATAATGCCTGCCCCTTAATTCATTTTTCCAATCCTCCTACCACCACTTCTTCTCTATACTTTAATCCTACTTCTCAATTCTGCTCTGCCTAGGGGAACTCTAATTTCTACTGCCTGCTCTGTAAGGAAGACTTCGCAGTGCCATCCACAATTTCATTTCCCTCCACCCCAGCATGCCTAGGTATCCACGAAAATCTAACTGCACAACCCATCTTCCCTACTCTAAACAGCACTAAGAGAATCTCAATAACTATGTCAGGATGAGCTTTTGATTTACTCCCTTTTATAGACTAAGGCAGCAGCAGAATCTGAACAGATGATAACCCTACGTGGTCAAGAATCTTCTATCCACCATAAGGCCCAGAGGATTGCTAGTAATTGTTGCGAAGACAGAAACACCATCTGAAACCTGGTGACCAATCTTAACTCCAAGTTGAGACACATACATCCCAAATCCTGCCCTACTGCACTCTGGGTCTGCTGAGCTATCAGTAAAAATCTTCAGATAAGATCCCCATTTATTATTTAAATATTCATTTGTGATCAACACGGATGAAATTGCACTGCTTCCCTGAAGCTGAAAGAGGAGGAATACGTCTACTTCTGGTTCTGGAAACAGCCAAAAAGGGACGGGTGGCAAGCAAATTTGGTCAACTATATCTTCCTCAGACAGTTTCAATTTCACAACCCAGTTATTAACCAAATCTAAAAATGGTTATCTTTTAATTTTACTTTGGCGCTCGGACTTCCCCTGCAAAAGACACTTTGATGGACAGCTGTGATTGAATCCATTTAGTTTAGCCAATACTGCAGGCCCAGCTGAATTCGTCTTAAATGTAGAGGCATTTCTTCCATCTCCACACGTAATGCCGGGACTGATGTTGTTCTAAAATCTCCACAACAGAGTCTAAGTGCTTTGGACTGCACAAGTTTTCCAAGCACTGCCATAGCAGCGGAACCATAAGCAATACAACCATAATCTATAACTGATCTAATCATAGCTAGATATATTAAGTACATAGTTTCCCACCCTGCTCCCCAGTCGCATCCAGCAATACTTCTCATAACATTTAAAACTTCCTCAGTTTTGAATTGTTTCATCGATATGAACCCTCCAAGTAAGTCTTTCGTCAAACCAGACACCTAAAAACTTTGAATACCTCGACTCTTCCTAGTGGAGAATCAGGTAGACAATTCACAATCAGGAATCTTTCTTCTAAAGCCAAAAATCATGTATTTAGACTTAGCAGAAATCCTGAAACTCCATTTATTAGCCCAGATTTCAACTGATCTTAAAACCTTTTGTACCCGCCTTAATATATACTTGACGTTTCTTCCTCTTTTCCAGATTGCACCATCGTCTGCAAACAATGATTTGCTAAATCCTGTCCTTACCTGATCAAAGATATCATTTATCATGACATTAAAAGGAACTGGACTAATGACACTTCCTTGAGGGGTACCATTACCTATTTTAACTGACTTGGAGCTTGTTCCGCCTATTCTTACTTGAATTGTCCTTTCCTTAAGGAAATCTTTGATCCAATTAAACATTCTACCTCTAATTCCCGCATCATAGAGTTTAATTAATAAGCCATCCTTTCATAGTGAGTCATATGCTCTTTCAATATCTAGAAATACACTTACCATTATTTCTCTATTTTGAAATGCTTTTTTAATATCATGATCTAAAAGGGCAACAGATTCCATTGTTGATCTTCCAGTTCTAAAACTATTTTGATAGGCAGCAAAATGTCCCTTATTCTCCAAAAAATAAACAAGTCTGTTGGTGACCATTCGTTCCATAGTTTTACAAAGTACTGACGTTAAAGCTATAGGCCGATACGAACTAGGACTAGACACGTCCTTACCTGGCTTTAGAACTGGAACTACCACCGCATGCTTCCCATTCTACTGGTAATTTTCCTTCTTTCCACTCTGAATTTAACATTGCTAAAATTTCTATTAATAGAGTCATGTAAATGCTTAAGCAATTCATAACACAGTCCATCCCTACCAGGAGAAATGTTTGAACCTGATTGGACAGCTTCCTGCAATTCCTGAAGGGAGAAAAACAAATTTATGAAGCTATTATTATCCAAACTCCTGTCCAATTTCCTACTTTCCTTTAACATAATTTCCTTTCTCAAATCACCTAACTCTCCAGAACTGTGTAACGCTTTGGAACACCTCTACAAACATATCAGCCTTTTCCTTATTGGTTACAGCTTCAATATCTCCTTCCAGCAAAGCTGGGATAGATGGTTTCCTATACATCCCTGACATTGTGAATGATCATCCATAGCTGCTTTATAGGTGTCTCAGGGCCCAGGGTTCCACAAAATCTTCTCCAACTACCCCTCTTTGCATTTTTAATTACTCTCCTTGCTACTACTCTTTCCTTTTTATACTCCATAACTTTATCTAACACTAGGTACTTAATTTTCTGTAAGCTCTATTTCTGTTTCTTACTGCTATATCACAATTTTTATTCCACCATAGAGCTAATGCTGGAGCCTTAAGTACATTCTGTAGCGGAATAGTCAACTGAGCAACTTTATCAATTATAGAAGAGAGGGATTCAATCCAATCATCTATGGAGCCCTCACTATTAATCTCTTCTACTATATCCACAGCTTTCTCCTGGTACTTATCCCAGTGGGCCAAAGAAAAATTATACCTAGCAGACCTCTCCTCAACTTCTACTATCAGATTTCTACTAAATCTACATAATGTAGGATAGTGATCACTTCCTAGTGTGTATCTGTCCATAACATCCCATTCCCCAACCCTAACTAAGTTTGAGGAAGTGATAAGTCTAAGTGACTACAAGTATTCTTTACAATATTAAATCTTGTAGGCCTTCCGTCATTTAGCAGTACCATGTTGTATTTACCTAGAAACTCCTCTATTACCACTCCATTACTATCACTACCCCAGATAGAATTATGGGCATTGAAATCTCCAACCCAGATTACTGAGGATCTTACCTTACTCATAATTTCATCCAAATCTGGTAACATCATATTACCTGGATTATAAAAGTTAATCAAAGTTATTTGACCACGAGAGCTCCAAACCTCCACAGCCACAATTTCAAGGTTAGATTTAAAATCAAGTCTTCTAAACTGGAGTCCTGCTTTTATGAAAGCTGCACACCCTCCACCAGATTTACCTGTTCTTTCAGCACTCAAACTATCAAATCCAGGGATCACAAAATCTAAATGAGGCTTTAACCATGCCCTCTGTATACAGATCAAATCAGACTTGTCTTTAAAAGTTCCAACAAATTTTTAATTCTTGACCATTTGCAGATAAACTTCTTGCATTCCATTGTAATATTAAAAACATCCAAATACTAATTATTGGCTTCTTCATCCACATAAAGCTCCTCTGTACTCTCTGATCCCAACAACTGGGAAGTATTCAGTGATTGTTTGTCTGTTGTATACTCATGTAATTTTTCCGGTGAAATCTGTTTTATATCAAGGAATCTCTCTGCAGCTCCAACAACTACTTTTATCATATCCGACCTCTTGGCTGTAGTTTTAGCCCCAACCAGTACATCAACAACAAGCGCCAAAAAAGACTCTTTAGTCATCAACAACACGCCTGAAGGAACTATAGTTGGAGAACTTGGAATGAACTGACTCCTCATCATTCCAATCTTTTCTTTACTTATCCTTTGCTCTCTATCAACTTTCTTTACTGCTTCAGCATATGATTTTTTTGTTGGATACTAACATCCTGAATCTGCTTTGCCTTACTAAAATACTCACATCCTCTGAATGCTACTATATGTTCCCCTCCACAGTTACTGCATTTAGGCACCGCTGCCTTATATGCTTTAATATCATGATCCTCTGCATATTTCATACATCTTCTGTTACCTCGACATGAACCAGCAACATGTCCAAATCTCTGGCAATTATAACAGTGTAAGAGAAGCCTAATGTATTCTCTATAACTTGACAAGACATGCACCCAAGATAGACTCTAGTTGGAAGAACAACACCTGCAAAAACCAGAAGAACAGGGGAATCCCAATTACCACCTTCTCTCGATTTTAATCATTTGGCTTCAATCACTCAACCACCTTTAATATTGTCCAAAATTTCCTTTTCAGTTATGCCAGACCAAATACCATTCACTACCCCCTTAACTCCCTTCCTTTCTTTCAGAGTAATACACTCCACTTTCACAACCAATTTTCCCACCATTTTAACACTGTTATATTGGTCAATATCTTTGCAACAAATTTTCAGCAATCCATTAGACAAAATCTTGGCCTGGAATCCTTTACCTATTTGGTTCTATAATGCTGCAGCCACTTTCAAAGGATTAAGGGCTCTAAATCCTCCTTCTCCTTCCTTCTGACCTTGAATTTTATACAGAACTATAAATTCCTCCAATTCACCCATTTTCCTCAATTTGTTGTCCCCCATTACTTCAGGTCTTTCACTTGATGCACCCCTTTTTTAGCTACCCTTACTTCTGGAGTATTCCACAGTCTCCCACCCTCCCCCTTCAATCTCAACCCCCCCCCACTCCCTTTTGCAGCCATAGGCTACAAACTAACCCTTTCCAAACTACTAGGCTCCTCCATACCAAAGTCCCCACCCACTCAATCAACAGCCCCAACTGCCAGTCTCAGCTCTGGCCCCATTCCCAGTCCAACATCCAATCCTGTTCAGCAAGCCCACTGAATGTCTCAACCATGTTGCATGCTTTTATGCATTGAGTTGCTGCCATATGATTGGTTGATTAGATATTTGGATTAATGAGCAGGTGTACAGGTGTCCCTAATAAGGAGACCACCGAATGTATATGTTGCCATATACTACCTAGAGTTTCATTTTCTTGCAGGATGGTACTCAAGACAAGTATTTATTTATTTATTGGGCTAGCGCAGAATTGACTCTTTGGTCTTTTTTATTGATTGTGTTTGCGCAAAGTAACCCAGAGGCTTTTTTTCCTGTCACAAAGCAATTACTTTTAAAAAGGATCAAATGAAGAGACAATGTTTTAGAAACAGCTTCTTCTCCTACAAAGTACCCAGGACATCTTTAAGGAACGGTGTCTCAGAAAGGCCGCGTCCGTTATTAAAGACCTCCAGCACCCAGGGCATGCCCTTTTCTCACTGTTACCATCAGGTAGGAGATACAGAAGCCTGAAGGCACACACTCAGCGATTCAGCAACAGCTTCTTTCCCTCTGCCGTCGGATTCCTAAATGGACTTTGAAGCTTTGGGCACTACCTCACTTTTTAAAAAATATACAGTATTCCTGTTTTTTGCACATTTTTTAATAATCTGCAATTTTAATATTTTTAAAATAATAATAAATCAATATATGTAATTGATTTACTTGTTTATTATGTTTTATTTATTATTTTTTTCTCTCTCTCTGCTAGATTATGTATTGCATTGAACTGCTGCTACTAAGTTAACAAATTTCACATCACATGCTGGTGATAATAAACCTGATTCTGATTCCTCTGCCATCCCCGATTTAACCCTAGCTAGCCACAAGACAATATACAATGACCAATTAACCTACCAACCGGTACATCTTTGGACTGTGGGAACACCCCCGAGGTCACAGGGAGAACGTACAAACTCCTTATAGGCAGTGGCAGGAATTGAACCTGGTTGCTGGTACTGTAAGATGTTGTGATACCCCTTCACTATTGTGCTGCTCCTGCATCTTAATATATGTGGCTATAATAGCTCAATTTAAATTTTACCAGAAATAATGTAGACTAAATGGCACAAAGATGCTCATGCCAAAACATCGACCGTTTACTCTTTTCCTTAGAAGCTGCCTGACTTACTGTTCCTCCAGCGTTTTATGTGTGTTGGTGAAACTAAATGACATTTTTCCTCCTCTTTTGATTAAAAAATGGACAGCATTGTAACCATGAACACAAGAGGTACTGTAGATAGTGGAAATCTAGAGTAACATGCACAAAATGCTAGAGTCCTTTGAAGGGACTCAGCCCAAACATCGACCGTTTATTCCTTTCCATAGATGCTACCTGACCTGCTGAGTTCTTCCAGCATTCTCTGTGTTACAACTTTGTAGCCATTGTCATTGATATCCATCTTATTATTGATTAAAAATCATCTGTTAATTTAAGACAAGAAGCAACTGAGTCTGCATTTTAGATGTTCATGAAATGCTGCAGTTTGGAGTTTGTGGCAAGCAATAGCACACTTCAGAGTTCACATCGAGCTCTTTGTTTGTAAGGCAGTAGAGACAGCGGCAGTGCATTTATTGGGAAATTTTGGCCAAGTATTGATCACTCCACGTTCAGCTCAGCATTATTTTTATCAATTGTGTTTGTGCAAGGTAACAGGCATTTTTTATGTCATAAAGGGATTACTTTCAAAAAGGATTAAAGGAAGGCATTGTTTTAGGAATAGCTTCTTCCCCCCCGTCATCAGATTTTTGAACAGACAATGAACCAACCTATAAATATTACCTCTCTAATTTTGCTCTTTTTTCTCTCTTTTTCATTTATTTTGTATATTTTTTGAAATTTATAGTACTGTACAAAAGTCTTAGGCACACATATAGCGCTAGGGTGCAGGCGATTTTAGCATAATACTGTAGTAATTTTTTAAAAACATTTCATGACATAGTGTTTATTAAAAGTATTCACTACCCCCTCCCCGGAATTTTTTTTCATATTTTATTGTTTTGCAACATTGAATCACAGTGGACTTGATTTGTCTTTTTTGACACTGATTAACAGCAAAAGACTCTTTTTCGTGTTGAAGTGAAAGCAGGTTTCTATAGAGTCATCTAAATTAATTACAAATATAAAACAAAAATAATTGATTGCATATGTATTCAGCCCCTTTAATATGACACACCAAATTATCACTGCTACAGCCAAATTGGATTTTGAAGTCACATAATAGAGATCAAATGGAGGGTCAAGGTGGTTCTATTGATGTAATAAAAGTACATCTGTATCTGGAAGGCCAACTGCTGGGTGAGTCAGTATCCTGGAAAAACTACACCATGAAGACAAAAGAACACTCCAAGCAATTCTGTGAAAAGGGTATTGAAAAGCACAAGTCAGGAGATGGATACAAGAAAATTTCCAAGTCACTGAATATCCCTTGGAGTAGAGTTAAGTCAGTCATCAAGAAATGGAAGGAATATGGCACAGCTGTAAATCTGCCTAGAGCAGGCCATCCTCAAAAACTGAGTGACCGTGCAGGAAGGGGACTAGTGGAGGAGGCCACGGAGAGATTTATGACAATTCTGGAGGAGTTACAAGCTTCAGTGGCTGAGATGGGAGAGACTGCATGCAGCAACTATTGCCAGGGTGCTTCACCAGTCACAGCTTTGTGGGAGAGTGGCAAAAAGAAAGCCACTGTTGGAAAAAAAAACACATGAAATCTTGGCTAGAGTTTGCCAGAAGACATGTGGGAGACAGTGAAGTCAGCTGGAAAAAGGTTCTATGGTCTGATGAAATCAAAATTGAGCTCTTTGGCCGTCAGACTAAATGCTGCATTTGGCATAAGCCAAGCAATGCACATCATCAAAAACACACCATCCCTACCGTGAAGCATCATGGTGGCTGCATCATGCTGTGGGGATGCTTCACTGCAGCAGGCCCTGGAAGACTTGTGAAGGTAGAGGGTAAAATGAATGCCGCAAAATACAGGGAAATTCTGGAAGAAAATCTGATGCAGTCCGCAAGAGAATTGTGACCTGGCAGAATACTTGTTTTCCAACAAGACAATGACCCCAATCAGAAAGCCAAAGCTACACAGGAATGGCTTAAAAACAGCAAATTTAATGTCCTGGAATGTCTAAGTCAGAGTCCAGGCCTCAATCCAATTGGGAGTTTGTGGCTAGACTTGAAAAGGGTTGTTCATTCATGACCCCCATACAATCTGACAGAGCTTGACCAGTTTTGTAAGAAAAAGAATGGGGAAATATTGCAGTGTCCAGATGTGCAGCAGAACCAATAGAGACCTATCCACACAGACTCAAAGCTGTAATTGCTGCCAAAGGTGCATCTACTAAATACTGACTTGAAAGGGTGAATACTTATGCAATCAACTATTTTGTGTTTTATATTTGTAATTAATTTAAATCATTTTGTACAGATCTGTTTTCACTTTGACACGAAAGAATCTTTTTCTGTTGATCAGTGCCAAAGCCAAATTAAATCCACTGTGATTGTAAAACAATAAAACACGAAAATTTCCAAGGGGGTGAATATATTTTATAGGCATTGTATGTGAGTGATGATACAGCTGATTCTGATATAGGTCTCTATTGTGCTCTGATAGTGGGAAGGGGGTTCACGGTTGAGAAAAGGGGAAGGGGGTTGGGGGATGGGAGGAAGCATGAAGTACCAGAGAGACATTCTGTGATGATCAGCAAACCAGTTGTTTGGATCAAATGACATTACTTGGTGTCTCAGGGCTGGGTGTGCCTGCACCCATGCCACCCACCCCTACCTTGACACTCCTCTGCCACCTGTCCCACATGCTTCTCACGGTACTCCACCCTTGCCATTCCCAACTTCCTTTGCTCCCGCCAGAGTCACAAACTTGCTTTTCACCCCACGTTGATAAAATATATCACTGTGTAAAAGTCTTAAGCCACCATAGTTACATAAATGTGCCTGAGACTTTTGCACAGTACTGTATGTTATTTTTTACGAATTGCACTGTAATGCAGCTACTGAAGAACATATTTCACAACATATGTCAGTGATATTAAACCTGATTGTGATTGAAAATGGAAAGCAGCAGTATTTAGATGGAGGAAATTCAGACTCAGGTGCTTGCACACACCTTCAAAGGAAGAGAATTGAGGCACATGAGATTTTGCAGACGTTGGAAATCCAGACCAACACACACTAAATGTTGAAGGAACTCAGCAGTTCAGGCAACTTCTATGGGGGGGAATGAACAGTTGATGCTTCACGCCGAGACCTTTCATCAGGACTGGAAAGGAAGAGAGAGAAAGCCAGAATAGGAAGGCGTATAAGCTGGCAGGTTGTGTAAAGACATGTGTTGGGGGAGGTGGGTGTGTGGGGGTGGAGGGATGAAGTGAAAAGCAGGGAGGTAACCTACAAGAATCTTTTTCAATGTCCACAGCACCACCAACCTTCGTGTCAGTTGTTCATTTCCCTCCATAGATAACGCATAATCTAGATAGAGTTCCTCCGGCAAGTTTTTTGCTCCAGATTCCAGCGTCTGCAGATTTTTATGTCTCCATTTAATAAGATGCAGTTGCAGCTGACCCAAGGTTGGCTGTCGGACAGGTAGTCATAGCAGGACAATAGCTGAATGTCAGAGAGATGTGGATTCCTTATGTAACTCAGATGGTATCGAGAAGGGTGGATTCAGCCAGTTCCATCATGGATGCAGCTCTCCCTGTCGCCGAGGAGATCCACAGCAAGCGATGTCTCTGGAAAGCAGTACATCATCAGGAACCCTTACCATCTAGGCCATGCCCTCTTCTCACTGATGCCATTAGGTGAGATGTACAGCAGCTTGAACACCCACATTTCAAGGTTCAACTCCAGCTTCTTCCCCACTGCTATCAGGTTCTTGAACTGACTTTAAAAAAAAAAACCCTAACTCTGCCTTTCCATCCCTCATGCTGCCTGGATTAAAGAATATTTCTTATGAGGATAGCTTGAGCAAGTTAGGGCTTTTCTCTTTGGAGAGAAGGAGGATGTGACTTGATAGAGGAGTACAAAATGATAAGAGGCATAGATAGAGTGGATAGTCAGAGACAGTCTAGGGCAGAAATGGCTAATACGAGGGGGTGTAATTTTAATTTGACTGGAGGATAGTGTAGGGATGATGTCACAGGTAGGTTTTTCACACAGAGTGGTGGGTGTGTGGTAGAGAAGGTTACATTCAGGCAGCCATTCTCAAACTCTGGTGCATGGACCCTTTGCTTAATGTTATTGGTCCATGGCTGGGAACCCCTACATTATGGGTATTTAAGAGACTTTTAGGTAGGGACATAGATGAGAAAGAAATGGAGTGCTATTGGGAGGCAAGGGTTAGATTGATCCTAGAGTATGTTAAAAGGGCTGAAGGACCTGTACTGTGTTGTTATGTTCTACATCCTCTCTCAGACTCAACTTATGCCAATGTCATTGTGTTATTTTTTTGTATCGTGTAATTATGTTGAATTGACTGTATTTCTTACAAACTTCACATACACAAGGAGCAAAATCTTTACGTTTCCGTCTAAGAGTGCAATGTGCAATTTATAGTAATTTGTAATAAATAGTTTGTACAACAAGATAGTCAATATAGCATAGAAATACAATTGTATCAGCATGAATTAATCAGTCTGATGGCCTGATGGAAGAAGCTGTCCCGGAACCTGTTGGTCCTGGCTTCTATACTGTGGTTGGAATGGCTAAAAAAGATGATTCTTGATTTTGAATGGCCAAGTCAGAGTTCAGAGCTTAACACAATTGAGAGGCTGTGACATGACCTGAAGAGGGCTGTTCGTGTAAGGTATCCCAGAGATATTGATGAACTGAAAGTGTTTTATATGGAGGAATGGTCTAAAATTCCTACTCACCGTTCTGCAAGTCTGATCAGCAGCTACAGGAAACATTTGGTGGAGGTTATTGCTGCAAAGGGAGCTTCTACCTGTTTTTAAATACAAGGGTTCACATACTTTTTCTAGCCTGGACTGTGAATGATTAAACAATATGTTCAATAAAGACACGAAAGGTACAATTGTTGTGTGTTATTAGTTTAGGGAGATTGTGTTTGTCTATAGTTGTGACTTGGATGAAGATCAGACCACACTTTATGAGTAATTAATACAGAAAACCAGGTAATTGCAAAAGATTCACAAATGTTTTCTTGCAACTGTATCTCCACCCTGCCACCCAATGTTTAATATACATATGACAAATAATTCTAAATCTCTGCTCTTTAATATTTAAAGTATTCTGTCCTTTCAATGCATGCATTCTTACCTGTCATCTTTCTTGCAGGCCAGCAATGGAGACCTTGCTGAAGCTGTGGCATTTCTGACTGAGAAGAATGCCAAAGCGCCACAACAGGAGGAAGCCTACTACCACACGGGACAGACAGGCAATGATCGCTACATCAGTGTGGGAAGCCAGGCTGACACGAGTAAGTGACAGTGTTTGCAGAATGCTAGCCTTAACAGCAAAAAATCATTTAAAGCGCAAGCTGACGCAGGAAAGAAACACGGATGGTAGTTTGCCTCCCAGGTGCCAAGGTCTGGAATGTTTCTGATCATGTCCACAACATTCTGAAGTGAGAAGGTGAACAGCCAGAGGTTGTGGTACATATTGGTACCAATGACATAGGTAAGAAGAGGGAAGAGATTCTGAAAGCAAACTACAGGGAGTTAGGAAGGAAGCTGAGATACAGGACCACAAGGGTAGTAATCTCGGGATTGCTACCTGTGCCAGGTGACAGTGAGTATAGGAATAGAATGAGGTGAAAGATAAATGCATGGTTGAGGGATTGGAGCAGGGCGCAGAGATTCAGATTTCTGGATCATTGGGACCTCTTTTGGGGCAGGTGTGACCTGTACAAAAAGGACGGGTTGTACTTGAATCCGAGGGGGTGGGGGGGCAATATCCTGGCTGGAAGGTTTGCTAAGGCTATTGGGAAAAGTTTAAACTAGAATGGCTTGAGGGTGGGAATCAAACTGAAGAGATGGAGGAAGGGGCGGTTGGCTCACAACTAGAGAAAGCTTGTAGGCGTTGTGATAGGCAGGTGATAGAGGTGTGATGCACTCAGACTGATGGTTTGATATGTGTCTATTTTGATGCAAAGAGTATCATGAACAAAGCGGATGAGCTTAGAGCGTAGATCAGTACTTGGGGCTATGATGTTGTGGCCATTACAGAGATTTGAATGGCTCAGGGACAGGAATGGCTACTTAAGAGCGCCAGGCATTAAATGTTTCAGAGAGGACAGGGAGGGAGGCAAAAGAGGTGGGGGTGTGGCACTGCTGATCAGAGATAGTGTCATGGCTGCAATAAAGGAAGAAGTTATGGAGGGATTGTCTACTGAATCTCTGTGAGTGGAATTAGGAACAGGAAGGGGTCAATAACTCTACTGGGTGTTTTTTATAGTCCACCCAATTGTCATGGACATCGAGGAGCAGATAGGGAGTCAGATTCTGGAACGGTGCAATAGTAACAGAGTTGTCATGATGGGAGATTTTAATTTCCCCAGTGTTGATTGGCATCTCCCCAAAGCCAGGGGTTAAGATGGGGTGGAGTTTGTTAGGTAGGTAGGTTTGTTAGGAAGGTTTCCTGACACAATATGTTGATAAATCTACAAGAGGAGAGGCTGTACTTCATCCGGATATGGGGAAGTGAACCTGGTCAGGTGTCAGGTCTCTCAGTGGGAGAGCATTTTGGAGATAGTGATCACAATTCTATCTCCTTTACCATAGCATTGGAGAGGATAGGAGCAGACAAGTTAGGAAAACGTTTAATTGGAATAAGAGGAAATATAAAGCTATTAGGCAGGAACTTGGAAGCATAAATTGGGAACAGGTGTTCTCAGGGAAATATACGGCAGAAATATGGCAGATGTTCAGGGGATATTTGTGCGGTTCCAATGAGACAGGGAAAGGATGGTAGGGTACAGGAACCATGGTGTACAAAGGCTGTTGAAAATCTAGTCAAGAAGAAAAGAAAAGCTTGCGAAAGGTTCAAAAAATCTGATAATGACAGAGATCTAGAAAATTATAAAGCTAGTAGGAAGGAGCTTAAGAATGCAGTTAGGAGAGTCAGAAGGGACCATGAGAAAGCCTTGGAGGACAGGATTAAGGAAAACCCCAAGGCATTGTACAAGTATGTGAAGAGCAAGAGGATAAAACGTGAGAGAATAGGAGCAATCAAGTATGACAGTGGAAAAGTGTGTATGGAACTGGAGGAGGCAGCGGAGCTACTTAATGAATACTTTGCTCCAGTATTCACTACAGAAAAGGATCTTGGTGATTGTAGGGAAGATATACAGCGGACGGAAAAGCTTAATCAGACGAGATGTACCCCAAGCTACTATGGGAGGCGAGGGAAGAGATTGCTGAGTCTCTGGCAATGATCTTTGCATCATCAATGGGGATGGGAGAGGTTCCGGAGGATTGGAGGGTTGCAGATGATATTCCCTTATTCAAGAAAGGGAGTAGAGATAGCCCAGGAAATTATAGACCAGTGAGTTTTACTTCAGTAGTTGGTAAATTGATGGAGAAGATCCTAAGAGTCAAGATTTATGAACATTTGGAGAGGTGTAATATGATTAGGAATAGTCAGCATGGTTTTGTCAAAGGCAGGTCATGCCTAAGAGCCTGATTGAATTTTTTGAAGATGTGACTAAACGCATTGATGAAGGTAGAGCAGTAGATGTAGTGTATATGGATTTCCACAAGGCATTTGCGAAAGTACCGCATGCAAAACTTATTGAGAAAGTAAGGAGGCATGGAATCCTAAGGGACCTTGCTTTGTGGATCCAGAATTGGCTTGCCCACAGGAAGCAAAGAGTGGTTGTAGACGGGTCATATTCTGCATGGAGGTCAGTGACCAGTGGTGTGCCTCAGGGATCTGTTCTGGGACCCCTTCTCTTTGTGATTTTTATAAATGACCTGGATGAGAAAGTGGAGGGATGGGGTACTAAATTTGCTGATGACACAAAGGTTGGGGGTGTTGTGAATAGTGTGGAGGGTGTCAGAGGTTACAGCGGGACATCGATGGGATGCAAAACTGGGCTGAGAAGTGGCAGATGGAGTTCAACCCAGATAAGTATGAGTTGGTTCATTTTGGTTGGTCAAATATAATGGCAGAATATGGTATTAATGGTAGGATTCTTGGCAGTGTGGGGGATCAGAGGGATCTTTGGGTCGGAGTTCATAGGACAGTCATAGCTGCTGCGCAGGTTGACTGTGTGGTTAAGAAGGCATACAGTCTTGTATTGGCCTTCATCAAACACGGGATTGAGTTCAAGAGCCGCGAGGTAATGTTACAGCTATGTAGGACCCTGGTCAGACCCCACTTGGAGTACTGTGCTCAGTTCTGGTCACCTCACTACAGGAAGGATGTGAAAACTATAGAAAGGGTGCAGGGGAGATTTACAAGGATGTTGCCTGGATTGGGGAGCATAACTTATGAGAATAGGTTGAGTGAATTTAGCTTTTTGTCTTTGGAGCAATGGAGGATGAGAGATGATCTGATATAGGTGTACAGGATGACAAGAGGCATTGATCGTATGGATAGTCAGAGGCTTTTTCCTAGGGCTGAAATGGCTAACAGGAGAGCTCACAGTTTGAAGATGCTTGGAAGTAGGTACAGAGGAGATGTCGGGGGTAAGTTTTTATGCAGAGAGTGGTGAGTGCGTGGAATGGGCTGCCGGCGATGGTAGTGGCGGTGGATACGATTGGGTCTTTTAAGAGATTCCTGGATAGATACATGGAGCTTAGAGAAATAGAGGGCTATAGATAAGCCTAGGTAATTTCTAAAGTAAGTGTGTGTTCGGCTAGCATTATGGGCCAAAGTGCCTGTATTGTGCTGTAGGTTTTCTGTGTTTTTCTATGAAGTGTTTCCAAGTATGCTGATACATATTCACCAATACAGATGACTGGCTCCTGTATTTGCCTTACTTATGGTCCTGCACTGTAGTCTAGATTGATGACATATTCCATATTACTTCATGATACGGCAACAGGCTTTTTGACCCACTGAGTTCCTGCCTGCTTACAGAACAATCTAATTCTCCCACTATTTACTCCTGCTATCTAGTAAGAATAATAATTGGTAAATTAATGCAAATGTTGCACCATAGAATTTTTACTCACAAGCATAAGAGATATTATATTTTATTTTATTTAAAGATACAGCGCAGAACAGGCCCTTCCAGCCTAATGAGCCGCACTGCCCAACGATCCACCTATTTAACCCCAGCGTAATCTCAATCTTTTTAGGAATTGGAGGCTAGGTTATTTTGCTCGTTGAATGGCATGTTGTTAAGTGCATCATTGGATGTTTTTCTATGAAGGACTTCACTGAGTCAGGTGGATTTTTTGTTACCATTTCAATAAATTTATTATTAATCTCATCTGGAAAACTAAAACTGAAGTTGGGCTCTTCATTTCATCTAAGAGTATCAGTCTTTTGACATCTGTTAGAGCGAAGAAGTATTGAACTCTGGTAAAACAGAGGCCTGAGGAGAATCTACGTAGTGTAATGCTTAGCTCATCGCTTTACAGTACCAGTGACCAGGGTTCAATTCCTGCCGTTGTCTGTAAGGAGTTTGTACGTTCTCTCTTTGACAGCATTAGCTTCCTCTGGGTGTTTCGGTTTCCTTCTACATTCCAAAGATGTACAATTTGATAGGTTGATGGGTCATTATAATTTGTCCCATAATTTGTCTAGGATCAAGTTGGGAGGTGCTGAGTGGTGCAACTCAAAGGGCCTCTATCATGCTGTATCTCAATAAACAAAAAATAAAAAATTGAAGTTTGTAATGTACTTAAGGTATGTGTCAAATGATTAACCGCAAACAACAGGAATTCTGCAGATGCTGGAAATTCAAGCAACACACATCAAAGTTGTTGGTGAACGCAGCAGGCCAAGCAGCATCTATAGGAAGAGACGCAGTCGACGTTTCAGGCCGAGACCCTTCGTCAGGACTAACTGAAGGAAGAGTGAGTAAGGGATTTGAAAGCTGGAGGGGGAGGGGGAGATGCAAAAAGATAGGAGAAGACAGATTATTCTCCGTAACTTCCGCCACCTCCAACGGGATCCCACCACTAAGCACATCTTTCCCTCCCCCCCCTCTCTCTGCATTCCGCAGGGATCGCTCCCTACACAACTCCCTTGTCCATTCGTCCCCCCCATCCCTCCCCACTGATCTCCCTCCTGGCACTTATCCGTGTAAGCGGAACAAGTGCTACACATGCCCTTACACTTCCTCCCTTACCACCATTCAGGGCCCCAAACAGTCCTTCCAGGTGAGGCATCACTTCACCTGTGAGTCGACTGGGGTGATATACTGCGTCCGGTGCTCCCGATGTGGCCTTTTATATATTGGCGAGACCCGACGCAGACTGGGAGACCGCTTTGCTGAACATCTACGCTCTGTCCGCCAGAGAAAGCAGGATCTCCCAGTGGCCACACATTTTAATTCCACATCCCATTCCCATTCTGACATGTCTATCCACAGCCTCCTCTACTGTAAAGATGAAGCCACACTCAGGTTGGAGGAACAACACCTTATATTCCGTCTGGGTAGCCTCCAACCTGATGGCATGAACATTGACTTCTCTAACTTCCGCTAGGCCCCACCTCCCCCTCGTACCCCATCTGTTACTCATTTTTATGCATACATTCTTTCTCTCACTCTCCTTTTTCTCCCTCTGTCCCTCTGAATATACCTCTTGCCCATCCTCTGGGTCACCCCCCCCCCCGTCTTTCTTCCCGGACCTCCTGTCCCATGATCCTCTCGTATCCCCTTTTGCCTATCACCTGTCCAGCTCACGGCTCTATCCCTTCCCCTCCTGTCTTCTCCTATCATTTTGCATCTCCCCCTCCCCCTCCAGCTTTCAAATCCCTTACTCACTCTTCCTTCAGTTAGTCCTGACGAAGGGTCTCGGCCTGAAACGTCGACTGCGTCTCTTCCTATAGATGCTGCTTGGCCTGCTGCGTTCACCAGCAACTTTGATGTGTGTTGTTAAATGATTAACTTAGTTTGCTTGAATGATGCAATGGGGGTTAAAAAGCCTATACTTATTCCTTTTAAGAGCTAGGAAGTTAAGTTAAGACAAATGAAAAGGAAGCATATTTCAGTGATCTAAGTAAATGGTCATGCAGGCTCAAGAGGTTTAGATGGATTTCCTATATTTCCAAATCTCAGTGAGTTTGTGGCTAATAAGTCAATGTATTGCAATTAACCCCACTGCATGCTTCCTATCAAATTAAATAACTTGATCCTTTGAAAAGTTCTGAGTACTTTAAATAAGCTCTGGAAAGTACTGGTAATTACATTCAGGCCTGCTGAAAAATCTCATCCCAAAACGTCATCCTGTTTATTCCTTTCCGTAAATGCTGCCTGATCTGCTGAGTTCCTCCTGGATTTTGTGTGTGTTTATCACATTCAGATTGGAGTGGGATACCAAACTTTGGGTTTAATTTTGCTATTTTCTGCTGCTCCAGAATCAGAATCAGGTTTATTATCACTGACATATGTAGTGAAATTTGTTGATTTGTGGCACCAGTGGAGTGCAATGCACAAAAATACAATAAATTACCATAAGAAATATGTATTAAAATAATCAAGTTAAATGAGTGGTGCAAAAAGAGATCAAAAGTAGTAAGGTAGTGTTCATGGGCTCATTGTCTGTTTGGAAATTTGCTAGCAAATGGGAAGAAGCTCTTCCTAAAACGTTGAGTAAGTGTCTTCAGGCTCCTGTACCTCCCTCCTGATAGTAGTAATGAGAAGAAGGCACCTATTTGAGGCATTGCCTTTTGAAATGTCTTCAATGCTGGAGAGTGCTATGCTCATGATGGAACTCGTGTCTAGTTTCAATATACTAGATGCTCCTGTACAGGTTAATGGTAAAGCTCCATGGCATAAAAAAGGTTGGGAAACCCTGCTGTAGTATCTAGTTTCGGCTGCATGAGCTCTGTATCTTTGTGACAGAGATGTGCTTGTTCAGCACAGTATTCAGACATGGCAAAGTGAGTTTGATGATAAAAGCTATAACCTTGAAATGAAAGGGTGTTGAGGTAATCTACTTATTTTAAACGTAAAATTGGTGAGCAAGGTCTAGGTGAAAGGCCTAGGTAGTGTGCACGTGGAGAGGATGCTGCCAATAGTAGGGAAAGTTCATAACCAGAGGGAACATCCTCAGAATACAAAGACATCCCATTAGAACTGAGATGGGGAGGAATTTCTTAAGCCAGAGGGTGGTGAATTTGTGGAATTCATTGCCACAAGTATCGGTATATTTAAAAATGTTGGTTGATAGGTTCTTGTTTAGCCAAAGGCTACAGAGAGAAGGTCGAAGAATGGAGTTGAGAGGGATAATAAATCGGCCATGATTGAATGGGGGAGAAGACTCAACAGGCCGAATGGCCTAATTCTGCTCCTGTGTGTTTGCTGTGAATGCCCACAAGAAATTGAATCTCAGGGTAGTATACGATGACATATATGTACTTTGATAATAAACATGCTTTGAACTTTGATGTCTTAAGATCTTAAATCTATGCGGGGATCAGATCAAGACTGAGGTGCTGGTTTGTTTTATAGACTGTGCACCGTTAGTCTATAAAAAGTATATATTCTGCAGCATGCTTGGTAACGTTTATATTTTTTTTGGATACAATCACGAAGAAGGCTCTTTTAGTTCATTAGCAAAGAAGGTTACATATTTCTTTAGTTATGTGGCAGAGAGCATTCTGACTGGCTACACCACGGCCTGGTAAGGAGTTTCCAACACACAGAATCGCAAGACACTGCAGAGGATTGTAAAGTCAGTCAGCTTCTTCATAGGCACAACCCTCCCCGCCATTGAGGATATCTTTAAGAGGTGTTCTTTAAGAAGGTAGTATCCATCATCAATGACCTTCACTATCCAGGACAGCCTCTCTTCTTGTCACTACCTTCAGGGAGGAGATATGGGTGCCTGAAGACCCACTCTCAATGATTTAGGATCAGCTTTTCCTCCATTACCAGATTTCTGAATTGTCCATGAACACTACCTCATTATTGCTTTATTTGAGCTATTTGTTTTCTGTAATTTATAGATTTTTATGTCTTTGCATTGTACTGCTGCTGCAAACACTGTTTCTCTTCATCTCTTGTTCTCTTTATTTATTGCTATTTATTTATATTTGCATTTGCACAGTTCGTTGTCTTCTGCACTCTGGTTGAACGCCCTAATTGGGCAGTCTTTTATTGATCCAGGGATAGAATTGTTGAGTATACAAACAGGAAAATGAATCTCAGGGTTGTTAAGGTGACATGTATGTAATTTTGTATTAAAATTTACTTTGAACTGGGGGCTTTGCTATTGCTTGCATGGTGGGTGGTAGGAGGGTTGATTTTTTTTGCTTGAGCAAATGGGGGAAGGGGAGGGTTGATACTTTTGTTGCTCCTTGTGGGAGGGGGGCTTTAGGGTTCTAACATTTTTCTGTCTCTCATTTTTGTTTTTTTTTTGTTTTATGGATGTCTGAATTCTCTTGATATTAAATTGAACCATTTGAGCCATTTGAACTTTGTACTGTATTTTGGTAACAATATATCTGATTCTGTATCAAACACTCATCAGAGCTGTAGTGAGGACACATTCTTCCACTTTTTCCTTCAGAAGATTGTTACTTTTCTGTGAGACAATCTTAATTGTTATGAAAGTAATCTAGTTTTCATAGCTCTCTAGGCTCAGGAATGACTTGACATCTTTGATCTGAAAGCAGCCTTGTACCTTAGCAAAGTCTAGCTTGATTGTCTGCGTTCTGCTTCTGTGCCCCACCCTCAAATTCAGTGAATTATAAACCTTTGGGAATTATATTTCACTTGAACATACTCATTTCAAGGCTGACTTGAACTAAACTGTCTGTTTCTGTTTAACCAAGATGTATGTTGAGAAGTATTTGCAATATCTTTAGCCTGCAGAATGATCCAGGAGTAGCCTGTTTTGCTTGTGTGTGTACTGTGACCAGCACAGAGTTCCACAGCTAATGTTTCACTGACACTAATACTTCACTTTTATCACCTGCGTTTGTTGACCTACATTGGTTTCAATGACCTGGATTGAAATTTTCCCCTTGTTGTCGTGCCTCTGTGGCCTTATTTATAGCTTATTTATTTATTTATTTATTTGTTTGTTTGTTTATTATTTCTTTTTATATTTGCACAGTTTATTGTTTTTTGCACACTGGTTGAACGCTGTCTTTCATTGATTCTGTTATGGTTATTATTCTATTATGGATTTATTGAGTGTGCCTGCAAGAAAATGAATCTCTGGGTTGTACGTGAGACGTATATGTACTTTATTTTGCATCTTGAAAAGCAGCATGACACTTTGGAGTGACAGAGCATGAGAGGTGATTTAAGAGAGGTATACACAATGATAAGAGGCATTGAGAGAGTGACTTTTTCCCAGGGCAGAAATGGCTAATACAAGGAGGCATAATTTAAAGGAGATTGCAAGAAAGTATAGGGGTAAGTTCTTTGTATGCATGGAATGCCCTGTCCAGGGTGATCATAGAGGCCAATACAATAAAGGCATTAAAAAACTCTTAGATAGCAAGTATAAGGCTGTGTAGGAGGGAGGAAGGGGTTACCTTGAGTAGGTTAAAAGGTTGGCACAACTTTGTGGGCCAAAGGGCCTGTACTGTGCTGTAATGTTCCATGTTTTATGATTCCTCAATATAGCTATAATTATGTACTCCTTCCCTAACTACAATGGGTTTGTAATTCCCACCTGAAACCTGTCCCATCTCCCTCTTCTAGACCTTCTACATAACCTACCTTGACATAATTTTCGATTACTTCTACCATTTTGTGGTATGGAGTGAAACTAGTTTGTTTATGCTTCTGAAAAGAAGCAGGAGATATTGTATGATGTAAATCTATGTGGTGACGCTGGTTGCATCACTGTCTGATTATAGAGAGGCCACTGCACAGGAATGGAAAAAGCTGCAGAAGGTTGTAAACTCGGCCAGCGCCATCACGGCACTTCCCACCATCGAGGACATCTTCAAAGGGTGGCATCAATCGTTAAGGACACCCACCACTTAGGAGATGCCCTCTTCGCATTGCTACTATCAGCAAGGAGGTGTAGGAGCCTGCAGATGCACACTCAACATTTTAGGAACAGCATCTTCCCTTCCACCATCAGATTTCTGAACATTCCATTCACAATGTCTCACTATTTTGCTGTCTTTGCAATACTTATTTATTTCTTATTATAATAGTATTTTTATGCTTTGCCCAGTACTGTTGCAAAACAGAACAATTCACGCCAAATATTAGTAATTCTAAAAGTGTTTCTGATTCTGTAAGTTGCTATATTGAAGGGAGATGATGGGGTAAAGTGCTGAAGAAGGAGGAATCTGATAGGAGAGGACACTGTATCATGGGAAAAAGAGATGAGGAGGGAAGCAGAGGGAGGTGATGGACAGGTGAGAGGAGGAGAAAGGGTCCGAGGGGAGCTTGAATGGGGATCGGAGAAAGGGGAGAGAGACTATTTGCCAGGAGTTGGAGAATTGGATATTCATGCCATCAGCTTGGAGGATACCCAGATGGAATATGTGGTGTTGTTCCTCTAACCTGAGAATAATCTCACCTTTGCAGTAGAGGAAACCATTGACTGACATATCACAATGGGAAGTGTGTGGCCACTGGGAAATTCTGCCTATCAGAAACATAGAAAACCTACAGCATTGTGCCGAACATGTACTTACTTTAGAAATTACCTAAGATTATTCAGAGTCCTCTATTTCTCTAAGTGCCATGTACCTGTTCAGGAGTCTCTTAAAAGACCCTACCATATCTGCCTCCACCACTGTTGCCGGCAGCCCATTCCACACACTCACCACTCTCTGCATAAAAAAACTTACCCCTGACATCTCCTATACCTGCTTCCAAGCACCTTAAAACTGTGCCCTCTCATGTTAGCCATTTCAGCCCTGGGAAAAAGCCTCTGACTATCCACATGATCAATGCCTCTCATCATCTTATACACCTCTATCAGGTCACCTCTCATCCTCGCCGCTCCAAGGAGAAAAGGCCAAGGTCACTCAACCTATTCTCATAAGGCATGCTCCCCAATCCAGTTAACATCCTTGTAAATCTCCTCTGCATCCTTTCCATAGTTTCCACATCCTTCCTTGAATGAGATGACCAGAACTGAGCACAGTACTCCAAATAGGGTCCAACCAGGGTCCAATATAGCTGTAACATTACCTCTCAGCTCTTAAACTCAATCCCACGTTTGATGAGGGCCAATGCACTGTATGCCTCCTTAACCAGAGTCAACCTGCGCAGCAGCTTTGAGTGTCCTATGATCCCTCTGATCCTCCACACTGCCAAAAGTCTATTAATACTATACTCTGCCATCATATTTGACCTACCAAAATGAACCACCTCACATTTACTTGGCACTCCATCTGCCACTTCTCAGCCAGATTTTGTATCCTATCAATGTCCCTCTGTAACCTCTGACACCCCTCCACACTATCGACAACACCCCCAACCTTTGGTGTGTCATCAGCAAATTTACTAATCCATCACCCCACTTCCTCATCCAGGTCATTTATAGAAATCACGAAGAGTTGGGGTCCAAGAACTGATCCCTGAGGCACACCACTGGTCACCGACCTCCATGCAGAATATGACCCATCTACAACCACTCTTTGCCCTCTGTGAGCAAGCCAGTTCTGGATCCACAAAGCTTGGATGCCATGCCTCCTTACTTCTCAATAAGCCTTGCATGGGGTACCTTATCAAATGCCTTGATGAAATCTATATACACTACATCTACTGAAGTTTTAAGGGTATTGGGGACGTAAGAAATGATTCTTGGACTCTTGTAACTAACGGGTTAAAATTGCATACCAAAGTCTTTATTCTGTTCTGAGTAATCCTGCTTAAGGCAGATTTCAGACACCCTACAGGTGTCTCCTGACCACGTTATGCTCTGGCGGTTGGGGTCTGCCTATCGGTCACACGCATCCTGACTTGTTGTTTCCCATGTATTGAATTGAGTACCCTCATTGTTTAGCAGAAGGGAGGACACTCACAAAGACAGGAATGAATATCTGTCTGTAATTAAAACTTCGATTTAGTGGACTCCCTTATCTAAGTAATTAAGATTTGCTCTAACTGACTTGGTGGGAATATCTGTTGAACTGATTGCTCTTTGTCTCGCTGGTTGTATAAATTGTAATGCCTCTGAATGTTAGATAGAAGCTCGTCATGAGCCGCCAGAGAGAGAGAATTTCTGTCTCTTTGATGTTTGGCTCCGAGTTTCTCGCCGGCTGAGTTCGAACAAATAAGCGGTGAAAAGATAAAGTAAAGAAATGTGTGTGGTGTGATTATTGGTCCGGCAAATTTCAGTTTACACTAGCTTCATCAATGTGTTTAGTCACATCCGCAAAAAATTCTATCAGGCTCGTAAGGCGCGACCTGCCTTTGACAAAGCTATGCTGACTGTTCCTAATCATATTATGCCTCTTCAAATGTTCATAAGTCCTGACTCTCAGGATCTTTTCCACCAGTTAAGATGAAGTAAGACTCAATGGTCTATAATTTCCTGGGCTATCTCTACTCCCTTTCTTGAAAAAGGGAACAACATCTGCAACCCTCAAAACCTTCAGAACCTCTCCCATCCTCATTGATGATGCACAGATCATTGCCACAGACTCAGCAGTCTCCTCCCTCACCTCCCACAGTAGCCTGGGGTACATCTCATCTGGTCCCGGAGACTTATCCAACTTGGTGCTTTCCAAAAGCTCCAGCACATCGTCTTTCTTAATGTCTGTATGCTCAAGCTTTTCAATCAGCTGTAAGTCATCCCTACAATCACCAAGATCCTTCTCCGCAGTGAACTCTGAAGCAAAGTATTCATTAAGTACCTCTGCTAACTCCTCTGGTTCCATACACACTGTTCCACTGTCACACTTGATTGGTCCTATTCTCTCACGTCTTATCCTCTTGCTCTTCACATACCTGTAGAATGCCTTGGGGGGGGGGGGGTGTCTGCCAAGGCCTTCTCATGGCCCCTTCTGGCTCTCCCAATTTCAGTTTTAAGCTCCTTCCTGCTAGCCTTATAATCTTCTAGATATCTATCATTACTAGTTTTTTTAATCTTTTGTAAGCTTTTCTTTTCTTCTTGACTAGATTTTCGACAGCCTTTGTACACCATGGTTCATGTACCCTACCATTCTTTCCCTGTCTCATTGGAACGTAGCTATGCAGAATGCGAGAGCAGAGGTGCTGGATGTACTCCACGTCCAGCAGCATTTGTGGAGGGAAAGAATTGAAACCCTGCATTGGGACTTAAAACTTCTTATTTTCAACTTTAAAAAAAATTCTGTTGATAGATCCTTGACTCCTTGACCTGAAAGGTTGAGTTGAATCTCTCCCAGAATGTTACTTAACCTGCCCTGTATTTCTGTTGTGATTTCAGTTCTCTGCTTGTAACTGTGCGATGATATAGGCAAGTGAATGACATTGGTCAAACCTGCAATGTAAACTACTATGCTCACTTGTTCAGGTATTCCTTATAGTGTAGGTGTGTAATGTTTTCTCCCTTTATCCTCACTTAGCTTTTGAGGATTCGTTGCTGGAGAACAATCCTTGGAGCACTTGCAGTCTCCCCAACATCCTGTGGTCTTTCTTTAGGATTAAACATTATCTTTGTTTGTCACATATACATCAAAGCATACAGTAAAATTTGTCATCTGTGCCAATGACAGACACAGTGCGAGGATGATCTGGTGGCTGCCTGTAGGTGTTGCCATGCTTCTGGCACCAAAATAGCATGCCTGCAACTTACCAAATTTTACCGGTACATCTTTGGAATGCGGGAGGAAACCAGAGAACGTAGAGGGAACTCACATAGTCACCAGGAGAATGTGCAAACTCCTTGCAGAAAACGGTGGGAACTGAACCCCTATCTTCCGATTGCTGATGCTGTTAAGCGTAGTGCTAACTGCTATCCTACCGTGCCACTCTCTTGTGACTCTGTGCTGCCCTTGCATACAAACCACCCAAGTGGCTTTCAATGAAGAACTGAGATGTGGTGAGGGAAGCTGATCCTGTAGTCAGACACCCTACTATAAGAGAGCTCAATCCTGTAGTCAGACACCCTATTACAGGTTTTCAACTGGGGTTCCATGAGAGATCCTGTTTAAAAATTGAAAACGGATTATCGGCACCCAATTGCCCACCATTGAGAACATCTACCATAAACGCTACCTGGGCAGGGCGAAAAGCATTATCAAGGATGCATCTCACCCTAACCATGGATTTTTTACTCTCCTCCCATCTGGTAGGCACTATAGGAGCCTCTGCTCTCGCACAAGCAGGCACAGGAAGAGCTTCTTCCCTGAGGCTGTGACCCTGCTGAACCTCACATCATGGTGCTAAGCAGTATTGTACCCATATTGTACTGACTCAGTACTTTTATATTTGTGTGCCGTAGCACTTCCTTTTTATTTGCAGTTATTTTGTAAATAACACTATTCTTTGCATTTCTGGTCAGATGCCAACTATATTTCTTTGGCTTTGTATCTGTCATCACCATCATCATCAGGTGCCGTGCCCAGTTTGAGCTTTGACTGCCATGGCCCATGCACTCCTGTTTCAGGTCAAGTGGATCAATTCGTTGGTATTCATTTCCAGTTCTCTGGCTGCTGTCTCCATCATCATTTATCTTTGTCTTCCTCTTGCTTTCTTATCTTCAATCTTTCCCATAATTACCGTGCATTCTAACTCCTCTTTCCTAATCACATGTCCAATGAAATTACATTGCCTTTTCATGATCTCATACGTTATTTCTCTTTTTATGTTTGTTCTGTTCATGACATCCTTTTAGATATTCATTTTGTCCATGATATTCTTTACATCTGCCTCAAAAACCACATCTCTGCTGCTTCAATTTGTTTCCTCATGTTACTAGATGTTGTCCAGCATTCTGAGCCATATAGCATAACTGGATAAACATAAAGTTTCAGTACTCTGAGGCAGGTTGTCATGCCTAGTTTAGTATTGGTCAGTATACTCTTTATTCTCATAAAGGTGTCTTTTGCCATCCTTATTCTTCTCCCAGCTTCCTAAGTAGCAAAAGTTCTGTACTTGTTTTATGTGTTCTCTGTTTATTCTCAGCCTGCAGATAGGATTCTCCTTCTTTTGGATATCACCATACATTCTGTCTTTTTGCAATTGAAAGACCCATTTTTGCACTTTCTTCAACAATTATATCAATTAAGTTTTGTAGTTCTTCCTCCACACTTGCAATTAACACAGTGTCATCTGCATATCTGAAATTATTGATGTTTTCACCGCCAACTTTGATTCCCAAGATGTCTCTTATTTTTTTGTAATATTGTTTCACTGTACACATTAAATAAATCAGGGAGAAAACACACCCTTGTCTAATGCCTCTCTTGATTTTCGTAAATTGACTCACTTCTCCATCTATTCTTACAGCGGCAGTTTGTTCCCAGTACAGATTTCTGATTAGGCGGGAGGTCTTTTGAATCTGGATCTAGGGTTTTCTGTAATATTTCAAATAACTTATTTTGCTTCAGTTTATCAAATGCTTTTGTGTAGTCGATAAAACAAACCAATCTTTTTGCCCTTGAATAGCTGGTTCTGATAGTATCCTTAACATCAATATGGTGTTTCTTGTACTTTTGTCTTTCACAAAACCACATTGTTCTTTACCTATTTCAGCTTATATCTTACTTATATCTTACTTTTAGCTCTTCTCATCAAAATTCTTAGAAGTATCTTGGTGATATGACTCATTAAACTTATGGTCTTATGTAATTCGCATTCTTTTGCTCCAGGTTTCTTAGGAAGAGTGATAAATACTGATTTTTTCCATCTCTTCTGGTATTATTCCAGTCTCATAAAGGTCATTAAATCAGTAAGTTTTTCAATTCCATAATCTTCAAGGGCGATAATTTGTTCTATTACTAATTCATCAGGACCTGCTGCCTTTCCTTTCTTCATCCTATTTATTGCATTACGAACTTCAGATTTTAAAATACTTGGACCTTCAATGTTTTTCTTAATTTCTGGTTTTTTGCCTCGATCATCTTCAAACAACTCCTGAATATACTCAGTCCATCTGTTCATAATCTCATCTTTTTCCATGATAATGGTACTGTCCTTTGCTTTCAAACCTGAAGAATCCACCTGAAGAACAGAGGAGCTTTTTACCATGTTATTCTTGGTTTGTTGATGTAGCCTTTTTGGATCAGTAATAGGGATTCTTTCTATTTGCTCACATTCCTGGATTAACCATTCTTCTTTGGCTTTTTGACATAATCTTTTAACTTTTTTTAATCTAAGGACTTAAATTCTATAGGATTTGCTTTCTTCCATTAGACTTTTGATTTCATCTGGCATCCATTTATTCTTTGTGCTTTTTTCTTTTTTAGGAATCACTGACTTTGCTGATTCTACCAAGGCATCCTTTAGAGAGTTAAATTTCATTTCTACATGATTGCTCTCGTCTTCAACAGATTCTATTTCTAGACTTTGAAATCTATTCCTTACTTCAATTGTAAAGTTTTGTCTTAAGTTTCTTCTTTAATTAATTGCAAGTAGTCAAGGGATTGTTCAGGTTTTTGCTTTTTTAGTTTTTTAAGTTTTACTTTTACATGACATACTGCTGGGTTATGGTCACTATTACAGTCTGCACCTGGATATGTTTTGCATTGAGTCACGGAGTTTCTAAATCTTTGGTTTATAGTAATAAAGTCAATTTGATTTCTAGTGTTATCACCTGGACTTTTCCAGGTCCACAAGTGTCTTGGATGGTTATTAAAGTAGGTATTCATAACGACCTGATTATTCATCTTGCACCATTCTACCCATTTCTCACCTCTTTCATTTCTTTCCCCTAGTCCAAATTTAGATCTCCCATGACAATAACAATATCTTGAAATTTGCATCCATTCTTTTACCTGTTCAGGCTCTTCATAGAATTTATCTATATCCTCATTTGCTCCATCTGTTGTTGGTGCATATACCTGTATAATTGCTAAATCAAATGGTTGTCCTCTGAATCTAACAAGGAGCATTCTTTCTGATATTCTAAAACACCTTTTGCCATGTTTTCGTCCATAAGAATTCCTACTCCATTAGTATGGAATGTTCCACAAGAATAAATTAGTGTTTTATTTCTATACTGACATGTTCCAGCACCTATCCAGCAATCTTCGCTAATTCCCATGATGTTAATCTTTAGTCTTTCCATTTCATTTATCACATTGTCCAATCTTCCTGCTTGATATAGGGTTCTTACATTCCAAGTGGCAATAATTTTCTTTTGTGTTACTTGAATTTTATAAGCAGTAGCTTGATGACGGTCAGGGATCCCCTGCTGACCAGAATCAACCCTACCCAGCGAAGCATCTTCAGAATTTTCTTGAAGATCCTCTTGATGCTGTTGTTGTGTGGTACATTTTGTGATTTTGACCATGGTTTTCTTAGCAAATAGTTTCTAGGAAACCTAGTAGCTAGCAACGGTGGTTTGCTATTGCCTACAGTTGGGCGAACTAAAGAAATCACCATTTCTCTTCCCAAGTGTTCATCCGCCTGTACTATAGCCGTTGACATTTGAGGTCCTAGCTCATCTGCCTTCTCCGTCATAAATTCAGTTACTGAACCTGCCGGATCTGCCGTTAGCTTTCGCTCATATCCTGAGCAGGATCCCTTGCAGGTGCTACCGTTCTGGGTCAGAACGGCCCTAGGAGCAATGAATGACTAAGGAAGGGGTAACTCCACTTTCCCCAAAGCTCTGAAAGTCCCCAATCAGAGCCTCACCACCGGTTGCAGTTTGGAGTCATACCCAGGACATTTTGTATCTGTACTCGGCACAATGACAATAAAGTTGAATCTAATCTAATCTAAGAAGAAATAGACATTGTTCATTGAACTTGGTGCAATGTGTGATGTTGGTGCTGGCAGTGGTGGGCAGCGACTGAGCAGCCCTGTTTGCAATCTTGTTAGAGGTCTCCCACCCCAGTATGGCAGTGTGCAGTAGGACCGTGTTTATTTGGTTGAATCCACTCTCAGTTTTGACGTGAGCTAGGAAAGGCCGTTCATAATTTGTGAACGCTTGTGTTGCACGAACGGGACGGTCGGCTGATGAGGAGTGTGAAGTGCATTGAATGGATTCAGCCAATTCGGGCTGTGATATCAGCCTCTTCCTCCTGAATTACCTCCCCCAACTTCCCCTTATGTGCTGCTGACTGAGTTATAAGACCATAAGATGTGGAACAGAATTAGACCATTCGGCCCATTGAGCGAACAAACTACCAGTGCAGTAGAAAATTGGAAGGAAATTTTCATTGTAAAGAAGAAATTTTTATGCGCCACGACTCAGCTGCTGGCTTGCGGCTTTGCTGTTGTAAACATTGCAAAAGGTGGATTGTGTAGGTTAGAAGTGAATTGTATTGTGAAGTTTTAGTATTTGTTGTGGTTTTCTCATTTAGTTATTTATTATGCCATTTTTTGTATTTTATTAATCCCTGTATTTTACAGACATGTCTGATGGCCCAAAATCTGATGGTACATTCTGAGTCTTTTCACTGCACTAGTGCAATAATGGACACAAAAATGTCAGTCATTACAATGAAAACTGCTTATCAATGTATTTTACATGGACTGGTGTTCCAAGTTGTCTTATTCCATTGTGCCTAGTCTGTGCCAAAGAACTTACAAATGCAGCAATGGCTCCAGCAAAATTGAAAAGACGCTTAACTCCAAATCACGGCTGTATGACATGTAAATGTGCTGATTATTTTAAATGGCTATTGGAATCTCAAAATAGAGTAAAGCTTTTGTTATAAAGTCAGTAAAATGGTAAAAAGGCAGCAAATTACTTAATATCAAAACTTATGACCCAGAAAAGTCACATGGTTGGTGAGAACCTAATACTGCCAGCATGTAAAATTATAGTGGGTAAAATACTAGGACAAGATGCAGTACGAGATATTGAAAAGGTTTCACTCTCAAGTAGTGCGATAAGTTGACGTATTGATGACGTCACATGATGCTGAAGAAGTTTTATGTGATAAACTGAAAAACAACAGCTTGTCTATCCATGTTGATGAGTCAAAGATTTCACCAATAAATGCCATGCTGTAACATTTGTAAGATTTGTAAATGATGGTGAAATTCAAGAAAACTTTTTCTGTTGCAAAGAGCTGTCGGAAACAAGCAAAGGCCAGTGTATATTTAATGTTTTGATTTCATCTCTGGAAACAAATGGTCTGACTTGGAGGAACTGTGTTGGCAACTGTGTTGCTTTGGCTTATGGTTTTTAGTAACTTAACAATGCTTTAGTAGCACTGTTAATAAATTTTCATGCTGTAAGTAGCATTAATTAAAATTGATTTACAATCTTTAGTTAAATTAAATCTACCAAACCCACCTTTAGAAAAATTAAATCCCATTTTGGCTTAAGCCAGTTATTTAACAGAAATTTATTATATTTGCCCCATGAGTTTTTAAAATTTATGAAAGGAAAAGAAAGAGATTAATTTCATGAAAGGTATGCAAAGCTTAACTTTTTTTTCAAAAAAGGCTGGATAAAATTCATTCTCTACTCAAAAGAGCATTGACAATTATTTTGGATTATTATATCTATAATTTATTGATCATGCTAATGTACCGTGAGCTGTAGATTTAATAATATTTACACAGGGGTTGCCTGACACACGAAAATTATTTCAAGGGTTTTTCCAGGGCAAAATGGTTGAGAAAGGGTGCTCTAGTATAAGAGAGCCCAACCCTGTAGTCAGACACCCTGACTGTCAGAGAGCCCAACCCTGTAGTCAGACACCCTGACTGTCAGAGAACCCAATCCTGTAGTCAGACACCCTGACTGTCAGAGAGCCCAATCCTGTAGTCAGACACCCTGACTGTCAGAGAGCCCAATCCTGTAGTCAGACACCCTGACCATAAGGGAGCCCAATCCTGTAGTCAGACACCCTGACTGTCAGAGAGCCCAATCCTGTAGTCAGACACCCTGACTGTCAGAGAGCCCAATCCTGTAGTCAGACACCCTGACCATAAGGGAGCCTAACCCTGTAGTCAGACACCCTTACTGTCAGAGAGCCCAATCCTGTAATCAGATACCCTGACTGTCAGAGAGCCCAATCCTGTAGTCAGACACCCTGACTGTCAGAGAGCCCAATCCTGTAGTCAGACACCCTGACCATAAGGGAGCCTAACCCTGTAGTCAGACACCCTGACTGTCAGAGAGCCCAACCCTGTAGTCAGATACCCTGACTGTCAGAGAGCCCAACCCTGCAGGCCGACACCCTGACTGTCAGAGAGCCCAATCCTATAGTCAGACACCCTGACTGTCAGAGAGCCCAATCCTGTAGTCAGACACCCTTACTGTCAGAGAGCCCAATCCTGTAGTCAGACACCCTGACTGTCAGAGAGCCCAACCCTGTAGTCAGGCACCCTGACTGTCAGAGAGCCCAATCCTGTAGTCAGACACCCTGACCATAAGGGAGCCTAACCCTGTAGTCAGACACCCTTACTGTCAGAGAGCCCAATCCTGTAGTCAGACACCCTGACCATAAGGGAGCCTAACCCTGTAGTCAGACACCCTGACTGTCAGAGAGCCCAACCCTGTAGTCAGATACCCTGACTGTCAGAGAGCCCAACCCTGCAGGCCGACACCCTGACTGTCAGAGAGCCCAATCCTATAGTCAGACACCCTGACTGTCAGAGAGCCCAATCCTGTAGTCAGACACCCTTACTGTCAGAGAGCCCAATCCTGTAGTCAGACACCCTGACTGTCAGAGAGCCCAACCCTGTAGTCGGACACCCTGACCATAAGGAAGCCCAATCCTGTAGTCGGACACCCTGACTGTCAGAGAGCCCAACCCTGTAGTCAGGCACCCTGACTGTCAGAGAGCCCAATCCTGTAGTCAGACACCCTGACCATAAGGGAGCCTAACCCTGTAGTCAGACACCCTTACTGTCAGAGAGCCCAATCCTGTAGTCAGATACCCTGACTGTCAGAGAGCCCAATCATGTCGTCAGATACCCTGACTGTAAGAGAGCCCAATCATGTAGTCAGATACCCTGACTGTCAGAGAGCCCAATCCTGTAGTCAGATACCCTGACTGTCAGAGAGCCCAATCCTGTAGCCAGACACCCTGACTGTCAGAGAGCCCAATCCTGTAGTCAGACACCCTGACCATAAGGGAGCCCAATCCTGTAGTCAGATACCCTGACTATAAGAGAGCCCAACCCTGTATTCGGACACCCTGACTATAAGGGAGTCCAGTCCTGTAGTCGGACACCCTGACTGTGAGGGTGCCCAACCCTGTAGTCGGACACCCTGACTATAAGGGAGCCGAACCCTGTAGTCGGACACGCTGACCATAAGGGAGCCCAACCCTGTAGTCAGACACCCTCATATAAGGGAATCCAATCCTGTAGTCAGACACATCTGACTGTCAGAGAGCCCAATCCTATAGTCAGACACCCTGACCATAAGGGAGCCCAATCCTGTAGTCAGATACCCTGACTATAAGAGAGCCCAACCCTGTATTCGGACACCCTGACTATAAGGGAGCCCAATCCTGTAGTCAGATACCCTGACTGTGAGAGTGCCCAACCCTGTAGTCGGACACCCTGACTATAAGGGAGTCCAGTCCTGTAGTCGGACACCCTGACTGTGAGAGTGCCCAACTCTGTAGTCGGACACCCTGACTATAAGGGAGCCAAACCCTGTAGTCGGACACGCTGACCATAAGGGAGCCCAACCCTGTAGTCAGACACCCTGACTATAAGGAAGCCCAACCCTGTAGTCAGCCATCCTACTACAAGGGAGCCTAGTCCTGTTCTCGGACAATGTGAGTCACTGGTGAGCTACTTTTTCCAGAGATAACTACATTTAGAACAGATCAGGAATTGAAACTGGGGGTTTCCAGGTTTTGCAGCCTTGTATGATATTGATATTGCGAAATGAACATATTTGTTACTTTCACTTTCTGTTCTCTTTCATTGGAGTTTTTTTTTTAGAACGGAACAGGTCCTTCCAGCCCAAGGTGCCGCACTGCTCAGCGTCCCACCTGTTTTATCCTAGCTTAATCACAGGACAATTTACCATAACCAGTCAACCTCCTAACCAGTACGTCTTTGGACTGTGGGAGGAATCCAGAGCACCCAGAGGAGACCCACATGGTCACGAGAGAACATGCAGACTCCTTTGGGATGATGCCAGAATTGAACTTCAGACTCCGGAATGCTCTAAGCTGTAGTAATGTTGATCTGACCACTATGCTAAGTTGTAAGGTCGCTTAGCTTGTTGGGCTGATGGCAGCTCCAAGCCAACTAATTATTCCCACTTTTCCTGCTCTTTCGTCATAGTCTTGCTTTATTTTGTTTCAAATAAATCTACAGAACTGTGCAAAAGTCTGAGATATAGATACAGAGAGGAGTGCCTAAGACTTTTGCACAGTACTGTATTTGTCAACCGGGAGCAAATCTGGTGGAAGCAAATGACATTGGGAATGTGAGGTTGGAGCACCGCAGTTAAGGTGTAGGACAGGTGACAGAGGAGTGCCAGAGGCAGGGTGTTGGCACGAATGTAGACACACCCAGCCCTGAGACACCAGGGAAGGGCATTTGATTCCAGGCAATTGGTTAATTGGTCATTACAGAATATTTCTCTGGTGCTTCCTGCTCCCTCCCCTCTCCCTTTCCCTGTTCACTCCAGTGCACAATAGAGACCCATATCAGAATCAGGTTTATAATCACTCACATATGTCATGATTTTTCTTTGTAATAGCAGTACAGTACAATACATAAAATTACTACAGTACTGTGCAAAAGTCTTGGCACCTAGCTATCTATATGTACCGAAGACTTTTGGACAGTACTGTTCTTCAGTTTGTGACCGGCACTCTTTCAGGCACTCTATTTCCTGTTTTTTTTGCCAATTTATTCTTTTTGCTGAGTTCCATTCCAAGAGCTGACCCATTTCCAAGCGTAATGATTCTGATATCCCACCTGAACCTGTAACTTGTTTATCTGAGCTGCAGGACCTATGTAGCTCTTGAAGTTCTTTAGCAACACATACAAAATGCTTGAGGAACTCAGCAAGTTAGGCAGCATCTTTGGAAATTAATAAACAGGCGATGTTTTTAGGCCAAGACCCTTCATCAGGACTGGAAAGGAAGGGAGACGGAGACCGAATAAGAAGGTGGAGGAGAAATAAAGGAGCATAGCTAATGGGTGATTGGTGAGGCCAGGTGAAAGGTGGAGGGGTGGGTGGTTGTACAACCTCAACATAACATCCCAACTCTTGTACTCACAGCTCAGATTTATGAAGACTAAAGTGGCAAAAGCTCTCTTTGTGACCCGATCTACATGTTACGCCACATTCAAGGGATTATGTATTCCTATGTCCCTCTGTTCTACTGCACTCCTCAGTTCCCTACCATTCGCTGTGTTAATCCTACCTTGGTCTGTCGTCCGGAAGTGCAACACCTCACACTTGTCTGCATTAAATTCCATCTGCTATTTCTCAGCCCAGATGGGTGTGGATGTAGCCTGTATCTGTTAGGCTGCAAATGCATGTAAAGTAACAGTTGACATTTCGGGCAGAGACCCTTGATCAGAACTAGAAAGAAAGGGGGAAGAAGCCAGAGTAAGAATGTGGGGGGAGGGAAAGGAATGCAAGCTGGCAGGTGATAGTGGAGGCCAGGTGAGAGGGAAATTAGCTGGGGGTTGCAGTAAGAAGCTGGGAGACAGGTGGAAAAAGTAAAGGACTTGAAGGAGAAGGAAGCTGAGAGGAGAGTAGACCATGGGGAAATGGGAAGGAGGAGGGGAACCAGAGGAAGGTGAGGAGATGAGAAGAGGTGGGAGGGTAACCAGAATGGGAAATGAAAAAGTGAGGGGCAAGAATTACTGGAAGTTGGAGAAATCAATGTCGATGCCAAGAGGTTAGAGGTTATCCAGACAAAATATGAGGTGTTACTGCTGCTATCTGCATTTTGCCTCATCTTAGAGGAGGCCATGTACAGACATCTACCCAGTGCTCCTGGAATGGCCTCCTCTACATCAATAAGACATGATGCAGTTTGGGGGACCACTGTCGATAACCTTTTCTGTGTCCACCATAAAAGGCAAGATCACCCAGTGGCCACCAATTTCAATACTGTTTCCATTCTGATATGTCAAGTTCCCCTCCTCCTTCCCTTCCATGGTCCACTAAATTCTCCTCTTATATTCTTCCTTCTTAAGTCTCACCTGTCAGCTTGTACTCCATCTCCTCTCTCCCCCCCCCCCGCCCACCTCCTTATTCTGGCTTCTACCGTCTTCCTTTCCACTCCTCCTGAAGCGTCTTGGCCCAAAACATCGACAGCTTATTCCCCTCCATAGATGCTGCCTGACTGACATTTTGTGCATGCTGCTTAAGATTTCCAGCAGTTGCAGGATGACTTGTGTTTAAAAAGAAGAGAATGTTTGAATATCTTACTGGATCTTCATTACCTAATTGCCTCTCTTGGTCCACTGATTGCAAACCTTGTTGCTACACATGGCAGAATCTTGTTACCTATACAGTCTGATCCTTGTTCTTCATTCAATCCAACAACTTCTCCCCACTAAAAATAAAATTCTAATTGGATGATTGTATTTGTGATGGTTTCAGATGTCATTGACCTCACCGGAGATGACAAGGATGACCTGCAGAGGGCAATTGCTCTAAGTTTGGAGGAATCTAATCGTGCATTCAGGGAGACTGGTATAACAGATGAAGAACAAGCCATCAGCAGGTAAGTGGCTCGGAGGCTATCTTACCAAATCCTCATGAATGATGAAGCTGGGATGGAGAAATTTCTGCTTTGTGACTTTGCCCCAGGTGTTGTTACGTGAGAATAATTGTATAAGAACGACTAAACTTTCAAGACACAATACAAATTCCTCCCAGTGCTTGTTTCCTTAATTCTGTTCTTAAGTATTCAAGTGTCATAGACACAAGACTGGGACCTCTACCTGAGTCAGCAGGGTGGGCTAATTAAGCAACTGCCCATTTCAAAAACATGAGGTTCTGCGGATGCTGAAAATCCAGAGCAACACACACATAAAATGCCAGAGGCATTAAACAGGTCAGGCTGCATTTTTCATAAGGAGTAAACAGTCAATGTTTCAGACTAAGACCTTTCATCAGAACTGGAAAGGTAGTAGTGAAAAAAGAGCATGTTCTAGGTGGTGGGGGTCCTTAATGATGGATGTTGCCTTACTGAGGCATCGTCTTTTGAATTTTCCCTTAATACTGGTGAGGCTGGTGTCCATGATGGAGTTGGCTGAGTTTACAACACTGATTATTTTTCCACTCCTGTGGAGTAACCAGACAGTGATGCAAATAGTGAGGATGCTCTCTACGGTTCATCTGTAGAATTTGCTAGACTACTTGGTGACATACCAAATCTCCTCAAACTCCTAATGAAATAGAGGTGCTGTCGCACCTTCTATGTAATTGAATCAATATGTTGGGCCCGGATAGATGAGCCTGAGTATATCTGCCTGTGTGAATGCTGTTTACTAATTGTGTTATAATTTTGTTTGGGCTTTGCACTCTGCCAGTGCTAATGACAACTGTCAGTGAGATTTGGTACCAATAACGAGGAAGAAGTGCAGGCTAGGTATAATCAAACATTGTATAATATATCAAGAAACCATGGTCCACTAGTTCAAAGTTCAAAGTACATTTGTTACTAAAGTGTGTGTGTGTGTGTATATACAACCTTGAGATTCATCTCCTTACAGACAACCACAAAGCAAAAGGACACAAAAGAATCAATTTTTTTTAAAAAAAAGAACAGTCAAACATCCAGATAGAGGGGAAAAAAAAACAAATCTTACGAACAATAAACACAAGAAAATAGCGTTCTGAACTGAAGTCCACAGAGAGTCTGTCCACGGACCTTTAGTTCAGTGCAGAACAGAGTAAACATTACAGAGAAGCAAGCTGAAGTGGCCCATCCCTTGCCTTGAGCCCTGACGCCATGACCTTTTGAATCTGGCCCAGTGCCTAAATCGTCATCCAAACACCCGGTTCGCAATCTGCACATCTTGAACAACACGCGCAGACAAAATACTGGAGAAATATTCCTCTCCATAGATGTTGCCTGACCTGCTGAATTCCTCCATCATTTTGTGTGTGTTCCACTATTTAATAGATCATTTTAAATTGAGTGAAGTACATTAATGAGGACACGCTTATTAGCAAAAATGTAGAAACATAGAAAATAGGTGCAGGAGTAGGCCATTCAGCCCTTCAAGCCTGCACCACCATTCAGTACAATCATGGCTGATCATCCAACTCAGAACCCTGTACCAGCCTTCCCTCCATACCCCCTGATCTCTTTAGCCACAAGGGCCATATCTAACTCCCTATTAAATATAGCCAATGAACTGGCCTCAACTGTTTCTTGTGGCAGAGAATTCCACAGATTCACCACTCTCTGTGTGAAGAAGTTTTTCCTAATCTCAGTCCTAAAAGGCTTCCTCTTTATCCTCAAACTGTGACCCCTCGTTCTGGACTTCCCCAACATCGGGAACAAGCTTCCTGCATCTAGCCTGTCCAATCCCTTTAGGATTTTATACGTTTCAATAAGATCCCCCCTCAATCTTCTAAATTCCAACGAGTATAAGCCTAGTCGATCCAGTCTTTCATCATACGAAAGTCCTGCCATCCCAGGAATCAATCTGGTGAACCTTCTTTGTACTCCCCCTATGGCAAGAATGTCTTTCCTCAGATTAGGGGACCAGAACTGCACACAATACTCCAGGTGTGGTCTCACCAAGGCCTTGTACAACTGCAGTAGTACCTCCCTGCTCCTGTACTTGAATCTTCTTGCTATGAATGCTAGCATACCATTCGCCTTTTTCACCACCTGCTGTACCTGCATGCCCACTTTCAAAGACTGGTGTATAATGACACCCAGGTCTCGTTGCACCTCCCCTTTTCCTAATCGGCCACCATTCAGATAATAATCTGTTTTCCTGTTTTTGCCACCAAAGTGGATAACTTCACATTTATCCACATTAAATTGCATCTGCCATGAATTTGCCCACTCACCTAACCTATCCAAGTCACCCTGCATCCTCTTAGCATCCTCCTCACAGCTAACACTGCCGCCCAGCTTCGTGTCATCCGCAAACTTGGAGATGCTGCATTTAATTCCCTCGTCTAAGTCATTAATATATATTGTAAACAACTGGGGTCCCAGCACTGAGCCTTGCGGTACCCCACTAGTCACTGCCTGCCATTCTGAAAAGGTCCCGTTTATTCCCATTCTTTGCTTCCTGTCTGCCAACCAATTCTCTACCTTACCCCCAATACCGTGTGCTTTAAGTTTGCACACTAATCTCCTGTGTGAGACCTTGTCAAAGGCCTTTTGAAAATCCAAATATACCACATCCACTGGTTCTCCCCTATCCACTCTACTAGTTACATCCTCAAAAAATTCTCTGAGATTCGTCAGACATGATTTTTCTTTCACAAATCCATGCTGACTTTGTCCGATGATTTCACCGCTTTCCAAATGTGCTGTTATCACATCTTTGATAACTGACTCTAGCATTTTCCCCACCACTGATGTTAGGCTAACCGGTCTATAAATCCCCGGTTTCTCTCTCCCTCCTTTTTTAAAAAGCGGGGTTACATTAGCCATCTTCCAATCCTCAGGAACTAGTCCAGAATCTAAAGAGTTTTGAAAAATTATCATTAATGCATCCACTATTTCTTGGGCTACTTCCTTAAGCACTCTGGGATGCAGACCATCTGGCCCTGGGGATCTATCTGCCTTTAATCCCTTTAATTTACCTAACACCACTTCCCTACTAACATGTATTTCCCTCAGTTCCTCCATCTCACTAGACCCTCTGTCCCCTACTATTTCCGGAAGATTATTTATGTCCTCCTTCGTGAAGACAGAACCAAAGTAGTTATTCAATTGGTCTGCCATGTCCTTCTTCCCTATAAGCATTTCACCTCTTTCTGTCTGTCGGGGACCTACATTTGTCTTAACCAATCTTTTTCACTTCACTTATCTATAAAAGCTTTTACAGTCAGTTTTTATGTTCCCTGCCAGTTTTCTCTCATAATCTTTTTTCCCTTTCGGAATTAAGCCCTTTGTCCTCCTCTGCTGGACTCTGAATTTCTCCCAGTCCTCAGGTGAGCTGCTTTTTCTGGCTAATTTGTATGCTTCTTCTTTGGAATTGATACTATCCCTAATTTCCCTTGTCAGCCACGGGTGCACTACCTTCCCTGATTTATTCTTTTGCCAAACTGGGGTGAACAATTGTTGTAGTTCGTCCAGAGATCTTTAAATGCTTGCCATTGCATATCCACTGTCAACCCTTTAAGTATCATTTGCCAGTCTATCTTAGCTAATTCAAGTCTCATACCTATCTTAGCTAATTCACGTCTCATGTTGGTTGACTTATTCAAATTTGTAGATTGTGCAATAAAGGTATCTTTCGGATTCCAGGACAGAATGAGGGATGACTGTGATGAGCATGGTTTTTGGGTGAAGTGGTGGTCTTGGATAGGAATGTGGGAGTGTAAATGACAACAGTGTTATGGAACACAGTGGACATTATAAACAACAAGAACGTGATCTTAACACTTCCATGTCTTATGACCTTAGAAACCTGTTGTGAAATCTAAGTTAAGAGGTTAGTTTAGCAAAATACTGTGAATATTTGAAAACAAGAACAGAAAGAGCATTAATTAACCTCACTATATCTACAGAATGTGGTAGATACACCCCAGTCCATCACAGGTAAACCCCTCCCTACCACTAAGCACATCTACAAGGAGCACTGCTACCAGAAAGCAGCATCCGTCATCAAGGGCCCCCACTATCCAGACCAAGCTCTCTTCGCACTATCATTAGGAAGGATGTTCAGGTGCCTTGGGTCCCACAGCACCAGGTTCAGTAATAGTACAATCATCAGGCTCCTGACCCAGTGTGAGTAACTTGGCTCACCTCAACTCTGAACTGATTCCACAGCCTTTCAATTCACTTTCAAGGACTTTGCAACTCATTTTCTCAGTAGTGATTTATTTGCTTAATTATTTAGTATTTGCACAATTTGTCTTCTTTTACACATTGGTTTATGTCAGTCTTTTCATTAGTTTTTCATCAGTTTTTTTTAGAAATTGTATTTTATTTATTTTTCCATAAATGCCTGCAAGAAAACGAATCTTCGGGCAGAATATGGTGACATATATGTACTTTGATAATAAACTTACTTTGAACGTTGAGCTTTGAAGTTTGATATCCCACCAGTATTTTAGATTCAAGTACCTGTGAAATGTAACTAATATTAAAAAACATTGGTTAATTTGTACACCATAAGCTCCCAGAAACGGCAATGTAGTAATGACCATATTGTAACATGGTCGAAATCACCAGAGAGACAAAGTTGCTGGTAAATACAAAGCAGCTTCTTTATTCGACACAACAAGGTACAGCAGGCATTATACGAATGGAGACGCTTTCGGTAGAAAGGCCTGCTAGCCCAATGTGGGCTCGATATTTATATGCTAACGCAAAAGCAATTGCTACTTAAAAAGTTATAGACAATGCTTCCTTTTGAAGCTACCTACAAACATCACACCTTCTGACTTCATCCTTTCCTTCTGACGCCAACGTGTCTGGGTTGATATCCACAGCCTTTAGGAATGCAAGTTAAATCCACAATACATTTATTTGGCATTTTACATGCTAACATAGAAGACAATTAATATTTATAAAGTATAGATACTGTCCTCGAAACTACAGCACCTAGTCAAACTATGGCGCCAGAAACATCTGGTATTCACACCTTTTTAGGAAGCGCATTGTTGTGGACTCAATCCACAGTACTTTGTCAAATAGAAGTCTGGTGGCCAAAGTCATTTAAGTGTAACTGAATCATATTCCCCAAAAAAACTCACTCTAATAACCAGATGGTTTGTTTTTGCACAAGGTAAAGTTCAGGTTTATTTATCATTCAATTAAACACATGAATAAACTCAAACAAAATGCTGTTCCTCTGGGGCCAAGGTGCAAAACACAGTACTAGCAGTCACATAAAAAAGAATGTAGCCCAAGTCTGTGAGTGGTATGGTCTGTAGGTTGATGGTATTGGATGTTGTCCTGGAGCCACATTTCTGCAAGAACAAGCACTCCCCAGTTCCTCATCATGTGCTGGTGCAGCCATAGACGAATGCAATCCAGCTTGGCTTCCACCAAGTGAACAATGGAGGGCAGCGCCAATGAGAGGAGCCAGCCCCCAACCCAGCATGGACTCCAGCGCACCTGCCGCACCTTAACCAATTCTTTAATCATTTTAAATATTGGTTAAAGAATAAATAATTGGCTTACTTCAGTTGGGGGAGCTCTGTCTTTTGCAATAATGCCATAGGAGGGTAGACAGGATACCAGTTCATGGTCATATTTGAAGAAGGGCACCACAGATGGTGTAAAACCCCTGTAGTACTCGATTCTCTAGAATTGGATAGACTTGCACCCTATTTTGAGAGGCACAGTTGCTTCCTCCTGTAATAATCCATAATGCTTATAAAACAAGTAGATTTTTTCTTTAGCTGGGGTTCTCAGAGTCACAGAGCACTACAGCACAGAAACATGCCCCTCAGTCCATCTAGTCTGTGCCAAGGTATTATTCGGCCTACTCCTGTCCCACCATTGCCCTCCCATTCAAGTACCTATCCAACTTGCTCTTAAATTTTGAAATTGAACCCACATCCATCATAGTTGCATCACCCGCTGAGTGAAGAAGTTCTCCCTGAGGGTTCCCCTTAAATAATTCACCTTTCACCTTTAACCCATTACTTCTTGTTCTAGTCTCAGCCACCCTCGGTGCAAGAAGTCTGCTAGTAGTTATCTATACACCTCATAATTTTGTGTACTTTATTATTCATCCTTCAGCCAGATGCTAAAGAATGAAACCTGATCATTGAATCAGTGTTTCCACTGATGTCTACTATAAGCCTACTGACTCGCACAGCTATCTGGACTATTCCTCTTCTCAACCTGTCTCTTGCAAAAACGCCATCCCCTTCTCGCAATTCCTCCGTCTCTGCCGCATCTGCTCTCAGGATGAGGCTTTTCATTCTAGGATGAGGGAGAAGTCTTCCTTTTTTAAAGAAAGGGGCTTCCCTTCCTCCATATCAACTCTGCTCTTAAACGCATCTTCCCCATTTCACGTACATCTGCTCTCACTCCGCCCTCCCGCCACCCCACTAGGAATAGGGTTCCCCTGGTCCTCACCTACCACCCCACTAGCCTCCGGGTCCAACATATTATTCTCCGTAACTTCCGCCACCTCCAACGGGATCCCACCACTAAGCTCATCTTTCCCGCCCCCCCCCCCCCCCCCGCTTTCTGCAGGGATCGGTCCCTACGCAACTCCCTTGTCCATTCGTCCCCCCCATCCCTCCCCACTGATCTCCCTCCTGGCACTTATCCGTGTAAGCGGAACAAGTGCTACACATGCCCGTACACTTCCTCCCTTACCACCATTCAGGGCCCCAAACAGTCCTTCCAGGTGAGGCAACACTTCACCTGTGAGTCGACTGGGGTGATATACTGCGTCCGGTGCTCCCGATGTGGCCTTTTATATATTGGCGAGACCCGACGCAGACTGGGAGACCGCTTTGCTGAACATCTACGCTCTGTCCGCCAGAGAAAGCAGGATCTCCCAGTGGCCACACATTTTAATTCCTCATCCCATTCCCATTCTGACATGTCTATCCACGGCCTCCTCTACTGTAAAGATGAAGCCACACTCAGGTTGGAGGAACAACACCTTATATTCCGTCTGGGTAGCCTCCAACCTGATGGCATGAACATCGACTTCTCTAACTTCCGCTAAGACCCCACCTCCCCCTCGTACCCCATCTGTTACTTATTTTTATGCACACATTCTTTCTCTCACTCTCCTTTTTCTCCCTCTGTCCCTCTGAATATACCTCTTGCCCATCCTCTGGGTCCCACACTCCCCTTGTCTTTCTTCCCGGACCTCCTGTCCCATGATCCTCTCGTATCCCTTTTTGCCTATCACCTGTCCAGCTCTTGGCTCTATCCCTCCCCCTCCTGTCTTCTCCTATCATTTTGGATCTCCCCCTCCCCCTCCAACTTTCAAATCCCTTACTCATTCTTCCTTCAGTTAGTCCTGACGAAGGGTCTCGGCCTGAAACGTCGACTGCACCTCTTCCTGCAGATGCTGCCTGGCCTGCTGCGTTCACCAGCAACTTTGATGTGTGTTGCATGGATTAAATAGTGTTAGCAAAACCAGAAGGTCATGAGAATCATAGACTGAGATCCTGTAAACATTTCCAGACCTGTCAAAAAGGGAAGAGAAATGTTTGCAAATCTTTGGCAAGTCAGTGCAATAGATCTTTTGGTTCTTCCTGGTTTCATGAAGACTCTTGGAATCAATTGTGGAAAAAAATTGTCAGCAATCACGGAGAAAGCTCACTTCTGTCCCAGGATACTGACGGACTTTTACCGCTGTACCATTGAGAGCATACTCACCAACTGCATCGCAGTGTGGTATGGCAATTGTCCCGTATTGGATCGCAAAGCACTCCAGCGTGTGGTGAAAACTGCCCAGCGGATTATTGGCACCCAATTGCCCACCATTGAGAACGTCTACCATAAACGCTGCCTGGGCAGGGTGAAAAGCATTATCAGGGATGCATCTCACCCTAACTATGAACTTCTACTCTCCTCCCATCCGGTAGGCACTACAGGAGCCTCTGCTCCCGCACCAGCAGGCACAGGAAGAGCTTCTTCCCTGAGGCTGTGACACTGCTGAACCTCTCATCACAGCGCTAAGCAGTATTGCATCCGTACTGTACTGTCTCAGTACGTTTATATTTGTGTGCTGTAGCACTTTTTTTATTCGCAGTTATTTTATAAATAACACTATTCTTTGCATTTCTGGTCAGATGCTAAATGCATTTCATTGGTTTTGTATCTGTACTCGGCACAATGACAATAAAGTTGAATGTAATCTAATCTAATTCTAATTGAGAACAAGCTGAGAGCTATTATAGTTATGAGGATGCAGAAAAGACTTCTGTAATGTATCAGAGAAGAGAAAGGTTAAAGAAAAGTTTTATTTGTCATCTGTACAGTGAAATGCGTTATTTACATCGTTGTCTTGCAATGTGCTGGGGGCAGCCTGCAAGAATCACCATGTTTCCCATGCTTACATAGCATGCTTACAACATATTAACCCTAATCCGTACATCTTTGGAATGTGGGAGGGAACCAGAGCACCCAGAGGAAGTCCACATAGTCACGGAGTTCCAGGCCTGGAGTTTGGAGTCCTCATTCATAAGACATAGGTGCAAAAGTAGGCCATTTGGCCCATTGAGTCTGCTCTGCCATTCTATGATTCATCATCCAGGATCCTTGTTGTTATTGGTGAGTTCTGGAGTTGATACTGAAGTTAGAAAACTGAAGGTCGATCGGAAGTCTGGAATTTTGAGGCCACGGGGGAAGTCAACTGCAGTGTCTGGGAATCTTAAGAGTTTACTGGAGGCTAGAGGCTGAAAGTGATGTGTCCTGGGGTTGGAGGACTGTGTGTGTGTGGGTGGGAGGGGCCGGAAAGGGGGCTTGCTTTGTTATTGTTGCTTTGTTGCCTGTTTGTGCTCTGATTTGTGGTGTTCTGTGTTGTTAACGCCGAGAATTGTGGGCATGCTGTGTCGGTGCAAGAATGTGTGAGAACACGTGTGTTGCCCCCATATGTCCTTAGATTGTGTTGGTTATTAAATCAAACATTTCACTGTATGTTTTGATGTACATGTGATAAACAAAAATGAATCTGAATCTGAATTGGCACGAGGGCTAGTAACCAAAAGGGCACAGACTGGGATTTTAAAAAAGTCACAGATTAGTTGAGGTTTTTTATCATGTGTGTTATATGCTAGAATGCATCACTTAAAAGAAAATTGAAAATCAATAAAGAACATTCATGTGACTGCAGGTAAAGTGTGCAGATGGTGCTGCCTGACCTTTCTTAAAGACCTGGTGCGCTAATGCCCTGTGAAGTCATTGTTAAAAAGAAAAATCAGTCAGAAATTGATGGACCAAATAAAAATTGATTCCCACCCATCAAATTGTTAATGAGGTCCTCTTGATGAATGCCTTATGGTTTGTGCTTCATTTCCACCTGCGCCCATTATACAGATCGAAGCTCATAAATAATGGTTTATTACGGTTCACAGTCCTCAGAGCAGCTTACTGTTGTGACCTCTTAAAAGCAGCTGAACTGCCTTCGAGGATGGCACTTCATTCACACATTGAGTTTTCTACACCGTTCTTTATAAACAGAACAGCATAACAGGCCTTTGTATATGATATCTCTTTATATTGTGCTGACCGAGCTCATGTTTCTGAAGAAGATGTGAATTACGAGTTTTGCCTCTGATGGTCATTACTTACTTTCCTGGTTCATATTCAGTTTTTCAAATATGAGGTTCTTCAGGTGCTGGAAACCAAATGTAACACACACAAAACTCTGGAGAAACTCTGCAGATCAGGCAGCATCTATGGAAAAGGATAAATGGTCGATGCTTCAGACCGAGACACTTCATCATATTCAGTTTCTGTTTTTAGTTTAGTTTTGTTTCATTTTTTCTTGCTCTTCAGTTTCATTTCTCTTAAATATCTTCGCTCATTGCAACATGTTTCAACAACTTTCTATTCTGGCCCTACTCCAAAGGCTAAATTTTGACACTGTCTCTCTGCAGTGCGTTCTGGTTGGTTGCATCACAGCCTGGTATAGAGGCCCCGATGCGCAGAGTCACAGAAGAGTTGTTGACTCAGCCAACTGTATCATAGGCACAACCCTCTCCACCATCAGGGACATCTTCAAGCGATAGTACCTCTAGAAGGCAGCATCTGTCACTAGTAATCCTCACCATTCATTGCCGTAATAGAAGGGCATGAAAGCAAAGTGTTTGAGACTATTTAAAGTGGAAGTTGATAGGTTCTTGATTTAAAAAGGATATCAAAGGTTATTGGGAGAAGGCTTGAGAATGGGGGTTGAGAGAGAAAATAAATCAGCCATGATCAAAGGGCCGAGCAGATATGATGGGCTGAATGGCCTAATTCTGCTCAGTATCAGTCGAGGTGATACAGGAACCTGAAGACCCACACTTAATGGTTTAGGAACAGAGTCTTTCCCTCTGCCATCAGATTTCTGAATGGTCCATGAGCCCATGAATACCACCCTGTATTCCTTTTTGCATATTTATTTTTCAATTTACAGGCATGTTTTAATGTCTTTGTACTATATTGCTGCCAAAACACACATTCCACATCATGAGTTAGTAATAATAAATCTGATTCTGATTTTAAGAGCAGCACCTCCCAATCTTTTGGGATTTAAAAAAAACTCAGGCTTATTTTTTTTGATTGCTTTGCATTTTCCACACTGTATTCCATCTGCCATGTAGACACCCACTCACACAGCTTGCTTGTCCGAATCCTCTTTGCAATGAGTTAATCTCCTGTGGCACTGCTCATGTACAGTCCACTGTAGCTCGTCTCAACAGCTGGAGAATACATCCACTTTCCTCCTCCTGTACCTAATAAAGTTGCCACTGAGTCTTCTGCTGCTGTAGTCTATCCACTTCAAGATTTGATGCGTTATGTGACCGGAGATGCTCTTGTGCACACCACTGTGGTAACGGGTGGTTATTTGAGTTACTGTCACCCTCCTGTCAGCTTGAGTCAGTCAGTCTGGCCATTCTCCTCTGACCTCTCTCATTAACAAGGCATTCTCACTGGATGTTTTTTTATTTTTTGCACCATTCTCTTTAAACTCTAGAGCAGGGTCTCTCAACGGGGGTTCCGTGAGAGATCATAATTTTTTTAAAATGTCGTTTTTTTGAACTTTGCGTGATGCTAGTGCTTGCAGTGGTGGGCAGTCACCAAGCAGCCCTGTTAGCAATCTCATTAGAGTGGCAGTGCACAGTAGGACCCTGTTTATTTGGCTGAGTCCATTCACAGTTTTTGACACAAGATAGGTAGATAATTGGTTAGTACTCTGTTGCACGGGGGAGAGTGGGGAGGGCAGTAGGCTGATGAAGAGCATGAAGTGCATTTTCCAAGCATTGAATGGTCTGGCCCAACTTGAGCTGTTTCATCAGCCTCTCCTTGTGTAAAATACACGGGTATTTTGTTAACCCCTGAGTTTCACAGACATGTCTGACAGCTATTGTGATTTTTGAAGAGGAGGTGTGAGATGGAAGAGGAGGATTCCAGGCCTAGGCCTACGGACAATTCTGGTAAGGTTAATGATGAAGAATTACAATCTTCTGACTTTGAGAGAAGAGGAAGAACTCTGTGAGCTGCAGTCTGATCGTGCACTCAAGTTGAAATTTACTGTGCTGCCCCTGGGCAAGTTCTGGATTTCTGTGAAAGAAGAATACCCTGCCATTCATTGGAAAGTAGTGAACATTTTGCCGTAGTTTTCAACTTCTTTCATGTGAGAGCAAGTTTTTTCTTGTTTAACAAGCATCACGAGCAAGGATAGAAATCATTCACTTCAGTTGAAGGTGAAACCCATGTATGCTTATCTCAAGTTCGATCCAGAATTAAGTCTTTATGCAGCAAAAAATAGGCACAGGTTTCACATGCTAAACCTATATTTGAACCTGATCATGTCATTTAGTTTGAAAATGTTTGTTTTCAAAGTCTTGCAGAGAATTTGTCTTAGGCTATATTTTTATTCATATTGTTTTGGCTGGTGGTTTTTAGTGACTTTACTATTCAACATTGTCAATAAATTTCCATCTTGTAAATAGTATTAAATAAAATCAATTTTACAACCTTTATTTAAATTAAATCTACCAAGCCTACCTTTAGAAAAATTAAATCCCATTTTAACTTAAGCCAGTTATTTAACAGAAATTTACTATCTTTGCCTTAAGAGTTTTTAAAATTTATGAAAGAGAAAGAGATTCATTTCAAGAAAGGTAAGGTAAATTTAATTACCTGTGTTCTTTTCAAGAAAGGTTGGCTAAAAACTCATTCTCTCAAAAGAGCAATGACAATTATTTTTGGATTGTTATATCTACAACATACTGGTCACGCGAACGTACTGTGAGCTGTAGATATAGCCGTCTGTGGCAATGAATTCCACAGAGCCATCATCCTCTGGCTAAAGAAATTCCAGTTCATGCCTGTTTTCAAGGAGCGCCCCCCTATCCTGATGTTATGCCCTCTGCTCCAAGACTCCAAAACTACAGAAAACATTTTGGAAGCATATGATGAAAAAATAGGGATACTTTGTCCCCAGTTCCAGTTGGACGGGCACTAGATTACTTTCTTAATGGTCCAGGCACCTTTGGTTTATAATGCACATTTTCATTTTTCTTGTCACGAAGAGTGCTCGAAGCCAGTATCGCAGAAAACAAGGCCAGCTTGAAAAGAACGCAAGGAGAGGTGTGGAGTGACTCGCTTAACCCATATGATCGGAAGAGACAGGAAAACTGCCCTGTGGGACTGAAGAACGTAGGAAACACTTGCTGGTTCAGTGCAGTCATTCAGGTGAGAACTTGGTTGTTTCTTTCTCTCTAGATGTTTGATTTCTCTTCGACCCATGGCAGGGGTTTATGGAAGTATGTTCAACTCAGTAGCTGATTTGAAATTCAGAATCAGGTTCAATATCACCAGCATGTGTCATGAAATTTGTTGACTTTGCAGCAGCAGTACAATGCAATACATAATAATAGAAAAAATATAGTAAATTAAGTCAATAGTGCAAAAAATAGAAATAAAAAAGCAGTGAGGTGGTGTTCAGGGGTTCAATGTCCATTCAGAAACCAGATGACAGATGGGAAAAAGCTGTTCCTGAATGGTTGAGTGTGTGCCTCCTTCCTGATGGTAGCAATGAGAACAAGGCATGACCTGGGTGATGGTGATCCTTCATGATGGATGCCACCTTTTTTTGAGGCATTACTCCTTAAAGTGATACGGAGGCTAGTGCTCATGATAGAGCAGACTAAGTTTACAACTCTGCAGCTTTTTTTGATGCTGTGCAGTTGCCCTCCTCTTCCAACCCCCACCCCCCCCCAAACAAGATAGTGATGCAGCTAGTTAAAATGCCATGCAACACACAAAATGCTAGAGGAACTCAGCAGGCCAGGCAGCATCTATGGAAAAGCGTACATTAGATGTTTTAAGCCGGACTCCTCATCAAGATGCTGCCTGGTCTCTTGAGTTCCTCCAGCATTTTGTGTGTGTTGCTTGGATTTCAAGCTTCTGCACATTTTATCTTGTTTGTGAGTTAAAATTCTACCCTTGGCTTTGCTTAATGTAAGTTCTAAAAGAGCCACTGGGTTTTCATTGAGGTACAGAGAGAATTTTCTTAAGACTATCACTGGCCTGAAAGTGTGGTTTCAAGTCCTCATCTTAATGGCCTGGCATTCCTAGGAGCATGTCTCACTCAACTGCTTCAGAGGTCTGATCAGATTTGATCGAACAGCCAAGAGTTTGTGCACGGTGACGTTATCTGGACATTGGTACAATGCGATTAATGAAATGTTTCCTATAGGGATTAATTGCATTGCACCAATGTCCAGATGAATGTTCCTTCAGCACAGCATGGAAACCAACCTCCCTTCCATGGACTCTGTTTGCACTTCTTGCTGCCCCAGTAAAATAGCCAGCATGATCAAAGATCCCAGCCAACCCAGACATTCACTCTTTTCCGTCAGGCAGAAGATACAAAAGCCCGAAAGCATATACCATCTGGCTCAAGGACAGCTTCTACCCCGCTGTTATAAGGTCATTAAACCATCCTAGTACAATAAGATGGACTCTTGACCTCACAATCTATCTCATCAGTTCACAACAGATTCACTTTATAGCATTTTACAGTATTCAAAGGAAGCACCATTTCTCAAATGAGGAACACTATTTCAGAGATGGTCCTTTTGAAACTCTGTGGAGCTGCAGAGATTATCAAGAAGTCAAATAAACATTGACCTTCAATGCTAGAAGGATTGAATTTAAGAGCAATGAAGGAAGTTACGTTGCAAACGTACAAGATACGGGCGAAGCTGCATCTGGATTACTGTGTGCAGTTCTGGTTTTGTTTCTTGAGAAATTATATTCTGGCTTTCGAGGCAGTGCAGGGGAGGTTCACCTGGGTGATCCCAGAGATAAGGGGGTTTGCCTGTGAGGAGAGATTGAGTCACCTAGGACCATAATCGCTGCAATGCAGATGAATGTGAGGGAATCTTATAGAAACATATAAAATTATGTATTGGACAGATAAAATGGAGGCAGGAAAGTTGTTTGCAGTGGTAAGTGAGAGTAAAACCAAGGGTGTAACCTCAAGATTCGGGGGAGTAGACTTAGAATGGAGATGAGGAGAAACTGCTTTTCCCAGAGAGTGCTGAATCTATGGAATTCTCTGCAGAGGGAAGCATTAGAGGCCATCTGATTAAATAATCAGATATTTACACAGTAGGATTAGAATCAGGTTTAACATCACTTACATAATGTATATCATATAATTTGTTGTCTTGTAGCAGCAATATAGTGTAATTCATTAAAAAAACTATAAATTATAATAAGAAATATATTAAAAAGTAAATTATATAAGTAGTGTGCAAAAAGAGAGCAAAAGTAATCAGGTAGTGCTCCTAGGTTTGTTCATGAGCGCTGAGAAGGGGAACAAAGGATTATTGGGGGGGAGGGGGGAAGCAGACAGTTGGAGCTGAGTCCATAACCAAATCAACCATGATCTTAATGAATGGTGGAGCAAGCTTGATGGTGTAGTCCTGCTTCTGGTTCTTGTAATCTTATGCAACAAGACTTGCGTACTTTACCCTCTTGCAATAAAGAGCTAATATTCCTTTCGTTTTAGTTACTTAATGATATCCATATGTTAACTTTACGTTGCTTTGTATACAAATATAAATCTCTGTAAAAGCCACCATTTTAAGTCTTATACTATTCAAATGCTTTCTGCTTTACCAGCCTGCGTACCAAAGTGGTTTGCCTCATTTCCTCACATTATACTGTATCTACCATGTTTAGTCCAGTCACTAAACCTGTACAAGTCCTTTAGCAGAGTTGTATGCCCTTATTGCCTACTTTGCCCATCTTGTGTCATCTACAAACCTAGGTTAACATCTATGGCATACTTATTAAAATTGACTGTAACAGAAGAGGCTTTAGTCTTGATCCATGATGCACCTCATTGGTTGTAACTTTCATGTTACTTGTTATTTAATTCTTCCCCTTCCCTCTCAGTGTATACATCTAATCATGTTACACTAACAGCTCTCTTAAACATGTCCTTAATAATAGATTCCTGTACTTCCCTAAACACTGATGTTAACTGTCTCTGTTTTCCTTCTCTTGATGTTTTGTTCTACAACTTGCCAGTACATTTTCAGAATACAAGAAGTTTAGAAAAGTGCTATCAACACAAATGTAACTCTTGGTTCAACTAGTGGCTTAACCTAGGGGGAGACAGCCCACAGCCTAGCCAAATTTAAGAAATCTTGGTTGGGTGGCTGCTGCATGATGTGTTCCCTGTTACAAATCAGTACCATGAAATAACAGACAGTACACAATATGCGATTAAATGATTGAGCTTTATAGTTCTTAATTTGACTATATGATTTGTAAAGAAGCAAAAAAAGAAAACGGCCCATTCTCATGAAACAGACCAATGTGCAATGTTGGACTTCATGGTTCAGTCCACTGGTTTCCCATTGACCTCTGCCCAGCGTAGCCGACCATCGGACCCTCACTCTAAGTCCACTCCGTCCGGCGGTCTAGCAACTCCCTCCATTCTCATCTTCTCTCCTCATCTCTCCCCGGCAAAAGACTGCAAAATCCCTGCTCCCAGACCCACGAGAAAGAACAACATCCCACTCATTGGATAACCCCCATTCCAAAGCTCCGTTATCTCTAGTCATCACACAAACATTGCTGCTACAGAGAAACTATTATATTAACAGTGAAACCTTACAGCGCGTTACACTCCACCCCCCCCCCACCAAATTTAGTCATGTCCTCATTACATTGAGATAACTCGCCAATCCTTCCTGCAAAACACTAAGTCCAATCCAGGTGTAGACATTCCCCCCAACATGGTAGGGGTCACACTCTGTTCCCCTGGTGCTATGTTGGCCAGCCTATCCAGTGGTCTCCTAATTCTCTGAGACTTCCGTACTCCCTCACCTAACTCTTCAGGTTTAGGCACTACTGGGGATACTTCCGGTCTACCTGGCGAGGCCTCCCCCGACCTATCATTCATGCCCCCCTGCAACTCGGACCTCTCGGTCCCATGGCCAAGCCCTGCTTCATCCCTTGTAGGGTCCCGCTGCAACCCAGGCTGTCCACAGTTAGCCCTCCTCCCCCCCCCCCCCACAACTTCACCTGACTCAGCGGGAGAAGGAGGCCTGGAAGTCTCTTTCTCAATCAATGGGGAGTTAGCAAAGGGCAGCATATCCCACACATCCAGGCCCTCATCCTCCGAATCAGTATCCTACTCAGGGGTGGGGGCCGGCCTAACCTGTCCTGCTGTGGGCCCTGCAGTTGTCCTGCATTTCTGCAGAGTTCCCTTATTAGGTGTAGGCTCCAAGTTGGGCTCTGGGCCTACCAACACCTCTTGTTCCGGGGCAGCAGGTGGTTCCGATGGAGAATCTTGACAGGCCTATTCCCATCCTCTGGTTTCACCCCGAAAACTGGTAGGTTTGGCATTCAACTCTCCACCACATAGGGCTGAGCCGCCTAATGATTGGCCAACTTATGCTTTCCAGGTAGCCCCAAATTCCTTATGAGGAGCCGGTCTCCCGGCAGGAGTTGGGAGAACCTTACCTTTTGATCATACCTCCTGTTATTTCCTTGACTCTGCTTGGCAGCTGCGACCCCAGCTAATTCGTAAGCCCTTTTCAGCTCTCTTCTCATGTCAGACACATATTTCAGATAAGTCTTCAGTGGCAAGTCATCCTTGTCAGTCCCAAAACAAAGGTCGATGGGCAATGTCGCCTCACGCCCGAGCATCAGATAGTATGGCGAGTACCCGGTAGCTTCATTTTGGGTACAGGTATAACTGTGGACCAGATGTCCAGTATGTTGACTCCACCTCCTCTTCTTGCTGATCTCCAAAGTCCTGAGCATGTCTAGCAATGTCCGATTAAACCTCTCGGGCTGGGGATCACCCTGCGGATGATAGGGCGTGGTCCTCAACTTCTCGACTCTATGCATACCCAGTAACTCATTGTAACGCTCCGCTATATTGGCTCGTATATGTCTAGGGGAAATCCCGCCCAGCACCGGCCTGAACGCTTCCCGCTGGGTCGGTTGGTGTACCACTACCACCCAAATCAATCCCAAACATCAATCATCAGCCAGCACACACAGTATGTTTTACCAAGTACACTTTATAAATATTACTAAGTCTATGAAATTAATATCAGTTCGATACAGAAAAGGAAGTAATGGAAAAAAAAGGCGCCAGACTTATCAAAGTCCAAGTTCTTCGTGCACAATCGTTGGAGCTCAATCAATTCCTGACGACCACCCGGATCCTGTCAACTCACGGCTCGGGACCACCTGGAGTGATCGACCGGAGCCTTTCCGCACGTCCGCCGTCCTCCCCGTCTCTCCTCCGTCCTCCCCGTCTCTCCTCCGACTCGCCGCCAAAAACCCCATCCGCCGTCCTCCCCGTCTCTCCTCCGACTCCCCGTCAAAAACCCCCGTTCCCAGTCATATGAGACAGCATTATCACCTGAAAAAATAATAACATGAACACCCATTGGCTAATAGCACCCTGCTGTCTGTACTAACCCGAGCAAATGTCTAGCTAGAGACTTTCTCAGCATTTAACATGACATAGAAGCCATTTTAATCCACATACACAGCAGTTTAAAAGATTAACGTAACAAAGAAGCCATTTAAAATTTAACATACAAAAAAAAGACCCCATACATCATGAATGAGCCTGCTTTTGAAATCCCGTCCCCGGTCACTATGTATCTGCTTGGGAAGGTCATAATAATTGAAATACTTCTCCCATAACACTTTGGCCACCATGGACACCCTCTGGTCCTTGGTAGGAAAAGCCTGTGCATATCTGGTGTAGTGATCTGTGATGACTAATACATTCGCCGCGTTGCTAGCATCAGGTGGAAATCCATACACTCCAGGTTCAGGGCCCCCACACTCTGCGAGGGGGACAAGGGAGCTGCCCGCGTAGGCAGTGTCTTCCGCCGTATGCATCGAATGCATGACTTGCAGTATTCTTCGACCTCCAACTTCATTCGGTGCCAGTAAAACCAGTCTCTGAGCAATCCATAGGTCTTTTCACCCCCAAATGTCCAGAATCATCATGAAGTGCCTTCAGCACAATCCTCCGATACTTTGGTAGAACCAGCTGGCAACGACGAGGTCGGTCTGGGGGTGATGTGATCCGGTATAGGATCTAGTTCCGCAACTCCAACCAAGTCCGTTCTCCACCGCGGCGTGTTTCGTCTTCTCTGCCTGAGCCATGTCTCCCTTTTCGACCACGGACCAAATGATACCGTTGCATGGGTCGTCTTGCTGAGCAGCTGCCACTTCCCCAGAACTCAATTCCAGCAGCTGATCTGTCTTCAGAGCAGTCAGGTTACGGTAAACTTGGGGAATGGCGTCTTCAGAACCTCCCAATTGATCCACCGTTCGATTCTGCCCCTCCTGTCAGTCTGCCTTCACGGTAATGGCAAACTGACATAATGGCCTTCACCCCCGGGGCAGGAGCGCTCGAACTTGGCCTTGTAGAGGTAGTCACTCAGTTTATCCACCACAGCCCATTTCAATGCCAGAAATTCCAGCTAGTGCATGGGATAGTTTTTCTTGGAGGGCGACAGACTACAGCTGACAAATACCATGAGTCTCAACCTGGTGCCTTGATCCTGATACAGGACACCCCCTAAACCCTCTTGGCTGGCATCCATGTGCAGTAGATACGGCAATCGGGGGTCCACAAAAACCAGCACTGGCACCTGGGTCAGCAGTTCCTTCAACGACTGAAAGGCCTCCTCATATTTTGCATCCCACCTTGGTCGAAAGGGCTCTGACGGGCTAAGATACTCTCCAGCCTCCTGTCCTTTTCTCCCCCTCCCTTTCTTCCCCAAGTGAGGGTAACCGCACAGAAGCTGCTTCAACGGGTGACTCACTTTTGTGTAGCATTTCATGAACCTCCGATAGTAACCACAGAACCCGAGGAACGAGCGCAGAGCATCCTTTTGAACTGGAAAAATCCCAGGGGGCATGATCTGGTAATATCCATACCTCAAGTCCAGCTCACTGAACCACTTTGCACCACTCAGGCAGGCCAGCGCGTCTTCAATCCTCGGGACCATATACTGGTCAGGGACAGTGAGCCTGTTCAGAGTGCCGTTGTCCACACACATCTGTACCTTCCCATTCTTCTTTTGGGCCACTACTATTGGGGACGCATAGGGGCTTCGGGACTTGGGGATGATCCCAGCTTCCTTCAACTTACACAAATATTGCCGAACGTCCTCCACCTCTGCAAGGGCCAGTCTCCGTGACCTCTATCTTAATGGGGTGTCCTCGGTCACCTGGATAGTGTGACAAGTGCTCTTGGAACAACCCACATCAAACTCGTCAGTGGAAAAGACACCTTCCAGCTTCATTATCTTGTCTACCAACCTCCCCTTCCACCCCACAGGAACTGGGGAGTCCCCAAAGTTGAATGACTCAGCGGCCAACTTTCCCCCTTTTTCCAATAGTTTCTCCCTGGCTTGTCTCACAGGGGCACTAGACATTACCGTCACCAGGAAGAGATGTGCCAGGGGCATCCCCCGCTTGAAGGTGACCTCCCTCTTCGTAGTGTTCCTGACAATCACTGCCATCCTGTTCGCCTGTACAACTGAGGGCTTCTGCAATTCGGGCCTCACCAGTGCCCCAGCAGGAAACCTCGACTGCCCTTGTGGTCTTCCGGAGCTTCCAATACGAGGACCTTGCCCTCAGGCACTCCGGGAAATTTGGGGGCCCCCATCACTCTTGTTACTTCCCTGGGCTGTACCACCATTGGCTTTGACTGGATGAACCACACAGTCCCTCGACCAAATTCGGTATCCGGCCCAATGCAGCCACTCACTTCTACAAAAGCAGCTCGAAACACCAGGTGCATGGATAATGTTCCCAGAAATCTCTCGCCAGCCTTCTCCTTGCAGGCCCCCAGCAGCTTCCTCACAAGGGGGGTGTTGGTCCCCAACAGAATTGAAACGCTGCCTTTCTCAACAGGGTCCGGACAAACCAGCACTAATGTATCAAGGACCTCAGACACTCCCACATTGGCCTCCGAGAACTCCAAGTTCACTGACAAATAACTGTCATAACAGATAATCACTATCACTAAGCCCCCAGATCTCCAGTGCCTTGAATGGGGTTAATGGTAAGTGCTACAGATACCGGTTGTAAAATGAACAGTACAACAACGTGACTGGTGTTGAGTATGGCTTTAGCATAAATACCCTCTATCCATAGTGACACACTGGAGCATGATCCCACTAAGCCTTCATGAATAGGGCCTTTCGCTTTCGGGGGTTCCTTGGTATATTGCTGGGAACGTGTTCCCCCTAGAACACCAGGCCATTCCCTCACTGGGTCTCCTCTAGGTTTTCCCAACGACTCTCTCTGCTGAGGTACCCGGGGGCTCACTCTCCTTCTGGCGTGACACCTGTTGCCAGCAGCCCTCTGTATTGTTCATCCCCTTGGGGGATCTGCCCCTTCACCCCCAGTCAGCTCCATCATATGGGGGGGGTCACACCCGCTGATAACAGCCGACGTATCTCCGCTCTCAACTGCCACAATCTTCTCTACCACTCCCCGGGGTAGGCTATTCGTGGTCACTTCGCCGCAGGGGGCCACTACTGAGGACTGTACCCTGCTGATTGAGGCCTCCCGCGCCCCCGATGCATTCTCCTCTTTCAACAAAAGATGGAGGGGGGCGCGTCTTACAAGACTGTCAGAGAGCCCAAGCAATGAGGTCCTGGGACTGGGCGCCCCTGCCTATCTGGTCCACTCTTAACTGATCTACCTCAGCCACCTGAATGACCCCTCTGCACTGCAAGCAATTTAGTTGTCTCCCTAGCTGAGAAAAGAAGCACAAAGCTTCTCCCCCTTCTCCTGACGCATGGAGGGAGAGAGAAACCGGGGAATTATAGACCGGTTAGCCTAACGTCGGTGGTGGAGAAACTGCTGGAGTCAGTTATCAAGGATGTGATAACAGCACATTTGGAAAGCGGTGAAATGATCGGACAAAGTCAGCATGGATTTGTGAAAATCCATGTCTGACGAATCTCATAAAATTTTTTGAGGATGTAACTAGTAGAGTGGATAGGGGAGAACCAGTGGATGTGGTATATTTGGATTTTCAAAAGGCTTTTGACAAGGTCCCACACAGGAGATTAGTGTGCAAACTTAAAGCACACGGTATTGGGGGTAAGGTATTGGTGTGGGTGAAGAATTGGTTAGCAGACAGGAAGCAAAGAGTGGGAATAAATGGAACCTTTTCAGAATGGCAGGCGGTGACTAGTGGGGTACCGCAAGGCTCAGTGCTGGGACCCCAGTTGTTTACAATATATATTAATGACTTGGATGAGGGAATTAAATGCAGCATCTCCAAGTTTGCGGATGACACGAAGCTGGGTGGCAGTGTTAACAGTGAGGAGGATGCTAAGAGGATGCAGGGTGACTTGGATAGGTTGGGTGAGTGGGAAAATTCATGGCAGATGCAATTTAATGTGGATAAATGTGAAGTTATCCACTTTGGTGGCAAAAATAGGAAAACAGATTATTATCTGAATGGTGGCCGATTAGGAAAAGGGGAGGTGCAACGAGACCTGGGTGTCATTATACACCAGTCATTGAAAGTGGGCATGCAGGTACAGCAGGCGGTGAAAAAGGCGAATGGTATGCTGGCATTTATAGCAAAAGGATTCGAGTACAGGAGCAGGGAGGTACTACTGCAGTTGTACAAGGCCTTGGTGAGACCACACCTGGAGTATTGTGTGCAGTTTTGGTCCCCTAATCTGAGGAAAGACATCCTTGCTATAGAGGGAGTACAAAGAAGGTTCACCAGATTGATTCCTGGGATGGCAGGACTTTCATATGAAGAAAGACTGGATGAACTGGGCTTGTACTCGTTGGAATTTAGAAGATTGAGGGGGGATCTTATTGAAACGTATAAAATAAAACCCATCTCTGTCACTTTACGTCATCAGAGCACTGCCACTCATCTAACAACTGAGAGGTCTGCTCCGCCCAAGCCTCAAACTCCTCCTCCCCTTTAGGGCTGGGCATTATTCCAGAGAATAGGCAGAGCCTACCATACCAGGGACTTTGAAACTGGCTATTTTTCCATTTATTCGCCAGAGAAGTAAGGGAGGATACTAACTCAGAATTCTCACTCTTCACTGGGGAACGTGGACCACTGAAACATTCCAAATCCAACTACTCCTTCCCTTCACTCCTCAGAAATGATAGAACCCTGTCTTTGAAATCTCCATCCCAGCTACCACTACATCAGTGCTGGTCTGCATTAAAACGGGAGCTGCGTCCGCAATTTTATCAAGCCTCTGCCCAGCAATCGCAATTTTAACAGTACTTAACAGGTGAATTAACAATTCATCCAGAGTCCAAATATCTACCCCACTGGTTCAATGCTCAGGGTAATCACACAGTATCCAACGGAATCAATCACAGACGAGCCCCCACAAATGTAACTCTCGATTCGTCTAGCAGCTTAATCTAGGGGAAGGCAGCCCTTGGGCCGGCCAAACTTAAGAAATCTTGATTGGGTGGTGCTGCATGATGTGTCCCCTGTTACAAATCAGTTCCATGAAATAATAAACAGTACACAATATGCGATTAAATGAGCTTTATAATTCTTAATTTGACTATATGGTTAGTAAAGAAACAAAAAAAAAGAAAAGGGCCCATTCTCATGAAACAGTCTAATATGCAATGTTGGAGCTCACGGCTGAGTCCTCTGGTTTCCTATCGACCTCCTCCCAGCGTAGCCGACCCTCGGACCCTCACTCTAAGTCCGCTCCGTCTGGCAATCTACCAACTCTCTCCATTTGCATCATCTCCTCATCTCTCCCTGGCAAAAGACTGCAAAATCCCTGCTGCCAGCCCCACAAGAATGAACAACATCCCACTCATTGGATAACCCACATTCCAAAGCTTCATTATCTCTAGTCATAACTCAAACATTGCTGCTACAGAGAAATCATTACATTAGCAGTGAAACCTTACACATAGTGGTCGTGCCATTACTTGTGTCGAATATGATCTAAAGGGTTTCCTTTTGGTGGGTCCACAGGTGTCTGTAGAGACTGATCCAGGATCCACATATTTTGCTGGAGTGTGGGCAAGAGTAAGCACTCTTCTTCTCCTCCTCCAGTTGCCCTTCGTAAACCCAACACCATGAATCTTAGGCTTGCCCAGACCTCGCAGTACTGCCCCCATTGCCATTTGCTTATTGCCACTGACTTTATCTTAGATGTTAAGTGGATTCCTTTAATGAAGAATGCTTGTGAAAGACTTTGTTTAATATGGGGAGGCTGATGCACAAGCAGCCTCCACACAGTCCTTGAGAGATTGGGGTCAAGGTCCATTGGCATGGACTGCGAGACGACTGGGGACCCTTCACTGCTGTAGCCTTCCTCTGCCTTCACTGCCATTGTGATGTGTCGTCATCTTCCACCAGCTACACTATTGATATCTTGGTTGTATTGCTCTTTTTCTGAATCTCTGTTTTGATGTTACCACCAAGGGTGACCCTACTGGGAGCTGAGTACCAAATGGCAACACTTCCTGAATCTTGAGAACTGGCAATCAAAGGTACCGATCCTCTAAGAAGGATAAACATAACCACTTGCTATGATGTGCAGGTCACTAAGCCCAGGGCAATTCCAGCTATTTGGTGCTATTACTTGCTGGGCAATGTAACTCACTTGTCCCATCCACCCACCCACATTGTCCTCTATCCTCAAAACAGCCCATCTTTGACCTCCAGTCTCCAGCAGACTTGTGGATTCGCAGATGGTCCAGAAACAGTAAGTTGTGTTAACCTGATAACAGTTCCTGACCTCAGCTAACTGCCTCCCACCGCACCCCCCCCCCCATTTGCTTCGCCATTCCTGCTTCTCACCCTTTGGCCTTTTACTGCCCAGCTGCCCAGCACTGCAGAGACTGGCTGAGAACCACAGTTTGGAAATGAGCAGTTCTGGAAGTGATACTGAGCTGGAGGATCAGGTGGCTGTTCCTAGCTGAATGACCCATTTGTTGCTGTAAAACGAACCGTGTTTATTTTCTGACAGATTTCCACTCCAGCACACTCAGATGTTATTCACTCATGTCACCCTCCCTTTGAATCCCATTTCCCCCCACTGATTACATGTTGATTTTCCTTGCCTCTGTTACACCCAAATGGCAGTGATTCCAGGCAAGTTCCACTGTAGCAGGGGTTCCCAATCAGGGGTCCGTGGATCCCTTGCTTGATGGTATTGGTCCATAGATTTAAAAAGGTTGAGAACCCCTGCACTATAATCTGTTTGGCGTCGCAGGATGGGTGGGGAATAGAGCCTACACACCATCAAGGTCATATATACAGAAAGGTGCCAGCAGTATCACAAATGATCCCGCCAACCCTGCTGTTGGACTGTATGTTTCACTCCCATCAGGAAGGAGAGTACGTGGCATCCACATCAGGACTAGTAGACTAAAGGAAGGCTGATCAACACCTCCACCCACTAACCCACCCCTCCATACCTCCAATCACCACTACTTTATCATTTCCTATCAGTCACCTTATGTACAGACACTTCTGTGCCTAGCGTCACATTGTGGACATATAATCAATCTATGAACATAAGCTAATCTTGTGTATTTATGTTTATTGTGCTTTTTTATTATCATGTTCTTTATGCTTATTGTTTTTTTTATGTTGCATTGGATCTGGATTAACTATCATTTCATTCTCCTTTACGCTTGCGAGCACGATTATTCTCAGCAAAGTTTACCACCTCAGTGGTTAATTTAAAACTCATATTCTTGTGCTGTCGGTTGGCAGGGTGGAGATGTGTCTCTACTGGAGGAGGTGTGAGGCACTCCTTCCCTCCGCTAGCCTGCAGGTCACTCTTGGGCAAGGTGCGGCACCACCTTCTTCACTCCTTCAACACTCCTGTCTCCAGTTCCCTTCCCCACCTCCTGATCCGGGTCACAAGTCCTGCTTATGTGATCACTGACGCCAGACAATCTCTGAAGAGTATTGATAATGGCTGGGGTCAACTGTCTTGTAAGGACACTGCACAGAAGAAGGCAATGGCAAACCACTTCTGTAGAAAAATTTGCCATGAACAATCAATGTCATAGGACCAAGATCGCCTATGATATACGACAGAACACATGATGATGATGCTTCTGCTACTTTTCTGAGCACTTTATATTCACAACCTTTAACCGCCCTGCAGCTCTGCTCTCCACTCCCCTCCAGATCAGTGAGGAAGTTAAATGATTAGCTTTATTTGTCACTTCAGAATCAGAATCAGGTTTATTATCACTGGCATGTGACGTGAAATTTGTTAACTTAGCAGCAGCAGTTCAATGCAATGCATAATCTAGCAGAGAGAAAAAAAAATAAACCAATAATAAATAAGTAAATCAATTATGTATATTGAATGGATTATTAAAAAATGTATACACCTAAACATACAGTGAAATGCATCATTTCTGTCAACAACCCAACACAGTCTGATGTGCTAGGGGCAGCCCACAGTTGTTGCCATGCTTCTGGTGCTAACACTGTTTGCCCACAATTTACTGACTGTAATCTGTACATCTTTGGAATGTAGGAAGAAACCGGAACAATTGGAGGAACCTCACATTATCGTGGGAACAACGTGCAAACTCCTTACAGGCAGTGGCAGGAATTGAACTCTGATCTTTTAGCTGGTGCTGAAAAGCGTTATGCTAACCACTACATTATCACGCTGCCCATATCCCCCGCATCCCGACCAAAACATCCCAGGCCCCTGCTAATTCCATAATGGGTTCAAGTTTGAGTATTCACTCATCCAATTCAGCATCTACTCCTGCTTTGTTTTGTAATTGTATACTGTCGGGCAATTTTCAATTAAACGTCTTGAAAAGTCTTGTAATGCAGTGAGCCAAGTACAGGTTTAGCTTATTGTCATTCTGCTGTACATACGTACACTGCAAAATGAAACAATGTTCCTCTAGACTAAGGCCCACACAATATAACTCACAAAAAATGCATAAAGTAGTATTACCACAAATAAATTAACAAGTAATAAGGTGTATATACGACAGAAATTACAAAGTAAATAGTATAAAGCTACTGATGCTTCATACATGATGAGACCTGGGTGATGGCAGGGAGTTCAGTAGCCTTACAGTCCAGGGGAAAAAGTCGTTTTCCCATCTTAACAGTCCTAATGTTGTGGTACCTCCAGCTTGTCGGAAGGGATTCAAAGAGATATTTGGAAAGATAGGACAGATCTGATGTGTTGAGAGACTGATGATCCTCTCACCAGTCCTCTCAATCTTTTGTAATGTCTTGCAGTCGGATAGCCTGCAATTCCCATATCAGACACGAATGCAGCTGGATAGGACACTCAGTGGTGCTCCTGTAAAAAATGGTTAGAAAGGTGGGGTGGTGTGGCAGAGAGCCTCACTCACCTCAATCTCCTCAGGAAGTGGAGATGTTGCTGTGCTTTCTCAGCCAAAGAGATGGTGTTGAGGGACCAGGTGATATTGATCGTGCACACCCAGAAGCTTCTGAATCTCTGCACAGGGGAGGCATTTATGTGCATGAGGAGTGGTCAGCCTTGCACTCCTGAGCACTCCCCAGCATGAGGAGTGATCATTGAGTGTTTGAACCTGGAAACTACATCATAAAATATGCTCTGATGTAGAGTCTTGGCCTGAATTGTCAACTGTTTATTCCTCTCCATAGATGCTGCATGACCTCCAGCATTTTGTGTATGTTGCTCTGGATTTCCAGCATCTGCAGAATCTCTTGTGATTATAAACTTTCTCCATTTGGTAGCAACAGAGGGAGTGCAGAAGAGATTCACCATGACCTGAGTTATAGGGAACGATTGAATAGTTTAGAACTTAATTCCCCGGAACGCAGGAGAACGAGGGGAAATTTACTAGTGGTATACGAAATTATGAGGGGTATATTTAGGGTGAATATATGCAGGCATTTCCCCCTTGGGTTGGGTGAGACAAGAACTAGAAATCATAAGTTTAGGGTCAAAGGTGAGGTATTTAAGGGGAATCTGGGGGGTATAATCAATAAGTCTATAGAATAATAACCATAACAGAATCAATGAAAGGTCACCCAACTATGGCATTCAACCAGTGTACAGAAGACAACAAACTGCAAATACAAAAAGAAAGAAGAAATAATAATAAATAAACAGTAAATTAGATTAGATTAGATTATGAGGACACTCAGTCCTCGTTTATTGTCATTTAGAAATGCATGCATGCATGCATTAAGTTTCTCCAGAATGATATCACAAAAAAAGGACAAACCAAAGACTAACACTGACAAGACCACATAATTATAACATATAGTTACAGCAGTGCAAAACAATATCATAATTTGATAAAGAACAGACGATGGGAACGGTAGAAAAAAGTCTCAAAGTTCCGATCGACTCCCTAGTCCCCGATAGCAGGTGGCAGAAGGGAGAAACACTCTCTGCCATAAACCTCCAGGCACCGACAACTATCGATGCATTGGAAGCACCCGACTCCAGCGGACTCTTGAGTCCGTCTGAAAACTTAGAGCCTCCGACCAGCCCTTCGACACCAAGCACCATCTCTGCCGAGCGCTTCGACCCTGTCCCTGCATCCGAGCAACAATCAAAGCCGAGGACTCGGGGCCTTCCCCTCCGGAGATTCAGGATCACACAAAAACAGCGGCAGTGAAAAAGGCATTTCAGAAGTTTCTCCAGATGTTCCTCCGTTCTCTCACGTCTGTCTCCATCAAATCAGAATTGTGCACAGCACCCTACTTGACAGATTACAGATATCCCAGGTATTACAGATATACGAATATCGAGAACATGAGGGGAAGAGTCCTTGAAAGTGAGTCCATAGCTTGTAGGAACAGTTCAGTGATTGGGCAGGTGAAGTTATCTCCTGATGTTTGAGGGGTAGTGACTGTTCCTCAACCAGTGGTGTGAGTACTGAGGCTCCGGTCCCTTTTTCTTGATGGCAGCAGAGGGCATGACCTGGATGATGGGGGTCCCTGATGATGGATGAATTTATTCTTATTGGAATGTAGGAGGTTGAGGGGTGACCTTGCAGAAGTTTAAAAGTTGATGGGTCTAGGGAGTTTTTGTAATTTTTATGTCTTGCCTCGTACTGCTGCTACAAAGCAACAAATTTAATGACATGTCAACGATAATAAACCTGATTGTGATTCTGGTCAGAATGTTTTTCCCAAGGCGGGGGAATCTAGAACAAGGGAGCACAGGTTTAAGGCGAGGGCGGAGATGTTTAAAAGAGCTGAGCAGTGAGTTTTTCCACACAGAGGTTGGTGAACATCTGGAACAAGGTGCTGGAGGCAACATGGTATTTAAAAGGCATTTCAACAGGTACTTGGCTAGGAAAAGAGTAAAGGGATATGCGCCTAAGGCAGGCAGGAGGAGGTGGGCTAAAAGGGCTGTTTAATGTGCTGTACAGCTTTGTAATTCTATAACTAAAGGGGCAATCACATTCCAGAATCCTCGTCACCTCTTGGATTTGGCTAGAATTGAAGAAAACAACCAGAATACAAGGGCATCCCTTGAGAACAGGGATGAGGAAGAATTTCTTTACCCAGAATGTAGTGAATCTGTAGAATTCTTTGCCACAAACAGCTGTGGAGGCTGAGCCTTTGAGTATACTTAAAGTGGAGGTTGACAGGTTCTCAATTAATAAGGGCATCAAAGGTTACAGGGAGAAGGCAGGAGAATTGGGTTAAGAGGAGTAATAAATCAGCTATGATGGAATGGTGTAGCAAACTCAATGGGCAGAATGGCCCAGTCCTGCTCCTGTGTTTTATGATCATATGGTCTAATAATTTGATCTTAATGAACCGTATGTAAGGTGGTAATAAACCAATTCCAATACCGTAATCTGCTTCTACCACACTTACTGAAAACCACGTGTTTTTTCACTTGCTCAGTCCGCACCTATTTGCAGGAACATCACCAAAGTACATAGCTGAGTCACAACCATGTGCTGGAGGATCTGTGGACGCTCTCATGGGCAGCAGAGGCATGGTGTGAGCCAGCACCCTTGGTCAAATAGTGGAGTATGGTACAACAGCCAGAAGTTCTACTTCAAGAGGTGCAGAGGATGCTTCCTATAGTGGGGGTGTCTGGGAACAGAGGACACAGCATCAGAATAAAAGGACTTTCCTTTAGAACGGAAACAAGGAGGAATTCCTTTAGCCAGGGGTTGGTGAATTCATGGAATTCATTGCCACAGATAGCTGTGGAGGCCTAGTCATTGGTATATATAGTTATGGTCTTATTCTGTGAAAAAGAAACAATCACAGTCCAGAATCCTTGTCACCATAAGACATTGGGCCAAATGATCTAATTTTGCTCCATCGAATCTTCATCAATGGGGTTATCCCTCTCAGCCGCATTCTCCTGCTTTGACACTTTGACACCCTTACTAATCAAGAACCTATCAGCCTCTGCTTTAAATATATCCAATGGCTTGGCCTCCACAACTCTCTGTGGCCATGAATTCCACAGATTCATCACCCTGTGGTGAAAGAAATTCCTCCTTGCCTCTGGTCTAAAGAGATGTCCTCCTATTCTGAGACAGTGCCCTCTGGTCCTAGAGCCCTCCACTACAGGGAACATCCTCTACACGTTCACTATCAAGGCCTTTCAATATTCAATAAGTTTCAGTGAGATTCTCCCATCCCCTCCATTATTCTAAGCTCCAGTGAGTGTAGGCCCATGGGCATTAAATGATTTTCATACGTTGCCCCTTTCATTCCTGGGATCTTTCTCATGAATCTCCTCTGCTCCCTCTCCAATGCCAGAAGTGGTATAGAACTTGAGCAAGAGGGCAAGCTCAATCCAAGCATCTTCTTTGGCTGCCATTCAGATGTATGGAAACTGTATGTTTGCATGTATAAATCGAAATCTGAATGTTAGTGAGGTATGGGTTGGTAGAGTAGAGTCAGCTGGGAGAAAGTTGTCAGCCCGTGCTGTGGTAGGTGAGAACCATATGCATATGATACTGTCTGCACTTTTATGTAACGTGTTTATGAAAGTGCCCACGCTTTGCGTCAGCTGCCATTCACCATGGGTGTAAACAAGTGATCCTGACACTGTTCCACTGCACAGATCGGATTCCAAATTTATAAAAAGTTATTTATCATTAATAGTGCCCAGAGATTTCACTGAGTCTGCTTTGTACATTTGCTCTTCTTGAAACCACAAGTAGCAAAGTGCCCAATGAATAATTTGGCATGTGTTGAAGTTCTTTAACTGAACTTTCCTCTTTCAGGGTCTCTTATTTACTGATTGATTTTTCTGTTGTCAGGAGCACATTTGTGTATGCTCAGCTTCCTTAGAACAGAAATAATATCTCATTGCACTGGTATTATAAGTACGTGCTCGATGCACGGAATGTCATACCAAGGTGTAGCCAAAATATGCAGCTCAGTGTGTCAGGAATTAGGAATGAAACGCATCTCAGTTTTATTGATGATAAGACTATGACTATGTAACATGGGAGCAGAATTAGGCCATTCAGCCCAGCAAGTTTGCTGTGCCATTCCACCATGGCTGATCTACCATCCCTCTAAACCCCATTCTCCTGCCTTCTCACTATAACCATAACACCCTTGCCCATCAAGAACTTGAAATTCTGCTTTAAATATACCCAATTACTTGGCCTCCATAGCCATCTGTGGCATTGAATTTCACAGAATCATCACCCTCTTGCAGGAGAAATTCCTCCTTTCTGTTCTAAAGGGACCTCCCTTTACATTCTCTCCACATCGATTCCATCTAGGCCTTTCAATATTTGATAGGTTTCAATGAGATTTCTCCCCCACCCCCGTCTTCTAATCTCCTGCAAGTAATGGCCCAGAGCCATCACAATGAAGGGTCTCAGCCCAAAACGTCAACTGTTTATTCTGTTCCATAGATGCTATCTGACCTCCAGAGTTTTGTTTGTGTTGCTCAACTTTTTTTGATCATTTTGTTCAGGTTAGTTAAGTGTTAAGATCTTGTCCAGCTGTTGGGGGAGAATTCCTTTGGTCTCCTTCAAAATGTTTCAAAGCAGGATAGGCGAGCTAGTGTCTGTGCTCTCTCCCCGCCCCAGCTATCCTTTCGAAGCAGCTTTGATAGATAGATCACATCATCTGCACACCTGAAGCCTACCTCCTAAAGCATATGCACCCTACTCTGAGCTTTGTCAGGCAAGAGATTTCTAGGAGGAAATCCTTCAAAGTTTCCTGGAAATTGTAATTCTCACTGAGTCTTTGTAACCCCTGCCTCAATCTGATTACCTGTGTCTCTCAGTTTGTGACTGAAACCATGCACAAAAACATTGTGGATATGCTATGTTAGCACCAGAATGAACAAGTTCACCTTCAAGTTCATAGTAATCTGACTGTACATATACACAACCAAATGAAACAACATTCCTCTAGACTACATTGCACCCACAAAATATTTATCACGCAATGCACATAAAGTGAAATATTACCACAAATAAGTTAGGAAAATATAATTTAAAGTGCATGCAGTGCACAGCACAGGTAAACAGTAAACAAAATGTGGCGACTCTAGTGGGCTGTCTCCATCGCATCTTTAGGTTGTGTTGGTAGTTCAAGTTTAATTCAACCATACATGAATATCTGTGAATACGGCCAAACAAAACAGCGTTCTTTCAGGGCAAAGGTGTAAAACGCAGTACCAATAGTCATTCACAGCACAAGGCACAAGGAGCACATATAAGATATCAGTAAAATACAGTCACACAGAAGAAAGTCCAAAACCCATAGTTCATGGATGTTGCAACAGTCTGCAGTTGAACGTGTTGCAGCTTGTCTTCTGCAGACCAAACACTGGGGGACAGCACCAACTCCAGTTTGGAGTGTGCCACTGCTTCCGGCACTCCAAAGGAGCACAGTGCACTGCCTCCAACGGCTCTGTCCCGGGCAGCTTTAGACAGGTGACACCATGGCTTGAGGCCCAGTCCTCGCTATGACCAAGGCCACGCTGTTCCCCCACTGTCTGCCAATAACCAGTGCACTGGTGAATTGCAAATGCATTTCACTGTATGTTTTGATATGCATGTGATAAATGCATCGGTATCTGAAAAGCAGAAGAGGACAACCTCTCAAGCAAACCTCTCTACAGACGATACCACTTGCCTCACCCATTGCAATCTGCGGACTCTTAAGCTACCTCGGTGCAACAGGCTGGCGTGAACATAGAACAGTACAGCACAGGCAACACACATCAAAGTAGCTGGTGAACGCAGCAGGCCAGGCAGCATCTCTAGGAAGAGGTACAGTCGACGTTTCAGGCCGAGACCCTTCGTCAGGACTTCCTTCAGTTAGTCCTGACGAAGGGTCTCGGCCTGAAACGTCGACTGTTCCTCTTCCTAGAGATGCTGCCTGGCCTGCTGCATTCACCAGCTACTTTGATGTGTGTTGCTTGAATTTCCAGCATCTGCATAATTCCTGTTGTTTACAGTACAGCACAGTATAGGCTCTTTGGCCCATAATGTGCTGATCTTTTAACCTACTCTAATTTCCTCTCACATAGCCCTCCATTTTTCTATCATCCTCGTGCTGATCTAGCTTCTCTTAAATGTCCCTAATGTATCTGCCTCTCCCATCACCTCTGACAGGGCATTCCACCAACCCACCACTCTCTGTGTAAAGAACTTAACCTCTGATATCCCCCTGTAGTTTCCTCCAATCATCTGAAAATTATGTCCCCTAGTATTAGCCATTTTCCCCCAGGGAAGAAGTCTGACAGTAATGCTCTAGAGCAGGGGTTCTCACATACCCCTCGGTTAATGGTGGGGTCATGGTATAAAAATAGTATGTAACCCCTGCTCTAATGCCTCAATCCTCTCAAAAATATTCTTGAACAAAATAACTTGGACTTGCTTCATTTTCGAGATGCCCTTCTGGGACGTTCAAATAAGGCACTAGACCATTGGTCTCTTCTGTCTCAGCTGGGTCTTGAAGTACATTCATTTCTGCTGTACCTGTACTCTTAAGGCAAACCAGTGTGGATTCCAATTGAGATCTTCAGTACTGCAAAGTGCCTTATTGGCAATGAAACACTTTTGGAACGAAGTTGCTGGTTATGATTTGTATACTACAATTCCTTTAAACTTTCTTGATCATAAAAGCAAGAGGTTCTGCCGATGCTGGAAAATTTTGACAGGTTTTCAAGAGCAGCAGAGCAACCTCTGGTGTTTTGGTCAGTATTGACCACTCAATAGGCTTTGCTAAAAGAATAGAATGGCTGGTCAATGCTTGTGCTTGTTTTTATAGAATCAGCAGGATATACAGCCCATAAACAGGCCTCATCACATCATGACCCTTTTACCCAGCTACATTAGACCAGTTAGTCACATCTTTTTATGTTTGCCCTAGTGTCTCTTAAAAATAATAATTGTATCTGATTCTGTCACCACATTTGGCAACAACCTTTTCTGTGTGGGGAAAATTACTTAGAATTCAGATCACCTTAAAACAATGTTTTCGATACCCTTACCACAGGAAAAAGATTTTCACTAACTTCCCTGTCTGTGCACGACAAGGTGTTCCCTTGTGGAAGGACCTGTTTCTGTACTATCCTGGTCTTTGACTTTCTGCTGTGAACCATCTTCTGTGCTGTTACTACACCACTTCTCAGCTTCCGTCACTCCAACCTATCCACTCTCTCTCTCCAGAACTAAAGCCTTCCATTCCAGACGATATGCTGGTGAATCAACACTCCTTACTCCCCTGTGCAACTATATCATCCCTACAGTCAGAAATAAGAAGCTGGAAGAACTTAGCAGGTTAGGCAGCATCTGTGGAGGGAAATGGGCAATCGGTGATATGGGTTGAGACCCTTCATCTTGCCATCCTTTCAATAGTGAGATGACAAGAACTCCACACAGTTACTCCAAGGTCCATGCTGTTACTAGAATAAAAGCTGAGCACTTCCTCCATTTCAAGTTCAATACTTAACTCTGACAGCATCACTAAAATGGAACATCTGGTTATTGTTCCATTGTGTTGGAATTAAGTGCTGGGTCTCCAGCGCTTAATTATATAGAACAGTACAACACGGTATAGGCTGTTTGGCCCACAATGTTGTGCCAATCTGTATAAACCTACTCTAAGAGTAATCTAACCATTCCTTCAAACATGGTCCAAGCTCTCCATTTTTCTTTCATTCATGTGCCTAAGAGACTCTTAAATGTCCCTAATGCATCAGCCTCAACCATCGCCCCTGGGTGTCTTTCCATATCTGATAGCTCTTTTAAACTTTCCTTCACCCACCTTAAAATGATGATCCCTGTTTAAAAAAAGATTAGAACTTCACCAGTACTGATGAAGGGTCTGGCCTCAAACAATAAGTTCATTTTCCTCCAGCATTTTGTGAGAGTTCCAGGTCTGCAGTCTCTCTTGTGGCTACAGAAATATAGGTTGTTTTTCTAATTTATCTTTCTTTCTGTCGTTTGGTTCTTTTTTGTATTCATTCAGGCATTGTGGGCTTTGCAGTGTAAGCTAACCTTTAACTACCCACCCTTCAATTCCCTTGAGAAAAATAGAAAACTTACAGCACAATACAGGCCCTTTGGCCCACAAAGCTGTACGGAACATATACTTACTTTAGAAATTACCTAGGGTTACCCATAGCCCTCTGTTTTTCTAAGCTCCATGAACCTATCCAAGAGCCTCATAAAAGAAGATGAGCCTCACTTTTAAGGACTCTTTACAACTTATGTTCTCAGTATTAATTTTATTTGCACAGTTTGTCTTCTTTTGCACATTGGTTGTTTGTCAGTCTTTGTTTATGTATAGTTTTCCTAAAATCCCATTGTTATAATTTTCCGGAAATTGCCTGCAAGAAGAAGAATCTCAAGGTAATAAGGTAATATATGGTAACCGATGGATAGTTTGATAATAAATTTACTGCAAACTTTGACCCTATATACTTACGATGTGACTGCATGTTTTTCATTGCATTTGTGCATATACAGTACTGTGGCCAAGGTTATTATAGCCGGGGGGTGGTAATAGGGACAAGCTCCCACTATCTATTAAATGCTCCCATTGGCATGTGTCTCAAGTAGCTTCTGACAACCATGTCCAGCTCCTGGCCTTCACATGTGGCTTAGCTACTAAGACCAGTGGAACCGTTTCGACTGACAGGAGATGGGGCAAAGGCAGGTTACTGGCACCTTAAAACCAGTCGTTTCAGGCAGATGAGGCTTGTCAGCCATGGTTGGCAGCTCATTTAAGAGAAGGAAAACTCCAATCTCAAACCTCCGCTGCCTGTGGCTATACCCACTCATGGGGAAGGCTATAGGGAGAAGTTAGGGGAGTTGGGATGACTGGAAGAATTGGATCAGCCATGATTGAGTGGCGGAGCAGACTCAGTGGGCCGAATGGCCTACTTCTACTCCTATATCTAATGATTGTATAGTCTTATTCACTTGAGAGCCCATAAGTAGATCAACAGAATGAAGGCCATCATCCTCGACCTCGAGGGATAGTCACGACGATAGTCTTATGGCTTCAGGAGTAAACCTTGAGGGAAAATCTAGAGCTTGAGTCCCTGATGCAGTCCTACATTGAGTTCAATGCTGACTGGCAAGTCCTGTGACGCTGCAGGTACTAAACTGTATCAGTCTGTACTGTTCCTTTAGGTTCATCAGATACATGGAGAGGGAGAGCTTGCTACATGGGCCAACCCAACAGCCCACTCTCCATATTGTACTGCCCAGGGTTGCATATCTAGACAGCTAAGATGCAACATCCACGGCCAACTCTGACTGATGGAGGCCATCACCTCACCTCCCTTCTCCTTTTCTCGACTATGATTCCCCTCTCCCTACTCCCTTATCTTACCACTCTCAGCCAACAATAGAGACACATATCAGAATCAGGTTTATCATCACTACAAGTCATAAAATTTCAGTCCTGATGAAGGGTCTTGGCCTAAAGTGTCAACTGTATTCTTTTCCATCGATACTACCTAGCCTTGCTTGTGTTAAGTATTTGCCATGTAAATTTCCAGCATTGATACCAATGTATTGTTCTTGTTCCTTCTTCCTGTAGTCATTGTTTAACCTGCTGAAGTTTCGAAGACTCGTCCTCAACTATGTACCACCAATTGATCCACAGGATGTGCCTCATAATCAAAAGGTGAGTGGCCTGCAAGTAGGAACTGCGGTGCAGAGACTTCCCTCTGATGTGTACAAAGGGTGGAAATAAGCAAACTCTCAGTTTGGAGGGTCTCGGCCTAAAAGGTTGAGTGTTTATTCATTTCCATAGATGCTGCCTGCCTTGCTGAGTTCTTCCAGTATTTTGTGTCTATTGCTTTAGATTTCCAGCATCTGCTGTATTTCTCATGTCTTTCATCATCTAAGCAAGATTCCTTGCTTCAGTCTGCAGTCTTTCATTCCATGGCATGAAAGGGTAAATGTATATAAGGAATTGAAAGGTCTGGATAGAGTGAATGTGGAGACGATGTTTCCTACAATGGGGGAGTCTATCATCAGAGAGTACAGCCATTGAAATTCATCCATTTGAACAGAAATGAGGAAAAGTTTCTTTAGCCAGAGGTTGGTGAATCTGTGGAATGCATTCCCACAGATGGCTGCAGTTCAAGTCATTGGGTATATTTAAGGCAGAGCTTGATAGGTTCTTAATTAATCAGTGTCAGTGGTTATGGGGAGAAAGCAGGAGAATGGGTTGAGAGGGATGATGGATCAGCCATGATGGAGTGGTGAAGCAGACTTGATAGGCTGAATGGCCTAATTCTGCTCCTTTGTCTTATGGTCTTATCTCTGATCGGAGACACAGGAGACAGCAGGTTCTGGAACTTGGAGTAACAAACACCAGGATAGCAAAGACGCATACATCAGGATGCTCTTTATCAACTACTGCTCAGCATTCAATACTGTGTCATCCCTTCAAAACTAATCAATAAACTTCAGTACCTTGGTCTCAATACCTCCTTGTGCAGTTGGATCCTCCATTTCTTCACTTGCAGATTGGTTGTCCGTACTGTTGAGGATGGTTTTTCATTGATTCTATTGCATTTCTTGTATTTACTGTAAATGGCTGCAAGAAAGTGAATCTATGTGGTGAGATATATGTACTTTGATAATAAATTTACTTTGAACTTTGAGACAGTCTGCTGTAGGGACTCAGTGGGTCAGGCAGCATCTCTGGGGGGAATGGACAAGTTGATGTTTCTGGTCGAGGCATAGGACACAGAATCGTACAGGCCAGTAACAGGTACTTGACCTGCAATCTTTGGGCTGAAACACGAGGTCAAGTTCAATGTCCCTTGTGTCTGAGCATTATCAATATCTTCCCCACTTCCCAACTGTTCAACTACTTATCTAACAATCTCTCAGATGTCTCAGTGGTATCCTCTTCCACCACCTCCTCCGGCAGCAAGTTCCAGACACCTACTATTCTTTTAGTTAAAAAAAATTACCTTGCATTCATAGTAAATAGAAAGAAACACAATAGAATCAATGAAAAACCACACATGACAGACACAGACAAAAAACAACAAACACTGCAAATACAAAAAAAAAGCAGTAAATATCGAGGACATGAGTTGTAGAATCATTAAAAGCGAGTCCATAGTTTGTGGAATCAGGTCAGTGTTGGCGTGAGTGAAGTTATCCACTCTGGTTCAAGAGCTCGATGGTTGAGGGCCTGGTGGTGTAGGACTTGAGGCTTCTGTACCTCCATCCTGATGGCAGCAGTGAGAAGAGAACATGGCCTGGATGGGGGGAGTCCTTGATGGATGCGTCTTCCCTGCAAGAGTACTCCTTGTAAATGTGCTCAATGGTGGGCAAGGCTTTTCCTGTGAAGGACTGGGCCGCTTTCACTACTTTTTGCAGTTTTTTTCTGTTCAAGGCCATTGGTGTTTCCCACAATAGGCTGAGATGCAAAAAGCCAGTATACTCTCCACTGTACATCAATAGAAGTCTCTCAGATTTAGGTGACGCATGCTGTGTCGACTTATTTCAACCTGTTCCACCATCAATCTAACCCTTCTTCCTTCCAGAGCTCATAACTTTCCATTTTTTTTGTACATCCATGTACCTATTTAAGTGTCTCTTAACTGTTCCTACTGTATCAGCCTCTATCATCATGCCTGGTAGAGTATTCCAGGCACCCAACACTCACTGTGTAGAAGTAAACTGCCTCTGACATGGTAGCGTAGTGGTTAGCATAACACTATTACAGCACCAGTGACCTGAGTTCAATTCCCACCACTGTAAGGGGTTTGCATGTTCTCCCTATGACTGCACGGGTTCCTCTGGGCGCTCCGGTTCCCTCACACATTCCAAAGACGTATTTTAGTAGGTCACATGGGTGTAATTGCCAGAATGGCCAGATACTGTGCTGTATCTCTAAATAAATAAAAAATAAAGAAAAACATCTCAAACAAATGAAATTCTGCAGATGCTAGAAATCCATAGCATTACACAAAAAATTTGGGAGTGAAAAGAATCTCCACACATGATGCTGACCTCATCCAAGTCATTTATAAAAATCACAAAAGGGCAGGGGGTCCCAGAACAGATCCCTGTGGAATTTTATTTATTTAGAGATGCAGCATTGTAATAGGCTCTTCCGTTCCAATGAACCTGTGATTACACCCCTGTGACCAGTTAACCTACTAACCCATACTCTTTGGAATGTTAGAGGAAACCAGAGCACCCAGAGGAGCCCCACACGGTCATGAGGAGAATGTACAAATTCCTTACCGACAGTTGTCAGGTTATCTGTCCAATCTACTTTCTTACCGCCATGAGTCTTGTCGGCATGAGAGCTCAGTGGAGCTCTGGAAAACATTAAGTAGAGAAACAAAAATAAGTCAACTTGTAACGATTCACGAGTACACTCTGACCACTTATAATGTTAGTTTATCCAGATCAAAGGACCAGTTGCAAGTAATTCAGTTTAAAACAAAAAGATAGCAAGCGGACGTCCATATGGATGCAATGACAGCAGTGCAGTCTGATTGAAGTTAGAGACTGAGTGGAGGGCTTTGTCTTTATTCAAGTTCAAAGTAAATTTATTATCAAAGTACATATATATTACCATATGCTATCTCGAGATTCATTTTCTTGCAGGCATATACAGGAAAAGTTAAATAATACAATAGAATTTATGAAAAACTACACACAAAGTCTGACACACAACCAAGTTCAAGTGAATTTATTATCAAAGTACATATATACAACCATACACATACACCGTACATATTTTCACCAGTCTGCAAAAGAAGACAAATTGTGCAAATAAAAAAAATACTGAGAACCTGAGTTGCAAAGTCTTCGAAAGCATAGTGGTGAATGAAGTTATCCACGCTGGTTCAGGAGCCTGAGCAGTAATGACCGTCCCTGAACCTGTTGGTTCAACGCTGACTGGCAACTCCTGCGATGCCACTAGTGCCAAACTATCATTCCCTGACGTTCCTTTGGATTCATCAGCTGTGTGGAAAGGGAGAGCCTGTTGTATGGCAACAGCTTGCTCTTCATATCGTACTGTATTGACTTGCTAATCTAGACAGCTAGCACACAACGTCCATGGTCAATCCCGACCAATGGAAAGCTTCTCAGAACCTGGTGGTGTGGGATCTAAGGCTTCTGTACCTCCTCCTCGATGGTAGTAGTGAGAAGAGAACATGGCCTGGATATTTTGTGGGGGTGGGGGGTGTCTTTGATGATTAATTCTGCTTTCTTGTGGAAGTGTTCCATGTAAATGTACTCAATGGTGGGGTCATTTTGCACTTTGCATCTCTGTTTCCTATCTTATGGCATAGAGAACTGGAGATAATTTGTTAGCTGGCATTAAAAATGCTTGCGTTTTCAATTCAGGTTGTACACTATATACATTCTCTCAAATGCAATCATTTGATTTAAATACAGTGGATATCAGTTAATTGGGATGCATCGGGAACTGTGTATTTTGGCCCAGTTAAACAGCTGCCCCAGTTTGCCTAAGTTCATGGAAATAGTTAAAAGGTATAACGTTATGAAATATAGAATGAATTGGTTTGGTTGAGTTGTTCCCTAATTTTGGCAATCCATTTGCAAACGTTTTGTCACCATACAAGGAGACATCATCAACGCGCTGTCCAATCGTAGAGTGTCTTCATAATGCTTGTTTTTTATATATTTATATGAGTTGTCTGGAACTTTGCCCACATTGGCAACGCACAGAGTTCACCACACAACTAACTAATCAGCGCAAGACCCCCTCCCTACGTCGTAATCGAGTTTCTGTAATGACGGCCATTCAACTGATCGATGAGTAAATGAAGGCCAAGCTTTCGGAGGACACCACAAATGAACATTGCACTGATGGTGTCTCCTCATATGGTAATGAAACATTTGCAAATGGATTGACAGGATCAGAGAACAACTCAAGCCAACCATCAGCCACCCGAACTGCATATTTTCTGGGATATTTTCATAGAATAAATCCAAATGCTAACACTATTAGTTCGTAATAGTTATCAACGGAGGAATTCATCCATCATGTTCTTATGATTGACTGTAATGGAACAAAATGGAGAAAAAATTCAAAAATCTGAGGCGCAAGTGGACTTGGGAGTCCTTGTGCAGGATTCCCTAAAGGTTAATTTGCAGGTTGAGTCTGTGGTGAGGAAGGCAAATGTGATGTTAGCATTCATTTCAAGAGGAATAGAATATAAAAGCAAGGATGGAATGATGAAGCTTAATCAAGCAGTTGTGAGGCCTCACTTGAAGCATTGTGAGCAGGTTTGGGCCGCTTAGTTCTGAAAGGATATGCTGAAACTAGAGAGGGTTCATAAAAATGATTCCAGGATTGAATGGTTTGTTATATGAAGAGCGTCTGATGGCTCTGGGCCTATGTTCATATGAATTCAGAAGAATGAGGGGTAGCCTCGTTGAAACTTATCCAATGGTGAAAGGCCTTGATAGAGTGGATGTGGAGAGAATGTTTCCTATGGTGGGAGAGTGAAGGACCAGAGGACACAGCCTCAGAATAGAGGGGCGTCCTTTTAGAACAGGATTGAGGAGGAATTTCTTTAGCCAGAGAGTGGTGAATCTGTGGAGTTTGTTGCCACAGGCGGCTGTGGGGGCCAAGTCTTTATGTATATGTAAGGCAGAGGTTGATAGATTCTTGGTTGGTCAGGGCATGAAGGGGTACGGAGAAAAGGCAGGTGATGGGGCTTAGAGGAAAGATGGATTAGCCATGATGAATGGCGGATGGGCCAAATGGCCTAATTCTGTTCCAATATCTTATGATCTTACAGTCTCAATCAGTGGAGACACCTGGTGCAGATAATGGACTGGCTTCATATAATGCTTTCGATGATTGTATCCATCGAATCTGCATTTTCATTGTAACATTCAAGAGAATTGTGCATTCCTTCAACTTCTTCATAATTCCTAACTTGTTGAAGTGGTGAAATGGTTTCATTTTCACATTGGCTGTTTCTGGCATCTTCAAGCCTGAATGCAGTGAGTAAAACAGTTCTGAATTGTCATAGCCCTTCCTGCCATTGAGCACATCTACATGGAGTGCTTTTGTGGGAAAGCAGCATCCATCATCAAGGACCCCCACCACCCAGACCATGCTCTCTTCTCACTGCTCCCTTCAGGAAGAAGTTACAGGAGCCTCAGCACCCACACCACCAGGTTCAGGAATAGTATTACCTCTCAACCATCAGGCTCCTGAACCAGAGGTGATAACTTCACTCAGCTTCGCTTGCCCCATCACTAAAAAGGTTCGCACAGTTCACTTTCAAGGGCTCTTCATCTCATCTTCGCGATATTTATTGCTTACTTATTTATTACTATTATTATTTCTTCTGTATTTGCAGAGTTCGTTGTCTTTTGCACATTAGTTGTTTGTACGTCCTGTTGGGTGCGGCTTTTCATTGATTCTGTTGTGTTCCTTGGATTTACTGTGTATGCCTGCAAGAAAATGAATCTCAGGATTGTATTTGGTGACATATACAGTATGTATGTACTTCGAGAATAAATTTACTTCGAGCTTTAGACTTGTGTCTCGCCAACTATCAGTGACAAAAATCGCTGTTTTTTGACACAAACACATGCAATTGATGCCATTTAAAAGCTGATCATTCTAAGCACAGTGTAGTCTCTAATGACCAAGCAAATGCACACGACTGATGCTGGTTCAGAACTTCGGCAACAGTCTCCCAAATAAGCGAAGGAAATCCCAGCTATTGTCTCGATTTAGTATTTGTTCTTTAAGAGTCGTCCCAAATAGACAGCTGCCCCGATTAACCGATGGCCGAGTTAACTGGAATCCTTGCATAATAGTGTCCTTTCCTTTTAGTGCACTGACAATATTCTGTCTCCACTCCTGTCTTCTCCATCCTGCGTTGCAGCTCCCTCTGGTGGCAAATTGATCTGTGTGGGTCAAAACCATTCACATCCATCAGAAGCTTAAGTGTTCAGAATCTGGTTTATTTTCGCTCACTTGTATGATATGAAATGTATTGTTTTGCAGCTGCAATACTGCAAAGATATAAAAATGCTATAAATTCCAAAATCAATAGTGCAAAAAGGAATAATGATGTACTGTTCACGTTATCATGGACCATTCAGGAATCTGATGGTACTGATGAAGAAGCTGTACATGAATCGTTGAGTGTGGGTCTTCTTGCTCTTGTGCCCTCCTCCCTCATTGTAGTAACAAGAAGAAGGCATGTCCTGGATGGTGAGAGTCTTTAGTGATGGCTGCTGCCTTCTTGAGGCATGATATTCGTGATGGTGGAAGGGTTGTATCTGTGATGGGGCTGGCTGAGTCTACAGCCTCCTGCAATCCAATACATTGCAGCTTCCATACCAGGCAGTGATGCTCTCCACTGAACATTCATAGCAATCTTCTCAAGCTCCAACTGAAGTAGAGCTAATGGCATGCCTTCTTCATGATTGCTTCAATGTGTTGGACCCAGGATGGATCCTCGGAGATGTTGATGCCCAGAAACTTGAAGATGATCACCTTTTCCACTGTTGACCCTCCATGAGGTCTGCTGTGTGTACCTTCAACTTCCGGTTCCTGAAGCCTATAGTCAATTCCTTGATCTTGCTGAATTTTAGTGCAGGGTTGATGTTGCGGCACCACTCAACCAGTTGTGCTGTTTCACTCCTGTGTACCTCCTTGTCACCATCTGAGATTCTGCCAACAATAATGGTTTTGTTACTGAGAAATTTCCAAGTCAGCAGAAGATTTCGGCGGTGTGTACGTTGCTGGGAAGTTTTAGTATGTTGTACCTTAGAGGAGCATCACTTTTATGGAAGGAATTGGAGGTGACCTATGAGAAGCCCTGGAACATAGGAGATTAAGGGTGACATGATGGAGGTACGTCTATAAGATAAAAGTTAGAATTATTTGTCACATGTATATCAAAACATACGGTGAAATGCTTTGTGTCAATGACCATTGCAGTCTGAGGATGTGTTATTAGCAGCCTGCAAGTGTCTCCACGCTTCTGGCATAAACATAGCATGCCCACAACTCACTATCCCTAACCCAAGCCTCTTTGAAAGGTGGGAGGAAACCGGAGCACCTGGATGAAACCCATACGGTCACAAGGAAAACATACAATCTTCTTGCAGGTCGTGGCAAAAAATTAAACTCTGATCCCTGGCACTGTAAACCATTACGCTGCCGTGCCACCCCTGGTTGTCTGCACGGCATAGACAAGGTCAAAGCATATAGTCTTTTTCTGGCAGAGGAGGTTAAAAACAAGTGGACATAGGTTTAAGATTTAAAAGAGACATCAGGGCAATTTCTTCAACCAAAGGGTTGTGAGTATTTGGAATGAGCTGCCAGAATTAGTGGTTGGGAGGGGCATATTGACACCATTTAAAGGCCACCTATGTAAGGACATGGAAAAAAAGAGGTTTAGAGGGCTGTGGGTGAAACATGAGCAGACAAGACTAGCTCGCTGGGAAACACAGTCAGTATGAACATATTGGCCAACGGGCCTGTTTCTGTGCTCTATGAATAAACTGAAAATGTAATGGGGATCAACAGCAGAATCTGAATCAGTTTTAATTCACCAGCGTACGTTGTAAAATTTGTTGGCTGTGGTAGCAGTACAATACAATACATAATAATGGGAAAAAAACATGAATTACAGGAAATGTATAGATATATATAAAATACATATGTAGATAAGTAGTGTAAAAATAGAAATTAAAAAGTAGTGAGGTAGTATTCACGGATTTAATGTCCATTCACAAATCAGATGGCAGAGGGGAAGAAGCTGTTCCTGAAACATTGAGAACATCCAAGAGTGATTCTGTTCCATATAGACGTTGGTAATACTACATGAACTGTTGTCAATATAGCTGCTAAAAAGAATGTAGCTGGCTGTATTATGAGAGCATTTTTCAAAAAGTAGCTTCATGAGAGGGGAGTGAATCAACCTCTTGTGTGAGGATCTTTCTAAAGGCTTTAAATACAAAGTGCAGCAGGTGGCTTTGAACCATTACCCTTTCCCTGCTAATCCTTTAGTGATCAACAAGCTTACCGAATGTCATTGTTACTGAATGGAGTAATTTCTGTTGGAAGGTTTGTCGGGTCAGTCATAACACAAGAGTAGGTGCAGACTAAACATTAGTGTCTTGCTTTTCTGCTTGCTTCAACATTTATTCAAAGCTGGAGAGGATACCAATTGTTCTGTGGACTATTTACAAAGATGCTGTGTAAAGTCAGAATGCAGAGTCAGGGGGCACACAGAGGTAGCTGGCTGGCTTAAACCAGAATCAGCTTTACTTTCACTGACATATGTTGCGAAATTTGTTTTGTAGCAGCGGTACAGTGCAATACATACAGAAAAGTTTCTAAAAATTCTGAATGTACAATATGAATAAAATCTATAGTGCAAAAGCAAAATAGTGAAGTAGTGTTCAGGGGTTGGTTCATGGTCCATTCAGAGTTCTGATGGCGGAGGAGGAGAAGCTATTCCTAAAACACTGTGTGTCTTCGGGCTTCTGTACCTCCTCATTGATGGTAGTAATGAGAAGAGGATATGTCCTAGATAGTGAGTGCCCTTCTTCATGGATGCCACCTTCTCGAGGCATCGCCTCTTTGAAGATGTCATCGATACTTGGTAGTCTACCGCTTATGCAACCAAACTACTGTCCACAGTACATCTGCAGAAATCTGTAAGAGCTTTTGGTGATATACTGAATCTCATATTCCTAATGAAATATAGCCAATGGTGCACCTTCATTGTGCATCTGTGTTGGGCCCAGGGAAGATCTTCAGTGATGTTCGCACCAAGGAACATGAAGCTGCTCACCCTTTCCATTGCTGACTCCTCGATGAGAACTGCCGTGTGTGTTCTCCCGATTTCCCCTTCCTAAAGTTCATAATCAATTCTTGGGTTTTTCTGACGCTGGGTGCAAGGTTGTTTTGAGTGCAAAGTGGTTGCTAGAGGCAAACTAGGCTATTTGAAGTCGTAAGAGGTAGAACAATGATCGTTAGCAGGATAATTGCGTAGAACATTCACGTTCATAATTTTTTCTTTGTAACATGAAATCAGACATTACAGTAATTTCTAAATGGGAGTGGCTATGGCAAAATGATAGGACATTAATAAACTTCAGGAATGGACATACTGCTAGCAAATTATTTTAAAAGTTGCATATTATTTATAGAAAGAGATGAGAGGCTGTATAGTATCAGAAAATAAAGGGTCGTAAGTAACTGAGTCTGTTATGGTGGTGATAAAGGTTAATAAGATCACAGGGCCTAGAGTTTAATTTTTGAGGAATAAGGAATATTTAGACCACATTTGGAGAACAGTGTGCAGTTTGGTTAATAGGTGGGGGTGGGAGGAGATTGGCAAGTGCGATAACCAGATTTGCAAGGATGTTGCTGGCAAGTATTGCTACAGTAATCTTAGAGTCATAGAGCACTACAGCACAGAAAAAAGCCCTTTTCACCATCTAGACCGTGCCGATGATATTTTGCCTAGTTCCCTTGACTTACACCTGGATCCATCCATGTGCTTATCCAAACTTCTCTTTAGTATTGCAGTGTGGCTTGTTCCACACTCTGAGTGAACCATCTCTGGTTTCTAATTCCTTCCATTACTTCTGGTCCTCCAGCATCCCCCAGATCTGTAACACTCCATTATGTTTCTGCACGACCCCTTCTGAACGACCTTCCTCTGCCTCCTACCCTCAATCCTTTCCCTGTTTGCACTTGGGAGTATGTTCGTAAGGCACCTTCTTTAACTGCTGCAGTCACGGTGGTGAAGATACTTCTACACTATTGACAGAGGGGGAGTTACGGACTTTGACCTGGTGATGTGAGTGAGTTGAGATGCTTTGGGCATGGGGCAAAGGTGGTTCTCATACCTGATGTTCCAGACCCTGTGTAGTGCAGCTTCCATGGATCCTATCAATCTCTTGGCAACTCTATCCTTACACACTTTTTTAATATTCCTATCAACGCAGTAACATAGCAGTTAGTGTAATGCTTTACAGCAGTTCAGTATTCATTTTCCACCACTGTCTGTCAGGAGTTTATATGTTCTCCCTGTGACTGCGTGAGTTTCTTCCATGTGCTCTGGTTTCTTCCCATATTCCAAAAGACAAACAAGTTAGGGCTAGTGAGTTGTAGGCATGCTATATTGTGCCAGAAGCTTGTTGACACTTGTGGGCTACCCCCAGCACATCTCGGACTATGTTGTTTGTTGAAGTAAAACGAAGCACTTCACTGTGTATTTCAATGTACGTGTAACAAATAAAGCTAATGTCTAAAATTTATCTTTAAACTGGCTTGTCTCAATTAAAATCTGTAAGTGATTTAAAAGTTCCATCTTACCAAAAACGTGTGCATAAAGTTCAAAATACATTTTATTATCAGACTACATCTATGTCACTGTATACAATCCTGAGATTCATTTTCGTGCAGACACGCTCAGCATGAATCCTTGCAATTACCGTACGCAATGCCCTTCCTTGCTTTGCAGGTTACCCGCTTCTGACTCTGTAACACAAATCTATTCATTTTATTTCTCCAATGTGCAGGAGCGTCGGAATCTACCATTTATGCGTGAATTAAGATATCTATTTGCGCTAATGGTTAGCTCCAAGAGAAAGTATGTGGATCCTTCAAGAGCTGTGGAAATTCTGAAGGATACGTTCAAATCCAATGACTTGCAACAGGTGAGATTTGGGAAGTGGATCATCAAGAATGTGCAGATTAACAATTTGTGTAATATCTTTTGTTTAAAATATCTCTGAAACCAATGAAATCTGAATCCCTGTCCAAGCTTTATTTGGGAGGGAAAGAAAGATTTTTCAATGTTTTGAAAAAAAATATTTATGCATCTGATCCCTGTCTTTGCTGATTAAATTGCTCAACATTGGTTGGTAAGTTGATGGAGAAGATCCTGACAAACAGGATTTAGGAACATTTGAAGAGGCATAATATGATTAGGAATAGTCAGCATGCCAGGTCGTGCCTTACAACTATAATCACTCACCAATCACACTATGATAATACAGGTAATAGCCATTTGAATCTACACATTCTACACATTAAAGGTCAATAATTGTTCAGAATTAGCAAAATAACTGTGCAATAGTAAATGTCACCCTAGAATCCTTCATCTGCTTCCTTATCTGCCTTGGTTTGTCAAATGGCTCTGGCCTCCTCCTGTGCAAAGGGGACCTATGCTCTCCAAAACCCTCACTTGCCTGGGCACGTTATCTGTAAACTGTCCCTGCCTGGATATTATCATAGCATTGCCTTGTTAACGATTTTCACAGCTGTTGGCCTCTTTTCCCTTCTTGTGTAAAGCCCACTATCATACCCATTGGCAAATGTAAACAGATGCGTGACTGGAATTTGGATTATTTAGTCTGTCACACGTTGATCTTGTAACTTCCTGCAGCCTTTCAGTCCTGTTGAAGTCCCTCCAGTTCTAGTCTTGTCTAACCTTTTAATTCGTCACCTTTCATCTGTGTGTTTCCTACTCTACCTATAGCTCAGCATCTCTCCATCTTGTTCTCCTTCAGAATATTCCTTGAAGATCGTTCCTTTCATCAAACTTTCAGTAGTTGGTTCTAACTTGTTGTTTTATCAAATTATAGAACATAGAACAGTACATGGCCTTCAGCCCACGACATTGTGCCAGTCTTTTAACCTACTCCAAAATCAATCTAACTCTTCTCCCACATAGCCCTCCATTTTTCTTTCAACCATGTGCCTGTATAAAAGTTTCTTAAATGTTTCTAATGTATGTGCCTTTACCACCATACCAGGCAAGTATATTCCATGCACTCACCTCTCTCTGTGTGATAAAACCTGCCTCTACATCCCTCCCTATACTTTCCTTCGCTCACCTTAAAATTATGCCCCTTCCTGTATTGGGCATTCCACCTTGGGGAAAAAGTTAATGGCTATCAGCTATATGTATCAAGTCTCACACCTCTTTCAAGCTACCTGTCATCTTCTTGATAAATGTTCCCATCTCGTGTGCTAGAGTACCATATCTTGAACATGCACGTGGCTCTTTAATAAGTATTTATAATCCTCTGTACCTTCTTCCCCACCTTTTTATTCTGTCGTCTTCCCCCTTCCTTTCCAGTCCTGAAGAATTGTCTCAGCCTGAAACATCAACTGTTTATTCATTTCCATACCTGGTGCATACCCTGCGCTGAGTTCCTGCAGCATTTTGTGTGTGTTTAAAGTCCTCTCTCTTATTTTGTAGCAAGATGTGAGTGAGTTTACACACAAGCTTTTGGACTGGTTAGAAGATGCATTTCAGGTGAAGGCAGAAGAAGAGAGGTAAGCGGAAATACATCTCAAGGCGAAATTGTGAAGTTAGTTATTATCCACATGAATTGCTGTTCTGTGATTGTACTTAATGCATTAACTACACTCCTGCACTTTCCCTCACTAGTGAATGTGAGCTGTCCCACCTGTAAATTCACTCCTCATTCCATATTCCTCTGCGTTGCTTGTAGTATATAGGTAGATCTAATTGTATGTGTGACAAATAAGCTACTCTCTATTACATAGCTTTTATAGAAGCAGGAAATACATTTCAGTAAACCTGCACATTGCTTCATAGAGTATTACAGTGTCTTATTTTCTTCTGGGGATTTCAGAATCAGAATCAGGTTTAATATCATCAGCATATGTTGTAAAATCAGTTAACTTTGCAGCAGTACAATGCAATACATGATAATAGAGATAAAAAGCTGTGAATTACTCTAAGTATATTAAATAAGTAAGTTAAATAAGCAGTGCAGAAAATAGGAAATAAAAAGTAATGAGGTAGTGTTCACGGGTTCAATGTCCATTCAGACACTGGAGCAGAAGACTCGGCAGTCCTACTTTCACGGTGTATTGAACCCATCAATCTGAATCTCTACATCGGGAAGGGATGGAGTTAACCAAGATTCCGTGAAACAAAAGACGCAAGTGGTCCTAATGTCCCTCTGATAAATCACCCTAGCTGTGAGATCAAAGGGGAAGAAGCAGGAAACACCAGAGATGTTCTGTAATGATTAATAAACCAATTGTTTGGAATCAAATGACCTTGCCTGGTGTCTCAGGGCTGGTTGTGTCTGCACCCACACCATCCCTTCTCCCGCCCGGCGCTCCTTCTCTGCCACCTGTGCCACACCACTCCTCCAGCGTTTCAGTCTTCTACTCCCATTTTTTGGTGCTTCTGCAAAATTTACAAATTTGCTCTCTGCTCCATGTTGACAAATACAGCATTGTGTAGAAGTCTTAGATATTATATGTGTCTAAGACTTTTGCACAGAACTGTATAACATTGAAATATGTTAACAAACTTCTGTTATTTTGTTAGAGATGGTGAAAAGCCAAAGAACCCAATGGTGGAACTCTTCTATGGGCGATTTCTGGCTGTTGGGATGCATGAAGGTAACACAGATCAAAGTTAATGTTGTGAAGATGCTATTTAGTGATTTTAGTTTTAAATCGTGATTTTTTTTTTCAATGTGGTCAGAGTTTGTTTGTAATCCTTTTTGTGTAATTTTACCTGTTTGCTGTCCTTCCTTGATCCTGGAGATACGTGCTTTCAGGCTGCTGAATGGAGGAAGAGGAAGAGAGTTTGTCCAGGGTAGGTGGGGTTTTCGATTATGTAGGTTGCTTTATGGAGGCAGCAAGAAGTGTCGACAGGGTCCACGGAGGTAGGCTGGTTTCTGTGATGAGCTATGACCATGACTCTGCAGTTTCTTGTGGTCCCAGGCAGAGCAGTTGCCATGTGAAGCTGTGTTATATCCAGGTAGGATGCTTTCTATGGTGCATCAATGAAAAGGGGACATGCCACATTTCTTCAGCATCCTGAGGAAGTCGAGGTGCTGCTGAGCTTTCTGGACCGTAGCTGGATCAGTTGATAGGGTAGTCTATTGGTGATCACTCCTAAAAGTTTGAAGCTCTCAACTCTCTTGAGCTCAGCACCACTGATGTAAACAGAAACATATGCATCGCCCCCTTCCTGAAGTTAATGACCAGCTCTTTCATTTTGCTGACGTTGAGGGGCAGGTTGTTATCGTGACACCATGTCACCAGTCTCTCTGTTTCCCTCTTGTATTCCGACTATTGTTCTTAAAGATTGAAGTTGGAGGAGTTGGGCTAGTACAGCAGTTAGTGTAACGCTATTACAGTGCCAGCAATGTGGGTTCAATTCCCGCTGCTGCCTGTAAAGAGTTTGTATATTCTCCCCTTGACTGCATGGTTTCCTCCCACAGTCCAAATTAGTAGGTTAATTGGTCACATGGGTTTCCTACGGGTGCTCCAGTTTCCTCCCACATTGCAAAGATATACCTAATAGTCACAATTGGCACCTTGGGCTTGTTGGGCCAGAAGAGCCTGTTACTGAATAAAAATTAATAAATGTCAATGCCCATGTACTGGGGAATCAGACATTAAATGAGCCTTTAGCCATACTAAAACTGTGAACATCAAGTTAACTTGAATACACCTCAAACTTTGCAACAGGGAAGAAGTTTGAGAACTCTGAGATGTTTGGCCAGTACCCTCTGCAGGTGAATGGATTTAAAGATCTCCATGAATGCCTGGAGGCTGCGATGGTTGAAGGGGAGATCGAGTCAGTACAGGTGGAAAATTCTGTGACATCCGCTAAGTCTGGACAAGAGGTGAGTTGTTTCTTAGCTCATGCCATGCTGAAGGTGATGTCCCACATGTTGATGTGTTGAAGGGAGAGACAACTTCAAGGGTCTCTGTTTATTTTGGCTTATCTTCCTCGCAGTCCAACTGCGAGCAGAAACCCAGAACAAATATTCTGGTGGAAATAGTCTTCCTTTCCTGCAGGATACTTTTCTATGTTATACTAAGTTTGGGATATTCACAGATCAGAATTTGTCGTATTCAGTAAGTATAAAATCTGAAAGTTTAGGACACTGTTTCATAGAAACATAGAAAACCTACAGCATAATACAGGCCCTTCGGCCCACAAAGTTGTGCCGAACATGTCCCTGCCTTAGAAATTACTAGGCTTACCTATACCTATCCAAAAGTCTCTGAAAAGGCACTATCATATCCGCCTCCACCACCATTGCCGGCAGCCCATTCCACACACTCACCACTTTCTGAGTTAAAAAAACTTACCCTTGACATCTCCTCTGTACCTACTCCCCAGCATCTTAAACCTGTGTCCTCTTGTGGCACCATTTCAGTCCTGGGAAAAGGCCTCTGACTCTCAACATGATCAATGCCTCTCATCATCTTATATACCTCTTTCAGGTCACCTCTCATCCTCCGTTGCTCCAAGGAAAAAAGGCTGAGTTCACTCAGCCTATTCTCATAAGGCATGCTCCCCAACCCAGGCAACATCCTTGTTAATCTCCTCTGCACCCTTTCTATGGCTTCCACATCCTTCCTGTAGTGAGGCGACCAGAACTGAGCACAATACTCCAAGTGGGGTCTGACTAGGGTCCTATGTAGCTGCAACATTACCTCTCAGCTCCTAAATTCAATTCCACGATTGATGAAGGCCAAAACACCGTACGCCTTCTTAACCGCAGAGTCAACCTGTGCAGCTGCTTTGAGCGTCCTATGGACTCGGACCCCAAGATCCCTCTGTTCCTCACACTGCCAAGAGTCTTACCATTAATACTATAATCTGCCATCATATTTGACCTACCGAAATGAACCACTTCACATTTATCTGGGTTGGACTCCATCTGTCACTTCTCAGCCCAGTTTTGCATCCTATCGATGTCCCGTTGTAACTCTGACAGCCCTCCACACTATCCACAACATCTCTAACCTTTGTGTCATCAGCAAATTTAGTAACCCATCCCTCCATTTCCTCATCCAGATCATTTATAAAAATCACAAAGAGAAGGGGTCCTAGAACAGATCCCTGAGGCACTCCACTGGTGACCAGCCTCCATGCAGAATATGACCCGTCTACAACCACTCTTTGCCTTCTGTGGGCAAGCCAGTTCTGCATCCACAAAGCAATGTCCCCTTGGATCCCATGCCTCCTTACTTCCTCAATAAGCCTTGCATGGGATACCTTGTCAAATGCCTTAAATCCATATACACTACATCTACTGCTCTACCTTCATCAATGTGTTTAGTCACATCCTCAAAAAAATTCATTCAGCCTTATAAGGCACGACCTGCCCTTGACAAAGCCATGCTGACTATTCCTAATCATATCATACCTCTCCAAATGTTCATAAGTCCTGCCTCTCAGGATCTTCTCCATCAGCTTACCAACCACTGAGGTAAGGCTCACTGCCTATAATTTCCTGTGCTATCTCTGCTCCCTTTCTTGAATATAGGAACAACATCCGCAACCTTCCAATCCTCCGGAACCTCTCTTGTCCTCATTGATGATGCAAAGGTCATTGCCAGAGGCTCAGCGATCTCCTCCCTTGCCTCCCACAGTAGTCTGGGGTACATCTCATCCAGTTCCGGCGACTTATCCAAGTTGATGCTTTCCAAAAGCTGCAGCACATCCTCTTTTTTAATATCTACATGCTCAAGCTTTTCAGTCTGCTGCAAGTCTTCACAACAATCACCAAGATCTTTTTCCGTAGTGAATACTGAAGTAGAGTATTCATTAAGTACCTCTGCTATTTCCTCCAGTTTCATACATACTTTCCCACTGTCACACTTGATAGGTCCTATTCTTTCACGTCTTATCCTCTTGCTCTTCACATACTTGTAGAATGCCTTGGAGTTTTCCTTAATCCTGCCCATGAAGGCCTTCTCATGGCCCCTTCTGGCTCTCATAATTTCCATCTTAAGCTCCTTCCTATTAGCCTTATAATCTTCTAGATCTCTAACATTACCTAGCTCGCTGAACCTTCTGTAAGCTTTTCTTCTTGACCAGATTTATTACAGCCTTTGTACACCACGGTTCCTGTACCCTACCATAATTTCCCTGTCTCATTGGAACGTACCTGTGCAGAACTCCACAGAAATATCCCCTGAACATTTGCCACATTTCTTCTGTACTTTTCCCTGAGAACATCTAGTCATAGTCATAGTAATACTTTATTGATCCCGGGGGAAATTGGTTTTCCTTACAGTTGCACCATAAATAATTAAATAGTAATATAACCATAAATAGATAAATAGTAATATGTAAATTATGCCAGGAAATAAGTCCAGGACCAGCCTATTGGCTCGGGGTGTCTGACCCTCCAAGGGAGGTGTTGTAAAGTCTGATGGCCACAGGCAGGAATGACCTCTTATGACGCTGTGTGTTGCATCTCGGTGGAATGAGTGGCTGAATGTACTCCTGTGCCCAACCAGTCCATTATGTAGTGGATGGGAGACATTGTCCAAAATTGCATGCAACTTGGACAGCATCCTCTTTTCAGACACCACCATCAGAGAGTCCAGTTCCAGCCCCACAACATCACTGGCCTTACGAATCTGTTTCCAATTTAAGCTTCCAATTTCCTCCCTGATAGCCTCATAATTCCCCTTACTCCAATTAAACGCTTTTCTAACTTGTCTGTTCCTATTTCTCTCCAGTGCTATTGTAAAGGAGACAGAATTATGATCACTATCTCCAATATGCTCTCCCACTGAGAGATCTGACACCTGACCAGGTTCATTTCCCAATACCAAATCAAGTACAGCCTCTCTTCTTGTAGGCTTATCTACATATTATGAACACACCTAACAAACACTACCCCATCTAAACCCCTTGCTCTACGGAGATGCCAATCAATATTTGGGAAATTAAAATCTCCGATCACGGCAACTCTGTTATTATTACACTTTTCCAGGATCTGTTTCCCTATCTGCTCCTGGATATCCCTGTTACTATTGGGCGGCCTATAAAAAACACCCCGTGAAGTTATTGACCCCTTCTTGTTCCTAACCTCCACCCACAGAGACTGCAGACAATCCCTCCATGGCGTCCACCTTTTCTGCAGCCGTGACACTATCCCTGATCAACAGTGCCACTCCCCCACCTCTTTTGCCTCCCTCCCTGTCCTTTCTGAAACATCTGAAACCCAGCTCTTGAAGTAACCATTCCTGTCCCTGAGCCAGCCAAGTCTCTGTAATGGCCATAACATCATATCTCCAAGTACTGATCCACACTGTAAGCTCATCTGCTTTATTCACAACACTCCTTGCGTTAAAATAGACGCATCTCAAACCTTCGGTCTGAGCGCTTTCCTTCCCTATCACCTGCCTATCCTCCCTCTCGCACTGTTTACAAGCTTTCTCTATTTGTGAGCCAACCTGCTCTTCCCCGGTCTCTTCAGTTCGGTTCCCACCCTCCAACAATTCTAGTTTAAACTCTCCACAGTAGCATTAGCAAACCTCCCCACCAGGATATTGGTCCCCCTGGGATTCAAGTGCAACCCGTCCTTTTTGTACAGGTTACACCTGCCCCAAAAGAGGTCCCAATGATCCAGAGATCCGAATCCCTACCCCCTGCTTCAATCCCTCAGCCATCCATTTATCCTCCACCTCATTCTATTCCTATTCTCACTGTCACGTGGCACAGGCAGTAATCCTGAGATTACTACCTTAGCGGTCCTGCGTCTCAACTTCTTTCCTAACTCCCTGTACTCTTTTTTTCAGGACCTCTTCCCTTTTCCTACTTATGTCATTGGTACCAATATGTACCGCAACCTCTGGCTGTTCTCCCTCCAACTGCAGGATATTTTGGACACTATCTGAAACATCCAGGACTCTGGCACCTGGGAGGCAAACTACCATCCGAGTTTCTTTCCTGCGTCCACAGAATCACCTGTCTGACCCCTATAGAGTCCCCTATCACTACTGCCTTCCTCTTCCTTTCCTTTCCCTACCCTTCTGAGCCACAGGGCCAGACTCTGTGCCAGAGGCACTGTCGCTTCCCCCAGGTAGGCTGTTCCCCCCCCCCCAACAGTACTCAAACAGGAGTACTGATTGTGAAGGGGTACAGCCACAGGGGTACTCTCTAGTACCTGACTCTTCCCCTTCCCTCTCCTGGCTGTGACCCTCAGGCCAGAGACACAGAATCTTATGTGGTTTGGTATTCATGATAGAGGTGCAGATAGGGTGCCATGGTAATAGTGCGTTGTTATTATAGCTTGGGACGTTCCACAGCTTGGAGCTCAATTCTGGCGCCATTCTGTAAAGAGTGTCTGTGAAATGCATGGGTTTTCCCCAGGTGCTCTGGTTTCCTCTCATAGTTCAAAGACTTACAAGGTGAGTTAATTGGTCATTGTAAATTGTCCCATGATTAGGTGAGTGTTACATTAGGATTGTGGCGTTACTGCAGCCGTATGGCTCAAAGGGCTGTATCACTGATTAAAATTCTAAAAATATTATTTATTCAAAGGATTACGATCGACTTAATTCTCATAATTAAGCCTGGATGGTGGAGGATCTTTAATGGATGGCTCAATAAAGGGTTTTGTCTTGAAATGTCAACTGTTTATTCCTTTCCATACATGCTGCTTGACCTAATTTCCTCCAGGGCTTCCAGCATCTGCAGAAACTCCTGCATTTTTGATTGATTTTGCCATCTTGGGGCAATTCCTCCTGTCAATACTACCATTGGTAGGGAGAAATTCTCTTCTCCAAAGAGCCTTATTTTTTTCTTAATCGGAATTAATGAAAATTTTAGAAACTTACAATAGTAATTTTTGGATAAGAGAACTGGGGGATTTTGGGAATCCAGAAGGAAAGTGGACTCAATGTAGAGAAATCCCCATGACTGACAGAGCATGGTTAAAGGACACAATTGTCCACTCTGACTTTTGATACTTAAGATTCATTACAAGGCACATTTAACAAATAACTAACTTGATTCTCCTCAGGGTTTGGTTCTGTTATTCACAAACTGTCCCTAACAGCTGTAGTAACACACACAATGTGCTAGAGGAACTATGGAAGGGTTTAAAGAGTCGAGGTTTTGGGCCGAGACCAGGCTTAATATTCATCTCAGAAATACAAGTGATCAGGCTCCGATTTCTGTTAATGACATGTTTCTTTTTTGTCTCCACAGCACTGGTTTACTGCACTCCCACCTGTACTAACTTTCGAACTTTCCAGATTTGAGTTTAATCAAGCTTTGGGAAGGCCTGAGAAGATTCATCATAAACTGGAATTTCCATCAGTCTTGTACATGGACAGGTATTGGGCTTAATTAGCATTACTTTGAGAAGACTAGAAAACAAAAGCAAAACTGTAATGTAGAGGTTTTATCAGGCTTTGGTCAGTCTGCACTTGGAGTATTGTGAGCAGTTTTGGGCCCTTTATCTAAGAAAGGATGTGCTGGCATTGGAGAGCATCCAGAGGAGGTTGACAGGAATGATCCTAGGAATGAAAGGATTAATGTATGAGGAGCTTTTGATGTCTTTGTACTTGCTATACAACCTGTACTCACTGGAGTTCAGAAGATTGAGTGGTGATCTCATTGAAACCTATCAAATATTGAAAGGCCTGCATGGAGAGGATGTTTTGTTGCCCTAGTGGGAGAATTTAGGACCAGAGGGCACAGCCTCAAAATAGAACAATGTCGCTCTAGAATGGAGATGAAGAGAGTAATTTCTTTAGCCAGAGGATACTGAATCTGTAGAATCCATTGCCACAGGCAGCTGTAGAGGGCAAGTCTTTGGGTATATTTAAAGCAGAGTTTTCTTGATTAGTAAAGGTGTCAAAAGTTACGAGAAGGCATGAGAATGGTGTTGAGAGGGATAATAAAGCAGCCATGATGGAATGGTGGAGGAAACTTGATGGGCTGAATGGCCTAATTGTGCTGCTATGTCTTATGTTCATGTCCCTGCTTTGCTTCGTAACAGTACTAAAGAAATAACTGATTTTTAAATGTCAGCGTTAACATGGTAAATCACACCAAGTTGTGTCATCAGATAACAAAAAACAGCAAGAAACACAGAACGGTGACCAAAATCTTCGTTGGAGAAGGGGCTTTCAAAGGCTGTCGGAAGAAGAAATCCGACATTTGAGGATGGATGGGGGAGGGAAAGAGTTGGTGGAATAGTAATGCAGACTTTAAAAGGTCTTATTCTGTTCTGCTCTGTGGAATTCTCTGATATCATCACTATCTTCTTGATATAGTTGATTCTTGGTGAGTATCAGACCATAGGATATAGGAGCAGAAGTAAGCCATTCAGCCCATTGAGTCTGCTCCATCATTCAATCACAGGCTGATCCAATTCTTCCAGTCATCCCAACTCCCCTGCCTTCTCCACATACCCTTTGATGCCCTGGCTAATCAAGAACCTATCTATCTCTGCCTTAAATGCACTCAATGACCCAATGACTTGTCCCGCACAGCCGCTTGTGGCAACAAATTCCACAGATTTACCACCCTCTGACTAAAATAATTTCTCCGCATCTCTGTTCTAAATGGACGTCCTTCAATCCTGGAGTTGTGCCCGCTTGTCCTAGACTCCCCTTCCATGGGAAATAACTTTGCCATATCTGATCTGTTCAGGCCTTCTAACATTTGGAATGTTTCTGTGAGATACTCCCTCATTCTCCTGAACTCCAGGGAATACAGCCCAAGAGCTGCCAGACATTCCTTTTTATGGTAACGCTTTCATTCCTGGAATCATTCTCGTGAATCTTCTCTGAACCCCCTCCAACGTGAGTATATCCTTTCTAAAATAAGGAGCCCAAAACAGAATGCAATACTCCAAGTGTGGTCTCACGAGTGCCTTATAGGGCCTCAGCATCACACCCCTGCTCTTATATTTTATACCTCTAGAAGTGAATGCCAACATTGCATTTGTCGCCTTCACCACCAACTCAACCTGGAGGTTAACCTTTAGGATATCCTGCACAAGGACTCCCAAGTCCCTTCGCATCGCTGCATTTTGAATTCTCTCCTCATTTAAATAATAGTCTGCCCGTTTATTTCTACCACCGAAATGCATGACCATACACTTTACAACATTGTGTTTCATGTGTCACTTCTTTGCCCATTCCCCTAAACTATCTAAGTCTCTCTGCAAGCTTTCTGTTTCCTCAACACTACCTGCTCCTCCACCTATCTTTGTATCATCAGCAAATTTAGCCACAAATCCATTAATCCTATAGTCCAAATTGTTGACATACATCATAAAAAGCAGCGGTCCCAACACCAACCCCTGTGGAACTCCACTGGTAACTGGCAGGCAGCCAGAATAGGATCTCTTTATTCCCACTCTGTTTTCTGCCTGTCAGCCAATGCTCCACCCATGCTTGTTATTTCCCTGTAATCCTGTGGGCTCTTATCTTGCTAAGCAGCCTCATGTGTGGCACTTCGTCAAAGGCCTTCTGAAAATCCAAGTACATCACATCTACTGCACCTCCTTTGTCTACCCTGCTTGTAATTTCCTCAGAAAACTGCAGTAGGTTAGTCAGGTAAGATTTTCCTTTCAGGAAACCATGCTGACCTTGGCCCATCTTGTTATGTGCCTCCAGGTACTCCATAATCTCATTGCCAACAATCAATTCCAACAACTTCCCAACTACTGATGTCAGGCTAACAGGTCTATAGTTCCCTTTCTGCAGCCTCCCACCCTTCTTAACTAGTGGAGCAACATCTGCAATTAATAAAACTTTAAGATTAATTGGTGATACATTTTGTTTTTGAAAACAATGCACAGGTACATGGATAAAAATCGGGAAATAACCAGGATCAAACGGGAAGAGATCCGACGTCTGAAGGAACATCTCACAGTACTGCAGCAGCGATTGGAAAGGTACGTGAGCATCTGGAGTGTGTAATTGGCCATTAGCAAACACAGTAGCATAGCAGTTAGTCTGACAGTATTACAACATCAGCAACCTTGGTTCAGTCACAGCGCCATCTGTAAAGAGTTTGTACATTCTCCCTGTGACTGCATGGGTTTCCTCCAGGTGCTTTGGTTTTCTCCCATATTCCAAAAATGTACGGATTGGTAGCTTAATTGGTCACATGGGTGGTATAAGCTTCTTGGTCCGGAAGGGCCTGTTACCGTGCTGTTTCTCTAACTAGAAATACATCAATCAAATTAAAAAGGCAACAAAACAACCTGATACAGCCACTGTCAGGCGCAACTAGTTTAAAAGCTCAAACACCACCACCTCAAAGGCAGTTAGTGTGGGCAGTAAATGCTCAGCTAGATAAGGATGCCCATGTTACAGGACTGAATTAAAAAAGCAAGGCTGTAGATTTTTCTGGTCTGCTAATTGATAATTGTTTGAAAATTGTGTTCAATTCTCGTAACCTCAATGCAGGTAGGATGTAGAAACTTTAGAGAGGGTGTAGAGGAGACTTACCAGGACTAGGGAGTACGTGTTATGAGGATAGGTTGAGCGAACTAGGGTTTTTTTCCCTTGGAGTGAAGAAGGATGAGAGGCTAATATGAGGGAGCATAATTTTAAGAGGATTGTATAGGAATGATGTCAGAAATAGCAATAGTGTTAGGTGTGTGGAATGGGTAATGGTAGAGGCAGATACATTATTGTTTATGAGACTCTAAGGCACATGAATGATAGAAAAACGGAGAGCTACATTGGAGGAAGGGGTTAGATTGATCTTAGAGTAGGTTAAAGGGTCAGCGCAACATCATGGGCTGAAGGGATTGCACTGTGCTATACTGTTCTATGTTCTTTTTACTGAGGTACAGTGAAAAGCTTTTGTTTGGCTGTCATCCAAGCAGATCATTCCATTATATAAGAATGTCAAGGTATATCAAGGGAAAAAAGTACAGAATATTGTGCTACAGTTACAGAGAAAAGTGCAGGTAGAAAATAGAGTGCAAGGCCATGACAAAGTAGATTGGGAGAACAGGAGGATATGGCGTTACATAAACAGCAAAGGACACTGAAATAATAAGGAAATGGGAACAGAAGAATATCGAAAGTTAGAGTTGAGATTGTTGTCAAATGCACAACTACAGGTGCAATGAAAAGCATCATAACAACACAATTCTTCCAAGAACGTACACAGTTAGAACAGAAGTGTCTATTTTAGTTTAAAGTGATCATAATGTTGCTAAAATGTTGAGGTTATCTTTTTTTCTGGTTGCTTCAAGAGCCGAATGGTTGAAGGGTAGTAGCTGTTCTTGTACCAGGTGGTGTGGGGCTTCGGGCTTCTGTACCTCCTGCTCCATGATAGTTGCAAGAAGGTGATAGGATTATGTGAAAAGTAGGAGGAACAAGGCTCATGCAAAGCATAAGTAGCAATGCAAAAGAGTTGGATTGAACGGCTAGTTTCCAGGAATTCAGATATCTAACGTTTAAATACTGTAATTACGCACCTCAGTGGCATAATCTTTATTTGCTGTGCCATTCCAGGGATATGGATGAATTAATTGCTTATGTTTCCTAATGTCATAGAGTCAGAACACTACAGCACAGAAACAAGCTCTTTGACCCATCTAGTCTGTGCCAAATCATTATTTTGCCTAGCTGCACCCGGACTATAGCCCTCCCATCCATGTGCCTATCCAAATTTCTCTTGAATGTTAAAATTGAACCTGCATCCACTACTTCAGTGGTCCCCAACCACCGGGCTGCAAAGCATGTGCTACCGGGCCGCGAGGAAGCGATATGATTTGTTGATATGAGTCAGCTGCACCTTTCCTCATTCCCTGTCACACCCACTGTTGAACTTCAACACACACGAGGTCATTACCCACGCATCATCCATGTCAGCGTGGGAAGAAGATCAACTCCTCGAGCTTGCAAATGATGGCGGGCTGAAAAGTATGTTTGACATAACATCTCTGCCGGCATTCTGGATCAAAGTCAAGGCTAGGTATCCTGAGATAGCCATGAAAGCACTGAAAACATTGCTTCCATTTCCAACATCATATCGCTGTGGCTGGGTTTTCTGCAATGAATGTAACGAAAACTAAATTGCGGAATAAACTGGACATAAGGAACACCCTTCGAGTATCGCTGTCTCCCATCGCCCCTCGATGGGACTGTCTTGTTGCAGGGAAACAAGCCCAGGGCTCCAACTGATTCACCGATATTGGTGTGTTGCAATGATCTTATATGTTCATACAGGGAAAATATATGTTGTGTGTTTAATATCCAAATGTTACTTAAAATGTTATGATGCTGTTGACTTATAAGTGACTTATCACTATATTCATGTGAGGAAAATATGCGCTGCGTGTTTAATATTAAATTCGTTAGATAAACCCTCTTAGAAATGAAATTGAGTGTATTAGCCACTTATAAGTGACTTATAGTTGACTTATAACCTATATTCTGGTCGTGATTAACACCCCTCCCCCCCAGGGTTGCCAACTGTCCCGTATTAGCCGGGACATCTCGTATATTGGACTAAATTGGTTTGTCCCATATGGGACCGCCCTTGCTAAGGTAGAGAGTCCCTATGAAACCTTTCATGCCAAAATGGCGTAAAGTGAAGAAGCAAATTACCATTAATTTATATGGGAAAATTTTTTGAGCATTCCCAGACCCAAAAAAACCCTACTAAATCATACCAAATAACACATAAAATCTAAAATAACACTAACATAACCTCTCTCCCCCGCCCTCTCCCTCTCTCTCTCTCTCTCTCTCTCTCTCTCACTCTCACTCTCTCTCTCTCTCTCTCTCTCTCACTCTCACTCTCACTCTCACTCTCACTCTCACTCTCACTCTCACTCTCACTCTCACTCTCACTCTCACTCTCACTCTCTCTCTCTCCTCCCCCCTCCCCTGCCCTCCCACCTTTGCCTGCACTGACTATATCCTGCTGAACTATTGCCACTGTTCTGTTTCCTCTCTTGCTAGGTATTTAAGCTATGGTTCTGGCCCCAAGCGCTTCCCACTGGCCGATGTCCTCCAGTATGCCTTAGAGTTTGCGTCCAGTAAGCCTGTGTGTACGTCACCAGTGGAAGATGTTGAAACAGCTCCCCCCAACAGTACGACAGCACCACAAACAACAACAAGACTGGAAAGGTTTGTATATGCAGCCTTAAATTAAGATTTGCTTATATTTTTCATAAGTTTGAGCCTCAGTGGCCACATTTGTCAGTTATACCTTGTTAATACAAATATCTAATCAGCCTATCACGTGGCAGCTACTCAGAACATAGAAGCATGTAGACATGGCCAAGAGATTCAGTTGTTGTTCAGATCAAACATCAGAATTGGGGAAAAAATATGACCTAAGTGACTTTGACTGTGCAATGATTGTTGGTCCCAGACAAGGTAGTTTGAGTACCTCAGAAACTGCTGATCTCCTGGGATTTTCACACACAACAGTCTAGAGTTTATGGAGAATGGTGCATAAAACAAAAACATTGAGTGAGTGGCAGTTCTATGTGCTAAAACGCTCTTTTAAGGTGGTTTGTTGAGATGTCAGAGGCAAATGGCCAGACTAGTTCAAGCTGACAGGAAGGCGACAGTAACTCAAATAACCACGTTACAACAATGTTGTGTAGAAGAGCCTCTCTGAGCTCACACCAAAGCTTGAAGTGCGTGGTCTACAGCAACAGAAAACCTCTCCGGGTTCCAGTCCTGTACCTAATAAAGTGGCCACTGAAAGTAAAAGTTGGGCACTGTTGTTAACATGGTTAGCTAACCAACTGTCTTTATTACTCCAAACTGCCAACAGCCCGACGGAACAGGGACCAGTGGCACCTACAGACTCCCCTTGCACACCTCCTCTTCAGAGACCAATTGTCCACAAGCCGTTCACGCAATCCAGGGTCCCGCCGGAAATCCCAATGCACCCTGCACCACGGCACATCACTGAGGACGAGCTGAGGGTATTGGAAGGTTGTCTACATCGATGGAGAACGGAGGTGGAGAATGACACCAGAGGTATGAGCTTCTCTCTCTACCCTCCCTTACCCCTGCCCTGCCGCAGATCTGTAAACCGGTTATCCTGATATTCCCCTGCTGGCCCATTGTTCATATGGTGGCCCAAGAGGATGTGGTCCATAGGTCACTATAAAACTGAAAAGTATTTGAGATTAGTGGTTGTGAATTGGTCTCTTTAAAAACATTTAGATCCTGGCTATCTATCTCTACAGCGTGGTCCAGGCCCTTCCAGCCCTTTGAGCTGTGCCACCCCCAGTAATCCCACCAGCCTGATTTTGCCCTAACCTAATCACAGGACAATTTACAATGATCAGTTAACTTACCTCATGCTTCTTTGGACTGTGGGAGGAAACCAGAGCACCCAGAGAAATCCCACACGTTCCATGGGGAGGGCGTACAGAGACTCCTCACAGAACGATGCTGGAATTGAACTCTGAACTGTGGAATACTCCAAGCTGTAATAGCATTGTGCAAACTGCTAAATTACCATGGCACCAGTTTAGAGATTTCCAGGTAGATAAAGTAGTAGTAGTAGTCATACTCTATTGATCCCGGGGGAAATTGGTTTTCGTTACAGTTGCACCATAAATAATTAAATAGTAATAGAACCATAAATAGTTAAATAGTAATATGTAAATTATGCCAGGAAATAAGTCCAGGACCAGCCTATCGACTCAGGGTGTCTGACCCTCCAAGGGAGGAGTTGTAAAGTTTGATGGCCACAGGCAGGAATGATTTCCTATGACACTCTGTGTTGCATCTCGGTGGAATGAGTCTCTGGCTGAATGTACTCCTGTGCCCAACCAGTCCATTATGTAGTGGATGGGAGTTATTGTCCAAGATGGCATGCAACTTGGACAGCGTCCTCTTTTCAGACACCACCGTCAGAGAGTCCAGTTCCATCCCCACAACATCACTGGCCTTACGAATGAGTTTGTTGATTCTGTTGGTGTCTGCTACCCTCAGCCTGCTGCCCCAGCACACAACAGCAAACATGATCGCACTGGCCAGCGCAGACTCGTTGTAACAACAGCTTTTGTCACATTGACCTTCATAAGATTATTGAGTAAAGGGACTGGGGAAGGTGGAACCCTAGGGAATGTTAAGGAACAGACTGCAGGGGTTCCCAAATTGGGGTCCACGGATCCCTTGATTAATAGTAGGGGCATAAAGGAAGAGGGACCCCTGGAATAGAGGGACCTTGGTCTACAAGTTCATAGATTCTGAAAGGTAAACATGAGAGATTCTGTAGATGCTGGAAATTCAGAGCAACACACACAAAATGCTGGAGAAACTCAGCAAGTCAAGCAGCAGCTGTGGAGAGGGATAATCAGTTGACATTTCTGACCGAGACCCTTCATCAAGATTGGATAGGAAGAGGTTATTCTTTCGAGATTTTATAGGGATGCTATGGGAATTTTCTTCTGAGTTAATATTCAGCAAATAATTAAAAGTGGGAAGTCTGAGTTTCTAGCTGCAAATCTGAAATCAGAATTGCTGGTGTTATTTAGATTTCAGACACTGACCCCACGGGGGGGGCGGCGTAAGCTGTCTTTATCATTCAACCCGCCAACAGGCATTTTCTGGTGTCTTTTCAGATCTGCAGGAGAGCATTGCTCGGCTTCACCGCACCATCGACCTGATGTACACGGACAAGACCATGATGCAAGTGAGTGCATTGCCTGCGTGACTTCTTCCTGTGCTGCAGGCGGACTGCTGCAAACATAAACAGGTCGAGTGAAGAGCGGAGTCCACTGTGCAGACGTCCATTGGTCCGGGTGTGAATAGCGGGGAAGCAGCAAGTACATGATTCCAGAGTCAAACAGCAACTCGTATTCCAAAGGGGGAAAAGACAGGAAAATGTTTCAACTGGGAACTCGTGATTATCAGAATCAGAACACTATAGGTGGTGTAGGGGTTAACGTAACACTTTACAGGTGGTGTAGGGGTAGTGTAACACTTGACAGCACCAGTGATCGCATTCAGGAATCATTTTCCAATGTTGTCTGTAAGGAATGTGTATGTTCTCCCCGTGACCAAGTGGGTTTCCTTCAGGTGCTCCAACTTCCTCCCACAGTCCAAAAACATACAGATTAAGGTTAGTGAGTTGTGGGCATGTTATATTGGCGCTGGAAACAAGGCAACACTTGCAGGCTGCCTGCAAATCGATGCTTGGACTGTGTTGGTCATTCACACCAACAACATGATTCACTGTATGTTTCAATGTACATGTGACAAATAAAGGTAATCTCTTTTATCACGTAGAACAAGCAATCGATGGGAGTGATGGACACGGGTTCAATTGCAACACTTGAAGTTGAACACTTGAACAGAGAAGTTTGGATAAGTACTGCTAGAGTAGGTTACATGGTCAACACAACCTTGTGGGCCAAAGGGCCTGTAATGTAACTATGATGCAGCTCTATAAAACTCTGGTTAGGCCACACTTGGAGTACTGTGTCCAGTTCTGGTCACCTCACTATAGGAAGGATGTGGAAGCATTGGAAAGGGTACAGAGGAGATTGACCAGGATGCTGCCTGGTTTAGAGAGTATGCATTATGATCAGAGATTAAGGGAGCTAGGGCTTTACTCTTTGGAGAGAAAGAGGATGAGAGGAGACATGATAGAGGTGTACAAGATAATAAGAGGAATAGATAGAGTAGATAGCCAGCGCCTCTTCCCCAGGGCACCACTGCTCAATACAAGAGGACATGGCTTTAAGGTAAGGGGTGGGAAGTTCAAGGGGGATATTGGATGAAGGTTTTTTACTCAGAGAGTGGTTGGTGCGTGGAATACACTGCCTGAGTCAGTGGTGGAGGCAGGTACACTAGTGAAGTTTAAGAGACTACTAGACAGGTATATGGAGGAATTTAAAGTGGGGTTTATATGGGAGGCAGGGTTTGTGGGTCGGCACAACACTGTGGGCCGAAGGGCCTGTACTGTGCTGTACTATTCTATGTTCTATGTTCTAATGTGCTGTAGATGTCTATGTTTCTAAGTACGTGGATAGGAGAGATATGGAAGGCTGTGGTTCTAGTGGAGAACTACCACCATCCCTGGCTGTGCGTTCCACTATATATGTAAAAAAAAAACTTAGCACTAATCTGAGTGATGTGTTACACAGTCTCAGCAGGCAAGTAATAATCATATTGGGGTGCCATGGTAGCGTAGCAGTAGTGTGACACTATTATAGCTTGGGGCATCAGAGTTCGGAGTTCAGTTCTGTACAGGAGTTTATATGTTCTTTCCTGTGAACACATGGGTTTCCTCCCAGTGCTCCAGTTTATTCCAGCATTCCAAAGGTGTACTGGTTAGTATGTTAATTGGTCATTGTAAATTGTCCTGTGATTAGGCAAGAGTTAAATCTGTTGCTGTTTGGGATTATAAATACGTCTGGGATTATATTAATATCTTATTATAAATTGGTAAGTGGTAGTTGCGGGTTTTATTTCAACATTTGAGAGAAGTTTGGATAGGTATGTGGATATGACAGGTATGGAGGGCTTCTGGTTCAGGTCCAGGTTGATGGGGTTAGGTAGAGTAACAGTTTGGCACGAGCTGAAGGGTCTGTTTCTCTGCTCTAGTTTACATTGACTATGTGGTTGACTGTAAGGAGGATAGCTTCAGACTACAGGGTAATACTGCAAAGTTCAAATTAAATTTATTGTCAAATTATGTTAACGGGATTAGTCAATGAATCAATGAAAAACTACACACAGTCTACCAAGCAACCAATGTGCAAAGTACGACATACTGTGCAAATACACGAAAAAAGTAAATAAGTAATAAATAATGTCAAGAGCATGAGTTATAGAATCCTTGAAAGTTAGTCCATAGGTTGTGAATTAGTTCAGAGTTAAGGTGAGTGAAGTTATCCGCACTGGTTCAGGAGCCTGATGGTTGAAGTATAATAACTGTTCCTGAACCTGGTGGTGTGGGACCTAAGGCTTCTGTACCTCTACAGCAGGAGACGATGCATTGCACGATGTGGACCAATGTTCCCTCTATTTTATTTTACAGCTACACGGACCAAGCGTTCCTCAGAGTAAGAAGGTTTTACACAGCCTGAAAACTGTGCGGCACTTTAATATTAACATTTTATCTAAGAGAACATTCCAGCTGCGCGGCAACAAAGGCTACATATGTGGGAATGTTTCAATTAAGGTGTGGCCGTGCAGCTTACAGGAAACTGGTGTGGAGGAACTAAGAAAGCTGTTTATTCATTTATTTAAAGATACAGCGTGGAATAGGACCTTCTGAGCTGAAGCTGCATTGCCTTGCTACCCACTTATTTAACCCTAGTCTATGATCAATTAACCTACTACTCAGTATGTCTTTGGGATTCCCTCAGTGCTTTGGTTTCCTTCCATAATCCAAAGACATGTCGGTTAGTAGGCCAGTTGGTCATTGTAAATTGTGCTGCGATTAGGCTACGGTTAAACTGATGGCTTGCTGTGCAGCATGGTTCATTGGGCTGTTCTGCACTGTATCTCAAAATAAATAGATTTAAAAAATGGGACTAGGCAGGATGACAGTTCAGTATGGATGAGATGGGCGGAAGGGCCTGTTTCTGTGCTATAGTGCTGTATGACTCTATATTATTAAAATGCATACCAGAATCTGCTGTAACAGCTGATGCATTTATTTACATAATATCTGTATCTCTAATGTACTGAGTGCTTGTCATAACTTCCCTTTGCACTCTAGGTTCCTTACCGATTGCATGCCGTCTTGGTGCACGAGGGTCAGGCGAATGCTGGACACTACTGGGCCTATATCCATGATCACCACCACGAGAAGTGGATGAAATATAACGACATTGCTGTTACCAAATCCTCCTGGGAGGAGCTTGAACGAGACTCCTTTGGCGGCTACCGGAATGCTAGTGCCTACTGCTTAATGTACATCAATGACACAGACCGATACTTGATAGAAGGTAATTGCAGTAGGGGCATGCTCATATTTTCCAGTTCTGATAAAGGGTTTTGGCCCAAAATGTTAACTCTTTATTCCTCTCCATAAATGCTACCTGATCTACTGAGTTCCTTCAGCATTTTGTGTGTGTTCTTCAAGATTTCTAGCATTTACAAAATCTCTTGTGCTTACCTTTAAGAATCTATTGATTTGTAGACCAAAGTCCCTGTGTTCCTTAATATTCACTAGGGTCATTTCCTGGTGAATGATAACTGTATATGAGGCAGTATTTACATAGTATTGGCTACAATCAATGTTCCTCCCTGGAACATCCCAACTTTCTTGTTTGATTGAATACCTTGACATATGTTGCTTATGAAAGGTGGCCTTCTCATTCCTGAGTCACGTGGCTGTTAGCAGAGTTAGCTAATGAGCCAAATTTGTATAAGAGTCCCAGTGCGAAAGTTGCATGTGTAAAGAAAATACCTCTAACATCCTCACTATACTTCCCTCCAATCACCTTAAAATTATGCCACCTTATAAGGCATGAAGAGTCTTGACCCGAAACGTTGACTGTTTCCCTCCACAAATGCTGCCTGACAGAACATAGAACATAGAATAGTACAGCACAGTACAGGCCCTTCAGCCCACAATGTTGTGCCGACCCTCAAACCCTGCCTCCCATATAAGCCCCCACCTTAGATTCCTCCATATACCTGTCTAGTAGTCTCTTAAACTTCACTAGTGTATCTGCCTCCACCACTGACTCAGGCAGTGCATTCCACGCTCCAACCACTCTCTGAGTAAAAAAACCTTCCTCTAATATCCCCCTTGAACTTCCCACCCCTTACCTTAAAGCCATGTCCTCTTGTATTGAGCAGTGGTACCCTGGGGAAGAGGCGCTGGCTATCCACTCTATCTATTCCTCTTATTATCTTGTACACCTCTATCATGTCTCCTCTCATCCTCCTTCTCTCCAAAGAGTAAAGCCCTAGCTCCCTTAATCTCTGATCATAATGCATACTTTCTAAACCAGGCAGCATCCTGGTAAATCTCCTCTGTACCCTTTCCAATGCTTCCACATCCTCCCTATAGTGAGGTGACCAGAACTGGACACAATACTCCAAGTGAGGCCTAACCAGAGTTTTATAGAGCTGCATCATTACATCGCGACTCTTAAACTCTATCCCTCGACTTATGAAAGCTAACACCCCATAAGCTTTCTTAACTACCCTATCCATCTGTGAGGCAACTTTCAGGGATCTGTGGACATGTACCCCGAGATCCCTCTGCTCCTCCACACTACCAAGTATCCTGCCATTTACTTTGTACTCTGCCTTGGAGTTTGTCCTTCCAAAGTGTAGCACCTCACTCTTCTCCAGGTTGAACTCCATCTGCCACTTCTCAGCCCACTTCTGCATCCTATCAATGTCTCTCTGCAATCTTTGACAATCCTCTACACTATCTACAACACCACCAACCTTTGTGTCGTCTGCAAACTTGCCAACCCACCCTTCTACCCCCACATCCATGTGGTTAATAAAAATCACGAAAAGTAGAGGTCCCAGAACAGATCCTTGTGGGACACCACTAGTCACAATCCTCCAATCTGAATGTACTCCCTCCACCACCACCCTCTGCCTTCTGCAGGCAAGCCAATTCTGAATCCACCTGGCCAAACTTCCCTGGATCCCATGCCTTCTAACTTTCTGAATTAGCCTACCATGTGGAACCTTGTCAAATGCCTTACTAAAATCCATATAGATCACATCCACAGGCCGGGTTACTCAGCATTTCTGTGTGAGGGTAAAGAATCCAGTTGTTTTTCTGACCATATTCTCCACCTTCAAGGTGTATGAAGACCTCTGCATTTTCTCAAATCATGCACACTTTTCTGTATACTGTGAGACCAGCAGAATGATAAAGTGCTTTTTTTTTGCTCTTTGCAGAGGAGTTTGATAAGGAAACTGGTCAGGCACTGACAGGAATGAACACCCTGCCCTCGGATTTGAAAGAATATGTCCGAGAGGACAATCGGAAGTTTGAGAAGGAGTTGCAAGAATGGGATGCACAGCAGGAGAAAAAAGCCCAGCTGGAGAAGCTGGAAATAGACACCACTCCAAGGGAATCTGCTGCAGCACCTACCTCAGGTAGGGGATTATGTTACTAATTGTTTTCTTCTTCTTTTTCAATATTTTTATTGCTTTCTATATAGAAGAATACAGTCCAAGCAAATACATATTATAAAACAAAAGAAAAGATATAATAAAACCAGATACAGTATATTGAATGACATTAACGAACTCCTTACTCTATATTCATATAGATTAGATTAATTCATATATTAGAACATAAACAATTTTATAAAAAAGATCTATACCCACTACCAAAGTCGAAGCTGTTTGGGGAAAAAAAAGAAAAAAACCTTATCAAATAATAAAATATGTTATTAACCAACTTCTGTATTTTAATGAGAAGTCAAAGATTATGAAAATAATTTTAAAACAGCCCCCACAAATTTTGAAAATCTTGGTTAGATTCAGAAATTGAACAACGAATCTTTTCTAAATTTAGGCATGCCATAACATCCCGTAACCACTGAGCATGATTAGGCGGAACAGCATCCTTCCATTTAAACAAAAGCACCCTCCTTGCCATAAGAGAGATAAAAGCCAGAATGAGCAGATCAGATGTCTTCAAAATGATATCTTTCCTTCCAACAATACCAAATAGGGCAGTCAAAGGATTAGGCTTAAAATTTACTTTAAAGAGTACAGAAAATGTTTGGAATACTTCCTTCCAATATTTTCCAAAACTTGGATATATTCAAAACAGATGAATAAATGAAGCTTCTCCATTGTTACACTTGTCACAGTAGGGAGATATATCCATATAAAAATGGGACAACTTATCCTTGGTCATACAAGCTCTATGAACCACTTTAAATTGTAGGAGGGAATGACGAGCATATAACGATGAAGTATTAATCAATTTAAAAATTTTATTCCAAGTTTCTTCAGAAATTGAAGTCTGTAAATCTTGTTCCCAAAGATTTTTGATTTTGTCTAAAGAATCACCTCTCATTCCCAACAACATATCATAAATATTGAATATTGAACCATTATAAAATGATTTCATATTAAGAATTTCATCGAATGCGTTCTTATCAGGACTATTAGGGAATGTATATAATTGAGATTGCAGAAAATTTCTAATTTGTAAGTACTGAAAAAGATGGGTTTTTGGTAAAATATATTTAGTTGACAGTTGTTCGAATGAAGAAAGACTTCCTCCAACAGACAGATCCCGGAAACATGTAATGCCCAGTCTTTCCCATTGTTTAAAAACTACATCAGTCATAGAAGGCTTAAAAAGATATTTTAAAAAATGGGACTAGAAAGGGAGAATCTGAATAAACCAAAGTGTTTTCTAAATTGTATCCAAATCCTCAAAGTATGTTTGACTACCACATTTTGAGTTATCTTACTTAAGGATAAAGGAAGTGAAGATCCCAAAAGGGAGATAATAGTAAATTTATTAACCGAGTTAGCTTCTAAAGAAACCCACCTGGGACAGTCCTCATGATTCATATAATATAATCAAAACGTGAGATTCCGTTAGTAGCTGCCCTAAAAAACCTAAAATTTGGTAAAACTGAACCTCCATGCTTTTTAACTTTCTGGAGATGGACTTTATTCGATCGAGGACGTTTATTTTTCCATATGTAGGAGGATAAAATAGAGTCCAGAGAGTCAAAAAAGAATTTAGGAATAAAAACAGGTAAAGCCTGAAAGAGGTATGTAAATTTAGGTAAAATGTTTATTTTAATAGAATTAATTCAACCAATCAATGATAACGTAAGGGGCGACCAATTTGATAATGTTCTTTTCATATAATTTAATAAAGTAAGAAATTTTCTTTAAATAGGTATTTATAATTCTTAGTAATTGTTACACCCAAATAAGTGAATTGGTTTCTTACAATTTTAAAAGGAAGGTTAATATCAGTTGATACTAAATTATTCAAAGGAAAATTTCACTCTTGTATAGGTTCAGCTTATATCCAGAAAACTGACTAAAGCAAGAGAATAAAGAAAGCACAGAAGGTAACGAAGTTTCGACATTAGAAATGTAAAGCAATAAATCATCCGCATAAAGTGAAACTTTGTTGGTAGTACCCTTCCGTAAAATGCCAGTGATATCATTAGATTCTCAAAAACCAATAGCTAAAGGTTCTAAAGCCAGGTCAAAGAGCAAAGGACTCAAAGGACAACCTTGTCTGGTTCCACATTGAAGTTTAAATGGTTGAGAATTCTGAGAATTAGTAAGAACCCAAGCAAAAGGAGATAAGTACAGTAATTTAATGCATTGAATGAAGTTGGACCCAAAATTAAATTTTTCTAAAATTTTAAATAAATAATGCCACTCAACCCGATCAAAAACCTTCTCAGCGTCTAAGGACATCACACGCTCCGATATCTCCTTAGAAGGAGAATAGATAACATTTAATAACCGACAAATATTAAAATGAGAATATCAATTTTTGATAAAACCAGTCTGATTGTCAGAAATCATAGATGGTAAGATATTTTCCATACTACAGGCCAGAACTTTAGATAGAATTTTAACATCAACCTTAAGTAAGGAAATTGGTCGATATGAAGAACATTCAGTTGGGTTCTTATTTTTTTTAAGGATAAGCAAAATTGAAGCTTCGTAAAAAGATTGCGGCAACCTACCTGACTTAAAAGAATCTGAAAAAAGCTGAACATAAATGAGGTATAAGCAAAGAAGAAAAAGCCTTATAAAATTCTCCAGAAAATCCACCAAGACCTGGAGCATTCCCTGAATGCAGTGAACTTACAGCGTCGGCTATTTCTTCGTGAGAAATACATTGATCCAACTGTCTTCGGTTATCAACAGAAAGCGTAGGGATATTTAATTGGTCTAAAAAATTATCTATTACAGTATTATCTTTAAGAGGAAGAGAACTATAAAGTTTAGAATAAAAGTCTGTAGAAGTATCATTTATTTCTAAATGATCAGTTGTCCTAATACTGTTAGCTTTATAAATTTCTTTAATCTGTCGTTTTGCACTAGAAGTTTTAATTTGGTTAGCCAATAATTTACCTGTTTTATCTCCATGAATATAAAATTGACTTTTATCCTTTATGAGTTGACTTTTATCCTTTATGAGTTGAGTTTCAATAGGATATTTTAATAAAAAATCATATTTAGTTTTAATCTTCCTGGTTTTCCTCAGGCAGATTCTAGCGTTTTAATTTAACTTTCTTATCTGACAAGGATTTCTTAAAGTTCTCAGAGAGGCAAAGTACTCTTTTTTGAAGAGAATACGGTGGAGGAGACACTAGCCTTGTCATATGGGATGCCTTTAAAGCATATATTAGAGGACATATTATTTCTTATACTGCTAATGTTAAGAAAAAAGCTAATAAAGAGAGAATTAATTTAGCCAGGAGGAGGAGAAGATGGCAACACGACGCAGCTTGTGCAGCCACTCCGGTGAATGATATCTGTAATTTGTCAAGTAGGGTGCCGTGCACAATCCTGATTTGATGGATACAGATGTGAGAGAATGGAGGAACATCTGGAGAAACTTCTGAAATGCCTTTTTTGCTGCTGCTGCTGCTACTGTGTGATCCAGAATCTCCGGAGGGGAAGGCCCCGAGTCCTTGGCTTTGCTTGTTAATCAGTGGCCGGGACGGGGTCGAAGCGCTGGGCAAAGATGGTGCTCGGTGCTCGGTGTCGAAGGGCTGGTCGGAGGCTCGAAGTTTTCGGATAGACTCAGAGTCGGCTGTGGTCAGGTGCTTCCAATGCATCGACAGTTGTCGGCGTCTGGAGGTTCATGGCAGGGAGAATTTCTCCCTTCTGCCACCTGCTATAGGGGACTATCGGGAGTCGATTGAAACTTGGAGACTTTTTTTTTTAACCATGCCCATGGTCTGTTCTTTATCAAATTATGGTATTGTTTTGCACTGCTGTAACTATATGTTATAATTATGGGGTCTTGTCAGTGTTAGTCTTTGGTTTGTCCTTTTTTTTGTGATATCACTCGAGGAATATTGTATCATTTCTTAATGCATGCATGCATTTCTAAATGACATTGAACGAGGACTGAGTGTCCTCACAATCTAATAATCTAATCTAATTTCAACCCGTCTTTTATATAAAACAGGATCTGAAGCCAAAGCATATTCTTGATCTAATTGTTTCAGCTGATTGGCTAAATTAATTCTCTCTTTATTAGCTTTTTTCTTAACATTAGCAGTATAAGAAATAATATGTCCTCTAATATATGCTTTAAAGGCATCCCATATGACAAGGTTAGTGTCTCCTCCACTGTATTCTCTTCAAAAAAGAGAGTAATTTGCCTCTCCAAGAACTTTAAGGAATCTTTGTCAGATAACAAAGTTAAATTAAAATGCCAGAATCTGTCTGAGGAAAACCAGGAAGATTTATGGATAAAAGCACAGGAGCATGGTCAGAAATGGCAATCTCTTTATATTCACAAGATCGAACTAATGGAATCATTTGGTTATCATTAAAAAAAAAGGTCAATTCCGGAATATATATGATGAACTTGAGAGAAAAACTAGTATTCTCTATCTGCTGGGTGTAAGAAACGCCATATATCAACAATACCACATTTCATTAGAAATGAATGAATAAACAAAGCTGATTTATTAAGTGTCGCTGGTTTAAAAGAAGACCAATCTAAAACTGGATCTATCCAGCAATTAAAGTCTCCTGCCATCACTAACGAGTACAAACTTAGATCAGGCAGAAATGAAAAAAAACGCTCAAAGAATCCTGCATCCTATATGCAGAGCATAAACATTAGCAAATACCAACAATTTATTCTCTAATTTCCCTGATACTATAACAAATCGCCCATTAGTATCAGAAACAACCTTGTGTTGAACAAAGGGAACTGTATTTTTTATAGAAATCGAAACTCCTCTAGATTTGGCCTGAAAACTGGAATGAAAGTTAATTCTCTCCATCGGCTAAAAAAGAGTGAGTTGTCAGAATTGTGTACATGGGTTTCTTGTTAAAAAAAAAATTGGGACCTTAAATTTTTTAATATAGGCTTATTTTCGTTTTTTTTATTTCGTTTCAAAGGATGACTTAATTTTTTCACATTAAGACTAAGTAAATTAATATTATAATCCATTTTATTATTTAAAAGAAAAGTTAAAAGGATAATCCTTAAGAAGATTAATAAAACTAAACAATGACTTATGAGATAAGGAAACTAAACAACAGGTTTGACTAAGAATCCCAACCAGCTTCCAAGAAAAAAAACCCAAACACTCTCTCCTCTCCCAAAGAGAGAAAGTCGATGCCTACAGCTCATAGCGACATCCCCCCCAAAAATCCTGCTGGTTTTGCTCCAAATAAATTTCAAAGTTAGAAATATTCCAACCTAGTCAGAACAACAAATAATAAAGAAACAGTTAATTCTGATGTCAAGAACTCTAGAAAAGTAAGTATAATATAAAATAATATGGACACACAGAATATTAGCTTATTAAAATCTTATTCTCAAAGTAAAACCTTAAAAGGTTTAAAAAGAGAATTGACTACAAGATTCACCAGAGGCAAAATACACAACTATTAATGTAAGTTTTTGTTACACAACTCCAACATGACACTTTTAAACTTAGCACATTAAAGTCTTATTCTCAAAATAAAGCCTTAAAAAGTTCAAAAAGAAAGAGTTAATTACAAAGTTTAGCAAAGGTAAAATAGACAGTTATTCATGTAAAAAAAAATAAGGAATCAGTTTACTGACTCTTAAAAATTTTTTGGGCCTGGAGACTCGAATGGATCTATCCTGCAGTGTAATTCTGAGCTTCGCCGGATACCGTAGAGAAGGTTTAAAATCCATGTTGTAGGACTGACATGATGCTTTTAAACTTAGCGCGCTCCCTCATCATCTCTGCCAAGAAATCTTCAACAATTCTAATCTTCTTACCATTATAATCAATCATACCTTTCCGACAAGATTCACGAATTATACGGTCCTTTGTTTGAAACTCATGAAAAGTGATTATTACTGAACAAGGTTTGCTTGCAAACATTCTGTTCCCAGGTACTCTGTGCGCTCGGTCGATCATTGGTATCGATTTTAAAATATCAGGATATAGCTAAACCAGAAAGTTTGCAAAAAATTCTGTAGGATGATCACCTTCAGTTAACTCTTCGAGTTCAAGAATTCATACGTTATTCCTTCTACTTCTGTTTTCTAAATCAGTAATCTTCTGCCTTAGTTCGTCGTTAACCTTAGATTGTTTTTCATAACACTTTTGCAGGTCATCCATTTTCTCATCCAGAATCGACAGGATTTCTTCATTCTCTTTTATTCGTTTATCGTGCTCAGTTAAGGTTTCTTGAATAGAATCCAGTTTTGTACTTAATTGTTTAATTTCAGAGCCAAGTTGTTGAAATTCTTCGGAGGATTTCTTTTCTGAATGACTTAAATTCCTCGGACACTTCATTTCTGTGCTTTTGCAGCAATTCGATAATAGAATCCAAAGATGTAGAAGAATCTTTTTTACCTTTAGCAGTTCTGGTAGTCATAGCATCAAATCAGGTTGGAAAGTAAGAAAAGTAAAGTAAACTAGGAGTGGCTATAAAATGCTGTTATTCCATCCACAGCCAGCAGGAAGTCCCCCGAGTTGTTTTAATACTTGGTAAATATTGTCACATGTACTGAGGTACAGGGAAAGGCTTTGTTATTCTTGCCATCCATACAGATTACTTTCCTGGATTCTGCTTGGATTAGAGAGTATGTTTTATAAGAATAGATTGAGTGAGTTAGGATTTTTCTCTTTGGAGCAAAGGAGGATGACAGATGACTTGATAGAAATGTACAAAATGATGAGGCATAGATTGACTGAATAGGCAGAGACTTTTTTCTTGTGCAGAAATGGCTAATACTACAGGGCATAATTAGTATAAATTATGTATAACAGATCAGTTTTTATTTCAAGAGAGTGGTTGGTGCATAGAATTTGCGAGGGGTGTTGTTAGAGGTAGATACATCAGGGACAATTAAGAAACTGTCAGATAGTCTCAGCTCAGCTCAGCAATCAACACAATCGTACCCTCAGTTCTAATAATAAACTCCAAAACCTAGGCTTTCTCTGCAACTGGATCCTAGACTCTCTCATTGGGAGACCACAATCAGTGCGAATGCTGGACGCTACTGGGCCTATATACACAATCACCACCACAAGAAATGGATGAAATACAATGACATCGCTGTTACCAAATCCTCCTCGGAGGAGCTTGTATGAGACTCCTTTGGCGAGTACTGGAATGCTAGTGCCTACTGCTTAATGTACATCAGTGACACAGATGGTACACCAGCATAAAATTATAAAGAAAGTAGTGAGATGGTGTTCATGGGTTCAATATCCATTTAGGAATCGGATGGCAGAGGGGAAGAAGCTGTTCCTGAATCTCTGAGTGTGTGCCTTCAGGCTCTGTCCCTCCTTCCTGATAGTAACAGTGTGGCAAGGGCATGTCACAGATGTTGCGGATCCTTAATGATGGATGCTGCCTTCGTAAAGCACCGCTCCTTGAAGATGTATTGGACACTACAGAGGCTAGTATCCATGATGGACTAATTTTTAAAGTTTCTGCAAGTTACTTCAATCTTGTTTAGTGGATTGCCATACCAGACAGTGATGCAGCTAGTCAGAATGCTCTCCACGGTACACTTGTAAAAGTTTTCGAGTGTTCTCGTGGACAAACCAAATCTCCTCAAACTCCTAATGAAATATAGCCGCTGTCTTGCCTTCTTTATATCTGCGTCAGTCTGTTGCGTCCAGGTTAGGTCCTCAGAGATATTCACACCCAGGAGCTTGAAATTGTTCCCTGTTTCTAATTCTGATCCCTCCATGAAGATTGGTTTGTGTTCTCTCATCTGGCCCTTCCAGAAGTCCACAGTCAGCTCTTTGGTCTTATTGACATTGTTGCTGTGACACCACTCAACGAATTGGTATATCTCACTCCAGTAATCCCTTCCGTCATCATCTGAAATTCTGCCAACAATGGCCGTATCATCAGCAAATTTATAGATGGCATTTGAGCTATGCCTAGACACACAGTCATGAGTGTAGAGCGAGTAGAGCAGCAGGCCAAGCACACATTCCTTTGGTGCACCTGTGTTAATTGTCAGCAAGGTGAAGATATTATTTCCAATCCGCACATATCGTGGTCTTCCAGGTAGGAAGTTGAGGATCAAGTTGGAAAGGGAGGTACAGAGGCCTAGGTTCAGTAGCTTTCCAATCAGGACTACAGGAATGATAGTGTTAAATGTTGAGCTATAGTCAATAAACAGCATCCTGACATAGGTATTTGTACAAACTCCTCACAGACAGTGGTGGGAATTGAACCCAGGCCGTTTGTACCCATTCAGTTGTATTTAGCCGAAGCTTACAACGGGCTGCAGACTCCATGGGCAAAGTAGGAGAGCAATTCGCCAGTGCTCCGATGTGTTGAAATTAGTGTAAGAACAAGATGAGGTTTGTGTCTTCTGTCAACATTCTGCCTAGCACCAGAGTAGCTGAAACAAGTTGTATGTTGTGGTCGAGGGGTCCCAGATAAAGAGAAGGATGTGTTTAGTAGAGCGACAGGATGGTACTCAAATGACATATGAATAACATAAAAAAGTTCAGCAGTTAAAGTCTGACAAAAGAAACAAGTCTATTTTTAAACATTTTTAATTTGTAAATACCCTCAGTGGCCACTTTATTAGATACACCTGTACACCTGCTTGTTAATGCAAATATATAATCAGACAATCATGTGGCGACAACTCAGTGCATAAAAGCATGCAGACATGTTCAGTTGTTATTTAGACTCAACATCAGAATGGGGAAGAAATCTGATGTAAGTGACTTTGACCATGGAATGATTGTTGGTGCCAGGCAGGGTGGTGTGAGTATTGTGGAAACTGCTGATCTCCTGGGACTTTCACTTACAGAGAATGGTACAAAAAACATCCAGTGGGCGACAGTTCTGTGGGTGAAAACACCTTTTTAATGTGAGCGGTCAGAGGAGAATGGCCAGACTGGTTCAAGCTGACAGGAAGGCGACAGTAACTGAAATAACCACTCATTACAACAGTGCTGGGCAGAACATCTCTGAGTGCATAACAAGTTGAACCTTGAAGTGGATAGCTACAGCAGCAGAAGACCAGAAACATACACACAGTGGCCACTTTATTAGGTACCTCCTGTACTAAATGAAGTGGCCAATGAGTGTAAATATACATTCTGTGGAAGCGTAAATATGACAAGTAGAGATTCAAACCTATTTAGCAAAGTACGCCGCCAGAAAACATCTACAGAAAACACTGACATTTAAAAAATAGGAAAGTAGGACCACACATCAAACTTGCTGGTGAACGCAGCAGGCCAGGCAGCATCTCTAGGATGAGGTACAGTCGACGTTTCAGGCCGAGACCCTTCATAGGACCACATTGGATTGTGCAAAGAATTTAACCCACCCCGTTATTAAGTGGAATTTGTTCAACCTTCACCACCCCCCACCCACCCCTGCACTACTGCAGTTCATACTGCAGCTGCATGGAGTCTGAGTCTTCACAATAATGGCTCTAGAAGACAAATAATTAAATAGATTAAACATACATTGGCACTGCAAATTATTAAAAATTTCCTTCTGCATTGTGAACAAGGATAGAGGTGAATCATGTGTTCTGAATTTTTAATTTTTTTTATTTTAGAGATATAATGTGGAAAAGGCCTTCCAGCCCAATGAGCATACCATACAACAACCCACCTATTTCACCCTAGCCTAATCACAGGACAGTTTACAATGACCAATTAACCTACTGACTGGTATGTGGTTGGAATATGGGTGGAAACCAGAGGACACCCACACATTTACGGGGAGAATGTACAGACTCCTTATTGATGACTATAAGATATAGGAGCAAAATTAGGCCATTTGGCCCATTCTGCTCCGCTATTTCATCATGACTGATGCATTTTTCCTCTCAGCCCCAAACGCCTGCCTTTTCATTGTATCCGTTCATGCCCTGACTAGTCAAGAATCTATCAACCTCTGCCTTCAATATAATTAAAGACTTGGCCTCCACAGCCACTGTGGCAATGAATTCCACAGTTTCACCACTCTCTGGCTAAAGAAATTCCTCCTAGTCTCCGTTCTAAAAGGATGCCCCTCTATTCTGAGGCTGTGTCCTCTGATCCGAGACTCTTCCACCATAGGAAACATCCTTCTCACATCCTATCAAGGCCTCTCAACATTTGATAGGTTTCAGTGAGGTCACCCCTCATTCTTCTGAAATCCAGTGAATAGAGGCCCAGAGCCATCAAAGGTTCCTCACATGATGTTGGAATTGAACTTCCTGAGCTCCAGTCACATCGTGCTAACCACTACTCTACTGCGGCAGCTGTTTTATGGCTTAAGCTTTAGCCAGGCTTTGTGCTTTTGGAATAACATATTACTTTGTCTTGATTAAGCTCTCAGCCCAGATAAAGATAAAGATTTAAAGATCTTTAATCTTTTTTATATTCCTAAATCTAGATTAAGCATTCACTCCAGATAAAGGGTCTTGACCTGAAACATCGACCATCTATTTCTCTCCACAGCTACTGCCTTTCCTCCTGTATTCCTCCAGCAATGCGTTTGTGGCTCTAAATTCCAGCTTCTGCAGTCTCTGTGCCTTTCTTTGTGATGACAGTTGTTGAAACCTTGAAGTCACTTGAAATAGTGTAAATTAACCAGCAAAAAACAAATTGCCTTTTGGCAGTTATCTAGATGAAACTGCGGTACATTGAGGAGAGGAAGATTGATGAAGGGTCTCATAGACTGTTTATTCCTCTCTATAGATGCTGCCTGACCTGCTGAATTCCTCCAATAGTTTGTGTGTGTGTGTCGCTCTGGATTTCCAGCATCTGTTTTATTGTTTATAACACTCATTTATTTTTGTAGTGCACACAAAAGAGTTGAAATACTTGGAACAGCCCACAGTGCACCAGCCCTCCAAAATTTGTGAAGAGGACACAGCACGGAGCATCTCCAAAACTGCCGCAGAGTGTGAAGACCAAGGCCCAGAGGCTGCACTGCAAGCGGTATGACTTGCAACAAGCCAACTTTTTTCTTTATTCATTGCTGTTGTCAAATAAATAAATGTTCCATAGCTAATACCATTCGATACTCGGTTATTATTTGCAAAGAAGATCCCCTTCTCTCTCCTGCCCACTGCCACTAACGTTTCTTAACATCTTGTTTCATTTATGGTATATACAGGAGTATCATAGCCAACAGATGTTTCCCTTCTCTCCTTGTTGAATACTATTTGACTGATATCAGGGGTGAACTTTAAAGATAACTAATACCTTGAAATTTAAAAAAAATTGTTGACTTATAGGACATGGGTATTTCTGGCAAGATCAACGTATGTTGTTCGTCCTGAATTGTCCTTGTTCTGAATGGCTTGTTAGGCAGTCTCAGCAGGCAGATAATCATGACGCTACTGACAACAGTTAGTGGGACTCTATTACAGCTTGTGGCATCGGGGTTAGGATTTCAATTCCAGTGTCCTGTTTTGTGCGTTCTCCCCGTGGATTGTGTGGATTTTCTCCGGGTGCTCTAGTTTCCTCCCACAGTCCAAACGCCTACCAGGTAGTCGGTTAATAGGTCATTGTAAATGGTCCTGGGATGAGGCTAGGTCTGGGATTATATAAATATCTTATAAATTGGTAAGTAGTGGTTGCGGGTTTGATTTAAGAGAAGTCTGGATAGGTACAATGGATGGAAGGGCTGTAGTTCAGGTGCACATCGATGGGAGTAGGCAGAATAATAGTTTGGCATGGACTGGATGGGCCAAAGGGCCTGTTTCTGGGCTGCAGTATTCTGTGATTCTATACAAGGCCAGCATCTTGTCCTCTCTCAATAATGTTTATGGATTAGGTATTGGAACATATTAGTAATTCAAGGGCCACCATTACTGATATTAGCTACTTTATTCTAGATTTAACTAACAGTTTAAATCCCCTGGAACTTGTGGTAATGTTTACAAATGAATCACCCATATTCTGGAGTGTAGTCCAGCAATTAATATACCCATCCTGTGAAAGATATATAAAGTCCTTTTCACATATCACAATCAAGTTTATTATCACTGACAAATGTCGTGAAATTTACTGTCTTGCTTGCCTATTTAAGAGGCTCTTAAATGCCCTTAATGTATTTGCCTTTGCCATCACTCCTAGGAGTACGAACCATGCACTTACCACTCTATGTGTACAAAAAAAAATCTACCTCTTAATATACCCCCTTATGTTTCCTCCAATCACTGTAAAATAATGTCCTTTCATGTTAGTTCGTGCCACGCTGGGAAGAAGGTCCACTCTATCATCTTGGACCAGTTAGATCAAAGGGCCTGTTTCCAAGTTCTCTGGCTCTTCAGTCAGGAACATGAAGCCATTGGCTGCTTTTATTTTCTTAAGCCCTCCCATCCACAACTTAGAGTCATAGAAAGCTGCAGCACATAAACAGGCCCTTCACCCTATCTAGTCAGAATAGTAGGACATGATTCAGAACAAACATGAGGAAAAAATTCTTTCCCCAAAGAGTGGTGAATCTATGGAATTCATTGCTGCAGATGGCTGTGGAGGCCAAGTCATTGGATATATTTAAGAGAGAGGTTGATAGGTTCTCATTTAAACAGGGCTTCAGTTGTTATGGGGAGAAGGCAAGAAAATGAGGTTGACAGGGATAATAAATCAGCCACGATGGAATGGCAAGCAGACTCAGCTGCCTGAATGGCCTAATTATTCTCCTATGTCTACAGATTTGTAGACTGTGCTGTACTCATAATATGCCTGCTCCCATCGACCTGCACCTGGATCATAGCCATCTTTATCCTCCCCCCACCCCCCCAATCCATGTACCTATCCAAATTTGTCTTAAATGTTGAAATCAACTCTGCATCCACCACTTGCATTGGCAGCTCATTCCACACTCTCACTGTCCTCTGAATGAAGATGTTCCCACTCATCTTCCCCTTAGACATTTCACCTTTCACCCTTAACTCATGACCTTGGAAGACTAGGTTTGGGACAGAACTGAACTCAGTTCCCACTGTTCTCTGTAGCACATTATATACACTGAATGAACTTGTTGACACATCAAATGCAGGTTTATAATTTAACAAAACTGAAGTAGCAAAATTGCAAAGAAAAATGGTGCAATAGTCAGAATCAAATCACAGGCTTACACGACACAAAATTTGTTGTTCTATGGCAGTAGCACAGTGCAAAGACATAAAATTACAATATCAACAGTGAAAATGATATTACTGTGGTAGTGTTGGCAGGACAGTGATACATCTCTACCAAAGGAGGTGTATGGCACTCCTTCCCTCCAGTAGCTTGCAGGTCACCCTTGGGCAAGGTGTAGCACCTGCTTAGTCCCCCTGGGATTGGGGTCACGTGAAGCCTTGGGAGCAGGTGGTGGATGGTCGTAGGAGCGGCTGGTGCATATCACAAGTCCTGCTGGTTTTGTGACCACTGACACCGGGCAGACAATCTCTGAAGAATATTGATATTCCTGGGGTCAGCTGTCTTGTAAAGGCACTGCCAAAAAGAAGGCAAATGTAAAAAAATTTGCCAAGAACAATCATGGTTAAGTCCATGATCACCCACACCTTATGACACAATACATGATGGTGGTGATGATGAGTGTTAATGGATTAAATCTGATGGTAGAGGGGAAGAAGCTGTTCCTAAAATATGAGAGTGGGTCTTCAGGCTCCTGATTCTCCCTGATGGTAGAAATAAGAAGAGACCATGTCTTAATAATGGATGCTGCCTTCTTGAGTCACTGCCTCTTGAAGATGTATGATATGTAGATACTCCTGTATATAATATGCAGATATATATAATGTGCAACTAATCTTTAACATCACTGTTGCGCCATGTTTCATTTTGAGCTCTGACCCCCAGTTGCTGTTTCTAACTTTTTTTCTCCAAAGATTGGCTTAAAATATGTCAACATGAAGAATGGGTATACAAGAGGGCAACAAAATATTTTACCAATAAACAAATGTCCAATAAATATTCCACAGGGTACAAAATACCCCTGGGCAGGGTGAGGCAGAAGTGGACTTGGCATTCATACTCTGCTTTTCACCCCCAGCATCCAACTATTATGAGTGATTGTGGGGTGCAGAACAGAGCGCAAAGCTGCTGTGTACCTACATTGTATTCCTGAAATTCACTTTGGCTGCAAACATTTTTTTTTGTTTAAGTTTTCCTTGCACGCTCTTTGTTCTTCACATAAACAGTGTAAGTGGTTCGTTGTTTTTATGTCTGTGTGCCTCTTTCACTCGTGAACATGTGTGCTTGTATTTGACTACAGAAAATTTATTTCTTGGAAGGATCATGATCAACAGTGCAATAGTGTGGTTTAAATAGATCCCATCAGTGGCTGGAGGAAGACACGAGATATCCTCAGTCCTTGTGTTGCGGAAACCCTTTGCTTAAAATAGATTCACTAAAGGGAGTTGCCAATCCTGTAAGGGTTGGCAGAAATGAAGGTGTGATCCCCTACACATTGCAAGGAGCTCTGGGAAATGTCATCCCTGCAAAGCTCCACTCACACATGTCGTGAACAGATAAAGTGTTCCGATGTAGTGTGTATCCCATCGGGTTTTTGAGGAATACTAGGCCCTGGGTCCGGCAGTCAGCATTATAGACTGGTGTGTCAACAGATCAATAGTGGTTTGTGCCGTTTCAGATGAAATAGACAGGGTGGAAATTGAATTTCATTTGGCAAAACCTGCTAGAAGATGGGAGAAATTACCAGAAGTTAGAGAAATTGATGTTCATGTCATCAGGTTGATGACTACCCAGAAGGAATATGAAGTGTTGCTCCTCCAACTTGAGAGTGGCCTCATCACGGCATATTTGTTTAAATAAGGAACAGCATCTATCCCAGGCACACCTGATCACTCGTGCGGCTCACAGGTCTATGGAGATATGGTACTGTTATAACAGGCAATTTCTCTCAAAACATCTGCTTGATATTTGTGCCTCAGATCAAACTGGCTGTTGTTAACTGTGTAACTTATTTAATGAATATAAAAATGAATAAATTATTTTTTAAAAATCCAAACCGAAGCAGACCGTATAAAAGCAGGAAGCTGAGCTGAGCCCTGTGTGTTGCACAGTGCAGTAACTTTGAGTTTTCAGAATCAGGTTTAATATCACCAGCATATGTTGTGAAATTTGTGGTTTTGCGGCAGCAGTGCGTTACAATAAACAATAATAAAAATTATAAGTTACAGTAAAAAGTATATATAAAAATAAATAGTGCAAAAAGAGAGGGGAAAAATACTGAGGAAGTTTTGATGGGTTCATTGTCCATTGAGAAATCTGATAGTGGAGGGGGAAAAAGCTGTTACTGAAATGTTAAGTGTGTCTTCGGGCTCCTGTATCTCCTTGATGGTAGCAATGAGAAGAGGACATGCCCTGGCTGATGGAGTCTTAATGATGGATGCCCCCTTTTTGAGGCATCACCTTTTGAGGATGTCCTGGATGCTGGGGAGGCTAGTGGGCATGATGAAGCTGGCTGAGTTTACACTTTTCTGCAGCTTTTTCCAATCCTTTGTAGTGACCCCTTCATGCCAGACGGTGATACCACCAGTTGGAATTCTCTGCACAGAACATCTAGATATCTACGAGTGTTTTCGGTGAAACACCAATTCTTCTCAAACTCCTAATGAAATATAGCCACTGACATGCCATGCCTTCTTAGTAATTGCATCAGTATGTTGGGCCCAGGATCCTCAGAGATGTTAACAACCAGGAACTTGAAACTTTTCATCCCTTCCACTTCTGATCTCGCGACGAGGACCGGTGTGTGTTCACTCAACTTCCTGTTCCTGAAGTCCATAGACAATTCCTTGGTCTTACTGATAGAAACATAGAAAACCTACAGCGCAATACAGGCCCTTCGGCCCACAAAGTTGTGCCAAACATGTCCCTACCTTAGAAATTACTAGGGTCACTCTATTTTACTAAGCTCCACGTACCTATCCAAAAGTCTCTTAAAGGACCCTATTGTAACTGCCTCCGCCACCGTTGCCGGCAGCCCATTCCATGCACTCACCACTCTCTGCGTAAAAAAAACTTACCCCTGACATCTCTGTACCTAGTCCCCAGCACCTTAAACCTGTGTCCTCTTGTGGCAACCATCTCAGCCCTGGGAAAAAGCCTCTGACCATCCACACGATCAATGCCTCTCATCACCTTATACACCTCTTTCAGGTCACCTCTCATCCTCCATTGCTCCAAGGAGAAAAGGCCGAGTTCACTCAACCTGTTTCCATAAGGCATGCTCCCCAATCCAGGCAACATCCTTGTAAATCTACTCTGCACCCTTTCTACGGCTTCCACATCCTTCCTGTAGTGAGGCGACAGGAACTGAACACAGTTCTCCAAGTGGGGTCTGACCAGGGTCCTATATAGCTGCAACATTACCTCTCGGCTCCTAAATTCAATTCCATGATTAATGAAGGCCAATACACCGTATGCCTTCTTAACCAGAGTCATCCTGCGCAGCTGCTTTGAGCATCCTATGGACTCAGACCCCAAGATCCTGCTGGTCTTCCACAGTGCCAAGAGTCTTACCATTAATACTATATTCTGCCATCATATTCGACCGACCAAAATGAACCACTTCACACTTACTTGGGTTGAACTCCATCTGCCACTTCTCAGCCCAGTTTTGCATCCTATCAATGTCCCGCTGTAACCTCTGACAGCCCTCCATACTATCCACAACACCTCTAACCTTTGTGTCATTAGCAAACTTACTAACCCATCCCTCCACTTCCTCATCCAGGTCATTTATAAAAATCACGAAGAGTAAGGGTCCCAGAACAGATCCCTGAGGCACACCGCTGGTCACCGATCTCCATGCAGAACATGACCCGTCTACAACTACTCTTCACCTTCTGTGGGCAAGCCATTTCTGGACCCACAAAGCAATATCCCCTTGGATCCCATGCCTCCTTACTTTCTCAATAAACCTTGCATGGGGTACCTTATCAAATGCCTTGCTGAAATCCATATACATTACATCTACTGCTCTTCCTTCATCAGTGATGCGACTGCAAGGTTGCTGCTGCAATACCACTCAGTTGATATATCTCACTCCTGTACGCCTCTTCATCACCATCTGAATTCTGCCAACAATAGTTGTGTCATCAGCAAATTTATAAATTGCTTTTGAGCTGTGCCTAGCCACACAGTCGTGGGTGCAGACAGAGTAGAGTAATAGGAAGTATGCATCTTTGAGGTCAGTTTTGATTGTCAGCAAGGAGGTGATATTATTCCGATCTGCACAGACTGCGGCCTCCCAGTGAGGAAGTCAAAGTTCTAGTTGCATAGGGAGGTACAGAGGCCAAGGTTTTGGAGCTTTTGATTAAAACTGAGTGTGTAATTGTGTTGAACTCCAGCCTAACATAAGTATGACTATTGTGCAGGTGATCCAAGGCCAAGTGGAGAGCCAGTGAGATTGCATCCTCTGTAGACCTATTGTGGCGAAAGGCAAATAGCAATGCATCCAGGTCCTGGCTTAGGCAGGAGGTGATTCAAGCCATGACCAATCTTTCAAAGCACTTCATCAAAGATAGGAGTTATTATGGCAGCTCTCCCTGTTCTTCTTAGGCACTGATATGATTATCGCCCTTTTGAAGCAGTGGGAACCCCCAACTAAAGTAGTGAGAGATGAAGATTTCCTTGAAACTCCCACCATTTGGATGGTACAGGTTTTTCGAAGCCCTACCAAGTACACCATCAGGGCTGACACCTTACGAGAGTTCACCCTCTTAAAAGATGTTCTGACGTCAGCCTCCGAGATAGAGATCACAGGGTAACCAGAAGCTGCAGGAATTCACTTCCTTTCAAAATGTGAATAGAAGGTGTTGAGCTCATCTGGGAGTGAAGCATCACTGCCATTCGTGATGTTGGGTTTTGCTTTGTTGGAAGTAATAGAACCATAGAACATTACAGCGCAGAAACAAGCCTTTTGACCCTTCTTGGCTGTGCCAAACCATTCTTCTGCCTCGTCCCACTGACCTGCACACAGACTATATCCCTCCATACACCTCTCATCCATGTATTTGTCCATGTTTTTCTTAAATTTTAAAAGTGAGTCCGCATATACCACTTCATCTGGCAGCTCATTCCACACTCCCACCACTCTCTGTGTGAAGAAGCCCCCCCCCATGTTCCCTTTAAACTTTTCCCCCTTCACCCTTAACCCATGTCCTCTGTTTTTTATTCTCCCCTAGCCTTAGTGGAAAAAGCCTGCTTGCATTCATTCTTTCTATACCCGTCATAATTTTATATACCTCTATCAAATCTTCTCTCATTCTTCTACGCTCCAGGGAATAAAGTCCTAACCTATTCAACCTTTCTCTGTAACTGAGTTTCTCAAGTCCCGGCAACATCCTTGTAAACCTTCTCTGCACTCTTTCAACCTTATTTATATCCTTCCTGTAATTTGGTGACCAAAAATGCGCACAATACTCCAGATTCGGCCTCACCAATGCCTTATACAACCTCACCATAACATTCCAACTCTTATACTCAATACTTTGATTTATAAAGGCCAATGTACCAAAAGCTCTCTTTACGACCCTATCTACCAGTGACGCCACTTTTAGGGGATTTTGTATCTGTATTCCCAGATCCCTGTGTTCTACTGCACTCCTTAGTGCCCTACCATTTACCTTGTATGTTCTACCTTGGTTTGTCCTTCATTGGCCAGCAAACCTTGCCAGAACTGACGTGCATTTGGTTTCATCTTGACCTCAATCGGAATTTTTTTTTTGCTGATAAGGTAGCCTTTAGTAGGGTGTACCTGGACTTTTTGGATAGCTCTGGATCATCAGTCTTGAATGCTCAGATCTAGCTCCCAACTGGTGGTTGGGATTGGTGTATAGATTTCTTTGCAGTATGGTTCCTGGTGAGATGTGTCCTAAAGCTTCAAGGTGAGCCAAGTGCTTCCTTTATAACTGAGACAGGAAACTCGGTCTACGCTTGTCTCTTGGCGCTGCTCAGTCAGTGTCATGGAACAAAAGAGGTCACATAAATAGGGGGAAGAGAGAATTTTATCACTGCCTTCTCCCTTTTATTGGAGAGGGTCCAGAGGAGATTCACAAGAATGATCCCAGGAATGATAAGGTTAACATATGAGGAGAGTTTAATGCCTCTAGGCCTGTACTTGCTGGAGTTTACAAGAATGATAAGGGATCTCATTGAAACCTATTGAATATTGAAAGGCCTTGATAGACTTGACCTGGAGAGCATGTTTCCTGAAGGTGGGGGATTTTAGGAGACATGAGAGCACAGCCTCAGAATAGAAGGATGTCCCTTTAGATCAGAGGAATGTTCTGAGGAACAGGAGGAATTTCTTTTGCCAGATGGTGACAAATCTGTGAAATCACATTTCACGGTGGCATCAAAGGTCAAAGTTGAACTCAGGCTAGCTCCTCTTTTCTCCCTGCTCTCTTCACCTTGTGTCTTTATCTCATTGAATCCATTATTAACTTGGTAGTAACGACACAGTTGTTAGTTCTGTGCTGGGAAGTCTGTGACCCTGTTGTGAAACCTGGAGATTAGTGCTTGGTCCCTTATTACATGAATGATTAGATTTGATAGGTGGATGCAATGCATATGGAACTCAGGAGAAACGTGTCTCCTCTCCACCCACTCGTTATCAGCAACTTGGTATTGTATCTATTTAGAGACAGAGTGCGGAACAAGTCCGTCGGGCTGCAACCCACCTATTTAACCCTAGCCTAATCAGGACAATTTACACTGACCAATTAACCTTCTAACCAGTATGTCTTTGGACTGTGAAAGGAAAGCGGAGCACGTGGAGGAGATCGATGTTGTAATGGGGGGAATGTACAAACTCCTCACAGACAGCACCAGAATTGAACTCCGGCCTCCATTCCCAAAGCTGTAATAGCGTTGCACTAGCTGATAGGCTACCGTGGCATCCTTAACTCTATAGTTAACCTCGGTACAGCATTCAGGTTCCTGGATGTTAATATTTCACGGGTCCTTCGATGGGAGAACCATATCTCCTTCATTAATAAAAAGGCTTGACAGAGGATGTACTTCTTGCGACGGTTGGTAAAACTCCATCTTCCCCTGAACATATTGGTGCAATTCTACACTGGCATGGCAGAAGTCATCCATTACTGTCTGGTTTGGTGCAGTATCCTCTCACAGTATATAAAAACTACCCTGAACTGTCAGGTCAGCAGAGAAGGTCACTGGCTGCAGTCTACCATCACCGCAAGACTGGTATGTGTCCAGGACAAAGAAATGGGCAGGAAAGGTCATTGGGGATGCCACCCACCTGCAAACTAACTTTTCCAAAACTCAATGCTGGAAAACGCCATTGGACTACTAAAACAAAAACTTCACACCATCTTAAGAGTTTTTCTACCAGGCAGTTAATCTGATCAATCGATCTAGTTAAGCCAACCCACTCTCTGTCTATACCATCATCACTGCACTAAGCTGTAGACACTTTAAACCACTTTTAATTATTTATTTATTATTTTACTGAGGGATACAGTGCGGAACAGTCCCTTCCAGCCCAACAAGCTACACCGCTCAGCAACCCATCCATCTAACACCAGCCTAATCACAGGACAATTTACACTGACTATTTAACCAAACCGATAAGTCTTTGGACTGTGGGAGGAAACCAGAGCACATGGAGGAAACCCATGTGGTCATGGGGAGAACGTACAAACTCCTTGTGACAACACCGGAATTGAACTTCGAACTCTGAGCTGTAATAGTGGCACACTAACCATTTTGCTTCCTTGCTGTTTACATTGTAAATACATGTTGGTAATTGTTTATGCACATTTTATTCCATATCTGTTCTTTAACCTCTAACTTTATTAACTTTTTTTATTTATATGTAACTCCTTATTTTTTATAAAATTCTTTATTCTTCAGAATTGTTGAACATTTTTGCTTTTTGTCACGTCGTGCTCTGACCAACACATCACAGCAAATTCTTAGTACATGTAAATGTAGTATATGGTGAATAGAGTTGATTCTTGATCTTCAAATGTAGGAGGTATGACAGTGCAGTTTGAAGGTGTTAGGAAAATTGGTTGTATTGATGGTGAGGAGGGTAATTTTTTGATTGATCTGTTGGTAAGATGAGCAAAGCTGTGAGGAAGTTTAATCCGGAATAAAAAATGAGGTGATACATTCTAGAAAGATCTTAAGGAAACAGTAGGCAGAATGAATGGAGGAGAAGTGAAGAGGTAAGAGAGGAGCCAGCGAAGGGTCTCGACCTGAAACGTTGACTGTTTATTCCCTTCGTTAGATGTTGTCTGACCTGCTGAGTAGCTCCAGCATTTTGTGTGTGTTACTTTGGATTTATTTTCCTTGGAGTGCAGGAGACTGTTACAAAACCTGACTGAGGTATACAAAGGGCTTTAGGTTAGACGTTATGTAACTTCTGCATATTGGAGCTGGCTAAAGCTAGAGAGAAAAGGTGTAGGTGAGGGGCAGGAGGTTTAGAGAGCAACTGAAGGATTTTTTTCCATTGAATCTGAGGTGCTGCTGTGACAGAATCTCATAACATTTAATAAGTATCTAGATAGCTTAACGTAAATGGGTTTAGTACAGATCGGGCGCAAACAGTTGACTGTTTATTCATTTCCAGAGGTGCAACCTGACTTGCTGAGTTCGTCCAGCATTTTATGTGTGTTACTGTGGATCTCCAGCATCTGCAGAATCCTTTATGTTTCTGATTCTGTTCTCTATGGAACTGTGAAGCTGATAACTGGAGGAGGGTGGCAGGTGATGATTACCTTGGTGATAGCTGGAGGAGAATGATAGATGACCAGCTTTGTTATATCTGATACCTGGAGGAGGGTTGTGAGTGACCACCTTGGTGATAGCTAATACATGGAGGAGCTTGGTGGGTGATGATTACCTTAGTGCTTGTGTTGGTCAGACTTTAATATACTAGACACAAGTTGAAGTTCCTTCTTGCTTGTGATGTTTTAATTGCCTCAAATTGGCTTTTCTCTCTTTATCTTTCTGTACACTTGCTTTTGCAGGTTTTATGCTTTTCATTTGTGAGTCTTCTTCCATCCTTGTATTATTTTAGCCGAGGGCAGTTTCACCATCCCAAATCGCACTGCCACTAGGTGGTGCTGTGCAGTCACTCATGGTCTTCACTGCATTCAACCATTTTCGGTTCATTGTTTTGTCGTGGTCAGTGGGTTTCTGTTGATCATTTGCCATCTACCTCACATGAGCAAATAAATCACTGTTTCTGTTCATCAAACCAGGCCATGGGATATAAACAAGTAGATTGGCACACATAAAAATGCTGGAGGAACTCAGCAGGTCGGGGATAAACAGCTAACGTATCAGGCCGAACCCTTTATCAGGAATAAACTCTCCACTGTCACGATCTCAGCTTGAAACATCGGCAGTTTGTTCCTCCCCATAGGTGCTGCTTGACTTGCTGAGTTCTCCAGCATTTTTTGTATATGTTGCTCTGGATTTTCAGCATCTGCAGAATTGCTTGTGTATATAGTAAGTAGATTAGGCCACACAGTGCACTTTGAGGGAGATATTCTCTGTCTCTGAGGCCTCCGTCGGTCAGAGTTGACCATGGATATTACATCCTAGCTATCTAGATATGCAAGCCTGGACAGTACGATATGGAGAGCAAGCTCTTCCTCTCCATGCATCTGATGAACCCAAAGGAATGGCAGAGACCAATACGGTTTGATACCAGCTGTTTGGCAGACCAGAAGGCTTGTAGTGTGTGCTGGATCTATCAGGTCAGGTCAGTTGAGTGATGTGCTGGGATGCAGTTCAGCACCTCGCTGGTCAGTACATGAGTTGCAATAGGGGTCTGACATGGCTGTGATCCCTTGGCAGTGAAACACCTCGTTAATACTTCTACCTTGATTGCACGTCAGGGCAGAGCATTGGCAGTGTACTTGAGCAAGATAAGCAGCTTGATAGTGGCGTAGACTTAACCAGGGGAAAAATAAAATTATGGAGCAAATCAGGGAGTATTCTTTTTGCTTCATGTTCCAGCATCTTGTGCTTGGGGAAGGTTAAAGAGCGTCAAAGGTTGCAGGGAGAGGGCAGAAGAATGGGGTTGAGAGGGGATAATATATCAGCCGTGATGGAATGGTGGAACAGACTCGACGAGCTGAATGGCCTAATTCTGCTCCTATGTCTCGTGGTCTAAAATGGAGTTAACCCTTTACTGATTAATTACTGTTCTTTGCCACCCTTTTTCTCCCTTTACCTGCACCGCCCTTCACTTCCTTGTGTGTCCTTGGCCTTTTCTTGTAGGGCTCTGCCAAAGCTTCCCTCAAACCAGGCCCCAGCCAGCGTGTGGTTGAGGTGGAGATTCCTCATATAGGAAGGTTGGTCATAGAATCAGAGGAAGGCGGTTATGATGACGAGGTACCTACCCAGTGCCTGGACGGACAGCATGTGGCTACGTAATGCATGGCACTCCCTAATGGGCATGTTTTATGCACTGCTGTATGTAGGAGAGCTGGCAGCTCCATCAGCATAATTTCAAATAACCATAGCATACGATAAAGAGTGCACGTTGTATTATTCCAGAGCAGGTGTAGTAGGGTGCATTGGGTAAGACTATGCAAGCAGGCCGGACAGTACAAAATGTAGGCTTGACCATGTATTGACTGAACAATACAGGCAGGTCCATGTAAAGACTGTACAATACAGGCTGGACCGTGTATAGACTGAACAATACAGGCTGGACCATGTTTAGACTGCACAATGCAGGCTGGTACATGTATAAACTGAACAATACAAGCTGAACCATGCATAGACAAACCAATACAGGCTGGACCATGTATAGACAGACTGTGCTGTATAGCTACTGTATAATATGGGACTACCTTATGTTGTAGGGACAAGTTAGACTGTGTATAGACAGATGAGTTCAGGCTGGACTATGTAGACAGACCAGTGTAGGTTGGACTGTTTATGGACTGAATAATACAAGCTGAACTGTGTATAGACTGAACAATGTAGGCTGGACCACTTATAGACTGTACAATGCAAGCTGAGCCATGTATGTACTGTACAATGCAAGCTGGACTGTGTAAAGACTGTACAATGCAGGCTGGACCATGTATAGACCGAACAATGCAAGTGGGACCATGTTTGAACTGTACAGTGAAAGCTGGACTGTGTAAAGACTGTACAAAGTAAGCTAGGCCATGTACGTGTTCTACAAAACAGGCTACACTATGTACAGATTGCACAATGAGGCCCCAGACTATGTACAGTTTCCACAGTATACAAGTTGATGATGCAGCTGGACTGTAAGCAGGGTACACAAGGCAGGATGGGCAGCATGTGGTGCAGGGTACACCAGGCATTGTGTATCTGGCAGTCATGGCTGTGCACCCTGTGCAGTCACACACAGGCAAGGCAGAGCAGCGCAGAAGGCTGGTAACACAATAAATGTAGGCAATTGTGGTGAGTGGGGTAAGAGAGCACATTATGCTGTGCAGGGTAAGGGTAAGGTGCAAATTAGAACTCTGTATAGGTTACAGAATGAGGTAAAGGCCACAGCATACTCTCATGCTGTACCCTGACACGTGACGTTATCAGAATTCATAGTGTTTATGGTCAAAGTACATGTATATTGCAGTATACTTCTCTGAGATTTATTCCCTTGCAGGATTTACAGGAAAAAATAAAGAAATACAATAGAATTTAGTTCAAATTATAAGCAGGCATTGCAGAATATGCCTTCTTATAATTTTTGGGAACACATGGAATTGTCTGGCTTTTATTGGCTTAGGTAGTCTCATTATTTTAGCATGAGAGGGGTTTTAATGGACATTTTCAGACAAATCATGTGTTTTTATCTTTGCAACTGTGCCAATGATATGTCCAAACGGTTATTATCTCCTAGTGTGCGGTGTAGGAGATGGGAGAGATTCCATTGAAATAATTATCCATTACCTGCCCATTATCTCCCAGTGTGCAGTGAAGGAGAGAGAGATTCCATTGAAATATCTATCCACAATCTGCCCATTATCTCCCAGTGTGCAGTGAAGGAGGGAGAGATTCCATTGAAATATCTATCCACAATCTGCCCATTATCTCCCAGTGTGCAGTGAAGGAGGGAGAGATTCCATTGAAATATCTATCCACAATCTGCCCATTATCTCCCAGTGTGCAGTGAAGGAGGGAGAGATTCCATTGAAATATCTATCCACAATCTGCCCATTATCTCCCAGTGTGCAGTGAAGGTGGGAGAGATTCCATTACCTGCCCATTATCTCCCAGTGTGCAGTGATGGAGGTAGGAGGGATACCATTGAAGCACCTGCCTATTTTGAATTAGCCTCACATTCCTCTCTCTAGGTCTTGGTTGAGTAATGGCAACCCATCACTTTGCAATTCATCTCAGTACTGTTACAGCTTTAACCCTGATCCCACAAAGGCTTTCTGTGGCTGATCCCAGCCATTCCTTACTTAAAGGGCACTCCAGCTGTGGGCCATGATGTCTCCCTGGTCACATAGACCACCTGCATCATATAGCATAGAATTATTACAGCATAGTACAGGCCCTTTGGCCCTTTAACCTACTGCAAGATCAATATGCCCTTCCCTGCTTCATAGCCCTCCACATTTCTATCCTCCATATGTCCACCTGCCAGTGTGTCCCACACACCCACCAACCTCTGTACCTCTGACATTCCCCTATACTTCCCTCCAGTCAACTTAAAATTACACCCCCTCGTATTAGCCATTTCTGTACTGGGAGATAGTATCTGGCTGTCCACTTAATCTATGCCTCTTACTATCTTGTACAGCTCTATCAAGACCATAAGACACTTGGAGCAGAATTAGGCCATTCGGCCCATTGTGTTTGCTCTGCCATTTGATCATGACTGATCTATTTCCCTCTCAACTCACCTCTCATCCTCCTTTGCTGAAAAGAGAAAAGCCATGACTTTATTTATGGTTTTAATTTTATTTAGAGATACAGCATAGTAACGGGCCCGTCTGGTCCAATAAGTCCGCACGGTCCAATTATACCCATGTGACCCGTTAACCCACTAACCCATATATCTTTGGAATGTGTGAGGGAACCAGAGCACCCGGAGGAGATCCATACGGTCATGGGGAAAACTTATAAACTCCTTACAAGCAGGGGTTGGAATTGAACCGAGGTCACTGGCACTGTGATGGTGTTACACTAATCAGTTCGCTTCCTTACTACACAGTAGTTATTGAGGCTGATTAAGGAAGAGGGATCCCAGAAGCAAAGATGCCTCAAATGCTCCCTACAGCACCACACCCTGGCAACCACTACACTAGAGAGAAGAAGGATATCCAGAGAGTGAAGATAATTCCAGGATTTCACTGTTCTGTACACCTTTTGACAATACTTCTTCCCCCTTTAATCCGAGGTGAGAGATTGGATTAGAAAAGTTTATGGAGTTTTTATTCTTAAATAAGCATTTGAGACATGCTGCACAAAATAAAAACACTTATAGGCCAAAGCAATACGCACAAAATGCTGGAAGAACTCAGCAGGTCAGACATCATCTATGGAGGGGAATAAATAGTCGATGTTTCAGGCAGAGAACCTTCATCAGGACTAGAAAGAAAGTGGAAAGAAGCAAACATGAGAAGGTGGGGGAAGAGGAAAGAGTACAAGCAACACTCACAAACCCCAGCATCTGCAGATTATTTTGTGGAAAAAGTACAATCTAGCAGGTAACAGGTGAAGCCAAGGAGGTGGATGAGTGGGGGAAGGAAGGGATGAAGTGAGAAGCTGGGAGGTGAGAGATGGAAAAGGTAAAGGTAAAGTTGGAAGACGGAATCTGACACATGCAAATGACCATTTTTGGATGCTACAAATGTTAGGTATATACTGTGAACGCACTGTTTTGAACATAAAACAGTACAGGCTCTTCAGAACATGATGTCTGTGTCAACAATAGTAGAATCAGAGAGTTGGAGATATAATTAACAGAAAGGAAAACTACAACTATGGAGAAAGAACAAGATGGGGTGGTCGTTATTCACAATGAAAGATCATCGCCTCCAGAGGATGGGTTGATCGACCTCTGGCGATGCATTAGTGTTTATCCCTCAGCTAGCAATCGGCATAAGATGTACTGATAGCTTAAACGCATGAGGGAGCGAACTTCGTTCAGTGAATGGCTGGGTGCTTGTGGACCGCATGACTGGGAGCATGTTGTGATAACCATCCGCTTGTCCCTTCCCTGCCGACCTTTTAACCATTTCGACAGCAGCTGAAATCACATCAGTTTCCTTGTGTTTTTTGTGCATGTAACATTTTAATTGGCATATTATTTTTTAATATACAAGGCATACAAAATCCATTGCTTATTCACTGCTTATGTTAATTATTTTAAGATTTATGAATCGGCTTTTTATCTCATACTCGTTGTAAATATTATTTTTCATTTAAAAAATAATAAAAAACATTTAAAAGTGTTGCCAATTCATGTGTTTTGAATAGATTTATCCATAATCTGACTTTTCAACTACAACCCCCTTGTTGGCAGGTCATGCTGACCCCAACCATGCAAGCTATAATCATGGCTATAGGTAAAGCCAGGAATGTATATGACAGACATGGTCCTGAGGCGGGTTTCTTTAAGGTACTCAACTCCCTTTTATATTTCATTCTCTGTGATTGAATGCTGCCTGCTCTCGCATATTATGGCAATTTTGAACCCAGCATCGTGCATGTTACCGCGATAACGTTCACTGATCTGTCTCCCCCAGCTTATCTTCCTTCTTCCTTCTGGTCCCTCTTTTATTTTTTTCCCTAGTTCATTTCTTCTCTCTGACACTGTCCCTTTTCATTTTTCCTTCCTTTTTATTATGTTCTTTCTATCCCTCACCTCTCACTTCTCCCTTTTTCTCATCTCATTCCCCCTACTGTCAGTAAACCCTTAACTTCTGGGTCACCGAAGAATGGTGCTGGGCTCCCCAAATGATGACTGTGGCCACAAATCCTGAAAAATGTAAATGACTGTCCATTCCCCACTAACACTGGGAGATTGCCTTGCAGGAGGAATTTACAGAGCTGAATGAGGCCTGTATTCACTAGGAGTTTTACGCAGAATCCCTTCAAAGTAGGAAGTTGCATGCCCACAGTAGAAACACCAACCTCCAGGCTGTTACTAAGGCAGATAATACTTCACAAGCAGCAGTATACCTGAGCACAAAGGGTCCATTTTATCTTCTTCCTCAGCACTTTCAAACTTTAGAAAGATGAAGTAGTTGTTACTTGGGGAGTTATCTGTAGAGTCAAGTTTGGTTGGCTCATTAGCGAAGGAATTGTTAATTTCTTAGTCTTGTCATTGCCATAGTGGGACTACAGAGACAATATGATGGAGATTTCTCAGAAAGGATGTGCTGGCATTGGAGAAGGTCCAGCAGAGGTTCACAAGGATGATACTAGGTTAATATAAGAGAAGCATTTGATGACTCTGGGCCTGTACTCTTTGGAGTTAAGAAGAATGGGGAGGGGCATAGAATCTCATTGAAACCAATCAAATGTTGAAAAGGAGAGGATGTTTCTGATAGTGGGGGAGTCTCGGACCAGCGAGCACAGCCTCAGAATAAAAGGACATCGTTTTACAATAGAGATGAGATGGAATTAGATACAGGGATAGAGAATTTATTGCCGCAGACTGCAGAAGATGCCAAGTCATTATATTTAAAGTGGAGTTTGATATGTTCTTGATTAGTAAAGTTGTCAAAAGTTACAGGGAAAAGGCAGGAGAGTAGGGTTGAGAGGAGTAATAGATCAGCCATGATGAAGTAGACTCACTGGGCTGAATCGCCTAATTTTGCTCCTATGTTTGATGGTCTTCTGATGACAAATAAATACTATATCAATGAGGTTAGATTGTATATTTACAAATGGCAGAAGTTAAGGGTTTACTGTTTTAATTTTCTCCCCATTTTTCCTATACCAACTCACTCTTTATATTCCAACTCACTTGCTCTATTTTATCCTCCCCCACCCTCAGTCAAGCAATTTGGAATAAATAGTGTAGTGTGCAGTTGCCTGCAATGCACTCTTTATCAATCTGCACTGAATAGAGTCATCAAAAAGTTGGAAGCTGCTGGAAAGGACTGAATGTTCTGGGAACATGCTTTGGAAAAAAAAAACCCTATCATCTGCTCTCCTAAACTGACTTTTGTGTTTCCCATGTTCCATTTGTGGGGTTTACAGGATGGTTTAAGAGCAAAAGCTTCAGTGCACGATTTATGGGTTCATTATTGCTGTTAGATGACGGTACGTGTTATACTCTTAATGCTCTAAACCGGAATCTGTCGTCATGGTCTGTAATTCTTCTATCTCTGATTTGAGCCGTAAGTTTCCAGATTGAGTGAAGTAAATGTTTAATTGTTCGGCTCAAGAACTGATTTCAGAAGGTGGGGTGGAGGGGAACATGGTCAATAGCATCCCTCCTCCAGAACAGATCATTCTTAATCCTCCCCATAATCTAATGTGTTCTCATTTCTTTTTCTGCTCCTGTATCCGCTTATTCATCTTCAGTAAGGTTTGTAATGAGCACAAAGTCTATATACAAGCAGGAGTTTAGGTATCTCTACTGCTGAAGCCTGTCAATCTTACTGGTACAAATACGTATTTTTCTCAGCTTTGGAATCATCACCATCTGTCTGCTCATTGTAGGTACAAGGGACTGAGTACCTGTGGCCTCTGTCAATGTTCCCTAGGGAGATACGCATTCATGAAGTGCTTTTCACAACATCAGAATACCCCAAGCATTTAGCAACCACAATTTACCCTTCAGTCAGTGATATAATAGGGAATGCCCTGCAATTACTTTTCTGATTGCAAAGATTTACAAGCTGCCTTTGAGATTGGTTGAAGGAAGTGTACTGTTCAGGAAACCCGATGAGAACTCAACTATTGCATTATGACTTTAAAGTCCAGAGTCATTTAGCACTTCATCTGGAAGAAGACTGCAACAAGTGGTGCTGCCTGCAGCTTCAGTGGTCCTGATCTCAGATGCTATCGTTATCAAGCTTGTTTCTTCTCCCTGTGACCACACAGGGCTCATAGAACATAGAACAATACAGCACAGTACAGGTCCTTAAGGCCACAATGTTGCCTTGACAGATCAATCTAACCCCTCTTACATAGTCCTCCAGTTTTCTATTATCCATAAGAGACTTAAATATCCCTAATGTATCTCCCTCTACCACCACCCCTGGCAGTGCGTTCCACGCACTGACCACTGTGTAAAAATCTGTGACATCTCCCTTGTACTTTCCTCTAATCATCGCAAAATTATGCCTGCTGGTATTAGCCTTTTTCTGCTCTGGGAAAAAATTTCTGGCTGTCCACTTCACCATCTAGTACATCTCTATCAAGCTACCTCTCATCCTTCTTCACTCCAAAGAGAAAAGCACTAGCTTGTTAACCTGTTTGCATAATACATGCTCTGTAATCTAGGCAGCATCCTGGTATATCTTTGCATCCATCTCAAGCTTTTTACATCCTCACGATAACAGAAAGACATAACAATAGTCTTTTCAGTTGTCAAGCAGAGTGGAGAAATTGCGCAGACCATTTTGCACCAGCAACAAAATCAGACTGCTGGAGGAACTCAGCTGGGTGAAACAGCATCTGTTTAAGGCTGGGGGGGCACTAATGCACGGTTCCAGTCTGAAAGATCGATAATTCCTTTCCCTCCCAGATGCTCCTCGACCAGCTGAGTTCCTCCGGCAGATTATTTATTACTGCAGATTCCTGCATCTGCGGTCTCTCATGTCCCAGTTTCTCTAATTTCCTCCGACATTCCAAAGGCATGCTGATGGGGTTAGTTAGCAGCTGTGGATGAGATTAGCTTTGTCACATGTACACTGAAACATTTTAGAATTCTTTGAGGAAATAACAAGCAGAAGGAGAGTCAGTAGATGTTGTTTACTTGGATTTTCAGAAAGCCTTTGACAAGGTGCCACCCTTGAGGCTGCTTAACAAGTTAGGAGCCAGTGGTATTACAAGAAAGATACTAGCATGGGTTGAACATTGGCTGATTGGCAGGAGACAAAGAGTGGGATTAAAGGGGGCCTTTTCTGGTTAGCTGCCAGTGACTAGCGGTGTTCCATAGGGGTTGGTGTTGGGACCACTTTTATGTATTATTTCAATGATTATGATGATGATTGATGGCTTTGGGGCCAAGTTTGTAAGTGACACAAAGATAGGTGGAGATGGTGTTGAGGGAGCAGGCAGTCTGCAGAAGAACTTAGACAGATTAGGAGAATGGGCAAAGAAGTGGCAGATGGAATATAGTGTAGGGAAGTGTGTGCTCATGCACTTTACCAAAGGAATAAAGGCATAGACTATTTTCTAAATGGGGAGACTTTTCAAAAATCAGGTACAAAGTGGCTTGGGAGTCCTCATGCAGGATTCTCTAAAGGTTCACTTACAGGTTGAGTCAGTGGTAAGGAAGACAAATGCAATCTTAGTATTCACTTCAAAAGGACTAGAACGTAAAAGCAAAGATGTAATGCTGAGGCTTTATAAGGCATTGGTCAGATCACACTGGGAGTATTGTGAGCAGTTTTGAGCCTCTTACCTAAGAAAAGATGTACTGGCGTTAGAGAGAATCCAGAGGAGGTTCACAAGAATTTTTCCAGGAATAGGATGTTTTAAAGGAGCATTTGATGGCTCTGGACTTGTTTGGGAGAATGAGGGGGATCTCATTAAACCCTATTGAATACGAAAGACCTCGATAGAGTGGATATGGAGAGGATGTTTCACATAGTGGAGGAGTCTAGGACCGGAGGCACAGCCTCAGAATAAAGGGGCATCCATTTAGAACAGAGATGAGGAGGAATCTGTGGAATTCATTGTCACAAATGGCTGTGGAAGCCAAGTCATTGGGGATATTTAAAATGGAGATTGATGTTCTTGTTTAATCAGGGCATCAAAGTTACAGGGAGAAGGTAGGAAAATGGGGTTGAGAAGGATAATAAATCAGCCATGGTGGAATGACGAAGCAGACTCGACGGGCTAAATGGACTAATTCTGCTCGTATGCCTCATGGAAACATTAAACTATACTGTGAAGTATGCTGTTTCGCATCAATGATCAGTGCAGCCCGAGGATGTTCAGGGGCAGCCCACGCCGTACTAACCCTAACTCATATGGCTTAGGGGGAGACCCACATGGTCAAGAGGAGAACATTCACAGTCCTTACAGGCAGCAGCAGGAGTTGAATCCCGACCAGCTGGCACTGTAAAGTATTGCGCTAACCCTTACGCTATCGTGCCGCCCATTATGACTGCTTAGTGCCAAACAAACTACAGGAGAGTTAATAGGCATGTCTGAGAGAATAAAGTGCTAGACTATAGGGAAATGAGGAGAGGTGGGATGGAACTAAGGAACCTGCTCTCTTTGGTTGGCCTCACATTGGAAGCATTAAATAACGGAAGAGCAGCATTCCCTCTGACAACACCTTGAGTGTTCAAGTTGCAATATTTTGGTTATAACAGTTAAAAGGAATGGCCAGCAAAATAAACTTTGATTTATATTTTAGTGAAGAGAGTACATCCTCTATCACCTTAACATCTTTCTCTGTCTAAAAAAGATTAGTTTTATTTGTCACATGTACATCGAAACAAACAGTGGAATGCGTCATTTGCACCAACAATCACCACCGTCCGAGTTTTCTAGGGGTGGCCCGCAAGTGTTGCCTTGCTTCCAGCGCCAACATAGCAGGCAAAACTTAGTAACCATAACCCATACGATTTCAAGATGTGGGAGGAAACCGGAGTGCCCGGAAGAAACCCACACAGTCACTGGGAGAACCTTACAAACAGCAGCAGGGAATTGAACCCCGATCTTACATCTGTTCACAGATCTGCCACAAGATAATGTCCAAAAGCATCAGCCAAACAACAGTGCAACTCTGATCTCATTGGAAACTAGATTGAGCTTGAAATGAAATGCTCTTTAAGTTCCTTAATTCCACGAATAAAGATCTTTTCCTGGATTCAGGTTTGGAGCCGAAACATTAACTATTTCTTTCCCTCATGGATCCTGCTTAACTGCTCTTGTTTGTTGCTTCAGAGTCCAGGATTTGCAGCCTCTTGTGTCTGTAAGACCTTAAAGGTTAGCTTTATTTGTCACATGTACATAAAAACCTACAGTGAAATGCATTATTAGCACCAATGTCCAACACAAGCTGGGATGTGTAAGGCAGCCCAGAAGTGTCGCCATGCTTCTGACACAAAAAAGACATGCCTACAGCTCACTTTGGAATCTGGGAGGGAACAAGAACACCCGGAGGAAACAGGCGATCACAGGGAGAATGTGCAAACTAATTATAGGTAGTAGTGGAAATTGAACTCAGATTGAGTCGGTAGTGAAGAAGGCGAATGCAATATTGGCATTCATTTCCAGAGGAATAGAGTATAGGAGCAGGGATGTGATGTTGAGACTGTATAAGGCGCTGGTGAGACCTCACTTGGAGTACTGTGGGCAGTTTTGGTCTCCTTATCTAAGAAAGGATGTGCTGACATTGGAGAAGGTACAGAGAAGATTCACTAGAATGATTCGGGGAATGAGAGGGTTAACGTATGAGGAATGTTTGCCCACTCTTGGACTGTATTCCTTGGCGTTTAGAAGAATGGGGGAGACCTCATAGAAACATTTCGAGTGTTGAAAGGCATGGACAGAGTGGATGTGGCAAAGTTGTTTCCCATGATGAGGGAGCCTAGTACGAGAGGGCATGACTTAGGATTGAAGGGCGCCCATTCAGAACAGAAATGCGAAGAAATATTTTTAGTCAGAGGGTGGTGAATCTATGGAATTTGTTGCCACGGGCAGCAGTGGAGGCCAAGTCATTGGGTGTATTTAAGGCAGAGATTGATAGGTATCTGAGTAGCCAGGGCATCAAAGGTTATGGTGAGAAGGTGGGGGAGTGGAACTAAATGGGAGAATGGATCAGCTCATGATAAAATGGCGGAAAAGACTCGATGGGCCAAATGGCCGACTTCTCCTGTGTCTTATGGTCTTATTGACGTTGTAAACTATTAAGCGGGCCACTATGCTTCTATGCCGTCTGTGCTGTGAGAAGCGTACTGATTGGTGGATATAGAAGAGTTGAAGGGAGCTTTGGCCAGGGTACTGATTGCAGGTGGCTACTTCAGATGATTGATACTGTAAAGCATGCATCCCTGTGTGAACAAGCAGGAATGAAGGGATTAACTTATTTGGAGTATTTGGTCACGCTGGGCCTGTACTCACTGGAGTTTAGAAGAATGGGGTGGGGGTGGATCTCATTGAGACCTATTGTATATTGAAAGCCCAGCATAGTGTGGATATGGAGAGGATGTTTCCAATAGTGGGGGAGTCATAGAAACATAGAAAATAGGTGCAGGAGTAGGCCATTCGGCCCTTCGAGCCTGCACCGCCATTCAGTATGATCATGGCTGATCATCCACCTCAGAACCCTGTACCAGCCTTCCCTCCATACCCCTGATCCCTTTAGCCACAAGGGCCATATCTAACTACCTCTTAAATATAGCCAATGAACTGGCCTCAACTGTTTCCTGTGGCAGAGAATTCCACAGATTCACCACTCTCTGTGAGAAGAAGTTTTTCCTAATCCCGGTCCTAAAAGGCTTCCCCTTTATCCTCAAACTGTGACCCCACGTTCTGGACTTCCCCAACATCGGGAACAATCTTCCTGCATCTAGCCTGTCCAATCCCTTTAGGATTTTATACGTTTCAATAAGATCCCCCCTCAATCTTCTAAATTCCAGAGAGTATAAGCCCAGTTCATCCAGTCTTTCATCATATGAAAGTCCTGCCATCCCAGGAATCAATCTGGTGAACCTTCTTTGTACTCCCTCCATGACAAAAATATCTTTCCTCAGATTAGGGGACCAAAACTGCACACAATACTCCAGGGCCTTATACTACTGCAGTAGTACCTCCCTGCTCCAGTTCTCGAATCCTCTTGCTATGAATGCCAGCATACCATTTGCCTTTTTCACCGCCTACTGTACCTGCATGCCCACTTTCAATGACTGGTGTATGATGACACCCAGGTCTCGTTGCACCTCCCCTTTTCCTAATCGGCCACCATTCAGATAATAATCTGTTTTCCTGTTTTTGCCACCAAAGTGGATAACCTCACATTTATCCACATTAAATTGCATCTGCCATGAATTTGCCCACTCACCTAACCTATCCAAGTCACCCTGCATCCTCTTAGCATCCTCCTCACAGCTAACACTGCCGCCCAGCTTCGTGTCATCCGCAAACTTGGAGATGCTGCATTTAATTCCCTCGTCTAAGTCATTGATATATATTGTAAACAACTGGGGTCCCAGCACTGAGCCTTGCGGTACCCCACTAGTCACTGGCTGCCATTCTAAAAAGGTCCCATTTATTCCCACTGTTTGCTTCCTGTCTGCCAACCAATTCTCTATCCACATCAATACCTTACCCCCAATACCGTGTGCTTTAAGTTTGCACACTAATCTCCTGTGTGGGACCTTGTCAAAAGCCTTTTGAAAATCCAAATATACCACATCTACTGGTTCTCCCCTATCCACTCTACTAGTTACATCCTCAAAAAATTCTATAAGATTCGTCAGACATGATTTTCTTTTCACAAATCCATGCTGACTTTGTCCGATCATTTCACCGCTTTCCAAATGTGCTGTTATCTCATCTTTGATAACTGACTCTAGCATTTTCCCCACCACCAATGTTAGGCTAACCAGTCTCTAATTCCCTGGTTTCTCTCTCCCTCCTTCTTTAAAAAGTGGGGTTACATTAGCCACCCTCCAATTCTCAGGAACTAGTCCAGAATCTAACGAGTTTTGAAAAATTATCACTATTGCATCCACTATTTCTTGGGCTACTTCCTTAAGCACTCTGGGATGCAGGCCATCTGGCCCTGGCGATTTATCTGCCTTTAATCCCTTCAATTTACCTAACACCACTTCCCTACTAACATGTATTTCCCTCAGTTCCTCCATCTCACTAGACCCTCTGTCCCCTACTATTTCCGGAAGATTATTTATGTCCTCCTTAGTGAAGACAGAACCAAAGTAGTTATTCAATTGGTCTGCCATGTCTTTGTTCCCCATAATCAATTCACCTGTTTCTGTCTGTCGGGGACCTACATTTGTCTTAACCAATCTTTTTCTTTTCACATATCTATAAAAGCTTATACAGTCAGTTTTTATGTTCCCTGCCAGTTTTCTCTCATAATCTTTTTTCCCTTTCCTAATTAAGCCCTTTGTCCTCCTCTGCTGGACTCTGATTTCTCCCAGTCCTCAGGTGAGCTGCTTTTTCTGGCTAATTTGTGTGCTTCTTCTTTGGAATTGATACTATCCCTAATTTCCCTTGTCAGCCACGGGTGCACTACCTTCCCTGATTTATTCTTTTGCCAAACTGGGATGAACAATTGTTGTAGTTCATCCATGTGATCTTTAAATGCTTGCCATTGTATATCCACCGTCAACCTTTTAAGTATCATTTGCCAGTCTATCTTAGCTAATTCACGTCTCATACCTTCAAAGTTACCCTTCTTTAAGTTCAGAACCTTTGTTTCTGAATTAACTATGTCACTCTCCATCTTAATGAAGAATTCCACCATATTATGGTCACTCTTACCCAAGGGGCCTCTCACGACAGGATTGCTAATTAACCCTTCCTCATTGCTCAATACCCAGTCTAGAATAGCCTGCTCTCTAGTTGGTTCCTCGACATGTTGGTTCAAAAAACCATCCCGCATACATTCCAAGAAATCCTCTTCCTCAGCACCCTTACCAATTTGGTTCACCCAATCTATATGTAGATTGAAGTCACCCATTATAACTGCTGTTCCTTTATTGCATGCATTTCTAATTTCCTGGTTAATGCCATCCCCAACCTCACTACTACTGTTAGGTGGCCTGTACACAACTCCCACCAGCGTTTTCTGCCCCTTAGTGTTATGCAGCTTTACCCATATCGATTCCACATCCTCCCAGCTAATGTCCTTCCTTTCTATTGTGTTAATCTCCTCTCTAACCAGCAATGCTACCCCACCTCCTTTTCTTTCATGTCTCTCCCTCCTGAATATTGAATATCCCTGAATGTTGAGCTCCCATCCTTGGTCACCCTGGAGCCATGTCTCTGTGATCCCAACTATATCATAATCATTAATAACAATCTGCACTTTTAATTCATCCACCTTGTTACGAATGCTCCTTGCATTGACACACAAAGCCTTCAGGCTTGCTTTTACAACTCTCTTAGCCCTTATACAATTATGTTGAAAAGTGGCCCTTTTTGATTTTTGCCCTGGATTTGCCAGCCTACTACTTTTACTTTTCACCCTACTACTTTTTGCTTCTCCCCTCATTTTACACCCCTCTGTCTCTCTGTACTTGTTCCCATCCCCCTGTTGTGAACTAACCTCCTCTCTCCTAATCTCTTTAATTTGATTCCCACCCCCCAACCATTCTAGTTTAAAGTCACCTCAGTAGCCCTGGCAAATCTCCCCGCCAGGATATTGGTCTCCCTTGGATTCAAGTGTAACCCGTCCTTTTTGTACAGGTCACACCTGTGCCAAAAGAAGTCCCAATGATCCAAAAACTTGAATCCCTGCCCCCTGCTCCAATCCCTCAGCCACGCATTTATCCTCCACCTCATTGCATTCCTACTCTCACTGTTGTGTAGCACAGGCAGTAATCCTGAGATTATTACCTTTGTAGTTCTTTTTCTCAACTCCCTTCCTAACTCCCTATATTCTCCTTTCAGGACCTCTTCCCTTTTCCTACCTATGTCATTGGTACCTATATGTACCACGACCTCTGGCTCCTCACCCTCCCACTTTAGGATATCTTGGACGCGATCAGAAATATCCCGGACCCTGGTCTTAAGACCAGAGGACACAGCCTGAGAATAAAATGTATCCCTTTAGAATATAGATGAGGAAGAATGTCTTTAACCAGAGTGTGGTGAACCTGTGGAATTCATTGTCACAGACAGCTGTTGGGGCCAAGTCATTGGGTAAATTTAAAGTGGAGGTTGATGGGTTCTTGATTAGTAAAGGTGTCAAAAGTTACCATAAGACCATAAAGTATAGGAGCAGAACTAGACTATTTGGCCCAACGAGTTGGCTCTGCCATTTCATCATGGCTGATTCATTTTAACTCTCAGCCCCAATCTCCTGCCTCCTCCACCCCCACCCCTTCCGTATCTCTTCATTCCCTGACCAATCAAGAACCTATCAACTTCTGCCTTAAATAGATATAAAGACTTGGCCTCCAAAGCTGCCTGTGGCAATGAATTCCACAGATTCACCACTTTCTGGAAGAAATTCCTCCTCATCTCCATTCTAAAAGGACGCCCCTCTATTCTGAGGCTGTCTCTTCTGGTCTTAGACACTCCCACCATAGGAAATTTCCTCTCTACAGGTTACGGGGAGAAGGCAGAAGAATGGGGTTGAAAGGAATAATAAATCAGCCATGGTGGAATGGTGGAGCAGACTCGATGGGCCCAATGGCCTAATTCTGCTCCTATGTCTGATGGTTGAACATCAGACCATCAGGCTGTACAGTAGCATAATGCTTTACAGCACCAATTATCACAATCGTGCTTCAGTTCCTGCTGCTAAGCTCAATTCGAGCTTAGAAAAGTAGAGGGCTATGCGGTAGGTAATTCTAGGCAATTTCTAGAGTAGGTTACATGGTTGGCACAACATTGTGAGCCGTAGGGCCTGTAAGGCGCTGTAGATTTCTATGTTCCATGTTCCATGGGCTGTCTCTAATTAGTTTGTAAGTTCTCCCTTTGTGTCCTCCAGTTTCCTCCCACATTCCAAAGATGTACAAGTTAGAGTTAGTAAGTTGTGGGCATGCTGTGTTGGCGCACGACGACACTTGCAGGCTGTCCCCAGCACATCTTGGACTGTTGGTCATTGCTGTAAAATGGCACATTTCGCTGGGTGTTCCAGTGTACGCGTGATAAACGAAGCTAGTCTTTAATCTTTAGATGATTAGATTATGAGGACACTCAGTCCTCGTTTATTGTCATTTGGAAATGCATGCATTAAGAAATGATACAATGTTCCTCCAGAGTGATATCACAAAAAAAAAGGACAAACCAAAGACTAACAGTGACAAAACCACATAATTATAACATATAGTTACAGCAGTGCAAAACAATACCATAATTTGATAGAGAGCAGACCATGGGCACGGTAAAAAGAAGTCTCAAAGTTCTGATCGACTCCCGATAGTCCCGATAGCAGGTGGCAAAAGAAAGAAATTCTCCCTGCCATAAGCCTCCAGGCGCCAACAACTGCTGATGCTTTGGAAGCACCCGACCACAGCTGACTCTGAGTCCGTCCGAAAACTTCGAGCCTCCGACACAGCCTCTCCGAGCACTATCCTTTGCCGAGCGCTTCGACCCCACCCCAGCCGCCGAGCAACAAGCAAAGCCGAGGGCTCGGGGCCTTCTGCTCCAGAAATTCTGGATCACACAGTAGCAGCAGCAGCAAAACAGGCATTTTAGAAGTTTCTCCAGATGTTCCTCCATGCTGTCACGTCTGTGTCCATCAAATCAGGATTGTGCACGGCACCCTACTTGACAGATAGCAGATATCATTCACCAGAGTGGCCACTGTGCGCTGCGTCGTGCGGCCATCTTCTCCTCCATTGAGGAGGCTTGGGTACAATGCTCACTATAGTATCACACCTGGCTGAGGACTTGAGGTGCCGTTGGTTGGAGAACAACAGAATGCTCATTCATGGATGTAGACTGCGTCTGGAGTGCGGCGTTTTTGGGAAAAGAAGGAATAAAATGCAGCAACATAATATAATGCAGTACCCTTTTCCCTCAAATTTGTTGAAAGTATTCAGGCTCTGCTCCACACACCTAACTCACCAATGGTTCACTGAATGTAATGAACATGCTTTTTGGGTTGCTTTCTGAGGGGTCACCTGAGAGAAATTGATAAGCTTATTAAAATCAGAGATAAGACCATAAGACATCAGAGCAGAATTAGGCCATTTTGCCCATTGAGTGCTGTGCCGTTCTATCATGGATGATTTATTATTCTTCTCAGCCTTATTCTCCTGCCTTCTCCCTGTAACTTTTGACAGCCTTACTAATCAAAAATTTATCAACCTCCACTTTAAATATACCCACTGACGTGGCCTCCACTGCTGACTCTGGCAATGAATTCCCCAGATTCGCCACCTTGTGTCTAAAAAAATTCCTCCTCATCTCTGTTCTAAAGTGACATCCTTCTATTCTGAGGCTGTCTGCCCTCTGGTCCTAAACTTCCTCCACTATATGAAACATCCTCTCTATGTTCATTCTGTCTTTGTCTTCTATAAGTTTCAATAGGTTTCAATAAAATCCTCCTTCTAAACTCCAGCGAATACAGACTGAGAGCCATCAAATGCTCCTCATAGGTTAACCCTTCCATTCCTGGGACATTTCCATGAACTTTCTCTGGACCCTCTCCAATGCCAGCCAGCTTAGATAAGGAGCCAGAAACAGCTCGCAATACTCCCAAGTGTGGTCTGACCAACGCCTTATAAAACCATAAAAGGTAGACAGAACCTTTTCCCCAAGGTAGAAATGTCAAATTCTGGAGAAACATGTACTTAAGGTCAGAGGCAGCAGTTTAAACCTGATGAGCAATGTAAGTTTTATTCACACAGAGAATGGTGACTGCCTGGAGCAGGGTAGTGGCAGAAGCAGTTAAGGTTGAGGTGTTTAAGAGGCTTTTTAAACATATGAATGTGCTGGGATTGGAGGGTTATGGATTTTGTGTAGGCAGAAGAGATTTAGTTTAATTTGGCTTCGTGTTCGGCACAAATGTTCAAGTTCAGTTTTTGTCATTCAACCTTGCGCATGTATACTGCCACGAAACGCCACACAAAATGCACAATACAGTACATACAGTATAATTCACAACACAAAGTTCAAAGTAAATTTATTATCCAAGTACACCTATGTCACCATATACAACCCTGAGATTCATTTTCTTGTGGGCATACTCAATAAATCCATAATAAAATAATAACCATAATAGAATGAATGAAAGACCACATCAACTTGGGTGTTCAACCACTGTGAAAAAGATGACAAACTGTGCAAATACAAAGAGAAAGTAACAATAATAAATAAATAAGCAATAAATATCAAGAACATGACATTCAGAGTCCTTGAAAGTGAGTCCATAGGGTGTGGGAACATTTCAATGATGGGGCAAGTGAAGTTATCCCCTTTGGTTCAAGAGCCTGATGATTGAGCAGTAATAACAATTCCTGCACCTGGTGGTGTGAGTCCTGAGGCTCCTGTATCTTCTGATGGGAGCAGGAAGAAGAGAGCATGATCTGGGTGGTGGGGTTCCCAGAAGAGAGCATATCCTGGGTGGTAGGTGTCCCACCCCAGATGATGAAGTAATATTACCACAAATAATTTAGCAAGTAATGAAATATCTTCCAGAACATCTTGAGGCCTTTTCCTGTGCTCTTCTGTTCCATTTTCAACATGTGCACCAAGTTCAACACAGCCTTGACTTGCCACGTTGCAATACAACAATATCACAACAAAACGGCTATCGAAACCTTACAGTCTGTAGCATCATTGAAGAAATACTTGGATAACTACACAGAGGGGCAGGACTTGAAGTGTTGTGGGCCAAACACTGGACCTTGGGACTAACTGGGTGGTCCCTGCGATCAGCATGGATTCAGTGGGATGAAGGGCCTTTATCCATGCCGTATTGCTCTATGACCCTTTGCATCGATCAACCTTTTCACTGCAGAGCCAGAATTGTGTTTGGTTAGAAAACAAAGCTGAATTGAGATGAAGGTCCATCTTTATCCCCTGGAAACAGGACTCAGAAATCAACCAGCCTACTCTGGTGTCCAAAGCCCTGTTATTAACATGTACAACCATGTAACTTCAAGGAGGGATAGGAGCAGAATTAGGCCTTTCAGCCCATCACTACTGCTCCACCATTCCCAATGAGTTAGCCTCCACAACCATCTTTGGCAATGAAATTCACAGATTCATCCTCTGGCTAAAGTAATTCTAAAGGGACAGACTCTTATTCTGAGGCCGTGCCCTCTGGTACTAGACTCCCTCACTATTATAAACATACTTCAATTGTCCACTCTTTTTAAGCCTTTCTATACTTAGTAAGTTCAAATGAGATCTCTCTCAGTCTTTTAAACTCCAGTAAGAACAGACCCATAGCCGTCAATTACTCCTCATACATTAACCGTTTAACTCTTGGGATCATTCTCATGAACTTCCTCTGAGAAGGATAATATTTCAGTTGTGATCGAATGACAGAACAGATTCAGTGGGCCGAATAGCTCCAATGGTGTGTGGTCTTAAGGCAAGTTCCTCAAGTTCAGTTCCTGCCGGCAAACTATACTTAAAGATCGAAATGAAACTGTGTTCAAACTATAACCTATGGAGTTCCCAAGCTGAATAAACACACTGGCTCTACTGTAAACAGCTTCACCAAATTTTCCCCACTTCACAGCCATAGTTTTAAATCTTGTGGAATGATATCATCTGGAAGCTCAGGAGAGAGAGAGAGATTTGAAAATGTGATTGTATTTACTGAGAGTTATTTTTCTGTGGCTTCTTCAACAGATCTGTGCCAGTGATTGAAATGCATTGACTGGCCTTTGTGTTCTCAGTTCAGCCAGCTCCTTTGAGTGACGCTCATTTTGAGCTGTATGGTAGTGTACCATTTGGCATAGCACTTTACAGTGCCAATTCTTGCCACTGTCTGTAAGGAGTTTTTCCATTCTCCCCATGACTGCATGGGATTCCTCCGGGTGCTCCACTTTCCTCCCACAGTCCAAAGTTGTATGGTTTAGAGTTAGTAAGTTGTGGACGTACCATATTGGTGCTGGATTCATGGTGACAATTGTGGGCTGCCCCCGCCAGCACATCCCTGATGCGAACGATGCATTTCACTCCGGTATGATGGCTCGAGTTGAGTATGATGTTCTTCTAAAGATTTTTTATTCATTTATGGGATATGGGCGTCGCCAGCTCAGCCAGCATTTAGTGCCCATCCCTAGTGGCCCTTGAGAAGGTGGTGATGAGCTGCCTTCCAGAACCGCTGCAGTCCCTGAGGTGTAGGCACACTCACAGTGCATTTAGGGAGGAAATTCCATGATTTTGACCCAGCATAAGGGGTTATTGGTGGGTGTTCGGGTCGATCTAGAGGCCAATCTGAGATCCACATAGGACTTAATCTGGGATGTTGGGCTGGTTTCCCTTAATGGAGAATGCCTGTTTGTGACTTTAATGCATGGAGGCTGATGCATGGGCAGCCACCACATGGCCCTTGATAGATTGCAGTTAGAGTCAAATGGCATGGAGTGTAAGATGACTGGGGACCCTTCACTGCTGCAGCCTTCCTCCACCGTTGATGTCCTGGTCAGATTGCTCTTTGTCTGGAACCCTCTTGCCATGGATAACTCTACCCAGAGCTAAGTGCCAGATGGTAAATTCCAGTCTGTATCGCTCTGGGGATCATGGTGACGATCCTTGGAGAAGGATCTCTGTATCAGTGTACGGTTTGAAGTACATGTGACAAATAAAGCTGCTCTTTAACTGGAAAGCAATCCCAGAGATAGTGCAATTGCCCAACCTGTTCGTGACTAGATACTTCCCCTACCGTCCTTAATTTGGACTGGGGAAAGGAAAAGGGTCTAGGAGAGAGAACCACTGATGTGTGTAATGCGATGGAAGCAAGCTGTGTGAGTTTGATCAGTAGAGTTTTGAACAATATATTTTATTTTTCCCTTTCTGCTTTTGAGGACACTGTGCCAAATTGAGCATGGTCAGTACTTTGTTAAAGTGACCATCCATTCCCGGTGACCATTTGAGTGGTGGATGACAGTTCAACAACTGGTCACACCTTCATTTATTTCTTTTTTTTAGTGATTGAAGCAGGTTCTTCCCGCCCAATGAGCCGGAACCGCCCAGTTACACCCATGTGACCAATTAACCTACTAACCAGTATGTCTTTGGAATATGGGAGGAAACCGGAGCACCTGGAGAAAACACGGTCGTGGAGGGAGCTTACCAACTCCTTACAAAATGCAGCAGGAATCTGTAGGGTCTTGACTATCCCTTTCCCTCCTCAGGTTCTGCTTAACCCACTGAGATCCTCCAGCAGTTCCCTTTTTGCTCCAGACTGTGGCATTGGCAATCTTTTGTGTTTCCATATCTTAGTTGAAGCTATCCATAAGACATAGGAGCAGAATTAGGCCATTTGGCCCATCAATTTTGCTCCACCATTCCATCATGGCCGATTTATTATCCCTCTCAAGCCCATTTTCATATCTTCTACCCGTAACTTTTGGCGCCCTGACCAATCAAGAACCTATCAACTTCTGCTTTAAATATACTCAATGACTTGACCTCTACAGCCATCTGTGGCAATGGATTCCACAGATTCATTATGCTCTGGGTATCCATCCCATCTGGGCTGAATCACATCACAGCAACTCTGTATGGGAGGCTCAAGTGAGGTCTGTTTGACCCCTCTTACGTCTTCCAGACGTAAATCTATTGCCCCTCAGGTAAGTTAACAATGTCCACAGCCAATATGCGGGAATAAAATTCTAGGGTTTATTGTCTACGTGGATAGAATGTTTTAATTAACTCACTATAGCATGTGATTATAACAGCAAGCTTTAACAAGAAGCCCATTTGAGGCTGGTATGTATTGTGTGCATTAAATCACAGATTTACTTCTGCATGTTTTTGGCAGAAACGGTGGTTCTGTTTCGTTTCAGTCTTCCCATGTCCTCACCCCTGTCCCACCCTTGGGTACCAGCAGTGGTTCGGAGCAGTGTCGGCGCCCTCTGAATGCATCTCTGGTGGGTTTTCTTGTCCCTCCAGGCTTTCACGGCGGAGTACTCGCGTTTGGTGCGGCTGGCTCAGGAGGACACCACCCTGGACAATGACAACCGACTGAAGCACGTGATTGTCTACTTGCTTCACAACGAAGCGCCAAAGAAAATCATCGAGAGGACGCTGCTCGAGCAGTTTGCAGATCGCAACCTCACTTTCGATGAACGGTACTTTTTATTACTTTCCTTCTCAAAATAAACTGAGCTCCTCTGATCTTTGGGAGGCATGGTAGCGTAGCAGTTAGCTGAACACTCTACAGCACCAGCAAACTGGGTTCAATTCCTGCCAGAATCTATATGGAGTTTGGACTTTCTCCCCGTGACTGCGTGGGTTTCTTACAGATCTTCCAGTTTCCTCCTACATTCCAAAAGCATACAGAGTCGGGTTAATAAGTTGAGGACCTGCTATGTTAGCACTGGAACCATGGTGACACTTGCGTGCTGCCCCTCACACACGCTCTGCCTGTGTTGGTCATTGATGCAGCAACACATTTCACTCTATGTTTCAATGTACATGTGACAAAAAAAAGCTAACCTTTGAAATCTTTGGGACATACCACAGCACTTTACAGTTAGTAAAATTAGTTTTTAAGCAAATAAATCATAATTGTTTTACTGACAAATTGATTTATTTGACAAAAATGTAAATTAGAACAGAAATAATGCTACAGAGTCATACGGCAAGGAAGCAGGCCCTTCAGCCCATCTGGTCCTTGCCAACCAAGATGCCTTTCTGAGTTTGTCCCATTTACCAGCATCTTATCGTTATCCATATCCCTGATCAAGTGCCTTTTAAATCTGTTAATTCACCTGCCTCAGCCACTTCCTTTGGCATCTACTTCCATATACTCACTACCTCCTGGGAGAAAGAGTTGTTGCTCAGTTTCCCAATAAATCTATCCTTTCTCACCTTGAGCCAATCCCCTCTGGTTCTCCATTCTCTGACTCTGGGAAATGTATTTCATGTTGAGTTAGTGACTCAGCCCCTTCAAAGCTGCTCCAGTACTCAATAAGATCGCGGTTGCCATGCTTATAACCTCGATGGTGAATTCCGACTAACCCCCACCTTAGTTTACCTTCTTGTTTATCATTAACATACAGAAGCTTTAAATACATTCAAAAATTCTGCTTCCATCGTTCTTTCAGGAAGATGGCTCCAAAGAGAGAAGCCATTTTTTCTGAAATCTGACGTGGGCAGTCATAGAGTCACAGAAAAGTGCAGCACAGAAACAGCCCATCTAGGTCTGCATCTGCATCGACCTGCACCTGGACCATAGCAACCGCCCCCCCCCATACCCCTACTATCCATCAGGTTATAGAAAACAACAGCACAGAAACAAGCCCTTCAGCCCATCTGGTCCATGCCAAACCATTTAAGCTGCCCAGTTGCATTGAGCTGCACCCAGACCATGGCCCTCCATACCCCTGCTATTCATGTACCTATCCAAATTTTTCTTCAGCGTTGAAATTGAGCTTGCATGCACCACTTGTGCTGGCAGCTCATTCCACACTCTCAAGATCCTCTGAGTGAAGAAGTTTCCCCTCATGTTCCCGTTAAACTTTTCATCTTTTACCCGTAATGCATCACCTCTAGTTGTAGTCCCATCCAGTCAAGTCACCATTTTATCTTTAAACAGCAACTCCGGTTCTAGGTTCCTCTACGTAAGGAAATATCCAATTTGACATGCGATGCAGGATTTTCTGTGTTCCACTGAAGTCAGCTCTAAACTTCCTGAGCTCCAGCAGAATATAATCTCGGTTTACCTCAACATCTCCTCATTTCTAATCAGGGAGTAAATTCAGAGGTGCAAAGGGACTTGTTGGATCCCGATGCTTTTGTGATTCATAGGTTCTTCAGGAGTCAAGAATGAGGTGCAAAACATTTCTCTAAGCAATTTTATTAAGTGTTATAAGAGCAAAGACTGAACAAGAAATGAAAAGATGAAGGAAAAAACAGTCCCATTCTCAGACCAGAGATAACAAATATTCCAGTGATAACAATTAACCTAGAAAATAGCCAGATTCAAATGAAGTCACACCTGCTACTGAAAACAAAGAATTTTTGAGAAAAATGCATAAGCAACAGTGCTGTAATTACTGGAAAATTCACTGAAATTTTACATGGAAATAGATGAGTTTATAAGCAAGCAAGTAGAGAAAAGTTAAACTACCCTGAAAATAATGATAAAAATAACAATTCTAAACTCTATTCGACAGAGTACATCTGTCTCCATGCCTTACCACCCACCCACCCACGTCCTCCCCCACCAACTCTGCAACTGACAGACACATCACTGATCTCTTTTCATCTTTTCACTAATGTTTTAGGGGAGACTTGCAGCATGGGCAACTGCCGGTCTTCCATACAATCTTGCCCAGGCCTGCGCACTGGAAACCTTCCAAGGTGCAAATCCATGGTCTCACGAGACTAACGATTGCCTATATATAATATTTGAGCAATATTCTAAATATGTTGTTTGTTTAAGCATTCTTTGTTTGACTGTTTAAATAATTCCTAAGGGGTTATATGTCACAAGCCCACCATTGGTCAGGGTTGACCATGGATGTTATATTCTAACTGCATAGATACACAAGCCAGCACAGTACAATATTTCTCCCTCCCCTCCGCCCATCTTTTAACTCTACTCCTCATCTTTTTTTTCTTCGGTCCTGCTGAAGAGTCTCAGCCCAAAACGTTGACAGTGCTCTTTTCCATAGATGCTGCCTGGTCTGCTGAGTTCCTCCAGCATTTTGTGTGTGCTAATTCAATATGGAGAGTAGACTGTTGTCCATGTAGCAAGCTTTCCTTCACCATGCATCGGTTGAACCTGAAAAAATGGCAGTGACCGATACAGTTTGGTGTCAGCAGCATTGCAAGAGTTGCCAGTCAGCGTTGAACTCAACGTAGGACTGCCTTAGGGGTTCCAGCTCTTAGTTTTCCCTGGGGGTTCACTCCTGCAGCCTTCTCCATAAGTGGGTATAGCCACAAGGCAGTGGAGGTTTAAGATCAGAGTTTTCCTTCTAGATGAGCTGCCAACTACGGCTGATGAGCCCCATCTGCTCAGAGCGATTGGTTTTAAGGCGCCAGTCACCTGCCTTTGTCCCTTCTCCTGTCAGTAGAAATGGTTCCCCTGGGCTTAGTAGCTAAGCCACACGTGAAGGCCAGGAGCTGGACTGGGTTGTTAGAGGCTATTTGAGACGCACACCATTACCACCTCTTGCTATAAGAACCCTAAGGAACCACAGGTTATACGTAAGCATATGTGAATGGCATACATCATTACATGACACATCACCTCACTTAAAGTAAAAACAAAACTAAGACGTTCTCCAGGGCTCCCAAGTTTTTCTTTCGATTAGTGTTATGTTTTGGAGTTACAAAACATAACACCCATCAATCTTAAGTCCGTACCACTCGGGGACTAATTTTGTGACTGTATGGGCTGGATCGTAACTACATGTGCTCTGGGTGACTATATGTACTGTGTTCTCGCACCTTGACCATGTTTCCTTTGGCTGTATACATGTGTATGGTTGAATGACAATAAACTTGAATTTGAACTTGAGTCCTAGTTCAGGACTCCTTCAAAGTTAACGTGCAGGTCAAGTTAGTAATACGGAAGGTAAATGTGATGTTAACATTCATCCAGAGATGACTTGAATTTCAAAGCAAAGATGCACTTCTGAAACTTTGTAAGCGGTAGATCAAACTGCATTTAGCATATTGTGAATAACTTTGGGACCTGTATCCAGGGAAGGACGTGCTACCCTGCAGAGGATCCAGAGGAGATTCACAGGAATGAGAGGCTTAACACGAGGAGCATTTAATGTCTCTGAGCTTGTGCTCGATGGAGTTCAGGAAGATGAAGAGGGAATCTCATTGAAATCTACTAGATACTGAAAGGCCTGGACAAAGTGAATGTGGAAAAGATGTTTCCATTAGTAGGAGAGTCTAGGATCAAGGGCACAGCCTTAAGGCAAAGGGACAACAATTTAAAAAAGGAGATGAGGAGAAATTGCAAATAACGGGCTTAGATCGGCTGTGACTACCTTTGTGGCTGTGAACTCATTTTTGTGAGCTTCATATCTAAATGTTATTAGCTTACTTTCATTGTTTGTAGGATTTGTTTTATTTTCTGCACATTGGTGCTTGACAGTCTATTTTTTAATGGGTTCTTTTGGGATTCTTTGTTATGTGGCTGCCTGTGGGGAGACGAATCTCAAGGTTAGATGTGGTGTACTTTACATACTTTGATAATAAATGTACTTTGAACTTTGAATTTCTTCAGTCAGAGGATGGTCAGTGTGTGAAATTTGTTGCCACAGAGGGCTGCAGAGGCCGTTGGGTGTAGTTAAGGCAGAAATGGATTGGGATTAAGGGTTACAGGGAGAAGCCAGGAGAATGAGGTTGAACAAAATCAGTCATGATTGATGGCGGAGCAAATTCATGAGTCTGATCCTGTACCTATATTTTATTGTTTATAAGACAACTTGTCCATTCAGAGATTACAGAACATAGAGCAGTACAGTCCACCATGTTGTGCTGACCTTTAAACCTACTCCAAGATTAATCTAACCCTTTCCTCCCTCATATTGTATCCCTCCACTTCTCTTTCATCCATGTGCCTAAGTGTCTCTTAAATGTCCCTAAAGTATCTGCTTCTAACAGGCAGAGTGCTTCACCTACCACTCTCTGTTCAAAAAATTTACCTCTGACATTCCCCAAATACCTTCCTCCAATCACCTTAAAATTATGCCCTCTGATCAAAACCATTGGTGTAATTATTACCTGATCAGTCAGGTAAATTTGACTGAGTTTAACATATTTATATCCTTTCTTGTGTGGGCACGTGGCCAAGTGGTTAAGGCTAGTTCAAGCCCCAGCTAAGGCAACGTGTTGTGTCCTCAAGCAAGGCACTTAATCACACATTGCACTGCAACGACACCGGTGCCAAGCTGTATGAGTCCTAAAGACCTTCCCTTGGACAACATTGGTGTTGTGGAGAGGGGAGACTTGCAGCATGGGGAACTGCTGATCTTACATACAACCTTGCCCAGGCCTGCGCCCTGGAGAGTGAAGATGCAGATCTATGGTCTCGCAAGACTAACGGATGCCTTTTTTTTAATCCTTTCTTGACTAAGGTTTGTAGTGCTGTACAAAGATTTGAAGAACAAGTCTGGGTAAATGACTTGAAAGTCCGTAGTGTTGTGGATTTCAGTTAAGGGATTGTTTGACTACAAACATGATGTAAATCAAGAGGTGAGATAGGCAGAGGGCTACAGATGGAATTTAATCCCAGCAAGTCCAATGTAATGCATTTTTGGAAGTTTAATAGGAATATGATGTACACTGTAAATGGCAGCATGTTAAGAAATGCAAGTAAACGGAGTGACCTCACTATTCAAGTCCGTAGTTCTCTGAAAGCAGCAATACAGATGGATGTGGTGGTGGCAAAGGCATATGACAATATGGTGATTTCTGGTAAGATGTTGGTGTGCTCGGACGCAGCGATTTCTAAGGGACCAATCGAAGGTGTTATTGTCCTTTTTAAGCAACACACACAAAATGCTGGAGGAACTCAGCAGGCCAGGCAGCATCTATGGAAAAGTGTACAGTCAACGTTTCAGGCTGAGACCCTTCAGCGGGACTGGAGAAAAAAAGATGAGGAGTCAGATTTAGAAGGTGGGGGGAGGAAGGGAGAAACACAAGGTGATCTGTGAAACTTGGAGTGGGGGAGGCATGAAGTAAAGAGCTGGGAAGTTGATTGCCTAGTCCCTGCTCCTTCCCATTTTCTTTCTTCCATGGCCTTCTGTCCTCTCCTATTAGATTCTCCCTTCTGAAGCCCTGGATCTCTCACCAATCAACTTCCCAGCTCTTTACCTCACCCTTCCCCCCACCCACAAGGTTTCACCTGTCACCTTGTGTTTCTCCCTCCCCCTTCCCCCACCTTCTAATTCTGACAACTCATCTTTTTTTCTCCAGTCATGCTGTAGGGTCTTAGCCCAAAACGTTGACTTACTCTTTTCCATAAATGCTGCCTGGCCTGCTGAGTTCCTCCAGCATTTTTTGTGTGTTGCTTGGATTTCCAGCATCTGCAGATTTTCTTTTGTTTGTGATTGTCTTTTTTAAGCGTATTTTTTACAATTGCAAGACCCTGGATATTAATAACTTAAGGTACTGCAGATCTACCCGTTCAATGAGTTATTTGTTGGAGGAACTGAAGGGGTTTGGTGTGGACCATGTTGCTAGAGAGGCGTAGGAGTTGGTGCGCCAAGGTGGTATGCAGTCTAACAGCGAGTGATGTCTTAGTCACTTTTCTTGTGATCGCAAGGCCCTGTTGGACATTGATAGGATGGAATGCTGCAAGTCCAGTTACCTGGTTTATTTGCAGATGGCGGAGGAGCTGTAGGGTCTTGGTCATAGCAAGGACTCGGCTTCAAACCATGGTGTCACTGTTTGCAGCCTTCCAGGAGAGGATGGGGAGCATTAGAGGCTGTGCTGGAAAAGAGCAAGAGGGTATGTTTAAGATGAAAGGACAGAGTTATAAAGGGGATGTAAGCAATTTTTTTTTCTACACAGAGATTAAATGATAGCTGGATTGTTCTGCAAAAGGAGGTGGTGGAATCAGATGCAAGTCACTGCATTTAGGAGACATTTAGTCAGGCATTTAAATAGGCAAGGCCTAGTAGGTTAGGGATCCAATAGCTAGCAGGATAGACAAAGGAAAATCAGTGGATGTTGTGTACCTGGATTTTCAGAAGGCCTTTGACACAGTGCCATACATGATACTTAACAAAATAAGAGCCCATGGTATTACAGGAAAGATACTAGCATGGATAGAGTAACCATATAATAATTACAGCATGGAAACAGGCCATCTCGACCCTTCTAGTCCGTGCTGAACGCTTACTCTCACCTAATCCCACCGACCTGCACTCAGCCCATAACCCTCCATTCCTGTCCTGTCCATATAGCTGTCCAATTTAACTTTAAATGACAACATCGAACCTGCCTCAACCACTTCTGCTGGAAGCTCGTTCCACACAGCTACCACTCTCTGAGTAAAGAAGTTCCCCCTCATGTTACCCCTAAACTTTTGCCCTTTAACTTTCAACTCATGTCCTCTTGTTTGAATCTCCTCCACTCTCAATAGAAAAAGCCTATCCACGTCAACTCTATCTATCCCCCTCATAATTTTAAATACCTCTATCAAGTCCCCCCTCAACCTTCTACACTCCAAAGAATGAAGACCCAACTTGTTCAACCTTTCTCTGTAACTTAGGTGATGAAACCCAGGTAACATTCCAGTAAATTTTCTCTGTACTCTCTCTATTTTGTTGACATCTTTCCTATAACTCGGTGACCAGAACTGTACCCAGTACTCCAAATTTGGCCTTACCAATGCCTTGTACAATTTCAACATTAAATCCCAACTCCTATACTCAATGCTCTGATTTATAAAGGCCAGCATACCAAAAGCTTTCTTCACCACCCTATCCACATGAGATTCCACCTTCAGGGAACTATGCACCATTATTCCTAGATCCCCCTGTTCTACTGCATTCTTCAATGCCCTACTATTTACCATGTATGTCCTATTTTGATTAGTCCTACCAAAATGTAGCACCTCACATTTATCAGCATTAAACTCCATCTGCCATCTTTCAGCCCACTCTTCTAACTGGCCTAAATCTCTCTGCAAGCTTTGAAAACCTACTTCATTATCTACAACTCCACCTATCTTAGTATCATCTGCATACTTACTATTCCAGTTTACCACCCCATCACCCAGATCATTAATGTACATTGCAAATAACATTGGACCCAGTACAGATCCCTGAGGCACACCACTAGTCATCGGCCTCCAACCTGACACACAGTTATCCACCACTACTCTCTGGCATCTCCCATCCAGCCACTGCTGAATCCATTTTACTACTTCAATATTAATACCTAACGATTGAACCTTCTTAACCTTCCATGTGGAACCTTGTCAAAGGCCTTACTGAAGTCCGTATAGACAACATCCACTGCTTTACCCTTGTCAACTTTCCTAGTAAATTCTTCAAAAAATTCAGTAAGATTTGTCAAACATGACCGTCCACACACAAATCCATGTTGACTGTTCCTAATCAGACCCTGTCCATCCAGATAATCATATATACCATTTCTAAGAATACTTTCCATCAATTTACCCACCACTGAGGTCAAACTCACAGGCCGATAATTGCTAGGTTTACTCTTAGAACCCTTTTTAAACAATGGAACAACATGAGCAATACGCCAATCCTCCGGCACCATCCCCGTTTCTAATGACATTTGAAATATTTCTGTCAGAGCCCCTGCTATTTCCACACTAACTTCCCGCAAGGTCCTAGGGAATACCCTGTCAGGACCCGGAGACTTATCCACTTTTATATTCCTTAAAACCGCCAGTACTTCCTCTTCTTTAATCATCATAGTTTCCATAACTTCCCTACCTGTTTCCTTTACCTTACACAATTCAATATCCTTCTCCTTAGTGAATATCGAAGAAAAGAAATTGTTCAGAATCTCCCCTATCTCTTTTGGCTCCACATATAGCTGTCCACTCTGATTCACTAAGGGACCAATTTTATCCCTCACTATCCTTTTGCTATTAATTTAACTGTAGAAACCCTTTGGATTTATTTTCACCTTACTTGCCAAAGCAACCTCATATCTTCTTTTAGCTTTTCTAATTTCCTTCTTAAGGTTCTTTTTACATTCTTTATATTCCTCGAGCACCTCATTTACTCCATGCTGCCTATATTTATTATAAATATCTCCCTTTTTCCGAACCAAGTTTCCAATATCCCTTGAAAACCATGGCTCTCTCAAACTTTTAACCTTTCAGCCTAACAGGAACATAAAGATTCTGTACCCTCAAAAATTTCACCTTTAAATGACCTCCATTTCTCTATTACATCCTTCCCAGAAAACAAATTGTCCCAATCCACTCCTCCTAAATCCTTTCGCATCTCCTTAAAGTTAGCCTTTCTCCAATCAAAAATCTCAACCCTGGGTCCAGACCTATCCTTCTCCATAATTATATTGAAACTAATGGCATTGTGATCACTGGACCCAAAGTGCTCCCCAACACAAACCTCCGTCACCTGACCTATCTCATTCCCTAACAGGAGATCCAACACTGCCCCTTCTCTAGTTGGTACCTCTGTGTATTGCTGCAAAAAACTATCCTGCACACATTTTACAAACTCCAAACCATCCAGCCCTTTTACAGTATGGGCTTCCCAGTCTATGTGTGGAAAATTAAAATCTCCCACAATTACAACCTTGTGCTTACTACAAATATCTGCTATCTCCTTACAAATTTGCTCCTCCAATTCTCGCTCCCTATTTGGTGGTCTGTAATACACCTCTATAAGTGTTACTACACCTTTCCCATTCCTTAATTCCACCCAAATAGTCTCCCTAGATGAGCCCTCTCATCTATCCTGCCAGAGCACCACTGTAATATTTTCTCTGACAAGCAATGCAACACCTCCCCCTCTTGTCCCTCCGATTCTATCACACCTGAAGCAATGAAATCCAGGAATATTTAGTTGCCAATCACACCCCTCCTGTAACCATGTTTCACTAATAGCCACCACATCATACTTCCAGGTATCAATCCAGGCTTTAAGCTCATCCACCTTTCTTATAATGCTCCTAGCATTAAAATAAATGCATTTAAGAAATTTTCCACCTCTTACTCTCTGTTTATTACTAATGGTGCAAACAACTTTACTATTTTCTTTTTCTTCCTTCTCCCCTACATCTGTTCCAACACTGGTTCCCCTCCCCCCCCCCTGCCCCGGGTATCTAGTTTAAATGCACTGGAGTCTCTCTAGCAAACCTACCTGCAAGAATATTTGTCCCCCTCCAGTTCAGATGTAAACCGTCCCGCCGGAACAGGTCCCACCTTCCCTGGAAAACTGCCCAATTATCTAAAAATCTGAAGCCCTCCCTCCTGCACCATGTCTTCAGCCACGTGTTGTTCTGCGCTATCTTACTATTTCTGAACCCACCTGCACGTGGCACTGGTAGCAATCCTGAGATTGCTATCCTGGAGGTCCTGTCCTTTAACTTGGCGCCTAACTCCCTAAACTCGCCTTTCAGGACCTCCTCACTCTTTCTACCCATGTCATTGGTCCCTACATGGACCACGACATCCGGCTGCTCACCCTCCCTCTTGAGAATACTGAGAACATGATCCGAGATATCGTGGACCTTGGCACCAGGGAGGCAACAGACCATCCGGGATTCTCGATCTCTTCCACAGAACCTCTTATCTGTCCCATAACTATCGAATCCCCTATCACGACTGCTCTCCTCTTTTCCCTCCTTCCCTTCTGTGCTGAGGGTCCAGTCTTGGTGTCAGAGACGCCACCACTGCAACTTGTCCCTGGTAGGTCGTCCCCATCAACAATATCCAAAACGATGTATTTATTATTGGTGGGAATGGTCTCAGGGGTGCTCTGCTCATTCTGTCTGTTCCCTTTCCCTCTCCTGACAGTCACCCAGCTACTTGTCTCCTGACTCTTAGAGGTGACTATCTCCCTGTAACACCTGCTTATTTCTGCTTCTGCCTCCCAAATAATCCGAAGTTCATCCAGCTCCAGCTCCAGCTCCAGCTCCAGTTCCCTAACTCGGTTTGTCAGGAGCTGCAGCTGGATGCACCTTTTACAGGTGTAGTCATCAGGGACAATTGTGCTCACCCTGACTTCCCACATACTGCAAACGGAGCACTCAACTGCCCTAACTGCTGTCTCCATTACCTACTCTTAAGGTAATTAGATTTACTTAAGGAACTTACCCTGCCTTACCTCACTTGGAGTGAAGCTCTACCTCAGCCTCTGCTCGCCGAAGCCTCAGGAGCCAAAGCCTTCCTACTCTGTCTCCCACTACTCCGTTGCCCGCTATAACTGATTGTGCAGTGGCTGATTGGCAGGAGGCAAAGAATGGGAATAAAGTGGCCTTTTCTGGTTGGCTGCTGGTGATTAGTGAGATTCCACTGGGGCTGATATTGGGACCGCTTCATTGATTTGGATGACGGAATTAACAGCATTGTGGCAAAGTTTGTGGATATGTGAAGATAGGTCTAGGGGCAGGTAGTGCTGAGGAAGCAGGGAGTCTACAGAAAAGTGGCAGATGGAATAGAGTGTGGGAAAGTGTATAGCCATGCATTTGGTAGAGAGAGTAAAGGTGTAGACTATTTGCTAAGTGAGGAGAAAATTCAAAAATCAGACATGCAAAAGGACTTAAGAAACCTTATGCAGGATTCACTAAACTTGAACTTGCAGTTGAGTTGGTGATAATGAAGGCAAATGCAATGTGAGCATTCATTTTGAGAGGATGAGAGTATAAAAGCAAGGATGTAATTCTGAGGCTTTAAGGCATTGGTCAGACCGCACTTGGAGCGTATTGAGAGCAGTTTTGCGCACCTTATCTCAAAAAGGATGTTTTGGCATTGGAGAGGATCCAGAAGAGGTTCATGAGAATGATTCCAAGAATGGAAAGGTTAACATATGAAGAACATTTGATGGCTCTGGGCCTCTGCTCACAGGAATTCAAAAGAATGAGGGGGGAATGTCATTGAAACCTATCGAATACTAAAAGGCCTAAATAGGAGTGGATGTGGAAAGGTTGTTTCCTATAGTAGGGGGAGTCTAGGACCGCAGCCTCAGAATTAGAGGGATGCCCATTTAGAACAGAGATGAGGAGGAATTTTTCTAGCCAGGACGTAGTGAACCTGTGGAATTCATTGCCACAGATGGCTGTGGATGCCAAGTCATTGGTTACGAGGAGAAGGCAGAAGAACGGGGTTGAGGGGGATAATAAGTCAGCCGTAATGGAGTGGCAGAACAGACTCGGTGGGCTGAATGGTGTAATTCTGCTCCTATTCCTATGGTCTAATACAGGCTAATGGGATTAGTGTGGATGGGCAAAAACAAATCAATGAAATCCAAGCTGTCTTCAATCTTTCATTTATTTTATTTCTATTAGTTTTATTCAGACATACAGCACGGTAACAGGTTCTTTCGGCCGGATGAGCCCATGCTATAAACGAGTATGCATTTGGAAAATGGGAGGAAAATGGAGCATCCGGAAGAAACCCATGCAGTCATGAGGGGAACATACAAACTCCTTACAGACAGCAATGGGAATTGAACCCAGGGTGCTTACACTGTCCGCTATGCAACTGTGCTGCGAGGCTTTGATTTTTCTATATTATATATTCAGATTTCTATATCAAAGCATCCAGCGAAATGCATGTTTAATGTCAATAACCAACACACCTTACGGATGTGCTGGGGGCAGCCTGTAGATATCAACACACATTACAGCACCAAAATAGTTTGTCTACAATGTTCAGCAGAACAACACAAGCAGCAAAAAACAACGACGTAATGAAACAAAACAAGCCCTTTACCTCCCTTCCATACAGACAGATCTCTCACACCAGGACAGGCCACCTCTGGGCCTCCAACCTTTTCTTGGTAAGGAGCTAGTCCAGATCCATGAACGCTTTGCAGGGATGTCAACACCCACCAGGAAATTTGCCACATCTCCCGGCGTAATAGTTACCTGCTTCACCACTAATTCTAGTGTCCCGATCTGGTCTGAGATATCTTTCAGAGGAACAGTGATGTGTGGTGTCATTACCTGCAGGTTTGCTTCTGAGTCTCACCCATTCCGTCATTTCTGTGTTTAAGGTGTCGCAGTGTAATGAAAATTGCTCGGGCCAAGCTTGAATTAATCAAACCCAAGGAAGTCAACATGGAGGAGTATGAGGTCAGTGTGCTAGCATGGGTTGAAGACTGATCACATAGAAAGTAAGAGTCTGACTAACTGCATTCTGTTGTATACCCGATCTCAAGCTAAATTTATTATCAAAGTACATATATGTCACCACGTATTATCCTGAGATTCATTTTCTTGCAATCATTCACAGTAAATACAAAGAAACACGATAGAATCAATGAAAAACTGCACACAGACAGACAACCAACCAATGTTCAAAAGACAAACTGCAGATTGTCAGAGCAATGTATCTATTTTCTGTCTGTACTGTATTTTCTGTAGTGCATTTATTATGGGTAATTTGCCACATGGGTTGGGGCGTGGCAGAAGTGAAGAGTATAGTTACATATTCACACTTTCTCTAAGCCAGTTTTGCCTGGTTATAGCCAGGGAGTAGACGAGGATGAATTTTTTTGTTGACTGGTTAAAACTGCTTAAATACGCTAAGATCGTTAATGGTACCGTCTAGACCATTGTTTCGTGTCTCGCTAGTTTTAGTTTTATTGGTTTTTATTGTTACAAGATTGTTCATTATTGCTAGTTTCTTAAAGGACTTGCTTCGATTTAGAATTTTGTTATTGTGGATAGCACATCATATGGTGTCAATCCGTGTGCCGTACATATAAATAAATAATACATACAAGCATACAGAGAACTGAGTTGTAGAGTCTTTGACAGTGAGCCAGTAGGTTGAATTCAGTTTACAGTAGTGTTGAGATGAGTGAAGTTATCTGCACTGGTTCAGGAGCCTAATGGTTAAGGGGCAATAACTGTTGCTGAACCTGGTGGTGTGGGACCTAAGGCCCCTGTACCTCCTTCCCACTGGCAGCAGCGAGAAGAGAGTATGGCCTGAATAATGGGGGTTCTTGATAATGGATGATGCTTTCTTGTGGCAGTGTTCCTTGTAGATGTGCTCAAAGGTGGGGGAGGGCTTTTCCTGTGATGGACTAGGCCATATATATAAAACTCTCTTACGTTCACCCCTCAGCTTCCTTCACTCCAAGGAAAACAATCCCAGTCTTTACAGTTTCGTCCTGTAACACAATCTCTTCAGCCCTTGCAACATCCTTATGAATCTTAAATAATAAAGAATAGTATTGATAACAAGTGTTATAGAGTCCTTGAAAGTGAAGTCATGGTTATGGAATCAGTTCAGTGTTGACATGAGTGAAGTTCAGGAGCCTGATGGTTGAAGGGATAATAACTGTTCCTGGTGGTATGGGACTTAAGATTCTCGTACCTCCTGCCTGATGGCGGCAGCAAGAAGAGAGCATGGCCTGGATGGTGAGGGTAGTTGATGACGGTCGCTGCTTTCTCATAGCAGCGCTCCTTGTAGATGCACATAAGATATACAGAACAAAGGTTTTCCTATATCTCAGTACATGTGACAGTGATAAACCAACTTATCAATCCCCTCATGTTTTGTTTTGAACAGAGGTGGCATCAGGAATACCGAAGGTTTCGAGAAACCACCGTTTGTATAATGATCGGCCTGGAGCTGTTCCAGAGGAAATGGTAAGATGGGGATTGTATTGTGCACAGTGAGTGTAGCATCTTTATTTACTGTGAGTTTTAAGGATCAAGGGCCTACTTTATGCACCATATACATTTACATGTATTAGAAATTTCAGGGCACAACACGCAACAAAAAATATTCAATAATGATAAAGAATTTGTCGGTTTTTTGCTTTGTGCTGTGCCATATGACGTGGGTGTTTATGGCCTTTCTATGGATGGCAATGATTCTTCTTGTTAAACTTTTCCACAGAAGTGGTTTGCCATTCCCTTCTTCTGGGCAGTGTCTTTACAAGACCCAGCCATTACCAATACTCTTCAGAGATCCTGTCCACCTGACCTCAGAGGTCACATAATCAGGACTTGTGATACGCACCAGCTGCACATACGACCATCCACCACCTGCTCCAAAGGCTTCGTATGACCCATTGGGGAGCTAAGCAGGTGATACACCTTGCCCAAGGGTGACCTGCGGGTTGGCGGAGGGAAGGAGCACCTTACTCCTCCTTTGGTAGAGACCCATATAAAGAATTATATGAAAAATAAAGTTAGAGGTTCAAGTACAGATACTGAATAAAATGTGCATAAATACGTAAACGCCAGCATGTATTTGTGATGTAAAGAACATTATAAAAAATAGTTTAGCATGTCTATAGTGAAGTGCGGTGATGGGCGTAATAGATCTCTGCTCTTCAAATACAAACTAATTTGCACATCAAGTTTCTGCCATTTTCATTCTCTTGAAATATCCCTGCTGCTTTGGTTTAAGTTCTAAATGCAAGAGATTCTGCAGTTGCTGGAAATCTTGAACAACACACACAGAATACTGGAAGAACTCTTCAGGTTAGACAGCGTCAACGGAAAGGAATAAAGAGTCGACATTTCAGGCCAAGTCCTGATGAAGGGTGTTAGCCTGACACGTTGGTTTTTATACCTTTCCATAGATGCTGCATGAACTGATCAGTTTCTCCAGCGTTTTTTTTTGTTGTTTAAGTTCTGCCGATTCCTCCAGGTGACCAGTTTTGCTTCCTCTCTCCAGATTGGTCCGAAAAGCCACTTTGCAGTGACCCCTGCTGGAGTAAAGCCAATAGTGCAGCCTGAGAACTGCAGGATCTGTCTCAGCCCATAGCAACCAGCAGCCTGGGAGTAATCCCACACACTACTGGATAAAAGCCACATGGGCAAACCTTAGGATCAGAAGACACGGGAGCAGGACTAAGCCATTCAACCCATCAAGTCTGCTCCACCATTCAATCGTTGCTGATTTATTTTCCCTCCACTCTATTCTACCGTCTTTGATGCCCTTACTAATCAAGAACCTTTCAATATCCATTTTAAATATAACCAATGACTTGGCTTGCACAGGCATCTATGGTAATGAATTCCCCTGTTTCACCACCCTCTGGCTGAAGAAATTCTTCTTCATTTTTGTTTTAAAGGGACATCCTTGTATTCCGAGGTTGTGCTCTCTGATCATAGATTCCTTCACAATTGGAAAAATCTTTTCCATGTCCCTTCTATACGTGCCTCTCAATATTTGATAGGCTTCAATGACATCCCCTCATTCTTCTAAACTCCGAGGAGTACAGGCCTAGCACAATCAAACACTCCTCATACATACTCAAAATGCTGGCGGAACTCAGCAGGCCAGGCATCATCTATGGAAAAGAGTAAACGGTCGATGTTCCGGGCTGAGAACAGGTCCAGCATTTTGTGTGTGTTGCTGGGAATTCCAGCGTCTGCAGATTTTCTCATGTTTGTGTTCCTCATACATTCCATTCCTGGAATTATTCTTGTTAGCCTCTGGACCCTCTCTAATGCTAAGACATCCTTTCTACCTCGTTATGATCTTGCATTTTAATGTTTATCTGCATTGCCCTTTCTCTGTAGCTATAAATTTTATTCTAGATTGTTAATGTTTTACCTTGTACTTCCTCAATGTTCTGTGCAATGAATTGACCTATATGAAAGACAAGCTTTACACTATATCTTGGTACACATGACAGTAAGAAACCTATTCCACTTTCTCTTTAAGGGGCTCATTAAATGGAAGATATTTGGAAAAGACCTGACTAAAGAAAACTTGGGACAAATTAGATTGTCTGGTGAATGATTCTGGGAATGAAAGGGTTAATGTATGATGAGCATTTGATGGGCCTGTACTCGCTGGAGTTTAGGGGATTTCTATTAAAACTTATTGAATATTGTAAGATCTAGATAGAGTGGATATACAGAGGATGTTCGAAGTTCATAGTAAATTCATTATCGAAGTGCAGTACATACAGTGGCATGCAAAAGTTTGGGCACTCCTGGTCAAAATTTCTGTTACTGTGAATAGTTAAGTGAGTAGAAGATGAACTGATCTCCAAAAGTCGTAAAGTTAAAGATGAAACATTCTTTTCAACATTTTAAGCAAGATTAGTGTTTTTTTGTACAATTTCAGAGTGGGGGTAAAAAGGAAAGGAGCACCATGCAAAAGTTTGGGCACCACAAGAGAGTTCAGCTCTCAGATAACTTTTACCAAGGTCTCAGACCTTAATTAGCTTGTTAGGTCTATGGCTTGTTCACAGTCATCATTAGGAAAGGCCAGGTGATGCAAATTTCAAAGCTTTATAAATACCCTGACTCCTCAAACCTTGTCCCAACAATCAGCAGCCATGGGCTCCTTTAAGCAGCTGCCTGGCACTCTGAAAATTAAAATAAATGATGCCCACAAAGCAGGAGAAGGCTATAAGAAGATAGCAAAGCGCTTTCAGGTAGCCGTTTCCTCAGTTTGTAATGTAATTAAGAAATGGCAGTTAACAGGAATGGTGCAGGTCAAGTTGAGGTCTGGAAGACCAAGAAAACTTTCTGAGAGAACTGCTCGTAGGATTGCTAGCATCAGAAGTTCGCAAAGGAACATCTAAACAAGCCCGATGCATTTTGGAAACAAGTCCTGTGGACTGATGAAGTGAAAATAGAAACTTTTTGGCCGCAATGAGCAGAGGTATGTTTGGAGAAAAAAGGGTGCAGAATTTCATGAAAAGAACACCTCTCCAACTGGTAAGCACAGGGGTGGATCGATCATGCTTTGGGCTTGTGTTGCAGCCAGTAGCACGGGGAACATGTCACTAGTAGAGGGAAGAATGAATTTGATTTAATACCAGCAAATTCTGGAAGCAAACATCACACCGTCTGTAAAAAAGTTGAAGTTGAAAAGAGGATGGCTTCTACAACAGGACAATAATCCTAAACATACCTCAAAATCTTCAATGGACTACCTCAAGAGGCACAAGCTGAAGGTTTTGCCATGGCCCTCACAGTCCCCTGACCTAAACATCATCGAGAATCTGTGGATAGACCTCAAAAGAGCAGTGCATGCAAGACGGCCCAAGAATCTCACAGAACTAGAAGCCTTTTGCAAGGAAGTATGGGCGAAAATCCCCCATACAAGAATTGAAATACTCTTAGCTGGCTACAGAAAGCGTTTACAAGCTGTGATACTTGCCAAAGGGGGTGTTACTAAGTACTGACCATGCAGGGTGCCCAAACTTTTGCTTCGGGCCCTTTTCCTTCTTTGTTATTTTGAAACTGTATAAGATGGAAATTAAAAAGTAATCTTGCTTAAAATATTAAAGAAATGTGTCATCTTTAACGTTATACCTTTTGGAAATCAGTTCATCTTTTACTCGCTTAGCTATTCATAGTAACAGAAATTTTAACCGGGGTGCCCAAACTTTTGCATACCACTGTGAAGGTCACCATTTACTATACAACCCTGAGATTCATTTTCTTGCAGGCATTAGCAGTACATACAGGAAACACAATGGAATCGATGAAAGACTGCCCCAGCCACTGTGTAAAAGACAATAAACTGCAAATACAAAAATAAAAAAAATAGATAAGTAAGTGATAAATATTGAGAGGATGAGATGAAGAGTCCTTGAAAATGAGTCCATAGGTTGTAGGAACATATCAGTGATGGTGCAAGTGAGTTTAGTGAAGTTATCCCTCCGGATAATGAAAAGGAATAAAGAGTGGACATTTTAGTGACTGAAGGGTAATAACTGTTCCTAAACCTGGTGGTGTAGGTCCTGAGGCTCCTGTACCTTCTTCCTGATGCAGCAGTACAAAGAGAGCATGGCCTGGATGGTGGGGTGCCATTGATGACGGATGCTTCTTTCCTGTGAGAGCGCTTTGTGTAGATGTGCTCAATGGTGGGGAGAACTTTACCTGTGATGCACGACTTTGTGTAGGCTTTTCCATTCAAGGCCACTCCACCACACATCTGTAAAAGTTTGTCAAAGTTTTGGATGACATGTCGAATTTTCACAAACATCTATGAAAGTAGAGAAGCTGCCATGCTTTCTTCATAATGGTACATACGTGCTGCACCCAGGATAGATCCTCTGAAATGATAACAGCGCGGAATTTAAAGTTGCTGACCCTCTCAACCTCTGATCCCCTGGCTGGTTGATGGACCTCCTGTTTCCATTAGTGGCAGAGTTTAGGACCAGAGAGCACAGCCTCTGAATAGAATGATATCCCTTTAGAATAGTGATGCGGTATACTTTAGCCAGAGGTGGTGAATCTGTGGAATTCATTGTCACAAACAGTTGTGAAGGCTAAGTCATTGGGTATATTTAATGCGGAGATTGATAGATTCTTGATTAGTCAGGGCATCAAAGGTTACAGGGAGAAGACAGGAGAATGGGCTTGAAAGGGATAATAAATCAGCCGTGATGGAATGGCAGAGCAGACTCGATGGGCTGAATGTCCTAATTCTGCTTCTGTACCTTATGGTCTTAAGGGACTTGTTTGGGAATTAAATCCACAAGCTTTTGAGCTGGCGCTGCTAATAGGCAAACTCTGAACCTCATTAGCCACCATCTCCATCTCCTATCACTGTTGTCTAAGCTGGTACGTGGAACAGTTTGGTTGGGCAGCAGCAGCCTCTCTTCAGGTGATGACGGCCATGAAAAATCTGTAAAGCCTCAGTTGTGGGATTTAAAGCACGCCACATATTTCCATGGAATACTTCTCATTTCATGGAGATGCTATCACAGCACTCTGAGTCTAAGCGTTTTTTGTCCATTCTGAAAAATTAATTTATAAGCATATTACCAAGTCTAAACATTCTGAACCTAAGTCACGCAACAAAGGACCACTTGGCAGACTCGGTCACCAGCTGCATTGCAGCTGAAATATGAGCAAGTGTGATTGCAAGGAAATTCTAAACTTTTTTCCTTTCGAACTTCTTTTGTCCAATTGCCTAGTCTGTTTTCAAACAAAGAATTTAACATTTTATGGTTTAGTATCAACCCTCAAAAAGCATCCCGATTTTATCACTGTACAATTAATTACAGGTTTGCAATGAAAATAGAAAACCTCTACAGTTTTTGCTACGAGTTCATGCAATTCCTCAAACTGATTAATGTGGTAAAATGTCCCAAAGTGCTTCAGGGAACCATTATTAGCTGAAAATAGCGGTACAGTAGCGTGGCGGTTAGTGTAACACTTTACAGCACCAGAGACCAGCTTCATTTCCCGCCACTGCCTGCAAGGAGTTTGTACGTATTCCCTTTATTGATGTTGGCTTCCTCCGAGTGCTCCAGTTTCCTCCCACATCCCAAAGACATACTGATTAGTAGAACAATTGGTCACGTGGGCTCATTGAGCTGGAAGGGCTCAGTTGGTAAATTGTTTCTTATTGTCACATGTACCAAGTTACAGGGAAAAACTTGCCCTGCATACTGTCCGTACAGATCAGTGGATTACAAGCATGCATTGAGGCAGAACAAGGTAAAACATGAACAGCATGCAGAATGAAGTCATATAGTTAAGAGAGAAAGTGCAAGGTAAATTATGAGGTCAATAGTCCTTCAAGTTCAAGTTTATTGTCATTCAGCCATATAGGCATATACAGCTAAACGAAACAATGTCTTGTTGGGACTGATGTGCAAAACACAGTACATATATCACCTACAGTACGTAAAATAATATTAACAGATTAAACAAAATATTCTAGAGATGTACAAGTTCAAATAAAGTGCAAATACAACATATTGTTAAATATACAACTGTATAACTATTACCAGCACTGTGATCAATAATCTGTGCTGGGTGATGTTGGGGTATTCCTAGTATCTATCGTACCAGGGGGCCATCTTGTAGCTTTATAAAAACTGCCCTTGAGGATTTTTTTTTATGTTTTCAGTCTTTTGTATCTTCTGTCTGATCTGAAGGGGGAGAAGAGAAAATGTCCTGGTGGGTGGAGTCTTTGATTATGTTGGCTGCGTTAACGAGGCAGCGGGAAGTGTAGACAGAGTCACGAGGGAGGAGGCTGGTTTCCCTGATACGCCGAGCTGTGAAACTCTCAGCAGTTTCTTATGGTCATGGCCGGAACAATTGCCGTGCCAAGCTGTGATACATCTGGATAGATGCTTTAATGGTGCCTCTGGTGCCTCGATAGAAGTTGCTGAGATTCAGTGGGGATGTGCCAAATTCCTTTAGCTTACTGAGAAAGTAGAGGTGTTTAATGGTGCTGGGCCCGTACTCACTAGAGTTTAGAAGAATGAGGGGGATCTGATTGAAACCTATTGAATATTGAAAGGCCTAGATAGAGTAGATGTGCAGAGGATGGATGTTTCCAATAGTGGGGGAGTCTAGGATCGGAGGGCACAGTCTCAGAATAGAAGGACTTTCTTTTAGAACAGAGATAAGGAATAATTTATTTACCCTGAGGATGGTGAATCTGTGGAATTCATTGCCACAGACGGCTGTGAAGGCCAATTCATTGGGTATATTTAAAGTGGAGGTTGATCCATTCTTGAATAGCAAAGGCATCAGTGGTTATAGGAGAACGGAGTTGAGAGAGTTAATAAATCAGCCATGATGCGCCGAGTGGTACAATTCTACTCCCGTGTCTTGTGGACTCATATCAGCTGTTTTGTGTTAGTCAGTCAGTAGCCTGGTTGCATTTAAAAGAAAGAAGACACACACTGTCAGTGCAGATCAGAAATAACATCTCCTCCTTGCTGACAATCAACACTGGCACATCTCAAGAATGCATGCTTAGCCCACTGCTTTACTTTCTCTACATCTATGACTGTGTGGCTAGGCACAGCTCAAACACCATATATAAATTTGCCAATGATACAACTACTGTAGCAGAATTTCAGATGGTGATGAGGAGACATACAGGAGCTAGACAGATCAGCTGGTTGAGTGGTGTTGCAACAACAGTAAGACCAAGGAATTGATTGTGAACTTCAGGAAGGGGATGTTGAGGAAACACATACAAGTCTTCATTGAAGGATCAGAAGTGGAAAGGGTGAGAAGTTTCAAGTGCCTGGGTGTCAACATTTCTAAAGATCTATTCTGGACCTAACATATTGATCCAATTACAAAGAAGGCATGGCTGTGGCTGTATTTCATTAGGAGTTTGAGGAGATTTTGTATGTCACCAAAGATGAGCAAATTTGTACAGATGTACGATGAATAGCATTCGGACTGGTGGTGTCAGCGTCTGGTATGGAGGCTCCAATGCACAGGATCACAGGACGCTGCCGAGGGTTGTAGACTCAGCCAGTTCCTTCACCATCACAACCCTCCACACCATTGAGGACATCATCAAAAGGCGATGCCTTAAGAAGACAGTATCCATCATTTAAGTACTTTTTGTTACCTGGGGCATGCCCTCTTCTCATTACCACCATATAGGAGGAGGTACATGAGTTTGAAGACACACACTCAACATTTTAGGAAGAACTTCTTTCCTCTCACCATCAGATTTCTGAACAGTCCACAAACACCATGTTGCTATTCCCCTTTTACACTAATTATATATTTCCTCATTATCACTCACAGTAATCTTTTAAATACCTTTGCATTGCATTTCTGCCACAAAACAACACGTTTCATGACATCTTGTATGTCAGTGACAATAAACCTGATTCTGAGACATATCTGCAATTTTCCACCTTGTCAGGTAGATGTCAGTGTTGTAGTTGTATTGATACAGCTTGGCTAGAGGCGCAGCTAGTTTTTTTAGAGAGATACAACACTGTAACAAAGCCTAAAGAGCCTCCGCCACCCAGTTACACCCAGGTGATGTTAACCTCCAAACCAGTACATCTTTGGAATGTGGGAGGAAATGGGGGCACCTGGAGAATATCCACATGAACTCCCTACAGACAGCAGCAGATTGCTGCATTAGGATTAGGGTTAGATGGGCTATAAAACCCGTTTCTGTGCTCTAGTGGTCTATGACTCTATGACACTATAATCTGAATCAGAATTATTATTACTGACATACGTTGTGAAATTTGTTATTTTGCAGCAGCAGTATGATGCATTACATAAACCCTTACTATAAGTTATTATATTTAAAATCTAAATACATAATGCAAAAAGAGAACAGTGTAGTAAGGTAGTGTTCATGGGTTCATGGATATGTAGAAATCGGAGGGGAAGGAACTTTTCCTAAAATGTTGAGTATGCATCATTAGGCTTCTGTACCTCCTCCTTGATATTAAGAGAGCGAAGAAGGTATGTTCTGGGCGGTGGGGGTGCTTAATGGTGGATGCTGGCTTTTGGAGGCATCACCATTTGAAGATGTCCTCGATGGCCGGTGACTAGCGCCCACAATGGAGACTAGCGCCCATGATGTAAACAGCGTTCACAAGAGAAACATAAATTTAATATAGACACAACCTTTATATAAAAAAATGCAATTGGAACAGAAGAAGAAACAAAATCCATTTTAATGCAAAGTGACCAAAGTGGTTACAGTGTTGCTATACTGAGGTAGTGATTTAAGATTAAAGGTAACTTTATTTGTCAAATGTACATCAAAACATACAGTGAAATGAGCCGTTTTGCGTAAGTGCCCAACACATTCCGAGGATTGTGCTGGAGGTGGACCACAAGTGTTGCAAGATTCTGGTACCAACATAGCATGCCCACAACTTACTAACCCTAAGAGGCCATATAATATAGCAAAAATTAGTGGGAAGTTAGAGGATTGAGAAGCTTTTAAAAACCAACAGAAGGCAGCTAATAATCCATGAGGAGAAAAAAGATGAAATACGAAGGTTAGTTATTACCCATTACGCCACTGGCGTTTAGGGCAGTAATGAAAGTCCTCCATCTCTGTCTGTCCATAGAAGGATTCTTCATTGCTGTTTCTGTACAATTGTTTTTGACTAGTCAGGGTTGTTAGTCCTGAGCTGAACCCCCCAAACTTAGAGGACCGGTGAACCACTCTTAGTCTGGCCTCTACCCTTTCATCTGTTTGGCATGGATGACCCTACCAAGAACCAAAGCATACAGCCCTGACTCCAGCCAGCATAGCTCTCCGAGTCATTGAGGCACACAAGTCTCCAAACCACAACAAGGTTGTGTTCCCCTTGGAAGAAGTATGAAGGTAGCTAGCCAAAAATATCGAAGAGGATACCCATAATTTTTTCAGATATATAAGGAGCAAAGGAGTCGCGAGAGTGGATATTGAACTGCTGAAAAAATACACCAGAGACGTTGTAATGGGGGACAAAGAAATGGCAGACAAACTTAATAAGTGTCTTATGCCAGTCTTCACTGTGAAAGATGCTAGCAGAATGCCAGAAATTTGAGAGTGTTGTGGGGCAGAAGTGAGTGTAATTAATATTACTAAGGGGAAGGTGCTTGGGAAGCTGAGAGGTCTGAAGATAGATAAGTCACCTGCACCAGATGGACTACAACCTAGGGTTCAGAAGGACATAGCTGAAGGGATTGTGGAGGCATTTGCAATGATCAGTCAAGAATCACTCGATTCTGGAATGGTTCCTGAAAACTGGAAAATGAAAATATCTCTCCATTCTTTAAGAAGGGAGGGAGGCAGAAGAAAGGAAATTATGGGCCTGTTAGCCTGACTTCAGTGGTTGGGCAGGTGTTGGAGTTCATTGTTAAGGATGAGGTTTTGGGGTACTTGGAGGTACATGATAAAGTAGGTCAAAGTCAGCAGGTGAAATCGTGGCTGACAACTTCGTTGGAATTCTTTGAGGAAATTACAGGCAGGACAGATAAAGGAGGGTCAGTAAATATTGTTTGGTTTTTCAGAAGGTGTTTGACAGGGTGCCACATATGAGACTGTTACACGAGACAAGAACCCATGGTATTAGAGGAAAGAAACGAACATGGATAGAGCATTGGCTGATCAGCAGGAGGTAAAGAGTGGGAATAAAGGTAGTCTTTTCTGTTTGGTTCTGGGTGACTAGTGTTCTGCAAGGGGAAGTGTTAGGACTGCATCTTTTTGCATTATTGTATATGTCAATGATTTGGATGAAGGAATTGATGGCTCTGTGGCCACAATAAGGGAACTCGAGGTAAAGGAGCCATTAGGAGGTAATGACCATAATATGATAAGTTTTAAACTACAGTTTGAGAGGGAGAAGGGAAAATCGGAAGTGTCAGTATTGCAGTTGAACAAAGGGGACTATGGAGCCATGAGGGAGGAGCTGGCCAAAGTTGACAGGGAAGATACTCTAGCAGGGATGACAGTGGAACAATGGCAGGTTTTTCTGGGAATAATACAGAAGGTATTCCAAAAAGGAAGAAAGATTCTAAGGGGAATAAGGGGCGACCGTGGTTGACAAGGGAAGTCAAGGATAGTATAAAAATAAAAGAGAAGAAGTATAACATAGCAAAGATGAGCGGGAAGCCAGAGGATTGGGAAACTTTTAAAGAGCAACAGAGGATAACCAAAAAGGCAATACGGGGAGAAAAGATGAGATATGAAGGCAAGCTAGCCAGGAATATAAAGGAGGATAGTAAAAGCTTCTTTAGGTATGTGAAAGGGGAAAAATTAGTTAAGACCAAAGTTGGGCCCTTGAAGACAGAAACGGGTGAATTTATTATGGGGCACAAGGAAATGGCAGACGAGTTGAACAGGTACTTTGGATCTGTCTTCACTAAGGAAGACACAAACAATCTCCCAGATGTAATAGTGGCCGGAGGACCTAGGGTCATGGACGAAGTGAAGGAGATTCACATTAGGCAGAAAATGCTGTTGGATAGACTGATGGGACTGAAGGCTGATAAATCCCCAGGGCCTAATGATCTGCACCCCAGGGTACTTAAGGAGGTGGCTCTGGAAATCGTGGACGCATTGGTAATTATTTTCTAATTTTTTATAGATTCAGGATCAGTTCCTGAGGACTGGAAGGTAGCTAATATTATCCCACTTTTTAAGAAAGGAGGAAGAGAGAAAACAGGGAATTATAGACCAGTTAGCATGGCATCAGTGGTGGGGAAGATGCTAGAGTCAATTATAAAAGATGAAATAGCGGCACATTTGGATAGCAGTAACAGGATTGGTCTGAGTCAGCATGGATTTACGAAGGGGAAATCATGCTTGACTAATCCTCTTTGAATTTTTTGAGGATGTAACTATGAAAATGGACAAGGGAGAGTCAGTGGATGTAGTGTACCTGGACTTTCAGAAAGCCTTTGATAAGGTCCCACATAAGAGACTAGTGGGCAAAATTAGAGCACATGGTATTGGGGGTAGGGTACTGACATGAATAGAAAATTGGTTGGCAGACAGGAAACAAAGAGTAGAGATTAACGGATCCCTTTCAGAATGGCAGGCAGTGACTAGTGGGGTACCGCAAGGCTTGGTGCTGGGACCGCAGCTATTTACAATATACATGTACGGGTCTCTGCCCCACTGACCCCCCCCCCCCCCGTTGCCTAGGGTGAATAGCAGTCGACCCCGCCAAACAGTGCAATTGCTTTGGTGTGGATAAGGTGTGAGTCGCCCAATGATCAGCCACGACACAAATATGAAACAATATACAAAGTGCGAGTAAAGAATTATACTTTATAGCAAATTTTTGGTGCTGGGTTAGTAGAAACAACTGCAAGAAATGGTGCCACATAAGTAACTTATCAGTCTTGTGCACATAATATTTTAATACATTGGAGCTCACGCCTCCGATTCCATCCACAACGTCTTTCCGAGACTCCGACCACCCTCCGAACCCCCGAGGTCCAGTGTCCACCACCCAGGAACCACCGTCCGTTCCTCACCCATCCGTCCTCTCTGCTCGCCTCCCGAAAAAGCCCATGCTCCTCAACTCAGCACACATATACAAGATAACAGAACATGACTTCAGTTGGCTAACAAATGAATACAATTTCCATTATCTCCCTGTATAACCCAAACAGTGCAGTTACAGAGAACCCCTTGCTCAGCAGTTAACATTACGAGAAGCCATTTTAATATAACACTTCAGATAAGTGATTCAACAGTTAACAGTCCACCTAGTATACTGAGAGCCCTACATACATTAATGAGTTAGATGAAGGGATTATAAGTAACATTAGTAAATTTGCAGATGACACAAAGCTGGGTGGCAGTGTGAAATGTGTGGAGGATGTTGAGATAATGCAGGATGACTTGGACAGGTTGGGTGAGTGGGCAGATGCAGTTTACTGTGGATAAATGTGAGGTTATCCACTTTGGTGGCAAGAACAGGAAGGCAGATTACTATCTGAATGTTGTCAAGTTAGGAAAAGGGAAGTACAACGAGATCTTGGTGTCCTTGTTCATCAGTCGCTGAAAGTAAGCATGCAGGTGCAGCAGGCAGTGAAGAAAGCTAATGGCATGTTGGCCTTCATAACAAGGGGAGTTGAGTATAGGAGCAAAGAGGTCCTTCTGCAGTTGTACAGGGCCTTGGTGAGACCACACCTGGAGTATTGTGTACAGTTTTGGTCTCCAAATTTGAGTAAGGACATTTTTGCTATTGAGGGAGTGCAGCAGAGGTTCACGAGGTAATTTCCCGGGTTGGCGGGACTGTCATATGTTGAAAGATTGGAGCGACTGGGCTTGTATACACTGAAATTTAGAAGGATGAGAGGGGATCTGATTGAAACATATAAGATTATTAAGGGAATGGACACGCTAGAGGCAGGAAACATGTTCCCGATGTTGGGGGAGTCCAGAACCAGTGGCCACAATTTGAGAATAAGGGGTAGGCCATTTAGAACGGAGTTGAGGAAAAACTTTTTCACCCAGAGAGTTGTGGATCTGTGGAATGCTCTGCCTCAGAAGGCAGTGGAGGCCAATTCTCTGGATGCTTTCAAGAAAGAGTTAGATAGAGCTCTTAATGATAGCGGAGTCAAGGGACATAAGGAGAAGGCAGGAACGGGGTACTGATTGTGGATGATCAGCCATGATCACAGTGAATGGCGGTGCCGGCTCGAAGGGCCAAATGGCCTACTCCTGCACCTATTGTCTATTGTCTGTTGTCTGTTTGCAAAGAATACAAAGATAGAGGGAGGGACAGGTAATGTTGAGGAATCAGGGTATCTGCAGAAGGACTTAGACAGATTGGGAGAATGGGCAAAGAAGTGGCAGGTGGAATATTGTGTAGGGAAGTATATGGTCATGCACTTTGGTAGATGGAATAAAAGTGTAGACTATTTTCTAAATGGGGAGAAAATTCAAAAGTCAGGTGTAAAAGGACTTCGGAGTTCTGTGCAGGATCATTAAAGTTTAACTTACAGGTTGAGTCAGTAGTAATGAAGGTAAATGCAATGTTAGTATTCATTTCGAGACAACTAGAATATAAGAGCAAGGATATGATACTGAAGTTTTATAAGGCATTGGTCAGACTGCACTTGAAGTATTGTGAGCAGTTTTGGGCCCCTTATCTAAGAAAATGCCATCATTAGAGAGGGTGTAGAGGAGGTTGACAAGAATGATTCCGGGAATGAAAGGGTTAATGTGTGAGGAGCATTTGATGACTCTGGACCTGTGTTCACTGGAATTGAAAGGCCTAGACAGAGTGGATGTGGAAAGGATGTATCTTGTCTTGGGTGAGTTTACAACCAGAAGGGACAGCCTCAGAATAAAGGGGTGTCCATTTAGAACAGAGATGAGAAGGGCCCGGCCAGATTTGGGAACAGCTTCTTTCCAACTGTGATAAGACTGCTGAACGGATCCTGACCCGGATCTGGACCGTACCCTCCAAATATCCGGACCTGCCTCTCGGTTTTTTTGCACTACCTTACTTTCCATTTTTCTATTTTCTATTCATGATTTAAAATTTAAATTTTTAATATTTACTATCAATTTGTAATCCAGGGAGCAGGAAGCGCAGAATCAAATATCGCTATGATAATTGTACGTTCTAGTATCAATTGTTTGGCGACAATAAAGTATAAAGTATTTTTTTTTATCCAGAGGGTGGTGAATCTTTGGAGTTCTTTGCCATGAGCGGCTGTAGAGGCCAAGTCTTTGAGTATGTTTAAGTAGCCGTTGATAGGTTCTCAAATAGTCAAGGTGTCAGGTGAAGGCAGGTGAATGGTTTGAGAGGGATGATATATCACCCCTGATGGAATGGCAGAGCAGACTCATTGGGCCACATGACCTAATTCTGCTCCTATGTCTTATGGTCTTATTTTGCATTTTCTGGAAATCCAGAGTAACACACACAAAGTACTGGAGGAACTCAGCAGGTCAGGCTGCGTCCATGGAGGGGAATAAACAGTCGATGTTTTGAGCAGAGACGCTTCATCAGGACTGGAAAAGAAGGGGAAGGAAGCCAGAGTGAGGAGGCGGGGGAAGGGGAGGGGAAGAGTACAAGCTGGCAGGGGCTAAGTGAACTATGACGCGAAACCGTTATTCTGCCTAGTCCCATCGACCCACACACGGCTTGTCTGTTTTCTTTGCATTTTACACTGTATTTATCTTTAACCATATCCACTTCTAGTAAATAGTTATTGATGTGAACACTGCACATCACACACACACACACACACACACACACACACACACACACACACACACGCACGCACAGTGCTGGAGGAGCTCAGCAGGTCAGGCAACATCTACAAGGAGGAATAAACAAGTGATGTTTTGGGCCAAGACCCTTCAGCAGGACTGTGTGAAGTTCCAGGAGATTGTTACAATCTGGTTCTCAGAGGCACCATTGCTATTGGTATTGCTTTATTATTGTCACATGGACCAAGATATAGCTCCTTCCCCTCCCCAATCAGACATTCATGAAGCCGTGAATGCTATCTCACTATTTTTGCACTAATTATTTAACTAATATATATAGAGAGATATTATGGATGGATTTATTGAGAGAGTGTGTGTGTATGTATATATATAGATACATAGATAATAATTTATTGTAATTTTATGTATTGCACTGTACTGCTGCCTCAAAACAACATATTTCATGACGTCAGTGATACTAAACCTGATTCAGTTTCTAATTTTGATTCTACAGCAGCAGAAAGTAGAAAAATGAAACCCCAAGTTTGTTATTCTTCCCCAACCTGAATGTGATTAACACACACAAAATGCTGGAGGAACTCAGCAGGTCAGTTAGCATCTATGGAAAGGAATAAACAGTTTAAAGATGAGAGCCTTCATCAGGACTAAATGTGATTATCAGTACTTTCCAGTACATATTTAAATTTCACAACATATTAGACCTGATTCTGGTTCCATGGTTTTCATTTTTCCATTCCCTTTAGCGTGGTGTTCTGTGCCATGCTAATGTCTAATGCAGTGCACATAAAACTAATGTATTATGTCTATATTATCCCTTAGGTCCTTGGCAATGCTCCTTGTTCTGTTCGTCTTAGAAGCAATTCAAGTGAGTGGTTGTATTGCCAAGTCAGTCTGACCAGAAGCCAGTGAGAGCATTAGAAAACCCTGTGTCTCTGCTTTGCTGGAGACCTGCGTTTTGCATCGTCAGCATTTGCTGTTATTGTTTATTCTGCCCGACAACAAACCGAGAGAAGGGTGACCTTAGTGCCGGTGTATCTATTGTGCCTGCTCATGTATTCAGCAGACACTGCTAGGGTTCAAGGGCTTCAGACTGGAAACTGAGGACCACTCGGAGAAGGAATTTGCTTTCTTGGCTGTTTGCCTGCACTCCTAATTCTGAGAAACGTCCCTGAACATTTCGACAGCTGCTGGCCGAGTTTGATGAGTAACAGAGGCCCACACATTGTGGTGATCCACCCAGGAATGGGTGCTTTAAAGGTTTGCAGCATCGCTTTCCCTCTGAACCTTCAAAGTAAATTCATTATGGACGTGCATATATGGCACCATATACTACCTTGAGTTTTGTTTTCTTGCGGACATTTACAGGAAAATAAAGATATATAATAGAATTTATGCAAAACTATAAATAACAAAGACATTAAAAATTGTGCAGAAGAAGACAAATAAAAAAAGGCAATAAATAAAGCTGAGTTGCAGAGTCCTTGGAGATAGGTTTATACTGTAGGTTGTGGAATCAGTTCAGTGTTGAGGTGAGTGAAGTTATCCATGCTGGTTCAGGAGCCTGATGGTTATAGGGTAATAACTGTTTCTGAGCCTGAGCTCGTGTACCTCCTTCCTGATGGTAGTAGCAAGAAGAAAGCGTGGCCTGGGTGGTGGGGGTCCTTGATGATGGATGCTGCTTTCTTGTGGCAGTACTCCTTGTAGATGCCCTCAATGGTGCGGAAAGCTTTGCCTATGATGGATTTAGCAGTGGTGAATCTGGAATTCATTGCCACGGGCAGCTGTGGAGGCCAAGTCATTGGGTATATTTAAGTCAGAAGTCGATCGATTCTTGATTAGTCAGGGCATGAAGGGATACGGGGAGAAGGTAGGAGATTGGGGCTGAGAGGGAAAATGGTTCAGCCATAATGAAATGGCAGAGCAGAGTCGATGGGCCAAATGACCTAATTCTGCTCCTATATCTTATGGTATCCACCAATTATTGTAAATATAGTGAGGTTGACTACCCCTCTTTTTGTTCTTGTTTTCAATTATTCACAGTATTTTGTTACACTAACCTCGCAACTTTAATTTCACAACAGATTTCCAAGGTCAATCATGAGACATGGAAGTATTAATGTTTTGAGTTCACTTTCTCGTTAATTATAATGTGGATCCACTGTGGTCATTAACACTGCAAACTTACACTGCCCACATTCCCTATTCAAGACCACCACTTCACCCAGAAGACTCAATGTATTGAAAACAATGGTCGTCATGATGGTCCCTCATTCTGTCCTGGAATCCTAAGGAAAACTTGCTTGCACAAATTTTAAAGAGTTGGGTTTTGGGTGAGTGGGGGTGGGGGCAGCATCACAACTGACAGGCCAGCTAGGGGAATCTCCCCAAAGTTATTTTCACAAGGTCTGTACTTTTTAAATCATTTCAAAGCAGGAATCTAGAGTGCACCTCTGAAACTGTTCCCAGACCAGGCCTGTCTATTCACAGCTGTCAAGTTTATCCGCTCAGATTTTTATAGATGATGACTTGGCCCATTTAAACAGAGAAAAAATCTTGCCATCAATAGAAGCTCTTGTTTCATTTTACCCTCCCCTTGTTCTCAATGTACTGGCTCTCGCTTTGGTCAGGTGCCAGAATCTTACTTCAAGCGCCCGTCTATCAGCTGTACAGCCAGCCAGAGGCAGCCTGTTCGACCTTGAGAGGTTTGCCAAGCTTTATCCTGACATTTCTTTTTATCAGGATGTGGTGGGGGATCAAGTGGAGATGGCGCCATGGTAACGCAGCACTTAGTGCAACACTATTACAGTTCGGGCCATCGGAGTTCAACCCAGTGTCCTCTGTAAGCTTGCATGTTCCTTGCCGTGTACATGTGGGTTTCCTCCCGAAATCCAAAGATGTACTGGTTAGCAGGTTAATTGGTCATTGTAACTTACCCTGTGATTCGGGGGGGTGGAGGCTTAAGTTGGTGGGTTGCTGAGTGGCGCAGTTTGAAGGGCTAGGAGGGGCTATTCCATGCTGTATCTTGAAATAAATCAAAGTGTGGAAAATTGACCTTTGACCGAACTGGACCAAGTTCCCCATCTACCCTAGTCCCATTTGCCACATTCGGCCCACATCGCTGGAAACTTTTCTTACACGTGCACCTTTTAAATGTTAAAGTAGTCAAGATTCAAGCTTATCCGTCACATGTACATACAGTGAAACGCATCTTTTTCGTCAACAATGAACGCACCCAAAGGCACAAGTGTCGCCATATATTCCGGTGCCAACATAGCACGCCCACAATACTCGGCAGTACAACACAGAACACAAGAAGCGCCAAAACAACAACAGCAAAACAGATCCCGTTTCTCCCTCCCAACCATGCCTGTACACAGCCCTCTTACTCCAAGACAGTCCATGTTCTTTGGCCTTTAACAGATCCGGATTCGGATACTGAGACGTGCAGATACTGAGCCTTCGACGACCCCTATAGGCTCACAAGGTTCACAGACCTGGGGTTCCAGACCTCGGACCTCGATCCTTGGCATCGATCACAGGACTCATCAATCACCAAACATTAAGTTTCAACATCCTGCCTTAACCACTTCCTGTGGCAGCTCATTCCATGTTCAGACCACTCTGTGGGAGAAAAGGATGCCCCTCAGGTTCCTAGTACATCTCTCCCCTCACACCTTAGACCAACAATTCCCAACCAGGGGTCCACAAGCTCCTCGGTTAGTGGTAGAAAAAAGGTAAGGAAGCCCGGTATTAAACCTATGTCCTCTACCTCTTGATTCAACCTTGGGGAAAAAAAACTGAGTGCATTCACCCTGTCTATGCCCCTCATGATTTTATTCAACTCTGTAAGATCAGCCCTCATTCTCTTACACCAATTAAAAAAGGTCCAACTTGTTCAATCTCTCTCCATAACTCAGTTCCCAGAGTCCTGGCAACATCCTTGTAAATGTCATTTGCACACTTTCCATCTTAACAGCATCTTTCCAATGGCAGAGTGATCAAAGCTGAACATCCTATTCCAACTGGGGCTCACCAAAGTCTTGTACAACTGCAACATATCATCCCAACTTCTAGACTCAATGCCATGACTGATGAAAGCCAGTGTGTGGAAAGACATCTTCAGTGTTATTTTCCTGTGCAGGTATTTACAGGAAATAAAAAGAAATACAATAAAATTTTAAGAAAAACTGTACTTAATTAGGAATGGCATGGTAGTGTAGCAGTTAGTATGTCGCTTTACAGTGCCACCAATCACCGATTGGGTCTCAATTCCTGCAGGGGGTTTATATGATCTCCCAATGAGTATATGCTTTTGCTCCAGGTGCTCCAGTTTCCTCTCTGAAGGTAGTAATGAGAGGAGAATGTACAAAATGGTAACGGCCCTCATTGATGGGCGCCAGCTTCTTGAGTCACTGCCTCTTGACGATGTTCCGGATGCTGGGGAGGGTTGTGCCTGTGATGAAGCTGGTGAAGTCTGCAACTCTCTGCAGTTTCTTGCAATCCTATGCATTGGAGCCTTCATAAAAGGCAGTGATATGCTCCACTGTACATCTATGTGCCAAATAGAGTCATTCCAACTCCTGTATTTAATACATTGATTAATGAAGGCCAGGGTGCAAAAAGCTTTCTTTACGACCCTATCTGTGACACTACTTTAGAGGAATTATGGTTCTGTATTCCCAGATCACTCTGTTCTACCGCACTCCTCAGTGTCCTGCTGCTCACCGTGTCTGAACTACCCTGGATGGTCCTCCCAGTGTGCCACAACTCACATTTGTCTGCATGAAATTCCTTCTGCCATTTTTCCAGCTGGTCCAGATCTCGCTGCAAACTTTGATAGTTTTCCTCGCTGTCCACTACTCCCCCAATCTTGATGTCATCCGCAAATTTGCTGATGCAGTTTACCACATTATCATCCAGATCATTGATAATAGATGACAAACAAACTGTGCAAATGCAAAGATAAATAAATAGCAATAAATAATGAGAACATGAGATAAAGAGTCCTTAAAGTGAGATCATTGGTTGTGGGAACATCTCACTGGATGGCAAGTGAGTGTCAAGAGCCTGATGGTTGAGGGGTAGTAACTGTTCTTGAACCTGGTGATGTGAAGTCCTGAAGCTCTTGTACCTTTAACCTGATAGCAGCAGTAAGAAAAGAGCATGGCCTGGGTGGTGAGGATCTCTGATGAAGGATGCTGCTTTCCTACGTCAGCATTTCATGTAGATATGCTCAATAGTTGAAGTTGTATAAGATGTTTGTGAGGCCTCATTTGGAGTATTGTGTGCAGTTTTGTTCACCTACCTACAGGAAAGATATCAATTAGATTGAAAGAGTGCAGAGGAAATTTACCGTGCCGAGAATGTTGCCAGGACTCAAGGACCTGAGTTACAGGGAACAGTCGAATAGAACATAGAACATAAAAATCTACAGCACATTACAGGCCCTTCGGCCCACAATGTTGTACTGACCATGTAACCTACTCTAGAAGCTGCCTAGAATTTCCGTACTGCATTTTTTCTAAGCTCCATGTACCTATTTAGGAGTCTCTTAAAAGACCCTATTGTATTCGCCTCCATCGTCATCGCTGGCAGTGCATTCCACACACCCACCACTCTCTCTGTGAAAAACTTATCCCTGACATCCCCTCTGTACCTCCTTCCAAGCACCTTAAAACTATGCCCCCTCGTGTTAGCCACTTCAGCCCTGGGAAAAAGCCTCTGGCTATCTACAAAATCACTGCCTTTCATCATTGTACACACCTTTATCAGGTCACCTCTTATCCTCCATCACTCTTAATAGATTAGGACCTTATTCACTGGAGCATAGGAGAATGACGGGAGAGTTGAGAGACATATACAAAATTATGAGAGGTATAGATAGGGTAAATGCAAGCAGGCTTTTCTCCTCCGAGGCTGGTGAGACTACAACTAGGTCATAGATTAAGGGTGAAAAGTGAAATATTGAAAGGGAACCCGAGGGGGAATTTCTTCCCTCAGAGGGAGGTGAGAGCGTGATACGAACTGCCAGCAGAAGTGGTGGATGAGGGTTTGATTTCAACATTTAAGAGGCACGCATGGGGGATGGGGGGGCTATGGTGACCAATACTAAACTAGGCATGACAACCCACCTCAGAGTACTGAAATGTTACGTTTATCCAGTTATGTTATATGGCTCAGAATGTTGGACAATATCTAGTAACATGAGGAAACGAATTGTAGCAGCAGAGATGTGGTTTTTGAGGAGGATGCAAAGAATATCATGGATGAAACGAATATCTAATGAGGATGTCATGAACAGAGCAAACACAAGAAGAGAAATAATGTATGAGATCATGAAAAGGCAACGTAACTTCATTGGACATGTGATTAGAAAAGAGGAGTTAGAATGCACGGTAATTATAGGAAAGATTGAAGGGAAGAAAGCAAGAGGAAGACAAAGACAAATGATGATGGAGACAGCAGCCAGAGAACTGAAAATGAATACCAATGAATTGATCCACTTGACCCGAAACAGGAGTGTGTGGGCCATGGCAGTCAAAGCTCAAACTGGGCATGGCACCTGATGATGACGATGATGAGTGCACTATGCCTATGGCACAGCAGCAGGTAACTATCTCTAACTAGAACCAGCTCACTTTACCATAAGTACAGAGAAAGGAAAAAGGGAGCAAAAAGCAAAGGACTCTCCTGGCAGCCATGCTTTATACTGACGACTAGTTCAAGCTGAATAGGTAAGGGAATTCCATCGACCAGCATAGCCAGTGAGACCACATGGACAGTCTATGATTCATGCTGCCAATCAATGATTCAGGCTTAAAGACAAATAAATTACAGAAATGCAGAACCAGCTGTACCTCATGTTAATGAAAATCAATTTGCCAAGAGCAATCATGGTCAATGACCATGATTTCCTATGTCATACACATTTACAGATAATTATACAAAGTGCAAAGTAAATTTAGTATCAAAGTATATATATGTCGCCATATACAACCCTGAGGTTCATTTTCTTGTGGGCATGCTCAATAAATCCATAATAGAATAATAACCATAATAGGATCAATGAAAGACTGCTCTGACTTGGGCAGTCAACCAGAGTGCAAAAGACAACAAACTGTGCAAATATAAAAAGAAATAAATAATCATGTTTAATAAATAAGCGATAAATATCAAGAACATGAGACGAATAGTCCTTGAAAGTGAGTCCATTTGTCCGTGAGAACATTTCAGTGATGGGGCAAGTGAATTTGAAGTTAGTTATCCCCTTTGGTTGAAGAGCCTGATGTTTGAGTGGCAATTGCTGTTCCTGAACTGGGTGATGTGAGTCCTGAGGCTCCTTTATCATCTTCTGTAAGGCAGCAGTGAATTGTATGTAGCCTGCAGAATGTCACCGTGGTTCACCGGCGTTATCTTTGGTTATACAAATATATAAGCAAGCGTAAAGAACATTAAGCTACAATAAAAATGACAGTTTGACTCTATTCCAACAGTGCCAGTTTTCTGCCATCTACCCTGTCTATACCCCACATAATTTTATAATCCTCAAGCATAGAGTCTTAGAACACTGCAGCACAGAAACAGTCCCACCCAGTCCATGCTATCTCTTATTGTGCTTCATCCCTTCAACCTGTACCTAGACCATAGCTCTCCATATCCCTCCCATCAATCGACTTATCCAAACTTCTCTTAAATGTTGAAATCAAACCCACATCCACTACTTCCACTGGCAGCTCATTCCACACACTCACCACCTTCTGAGTAAGGAAGATTCCTCTCACGTTCCCCTTAAGTATTACACCTTTCACTCTCCCTTAGTTGGGGGGGCGGTGGGTATTGTCTAGAGGCAGAGAGCACTACCTCAAAATATAAGGAAGTCCATTCAGAAGGGAGATGAGGAGGAATTTCTTTAGCCAGAGGTGGTGAGTCTCTGGAATTCATTGCTAGAGACACCCATGGAGGCCATCATTGGGTATATTTAATGCAGAAGTTGATTGGTTCTTGATTAGTAATGGCTTCAAAGGATATGGGGAGAAAGCAGGAGAGTGGGGTTGAACGGGATAATAAATCAGCATTGATTGAATGGCAGAGCAGACTCAATGGGCCCAATGGCCTAATTCTCCTCTTTTTTCTTACAGTTGTATAACCCCCTAGTTCTGATATTAATTTTCCCAGCTACTGAAGGCTAGTACCCCATATGCCTTCTTGATTGTGTTATATACATTGCATGTGCTCTCCACTTCAAGGATCTTTGCTCCAGGACAAAACCCATGCATCATCGATCTTCAAGCCTTGCCACTCAGGTCTTTGGGCTATTTATTTATTGTGAATAAGTTTTTCTGCTGTCATGTCTATATGCGTTGTGTGTGTACTGTGTTTTGTACCTGAGTGTGGCCTCATGAGGCAGTAGAGGAGCCATGGACTGACATATCGGAATGGGAATGGGAAATAGAATTGAAAGGGTGGCTACCAGGAGATCCCGGTTTTTTTGGCGGGTGGAGGTAAGTGCTTGGAAAATAGGCTTGTCTGATACCTGAGTGGTTTTATGGAAAATGTTGACGTGACACTGGAATTATCACTGGCATGTCATTGAAGTAATAAATCCTGGTGTTTCACATAAAAATGTTTTGCTCTGATATAGTGATGTAACGCTTCAGCAAAATTTATGCTCCTCGAGGTGTCCTAGGAATGTGACACTTACATATTAAAATACTTAGTCTCTTGCTTCATGTTGCAAGTTTAGGATATGGAACAATTCACAGAAAGTCTCTCACCACTGATCCCAAACTCAGACGAGTGGCTTTTGGTATCATTATCACACCACCCGTCTTGTGGTCTTTACTGAGTAAAGTTACCAGTGGAGTGCTAAAGTCAGGCCAATTTTTGTGCTGTGATTCATTTGTATGAAAAGTTAGATTGAGAATGCCACAAACTTGTATCACTTTCAGACCTTGGGGCCAATGCAGAGAGAAATCGAAGTTCAAGTAAATTTGTTATCGAAGTACAAGTATGTCACCTTATGCTCCCCTGAGATTTATTTTCTTGCGGACATTCACAGTGTAGTGGTTAGCGCGACGCTATTACAGCTTGAAGCATTGGAGTTCGAAATTCAATTCCAGCATCCTCTGTAAGGAGTTTGTGTGTCGTTCCCGTGAGTGCATGAGTTTCCCCCAGATTCTCCGATTTCCTCCCACAGTACAAAGACGTAGGGTTAGTAGGGTAATTGGTCATTGTAAATTGTCCCGTGATTAGGCTCACATTATATAGTTGTGTTGCTGGGTGTTGCGGCTCATTGACTAAGAAGAGCCCATTCTACACTGTTTCTCTAAATAAATGTAAAAAAAATCAAGAAGAACAACATATCAACCTCCACTTTAAGTATACCCAATGACTTGGCCTCCACAGCCATTATGACAATTAATTCCACAGATTTGCCACCCTCTGGCTAAAGTAATTCCTTCTCATCTCTGTTCAAAAGAAACGTCCTTCTATTCTGAGGCTGTACCCTCTGATCCTAAACTGCACCCCCCGTAGGAAACATCCTCTCCATTTCCACTCTATCTAGGGCAGGGGTTCCCAACTACGTTTATGCCATGTACCCGTACCTTTAAACAAGGGTCCGTTGTCCCCAGGTTGGGAACTCTTGATGTAGGGCTTTCAATATAGGTTTCAATGGAATGCCCCTCATTCTTCTAAACTCCAGCAAGTACAGGCCCAGAGCCTTCAAGTGCCTCTACTTCCTCAGGAGGCTGAAGAAATTTGACATATTCTCATTGATATGTACATGTGTCTTTCTAAAAACCTCTTAACACCTGTATCATACTTTCTTCCTCTGGTAGCACACCAACCTCTCTGTGTAAAAAAAAATTGCCTCAAACATATCACTGAAACTTTGCCCCTCTTCACCATAAAGCTATGCCCTATAGTATCTGACATTTTCACTTTAGGAAAAAGACACTAATTTTCCTCGCAATGGCATTGCTCTGATCTTAGCAACTTGTTCCTTCATTCTTGTATTACCCATCAAGGGCAATAGTTTCTTGGTAAATTGGTTTGTTATTGTCACATGTACCGAGGTACAGTGAAAAGCTTGTCTGGCATACAGTTTGTACACATCAAACCATTACATTGTGCATTGAGTTAGTACAAGGTAAAACAATAATAGAGTGCAGCGTAGTGTGCAACAGCTAGAGAGAAAGTGCAGTGCAGGTAGACAAAGAAGTGCAAGTTCAGAATGAGGTAGATCGTGAGGTCAAGGGTCCACCTTACCATACTAAGGGACTGTTCAATAGTCTTCTAACAATGGGGTAGCAGCTTCCTTGAACCTGGTGGTATGTGCTTTCAGTCTTTAATATCTTCTGCCTGATGCAATGGGGGATAGGAGAAAGTGCCTGTGGTGGGTGGCATCTTTATACTGGCTGCTGTAGTGCTTTCACTTCAAGGTTTGACTCTTCTGAACACCACTTTATTTCTGTGTATTTGTTTACTTATTTATTGATTGATTGATTGAAACAGCCTTCCAACTCTTAGAGCTGTCCCACCCCAGCAATCCCCGAGAACCCTGATTTAACTCTACCCTAATCACAGGACAATTTGTTTGAGTTACTGTCGCCTTCCTGTCTGCTTGAACCAGTCTGACCATTCTCTTCTGACCTCTCATTAACAAGACATTTTCACCCACAGAACTGCCACTCTCTGGGTGTTTTTTTTTTGTTTCTCACACCATTCTCTGTAAACTCTAGAGCAGGGGTTTCCAAACTGGATCCACGGACCCCTTGCTTAATCGTGTTAGTCCATGGCATAAAAAAAGGATTGGGAATCCCTACTCTAGAGACTGTTGTGCATGAAAATCCCAGGCGATCAACAGTTTATGAGATACTCAACCCATCCCATCAGATACCAACAATCATTCCATGGTCAAAGTCACCTAGATCACATTTCTTCCCCATTCTGATGTTTGGTCTGAACCGCAACTGAATCTATCGACCATGTCTGTATGCTTTTGTGCATTGGGTTTCTGCCACGTGATTGGCTGATTTAAAAAATCACATTAACAAATAGCTGTACAGGTATACCTATTAACATGATCACTGTATATCTTTGGCCAAACCTTTTATCATCCAACCTACTATCCTTGCATGGCTTAACAGTAGATAAGAACTGTTCTGTGAGGTGATTCTGAATTTTGCTATGTTAAGTGGTTTATATATTTGGCAATTTGTTTACTTTTGTCACAGTTATCAATATATAGTGAAAAGCTTTGTCAGCTATGAAGGAATTAAAATATGAAAGAAAATACCGAACTCGAATAAGTCAAGGAAAGTGGAAGTAGACAAACTAGATGTTTTTGTTCTTGCCATGTGCTTGAAGGAATGAAGGTTGCCATTTTGTAAAGCTGCTCTGTAATCTCCATTTTGTGAGCTGTCTTGTGAATTGTTTTTGCACACTCTAATCATTCTATTAAAGTAATTTAAAAGTTGACTCAATGATGTTCCTGACAATCTGCTGACCTAGAGATCATTTCCAAATAAGAAGTTATTTGTGAGGTGTTCTTTGGTGCGATAGAATATACAGGTTTATGAATAGGGGACTCTGTGTCTGACCTGAGTAACTCGAGCCTAGTAGCTGGCTGATTCAGAACAAAGAGACATTAATTACGAGTTGTCGCTTGCAGAAGGGCAATAAATTGATGCTGGCTTGGACTACTTCCAATGGGAATCTGACACAGGTCAGTCAGATAACCTCGAGCCAACGAGATTGAAATGCAACATTTGAACTGATGAGGAAAGACTATAAGAATACAGAGTGGTGAGAACTCTGGAGACTAACTATCGTCAATGCCAGGAACTAGGAGAAGAAGGATTACTGGTCTGGCTAACAGGAGATTCTATTTCGTTGTTACAAATTAGAGGAGTGGTCTGAGTGAGTATTGGTACAGAGAGGATAGTAGAATTCATGTTTTAAGTTGTTGGCTTGGGGTTAACATAGTTGCATTGTTGTTTATGCATAGACAATAAAGTGCAAGCTTTGATTAATTAATTAAGTGAATTGCCTAACATAAATCAGTTGATTGATCAGTAGGCAGCATCTATGGAGGAGAATAAGCAGTTAATGTTTTGGGCTAAGACCGTCCTATTTAGAGTGCAGGAGGATGATAGGTGACTTGATGGAGGTATACAATATGTTGAGGCGCTGATCAACTTGATAGCCACAGACTTTTTCCCGAAGTGGAAATGGCTAATACAAGAGAGCATAATTTTAAGTTGATTTGAGGAAAGTATAGGGGATACCAGAAGTAGGTTTTTACATAGAGAGTGGTGGGCACTGCCAGGAGTGATGGTAGAAGCAAATACATCAGGGACATTTAAGAGACTCATAGATTGGCACGTGGATGATGGAAAAATGGAGGTCTATGTGGGATGGAAGAGTTAGATTGATCCTAACGTAGGTTAAAAGGTCAGCAGAACATCGTGGGCCGAATGGCCTGTACCAATCTGCAGTGTTCTCTGTTCTAACATTATAGGCTCTGTGGCTTAGAAGAGGAGGGGGAGAAGAGCAGCAGTGATAGGGGATTCCGTAGTTGGAGGAGTAGGCAGGAGATTCTCCAGATATGTAAGAGACACCTGGATGATATGTTGCCTCCCACGTGTCAGGGTCAGGGACATCTCAGATCAGGTCTACAGCATTCTAAAAGGGGAGAGTGAGCAGCCAGAAGTTATGGGTACATACTGGATCCGAAGGCATAGGTAGGAAAAGGGAGGAGGTTCTGAAGAGAGAATATATGGAGTTAGCTAGAAAGCTGAAAAGTACGAACGCCAGGGTGGTAATCTCTGGATTGCCTTGGCAGATAAATGAGTGGCTGAGGAATTGGTGCAGGGGGCAGGGTTTCAGATTTCTGGATCATTGGGAGCTCTTCTGGGAAAGGTATAACCTGTCAAAATGATGGGTTAACACCTGAAACCAAGGGGGAGGTAATATCCTTGTGGGAAGTTTGCTTGAACGGTTAGGGCGGGTTTAAACTAAATTGGCAGGGGGATGAGAACCAGAGTGATGGGGCAGTTGGTATACAAGCAGATGCAGTGTGATAGGGCAAAATTGCACCCAGAATCTGGCTTAATATCACTAGAATATGTCATGAAATTTGTTATTTTGTGGCAGCTATATGTTGTAATACATAATAATAAAGAATATAAATTATAATAAGTTTATATAAAAAAAATAAATAGTGCCAAAAGAAAGGGAAAAATTACTGAGATAATGTTCATGGGTTCATTCAGAAATCTGATGGCAGAGGGGAAGAAACTGTTCCTGAAACGTTGAGTCTGTGTCTTCCTGTACCACCTTCTTGATGGTAGCAATGAGAAGAAGGCATGTCCTGGGTCATAGAGATCCTTAATGATGGATGCCAACTTTTGGAGGTGCCCTAGACGCTGAGGAGGCTAGTACCCATGATGGAGCTGACTGAGTTTGCAACTTACTGCAGCTTTTTTCGGTCCTGGGCAGTGACCCCTCCATACCAGGCAATGATGCAAACAATTAATATCCTCTCTACGGTACATCTGTAGAAATTTGCCAGTGTCTTTGATGACATACCAATTCTCCTCAAATTCCTAATGAAATATAACTGCTGTCATGCCTTCTATGTAATTGCATCAATATGTTGAGCCCAGAATAGATTCTCAGTGGTGTATTCCCTAGCCTTCCCCTTCCTGAAGTCCACCACCAGTTCCTTGGTCTTACTGATGTTGAGTGCAAATTTGTTGCAACAAAACCACTCAACCAGCTGATCTATCTTGCTCCTATATGTCTTCTCATTACCATCTGAGATCCTGCCAAAAATAGTTGTGTCATCGGCAAATTTATAGCTGGAATTTGAGCTATGCCCGGCCACACAATCATGGATGTGGAGAGAGTAGAACAGTGGGCAAATCCTGCATTCTTGAGTGCACCAGTGTTTACTTTCAGTGAACATACATCAAAGTTGCTGGTGAACGCAGCAGGCCAAGCAGCATCTATAGGAAGAGGCGCAGTCGACGTTTCAGGCCGAGACCCTTCGTCAGGACGAAGGGTCTCGGCCTGAAACGTCGACTGCGCCTCTTCCTACAGATGCTGCTTGGCCTGCTGCGTTCACCAGCAACTTTGATGTATGTTGCTTGAATTTCCAGCATCTGCAGAATTCCTGTTGTTTACTTTCAGTGAGTTGGAGATGTAATTTCTGATCCACAGACTGATGTCTCCCTTTGAGGAAGTTGAGGATCCAGTTGCAGAGGGAGGTACAGAGGCCCAGGTTTTGGAGCTTATTGATTATAACTGAGGGTATCATTGTGTTGAATGCCTGTAATTTCCTGGTTTCTGTTTAGAGCCTTTTTTAAACAGTGGAAAAACATTAGCTATCCTCCATTCCTCTGGTACCTCTCCTGTCACTAAGGATATTCTAAATATCTCTGCTAGGGCCTCAGCAATATCTGCACTTGCGTTCCATAGGATCCGAGGAAGCACCTTGTCAGGCCTGGGGGATTTATCCACTCTGATACGTCTCAGGATAGTAAACACTTCCTCCCTTGTAATTTGAATGCATAAAGTATAAATGATACGAAAGTAAGTTACTATCAAAGTGGATAGTAAAAGCTTTTTCAAGTATGTAAAAAATAAACGAGTTGAGAGTTGATATAGGACCTCTAGAAAATGAGACCTGAGAAATAATAAGGGGAGACAAGGAGATGACAGATGAACTAAGTGAGTATTTTGCATCAGTCTTCACTGTGGAAGGCACTAGCAGTATGCCAGATGTTGAAGAGTGTGACGGAAGAGAAGTGAGTGCGGTTACTATTAGAAAGGAGAAGGTGCTCAAAAAGCTGAAAGATCTAAGGGTACATCAGACACCGTGGCCAGATGAACCGCACTACCTCTGAAAGAGGTAGTGGTAGAGATTGCGGAGGCACTAGTAATAATCTTTCAGAAACCATTGGACTGTGGCATGGTGCCAGAGGACTGGAAAATTTTAAATGACACTCCAATCTTTAAGAATGGAGGAAGGCAGCAGAAAGGAGATTATAGACCAGTTAGCCTGACCTTAGTGGTTGGGAAGATGTTGGAGTCAAATGTTAAGGATGAGGTTATAGAGTACTTGGAGATGCAGGACAAGATAGGACAAAGTCAGCGTGGTTTCCTTAAGGGGTATCTTGCCTGACGAACCTGTTGTAATTCTTGGAGGAGATTACACATGGATAGATAAAGGGGATGCAGTGGATGTTGTATATTTGGACTTCCAGAAGACCGTTGACAAGGTGCCACAATTGAGACTGCTTACCAAGTTAAGAGCCCGTGGTATTACAGGAAAGTTACTGGCCTGGTTAGAGCAAGAGCTGATTGGTAGGAGGCAGCAAGTTGGAATAAAAGGATCCTTTTCCGGTTGGCTGCCAGTGACTAGTGGTGTTCCGCAGGGTTCAGTGTTGGGACCACTTCTTTTTATGCTGTATATCAATGATTTAGATGATGGAATAGATGGCTTTGTTGCCATGATTAAGTGGTGGAGCAGACTTGATGGGCCAAATGGTCTAATTCTGTTCTTATGTGTTATGCTCTTATGGAATAAGGTAGATAATCTTGTAACACAGGGATTGGCAGGTATGACATTGTGGGCATCACTGATTCATGGCTGAAAGAAGATCAGAGTTAGGAGCTTAACATCCAAGGATACAGTAGCCAAGGTGTGGGCTGCAAATTACAATGGGAGATAGAAAAGCATGTAAAAAGGGCAATATTACACTCGTCATGGGGGATTTCAAAATGTTGGTAGATTTGGAAAATCAGGTTCATACTGGATCCAAAGAGATGGAATTTATAGAATGGCTGCACAGTGGCTTTTTAGAGCAGCTTGTGCTGATCCAACTAGGGGGAAAGGCAATTCAGGATTGGGTGGTGTGAAATAAACAAGATTTGATTAGGGAGCTTAAGGTAAAGGAATCCTCAGGAGACAGTGGTCATAATATGATGGAATTCATCGTGAAATTTGAAATGTAGAAGCTAAAGTCAGATGTATCGGTAGTACAGTGGAGTAAAGGGAATTACTGCAGGGATGATGGCAGAACAGTAGTGGCTCTAATTTCTAGGGGCAATTTGGAAGCTGCAGGATAGATACATACCAAAGTTGAAGAAGTATTCTGAAAGGATGCTGAGGTAACAGTGGCTGACACAGAAAGTCAAGGTCAGTATAAAAGGAAAAAAGTAGCCATGTAATATAATATGGCAAATGCAATGTTAGCAAGGGTATAATGCTGAAGCTTTAGGAGGCATTGGTTAGGCCGCACTTGGAGTATTGTGAACAGGTTTGGGCCAGTTATCTAAGAAAAGGTATGCTGGCGTTCGAAAGCATCCAAAGGAGGTTCACAAGAATGACTCTGGAAATGAAAGATTTGTGTATGAGGAATGTTTGATAGCTCTAGGCTTGTACATGTTTGAGTTTAGTAGAATGAAGGGGGTATCTCATTGAAACCTATTGAATATTGAAAGGCCCCATTAGAGTGGATGTGGAAAGGATGTTTCCTGGAGTGGGTGAGTTTAGGACTAGAGGACGCAGACTCAGAATAGAAGGATATCCATTTAGAACAGAGATGAGGAGGAATTTCTTTAGCCAGCAGGTGGTGAATCTGTGGAATTCATTGCCACCTAAACCTGTGGAGGCCAAGTCACTAGGTATATTTAAAGCACAGAGGTTGATAGGTTCTGATGTCAAAGGTTATGGGGAGAAGGCAGGAGAATGAGGCTGAGAGGGATAATAAATCAACCATGATGGAATGACGGAGTAGCCCCGATGGGCTGTGTAGCCTAATTCTGCTTCTGTGTCTTCTAGTCGTACGGTCAGAGGGCCTGTACAGTGCTATGGTGTTCTATGCTCTAACATCATGGGCTGAAGAGCCTGTATTGTGCCATCATATTTCAGATATAACAAAGCAATACAAAGCCTGGCATTTTCCATCAGGAATGTGTGTGGGACTCGGAGCAGATCTTTGAGATATTTCTATCCGCTTACTTCCCTTGACTTTCTAGGTTGTGTAGGCCTCTCCTTGTGTTGCTGGGTGCTGTATATGAAGTAATGAGTACCTTTCTCCATTTTGTTTTACAGTTACAGTGAAGCTTTGATTTATCTTATCCACGCATACCAATATAACAAAGAGCTGCTGTCCAAAGGCATGTACAGAGGGCACGATGAAGAGCTGATGTCACACTACAGGCGGGAGTGTTTGCTTGTAAGTAGGATTCACAGAGACGATGTAATATACATAAAATGCTGGAGGAACTCAGCATCTGTGGAGGAGAATAAACAGATGATGTTTCAGGCTGAGAGCCTTCATCAGAACTGAAAAGAACAGGAAGGAGCCAGAATATGAGGGTGGGGGTGGGGGTGAGAAACTGGCAGGTGATCGGTGAGACAAGGTAAGGGCGGGGAAGATAACAGCCTCTTGAAGATGGCCTCAATGGTGGGAACGGTTGGTGCCGCAAGGGAGCTGGCTGAGTGTATAATTCCTTGTACCCTCTTGTGATCCTGTGCATTGGAGACTCCAGACCAAGTGCTGATGCATCCAGTCGGAATGCTGTCCATCAGACCTCGACAGAAATTTACAAGTCTTTAGTGACATATCAAATCTCCTCAAACTCATGGTTGAAACAAAAAAAGTACATCACACCCATGCAAGCAGTTGCATCTATGACACCTGTATAGGACAATGCAAATAGTACAGAGCATCTAATCTCACTCTTTTTGATACCTGTAATCAGCATCCAGTATAGGAATTGGGACATATATATATAAGTCATTGGTGAGGCCTCACTTGGAGTTCCGTGTACACTTTTAGTCACCTCGTTATAGGAAAGTGATTAAATTAGAAAGAGTACGGAAACAATTTATGATCATGTTGCCTGGATTGGAGGGCTTGAGTCATAGGGAGAAGTTGGCTTTATTCCTTAGAACGTAGGAGTATTAGGGGTGCCCTTATGGAAATGTTTAAATTGATGAGAGGAGAGATAAGATGGATGGTTACAGTCTTTTCCCCAGGGTAGGGGAGTCTAAAGCTTAAGTTCAGAGGGGAAAGATTTAAAGGAGACGTCAAAGGCAATTTTTTTTGAAGCAAAGGGTGGCTGGTATGTGGAAAGGATCTGCCAAAAGAAGTAGTAGAATCAGGAGCAGTTGTAACATTTAAAATGTTTGCACAGGTACATGAATAAAAAAGCTTTGGAGGGGTGAGGACCAAGTGCAGGCAAATGGAACATAGGTTTAGGGCAGGGCTTCCCAACCTGGGACCCACAGACCCCTCGGTTAATGACAGGGTCCATGGCATAAAAACGGTTGGGAATCCATGGTTTAGGGTGAGAATGGAAAGGCTTAAAAAGGACCTGAGGGGCAGAGGGTGGTTTCTGTAGGGAATGGACTGCCAGAAGGAGTGGTTGAAACAGGTACTTGGATGGGTAGGTGCAGGGGCAGAACTTAAGGGATAAAAGCAAAACACAACAAATTGGGAGGGACAACTTGTCAGCATAGACTGGGCTGAAGGGTCTGTGTCATGGTTTATTGTATAACTCTATGAATTGTCAGATAACATCTGATGCACGTGCAGTATAGAAGAGCACAGTGCAAAAGGAATCAATTTGGCCAATTCAGATTCAGATTTATTTATCACATGTACCTTGAAACATACGATGAAATCCATCATTTGTGTTAACAACCAACACACCTAAGGATGTGCTGGGAGCAGCCTGCAAGTGGTGCCACATATTTCAGCGCCAGCATAGCATGTCCACCATGTTCAGCAGAACTCAGAACGCGGTGACAAAACAGCATGAAAACAAGCCCTGTTCCTCCCTGCCTCTCACTCACGCACATGCGCAGTCCGCTAACCCCGGGACAAGTAGTCTTTTGTCTGCCTCCAGCAGGCATTGGGCCTTCTACTTCCCCAGCAGATTCACCGAGATTGGCAGACTTGGGACTCTGGTCATCGCGCCTCAAATTCTAACATGCTTTTTGTAAAGTTTCCCCCACTCCCACTTCCTTTCTTATTACCTACTTCCCTTCATATTTTTTCTTTAACAAGTGTACGTCCAAATCCATCTTGAAAGCTCCAACTGAATCTGCTTCTTCCACACAATCCACCAACCTAAATTTTCCCTCATGACCTCGGGTTCCTGTCTCACCTCCTTTATGCGTTCCTGTTGATTCTTCAAACATTGTACGTTATTCACACTATATGTGCCTTCATTAAAATGTATATGGTAATTCCATAACATACAACATTCCAGCTCAATACGGGCCCTTTGACCCATGATGTTGTGCTGACCTTTAAACCTCCTCAAAGATCAATCTAAACTCCTTCTCACCCACATAACCACATTTATCATCCATGTGCCCATCTATGAGTTTCTCAGATTCCCCTTAATATATCTGCCTCTAACCACCACAGGCAAAGCGTTACATGCACTAACCACCCTAAAAACTTACCTCTGACATCCTCCTATATTTCCCCCCAATCACCTTAAAATTATGCCCCCGGTATTAGTCATAAGACCATAAGACATATGAGGAGAACTAGGCCATTCAGCCCATCGAGTCTGCTCCACTATTCCACCATGGCTGATCCCGGATCCACCTCAACCCCATACACCTGCCTTCTCACCATATCCTTTGATGCCCTGGCATCAGGAAATGATCAACTACTGCCTTCAATATATGCACGAACGGCCTCCACCACAGTCTGTGACAGAGAATTCCACAGATTTACTACTCCCTGGTTAAAAAAAATTCCTCCTTACCTCTGCTCTAAAGGGTTGCCTCTCAATTTTGAGCTTGTGCCCTCCAGTTCTGGATACCCCCACCAGGGGAAACATCCTCTTCACATCCACCCTGCCTAAATCTTTCAACACTCAGTAGATTTCAATGAGATCCCCCCACATTCTTCTAAATCCCATGAGTACAGGCCCAAAGCCGCCAGACGCTCCTCACATGTTAACCCCTTCAATCCTGGAAGCATCCTTGTGAACCTCCTCTGGACTCTCTCCAATGACAACACATCCTTTCTGAGATATGGGGCCCAAAACTGTTGACAGTACTCTAAGTGTGGCCTGATTAGTGTCTTATAAAGGCTCAGCATTATCTCCTTGCTTTTATATTCTATACCCCTTGAAATAAATGCCAACATTGCATTTGCTTTCTTCACCACCGACTCAACCTGGAAATTAACCTTCTGGGAGTCTTGCAAGGAAACTCCTAAGTCCCTCTGCACTTCTGATGTTTGAACTTCCTCTCGATTTAGATAATAGTCCGCATTATTGTTTCTTTTACCAATATGCATTATCGTACTTTTCCCAAAACTGTATTCTATCTGGCATATTTTTGCCCATTCTTCCAATTTGTCTAAGTCCTGCTGCAATAACATTGCTTCCTCAGCACTACCTACCCCTCCACCTATCTTTATATCATCCGCAAACTTTGCCACAAAGCCATCAATTCCATTATCCAATTCATTGACAAAAAATGTGAAAAGTAGCGGTCCCAATACTGACCCCAGAGGAACACCACTAGTCACCGGCAGCCAACCAGAGAAGGCCCCTTTTATTCCCACTCACTACCTCCTGCCTGTCAGCCATTCCACTATCCATGCCAGGAGCTTTCCTGTAACGCCATAGGATTTTACCTTGTAAACCAGCCTCATGTGTGGCACTTTTTAAGATGCCTTCTGAAAATCCAAGTAAATGACATCCATTGCCTGTCTTTTGTCCATCCTGCTTGTTACATCCTCAAAGAACTCTAACAGATTTGTCAGGCAAGGTTACCCTTAACAGAAACCATGCTGACTTTGACTTACCATTAGTCTCCAAGTACCTCGAAACCTCATCCTTAATAATAGTCTCCAACACTTTACCAGCCACTGGGGTTAGGTTAACTGGCCTATAATTTCCTTTCTTTTGCCTTCCTCCCTTTTTAAAGAGTGGAGTGACATTTGCAATCTTCCAGTCCTCCAGGACCATGCCAGAATCAAGTGATTCTTGGAAGATCATGACCAATGCATCCATTATCTCTTCAGCAACCTCTTTCAGGACTCTGGGATGTAGTCCATCTGGCCCAGGTGACTTATCCACCCTAAGACCTTTCAGTTTGCCTAGCACTTTTTCCTTTGTAATAGCAATGGCATTCACTCCTACTCACTGGCACTCACGGACTTCTGGCACACTGCTAGCATCTTCCACAGTGAAGACGGATGCAAAATACCCATTAAGTTCATCTGCCATTTCTTTGTCCCCCACTACTGTCTCACCAGCATCATTTTCCAGTGGTCCAATATCAGCTCTCACCTCCCCTTTACTCTTTATAAAACTTTTGATATCCTGCTTTATATTATTGGCTAGTCTGTCCTCATATTTCATCTTTTCCTTTCTTATAGCCTTTTTAGTTGCCTTTTCTTGGATTTTAAAAGCTTCCCAATCATCCAACTTCCCACTCGCTTTTGCTACCTTATATGCCCTTTCCTTGGCATTTATGCAGTCCTTAACTTCCTTTGTCAGCCATATTTGCCTATCCCTGCCATCTGAGAACTTCTTCCTCCATGGGACACGTCTGTCCTGTGCTTTGTGAACTGTTCCCAGAAACTTCACCCATCTCTGCTCTACCGTCATCCCCACGAGTATCTCCCTCCAGTCCACCTGGGCAAGCTCCTCTCTCATGCGTCTGTAATTCCCTTTGTTCCATTGTGATAGTGATACATGTGACTTATGCTTCTCCCATGCAAGTTTCAGTATCAATTCAATCATATTATGATCACTGTCTCCTAAGGGTTCCTTTATGTTAAGCTCCCAAATAAGATCTGGTTATTACACGACACCCAGTTCAGGATGGTTTACCCCGGGTAAGCTCAAGCATAAGCTGCTGTAAAAAGCCATCTCTCAAGCATTCAACAAATCCCTCTCTTGCGACCTGACACCAACCAGATTTTCCCAATCCCCCTGCATATTGAAGTCTCCCGTTGCAATTGTGTCATTATGTTTATTACATACATTTTCCAGCTCCCTTTGCAATCTTAACCCCACATCTTAGCTACTATTTGGGGGCCTATATGATTCCCATAATGGTTTTTTACCCTTGCAATTTCTTAACTCCACCCATAAAGAATCAATATTGAACCTTACCGCCCTGGGAAAATGTCTCTGGCTATCCACTCTATGAATGCCTCTTATCATCTTGTACACCTCTATCGAGTCACTTCTCACCCTCCTTCACAGCAGAGAGAAAAGCCCTACCTTGCTGGATTAGACATGCTCTCTAATCCAGGCAGCATCCTGGTAAATCTGCTCTGTACTCTCTCTAAAGCTTCCTCATCCTCCCTATAGTGAGGTGACCGGAGCCTCTAAGCCAGCAGTTCCCAACTGTTTTTATTCCATGGAGCCTTACCGTTAACTGAGGGATCTTTGGACCCCAGGTTCTCTTCTTGCACTATATATTTATGTATATATTTCTTAGTGTAATTTATAGTACATTTTATGTATTGCACTGTATTGCTGCTGCAAAACAACAAAGTTCACGAGCAGCTGTATGTCAGTGATAATAAACCTGCTTCTGATTCTCTGCTCATTGGGGAACCATGCCCTCTGTCCACAGAACTGTAGTCCTCCATCCGTAAAAGGCTGTGTGACATATTCTGTTTCTGTGCTTGGTAGAAACTGAACGAGCACGCGGCCTCTCTCTTTGAGTCAGGCGATGACCAGGAAGTGGAGGAAGGACTCGCCAGGATGAACGAGTTGGTCGTCCCCTGCCTCCCCTTGCTATTGGTGGATGAAATGAAGGAGAAGGACATTGTGGCAGTGGAGGACATGAGGAACCGATGGTGCTCTTATCTGGGGCAGGAAATGGAACGTAAGTGTGGCTGGATAAGCACCGGGCTTTCCATACTGGAGACACATCACAAAAGTCTCAGGAGTTTAATTTATTTTATATTTTATTTAATTTAAAAATACAGCACAGTAACAGGCCCTTCCAACCCAACATGCCCACATTGCCCAATTACACCCATGTGACCAATTACCCTTCTAAATTTATTTCTCACAGGTCATTCAAAACATACAGCGAAATATGCTGTTTGTGTCAACGACCGGCACATTCTGAGGATTGCTGGGGGCATCCTACAGATGTCACTATGATTCCAGTGCCAACATAGCATACCCGCAGCTGACAACCCCAACCCTAACATGTTTGGACTGTAGGAGGAAATCAGAGCAACTGGAGGAAACCCAAGCAGTCACCGGGAGAACATACAAATTCCTCGCAGACAGTGGCAGGGATTGAATCCGGGTCACTGCTGCTGTAATGGCTTTACAATACCGTACTGCCTGATTATCTTTAGTTGAAGGCAAGTTCATTGACATATGCACAAGTATTTGTATGGATAGGTACAGATGAGAAACTTAGTTGCTGCAGCATCACAGGCACATACAGTGCTAGTAATAATTATTCACCCCCCCCCGCCCCCCCGGAGGTTTTCATGTTTTATTATTTTACAACATTGAATCACAGTGGATTTAATTTCGCTTTTTTTGACACTGATCTAAATTAATTACAAATAAAAAGCACATAATAACTGATATTGCTTAAGTATTCACCCCCCCCCCCCTTACATGACACACCAAATCATCGCTGGTGCAGTCATTTAGTTTTAGAAGTTATAATTGGTTAAATGGAGATCACCTGTGTGCAGTCAAGGTGTTTCAATTGATTGTAGTAAAAATACACCTGTATCTGGGAGGTCAGTCATCCTGGCAAAAACTACACTATGAAGACAAAAGAGCACTCCACGCAACTCCATGAAGAGGTTATGGAAAAGCACAAGTCAGGTGATGGATACAAGAACATTTCCAAGTCACTGAATATCCCTTGGAGTACAGTTAAGTCAATTATCAAGAAATGGAAAGAATATGACACAGCTGTAAATCTGTCTACAGCAAGCCATCCTCAAAAACTGAGTGACCATGCAAGGTAACTAGTGAGGGAGGCCTTCAAGAGACTTATGACAACTCTGGAGGAGTTACAAGCTTCAGTGGCTGAGACGAGATGCGCTTACAGCAACTGTTGACTGGGTGTGTCACCAGTCGCAGCTTTATGGGAAAATGAAGAAGAGAATGCCACTGTTGGAAAAAAAAACTCACAGGAAATCTCAGCTAGAGTTTTCCGAAAGGCGTGTGGGAGACTGAAGTCAGCTGGAAGAAGGCTCTATGGTCTGATGAAACCAAAACTGAGTTTTTTGGCCATCCGACTAAACACTATGTTTTGTGTAAGACAAACAACACACATCAAAAACACACCATCCCTACCGTGAAGCATGATGTTGGCTGCATCATGCTGTGGAATGCTTCACTGCAGCAGCCCTGGAAGATGTAAAGGTAGAGGGTAAAATGAATGCAGCAAAATACAGGGAAATCCTGGAGGAAAACATGATGCAGTCTGTGACTTGGGAGAAAATTTGTTTTCCAACAAGACACTGACCCCAAGCATAAAGCCAAGGCTACACAGGAATGGTTTAAGAACACAAAGTTAATATTCTGGAGTGGTCAAGCCAGAGTCCAGACCTCAATCGAATTGGGAATTTGTGGCTGGACTTGAAAAGGGCTGTTCATTCACGATCCCTATACAATCTGACAGAGCTTGAAAAGTTTTGTAAAGAATGGGGAAAAATTGCAGTGTCCAGATGTGCAAAGGTGATAGAGACCTATCCACACAGACTATAATTGCTGCCAAAGGTGCATCTACTAAATACTGACTTGAAGGAGGCGAATAATTACGCTGCCAATTATTTTGTGTTCAATAATTGTAATAAATTTAGATCAATTTATAGAAAATTGTTTTCACTTCGACACGAAAGAGGCTTCTGTTGATCAGTGTCAAAAAAGCCAAATTAAATCCACTGTGATTCAGTGTTGTAAAACAATAAAACATGAAAACTTCCAAGAGGGGGTGAATACTTTTTATAGGCACGGTAGCATTAATTTTACACAAAACAATACATTTTGAATCAAACCCTTTAAAGAATCCTTGATCCAGAAAGTTGTGAACTGAGTCAGGTTCATCACGGGCACTAGACTCCCAGCATCCATGACATCTTCACAGTGTGATGCCTCAAAAAAGCGGCATCCATCATTAAGGAGCCCCAACACCCAGGACATGCCCTCTCCTCATTGCTGCCATCAGGGAGGAGGTACAGGAGCCTGGAGGCACACACTCAACAATTCAGGGATAGATGCTTCCTCTCTGCCATCAGAGTTCTGAATGGGCATTGAACCCATGAACATTAATTCACTACCTCACTAATTCACTTTCTCTTTTTGCACTACTTATTTAACATTTTTAATGTATACTGTTTGTGTATATATGTGTATGTGTAATTTACAGTTTTTAAATTATGTATTCCAATATACTGCTGCCGCATAACAACAAATTTCACCACGTATGCTGATATTATTAAACCAGATTCTGATTCTGAAAGAACAAATAAGATGAGATGTCAGGACAAATGTTTTTAGATCTGGGTGTTGCTGTAAATATTGTCATAGAGGCAGAGAGCAGGAAACGGGCCCTTCTGCCTAGCTGGACCATGCTGACCAAGATTCCCACTTATTCTAGTCCCATTTGCTCGCACTTAATCTATATCCTTCTAAACCTTTCCCATCCACATGGCTTTAAATATTGTACCTGGTACAACCACTTCCTCTGGCAGCTTACTTCACATACTGACAAATTTCTGGGTGAAAACGTTGCCCCTTGACTTCCTCTTAAACCTCTCCCCTCTCACCTTAAACCGGTGCCCTCAAGTTCCTAATTGCCCTACCCAGGGAAGACTGCACATGCAGTCCCTCATGTTTTTCACACCTCTACAGGATCTCTTCTCCGCCCCGCCCCCACCACCATTCTCCAATGCTCCAATGAAAACTGTCCCAACTTGCTCAACCTCTCTCCATTGGACCATAAAATAGGCCATTCGACCCATCAAGTCTGCTCTGCCATTCCATCATGGCTGATTTAGTTTCCCTCTCAACCCTATTCTGCCTTCTCCCTGTAACTTTTGAAACCCTTACTAATCAAGAACCTATCAACTTTCGCGTTAAATATACCCAATGACTTGGCCTCCACAGCCATCTGTGGCAATGCATTCCACAAATTTACCACCCCCTGGCCCTCTGTCCTTCTATTCTGAGGCTGCACGCTCTAGTCCTAGACCCCCCCCCCACTATAGCAAATATCTCTCCATGTCCACTCTATTTAGGCCTTTCAATATTCAATTACATCACCCCTCATTCTTCTAAACTCCAGTAAGTACAGACCCAGAGTCATCAGACGGTCTTCATACATTAGTCATTTCATTCCAAGATCATTCTTGTGAACCTCTTCTGGACCCTCTCCAATTCCAGCACATTATTTCTTAAAGGACCCAGAACTGCTCACCGTACTCTCAATGCGGTCCGACCAATGCCTTAAAAAGCCTCTATCACATCCTTGCTTTTATATTATTTTATTTATACTTTCATTAGTCACATGTACATCAAAACATACAGGGAAGAGCATTATTTGTGTCAACAGCAACACAATCTGAGTATTTGCTGGGTACAGCCCTCAAGTGTTGCCACACTCCCTGTGCCAATATAACACGCCCACAATGTTCAGTCAAACAATACACAGCCATTGTATAATGAGACAGGCCCAACAACAGCTAAACAAACCCCTTTCTGTGCCCCCACCCTTAGCAGTTCAGGGCACCCCCACCTGCTGACCTGTCAACTTTTGGCCTTCAACCCCAGGACAAGCCACCTCTAGGTCTCCGACCTCCAGAGCTCGGCCCTGGACTCGTAAAACTGGCCAATCACTGACCCTCATCCACGGGGCCCGCTGACCGCTCTCCTTGACCTTGGGGTATACAGGTCTTTGTCCTCATAGCCTGCCAACCGGACCTCCGTCTTCCGAGATCATTGGAGTCTGACATCTGGCTCTACCGATTGACCTTGTTCCTCTAGGCTTTCCCTCGTGGATCTTGATCCCAGCACTCAGCAACCACAGGGGTCACAGGCCCTCCTAACCTTGCCCTCTGGGCCCACTGACTGGGATCACTCAGCAACCACGGGGGTCATGGACCCTCCTCCATGGGGGTGGTCAATAACCTCGCCCTCTGGGCCCACTGACGGGGATCACTGGCCCTCACCCTTATCACTTCCCTTTACCCAGCAGGTCAGGCAGCTTCTGTGGAGACGGGCACAGGGTTAATGATTTGGGCTGTTGACCTTTCGTCAGCTGAAGAACAGCTGACCTGGTTTAAGTAGAGTTTATTTGCCGGTCAGTCTCGGGAGCAGGAAGGAATTCCTCTGATTTCTAAAGAGCTTTTGTGTGCAGACATACAATTGCATTCCTGTAGGCTTGCCTTGACAGTTTCCATTTCAAATGTAAATACTGGAATCCATCTAATTAAAAATCTTCTCCTGGCCAGCCTCCCAAGACAACATCCAAAGTTGCATTTTATTTTAACTCAAAATGTTAACTAATACAGAATTTCCTGCCTGAAGCATGAAACGATCATCTGGTCTTGTGTGGTGAAGTGATAAGAGACTTGCACTTAATTCTGTACTGGTAAAACCCAAGCATAAAAATCTTCATCAACACACGCACAGAATACCAGAGGAACTCAGTAGGTCAGGCAGCTTCTACGGAGAGGAATAAGCCGTTGACATTTTGGGCCGAGACCCTTTATCGGGACTGGAAAGAAAAGGGGAAGAAGCCAGAATAAGAAGGTGGAGAGGAGGGAAAAGCATACCAGCTTGCAGGTGATGTGTATATCACAGGGGGGGGGGGCAAAGAGAAAGGGTCTCATTGACCTCCCATCAAAGAGAAGATGTAAACTTCTTTGGGGTAGGTATACGGTGATGAGACTTCACAGTGGAGCAGAAAATCATAAACACAAGCTGTTGGAAGACCAGGACAAAATACACAAATTGTTGGAGGAACTCAGAGGTCTGGCAGCATCCATGGAGGGGCACAAACATTTGACATCCTCATTTAAAAATCCTCATTCCTATTTTCACGTCTCTACCTGTTCTCCCTCTTCCTAAGTCTATAAGCTCCTAGAACCCATGAACCATCTGAAACACGAACCTGTTCGTGTCCCATCACTAGTTTTAATTGCTTAATCCAGTGCACAGAATTTCAGCGCAAAAGGCCTCATAAAGAGTCACAGCACAGAAAGAGGCCTTTCATCAACACCTCCCATGTTCTACCACTCACCTACACAGTAGGGCAAACTTGCAGCAGCAATTACGACCATAAGAGGCAGGAGTAGAATTATGTTATTTGGCTCATCGAGCCAGCTCCATCATTTGATCCATGGCTGATTTATTTTCCCTCTCAACCCCATTGTCTCCACTTACTAATTAAGTAGCCACCAACCTCTGCCTACAACCAACTTAACCCTCTTGAGTGAAGAAGATTTCCCTCAGATTCCTCTTAAACATTTCCCCATTCATCCTTAACTCATGACCTCTAGTTTTAGTCTTATCGAAGTTCAGTGGAAAAAGCCTGCTTGCATTCATCTTTCTGTCTACCTCATAATTTTGTAACCTTTATCCAATCTCCCCTCATTCTCCTATGCTTCAGGTAATAAAGCCCTAACCTATTCAGCCTTTCCCTATAACTCAAGCCCTCAAGTTCTGGCAACATCCTTGTAATTTCCATGGCACCCTCTCGATCTTATTGCTATCTTTCCTGTAGGTAGGTGACCAGAACTCAGATTCAGATTCATTTATTTATGACATGTACATCAAAGCTTACAAAGAATGTGTTATTTGTGTTTACATCCAACACAACCGAAGGCCTTTCGATATACTGGAGGTAGCCGGCAGGTGTCACCCACATTACAACACCATCATAGCAATCCCGCAATGTTCAGCAGAACAACACAAGTAATAACAACAGCAGCAAAAAAAAGCCCCTTTCCTCCTTTCCACCCTCCCACTCAGTCACACGCACATACAGTCCTTCTCCAACTCAGGGTCAGGCTTCTGGGCCTGCAGCCTCTAGTGGATTCTTGGACTCACAGTTATTGGAACCCCGACTTCCCCAGCGGACTCAGAGACTCACACACCCAGTGTTTTGGCCATCGCGTCTCAACTTCCAGACCTATGTACATGGTAGTCCAAATTTGGCCTCACCAGTATTTAAATTGAAAGATAAATGTTTCCTCCTTGCTTCCTCAGCCAACCTACAAGAGAAGCTAACGGACTTCCTGCCAAAGTTGCTGGACTGCTCGACTGAGATCAAGGCTTTCCGCGAACCGCCAAAACTACCTTCCTTCTCCACGCATGAACTATGTGAGCGCTACGCTCGTGTGATGGCGTCTCTCAGTCGAACACCCGCCGACGGTAGATGAAGAGCAAAGCAGGAATCTTTTGTCGTCTTCTCGGGAGCACGCTGCAACCAACACAGGACTTCTGTTCATTTTCCAGTTTTTTTTTGTTCTGAAATATGCCCCATGCCGTCCTGTCACAGGGTTTGCTTGCTGCTATTGGTTTTACCCATTTTTACAAAATAAAAGAATTGAGTTAATTGCAACCCAGACATCCATTTACCATAATGAACTTTCATGGCTGTACCCGAGAGGACAGACCGCATAATGATTCGGATACAGCTTGAAGAAAAACAGGCAGAAGAGCAAGCGAGGGAAAACAGCGACTGATGTACAAAGTAAGAGCTGAACTTCCTAAACGATGAGGGATGTCCCTCTCTCAATTCTTGTCCCACCAATTTTCTGTTACAGTGTTAATATACCATGCGATCAATTACTTCACCAGAATCACAGTTTCGTCTGCTGAGATTTACCTTTCCAAGTTATTCTTTTTGACGGTTGGAGATATTAGAGGCGTAGATGCCACCCTTGTCATCCCATCCCCCTCTGGAAAAATGGCATCACAAGGCTTGTGAAGGAACTGAAAGAATAAAGTTTTATTTATGGTTATTTTTAGATGTAATGATGAAACCTCTGTTGTTTTGTGTCTACGTTTTTATAACCCAAGTATCTGAGCTTCAAGTTGAAGATAAAGGTGCAAGCCAGCTTGGATAGTTGGACATTCTGTTATTCTTTATCACATACATCAAGGCATACAGTGAAATGTGCTGTTAGCGGTAACCAGCACAGCCATGTGTCACCACCTGTTCTGATGTCAACATAGCAATGGTTCAATTTAATATCAGAGAATGTATACACTATACAGCCTGAAATCCTTACTCTTCATAGACATTCATGAATCAGAAAAAGAACGATTGACAGATGTTAGACCCCTCCCCCTCCTACGCAAAAGCATCAACCCTCACCCCACTTGCTCCAGCAGAAGGATGCCCACCATGCAAGCAATAGCAAAGCCCCTCAGAGACCATGATCTAAAGTCCATCAAAAACTACTGTCCATCCCAACACTTTGACATATCAGTCCTTATCTCTATCTAACTATCGAGAGAGAGAGAGAGAGATCACTGTTGCTACAACAGTGTTACAATCTTTCGGGTCACTTGTCTGAGTTCCCCAACTCGAGGACCAGCGGACTCTCACTCATCATTGGGGTGGGGGAGAGGGAGATCACTCGAGTGCAGGGGACTTCTTTGGACAGCACCGTACACCGCCTGTGCACTGTCTCGATGTTTTAATCTCTCAGGACGCTTCAGTCGGCACATTGGCGAGGAATCAGGTTGTCCACCTGGATATATGGAAACGCCAGTCTGCTTGGCAAGCTCCGAGAGCGAGAACCCACTGCTCGTGGAGGACCGTAGTTGAAGTTGCAGCTGTAGATCACAGGCTCTGACAGAACCCCAACCACCCTGAAAAAGGAAAAAGCGACACAAGAAGAGAACAATTAAACTTTGGCAGACGAACGGGAAGAAGTTGCCCAAGTTCGCAACAACCTCTGGTATAGTCTTTAACTCCTCGCACTCTCCTTTTTTCCCATCGTGCTTGGTAGAACAACAAAGAGCACAACCCTAGGGAAAAGACTGACTATTCACCTTATTTAGCCCCTTCATCTTATAAATGTCTCAGCATCCTGTGCTCTAGGGGAATTGCCTCTCTGTATCCAGTCTCTCATAACTCAAGCAGTTCAGTTCCAGTACAATCCTGTGAATCCTTTCCAGTTTAATGACACCCTTCCCATAAAAAGGAGACTTGAAATGTACACAGTATTCCAAGTATGATCTTATCATTGACTCACACAGTTGTAAACTCTGCAGAGGCTGGAAATCCAAGGCAAAGTGCTGGAGGAACTCAACATGTCAGACAGCATCTATGGAGAGGAGTAAACCGTTGATCTTCCAGACTGAGACTCTTCAATGTCCAAAGTAACATTTATTATCAGAGTACATACATGTCACCACATACAACCCTGAGATTTTTTTTTTCTGCTGGCATACTTAGCAAAGCTATAGAATAATAACTGTAAACAATGAACAGCAAACTCTGCAAATGCAGATATAAATAAATAGCAATAAATAATGAGCATGAAATAAGATAAAAGAGTCCTTAAATGAGTGCAGTTATCCCCTTTTGTTCAAGAGCCTGATGGTTGAGGAGTAGTAACTTCTTGAACCTGGTGGTGCGAGTCCTTCTACCTTCTACCTGATGGCAACAGTGAGAAAAGAACATGGCCTGGGTGGTGAAGATCTTTGATGATGAATGCTGCTTTTTTACGGCAATGTTTCATAGATAGGTGCTCAATGGTTGGGGGCTATTTACCTGTGATGTCCTGGGCTGAATCCACTACCTTTCGTAGGACTTTCTGCTCAAAATCATTGATCTTCCCATAACAGGCCGTAATGCAGCCAGTAAGCACTTTTCACCACACATCCATAGACGCTTGCCAAGGGTTTTGATGACATGCCAAATCTCCACAGACTCTTGAAGGAGTAGAGGTGCTGCCGTGCACCATTTTATTTATATGATGGGTCCAGGACAGGTCCTTTGAGATAATGACACCCAGGGATTTAACGTTACTGACCCTCTCCACCTCTGATCCTCTGATGATTACAGGCTCATGGACCTCTGGTTTCCCTCTCCTGAAGTCTGCTGCCAATTCCTTGATCTTATTGACATTGAGTGAGAGGTTGTTGTTATTACACCACTCAGCCAAATTTAAAATCTCCCTCCTGTATACTGATTCCTCCGGAGCTGTACTCAGCCACACAGTCGTAGGTGTAAAACGAGTAGAGCAGGGGTCTAAACACACATCCTTAATGTGCTCCTGTGATGATGGAAATTGTGCAGGAGATGTTTTTGCCAATCTGAACTGACTGGAATCTACAAGTGAGGAAATCTAGGATCCAATTGCACAAAGGGGTATTGAGACCCAGGTCTTGGAGTTTACTTATTAGTTTTGAAGGGACGATGGTGTTAACTGACAAGCTGTAATTGAAAAAGAGCATCCTGATGTATGCATCTTTACTGTCTACATGTTCCAGGGTTGTGTGAAGAGCCAACGGGATAGCATCTGCTGTAGACCTGTTGCTTCGGGAGGTGAATTGGAGCGAATCCAAGTTGCCACTCAGACAGGAGCTGATATGCTTCATCGCTAGCCTGTCATCACTGTGGATGTAAGTGCCACTGGGTGATAGTCATTTAGACAACCTCCTTGGGCATCAATACAATTGAAGCCTGCTTAGATTGAGAGGTTGAAGGTATCCGTGAATACGTGCCAGTTGGTCAGCACAGGTCTTCAGTACTTGGCCAGGTACATCGTCTAGACTAGATGCTTTCCTTGGATTTACTCTCTTGAAGGCAGCCGTCATGTCATCTTCAGATACTGAGACCAAAGGATCATTGGAAGACATGATGGTTCATCCCTGTTCTGGTGATCAAAGCGAGCATAGATAGCATTGAGCTCATCTGGAAGCAAAGCTCTGCTGTCCTCCATGTCACAAGATTTATCTTTGTAGGAGGTTATGGCATTCAAACCCTGCAACAGCTTTTGAGCATCCCTTGCTGATTCCAGTCTAGTCTCTAATCTCCACTTCATCAGGCCTTTCGATCTTTGGCCTCCGGTTGAACGATCTGACATGGCCTTGGTTACGTAGCTCCTCTAACAGTGGTCCTGCAGCATAACTGCACTTCCTCAGTGTTACACTTTGGTTCTGATGAAGGGTCTTGGCCTGAAATGCCGACTGTTCACTCCTCTCCAAAGATAGTGCCTGACCTGCTGAGTTCCTTCAGCGTTTTGTGTGTTAAGAAGAGTAGCAGTTAGCGCAACAGCTCATAGCGCCAGTGATCACTGTTCAGGATTTAATTGGCACCGCAGTCCGTAAGGAGTTTGTACGTTCTGCCCTTGACCATATGGGTTTCCTCCAGCTGCTCCGGTTTCCTTGCACATTCCGAAGACGTACAGGTCACTAAGTTAATAGCTCACATGGTGTATTGGGGCAGCGTGGGCTCATTGGGCCATTGTACCATGTCACATCTCTAAAAGAGATGTAGAAGTTAAGGTTGGTGAGTGTGGGTGTGCTGTTTTGGTGCCAGACGTAGGCTGTCCCCAGTACATCCTTGAGCTGTGTTGGTTGCTGAGGCAAACAACGTATTTGTTTATTTATTGAGATACTGCGTGGAGCAGGCCCTTCGAGCCACACTGCCCAGCGACCCCCCGATTTAACCCAAGCCTAATCATCGGACAACTTACAATGACCTACCGGCCAGGGAGGAAACCTGAGCACCCAGAGGAAACCCATGCAGTCACGGGAAGAACATACAAACTCCTTACTGACAAGATTGGGAATTGAACCCGGGTCACTGGTACTGTAAAGTGATGTGCTAACCGTGCCGCCCTCCACTGTTCTGATATTTTGTGACAAATGAATAAAGCTAATCAAATCTTCTCGGACACCTAAGAAAGTACATAGGCTGATGTGCTTTCCAGGTCACCTTATCAATGTGGAGGGATCAGGTGATGTCATTATTGGTGATGTGGGCACCTAGGAAGATGAAGTTGTCGGGTATGTCTGCACTTCCCATGGGTGGAAGAATTGATAGTATACAACTCCCACTAGTCATAGTCATACTTCATTGATCCCAGGGGAAACTGGTTTTCGTTACAGTTGCACCATAAATAATTAAATAGTAATAAAACCGTAAATAGTTAAATAGCAATATGTAAATTATGCCAGGAAATAAGTCCAGGACCAGCCTATTGGCTCAGGGTGTCTGACCCTCCAAGGGAGGAGTTGTAAAGTTTGATGGCCACAGGCAGGAATGACTTCCTATGACGCTCTGTGTTGCATCTCGGTGGAATGAGTCTCTGGCTGAATGTACTCCTGTGCCCAACCAGTACATTATGTAGTGGATGGGAGACATTGTCCAAGATGGCATGCAACTTGGACAGCATCCTCTTTTCAGACACCACCGTGAGAGAGTCCAGTTCCATCCCCACATCACTGGCCTTACGAATGAGTTTGTTGATTCTGTTGGTGTCTGCTACCCTCAGCCTGCTGCCCCAGCACACAACAGCAAACATGATAGCACTGGCCACCACAGACTCGTAGAACATCCTCAGCACTATGATTATCCAACGGTCCCTGTCTGTAAGTATTTAAAGATATCAATGAATCGTAGAATCATTATGGTAAGAAAGAGGCTCTTCAGCCTATCTGTTTCATTCCTGGGAAGACAATCCTAGCTCTTTCTTTTTCTTATAGCCTTGTAAACAATCCTTCCTCAATTGTGGTTGAGACAGTTCTGTTAACAACATCTACAAGTTGCTTGCACAGGTACATGGTTTGGAAAGGTTTAGGGCAGGGGTCTATGGACCCCTCAGATAATGGTAAGGATCCAAGGCATAAAAAAGTTTGGGAACCCCTGGTTTAGAGGGATTTGGGCCAAATATAGGTAAACAAGACTAGCTTTGATGGGTTTCTTGATTAGCATGAAACAATTGGGCTGAATGGCCTTCTTCCATAAACACAAGAGATTCCACAGATGCTAGAAATTCAGAATATTACTCAAATTGCTGGAAGAACTTAGCAGATCAGGCAGCATTTATGGAGAGGAATAAGCAGTTGGTGTTTCAAAATGCTGGAGGAACTCTGCAGATCAGGTAGCATTTAAAGAGAGAGAAGAATGTTTCAGGGTGAAATGCCCGGTTCCATAATAACCCTACACTAAGTGGCCTCTTTATTTGGTAACTCTTGTACCTTATAAAGTGGCCACTGAGTGTATGTTCATGGTCTTCTGTAGCCCATTTACTTCAAGGTTTGACGTGTTGTGCATTCAGAGATGTTCTTCCACACACCACTGTTGTAACACATGGTTATTTGAGTTACTGTGTGCTTGAACCATTCTGGCCATTCTCCTCTGACCTCTGTCACTAACAAGGAATTTTGCCCCCAGAACTGCCACCTACTGGATGCTTTTAGTTTCTTGCACCATTCTCTGTAAACTCTAGACATTATTGCATGTGAAAATCCCAGGAGATCAGCAGTTTCTGAGATGCTCGAACCACCCCATCTGGCACCATCAATCACTCCACAATCAAAGTCACTTAGATCACATTTCTTCCCCATTTTGATCTCTGGTCTGAACAACAACAACTGAACCTCTTAACCTTGTCTGCAAACTTTGAGGCATTGAGTTGCTGCCCCATGATTGGCTGATTTGATATTTGCATTAGCGAGCAGGTGTACAGGTGTACCTAATAAAGTGGCTACTGAGTGTATGACTCCATAAATCCCTGTCTTCCCTTTGGAGACCCTGATTGAATCTACTTCCACTCCTAGAGCAGGTACTATCAACACTCAAAGAATCAAGTTATAGTTTAACTTTCCCAAAATTGTCCCTTGATGTCCAACCCCAAGTGAGAACCTGGAGGCCCCAGGGATGATCGCCCTCCCTGGTCAATGTGCTTGTTCAGGGACTTGGGCTATATTTATCCTACTCAGGACCCTCGGTGCAGAGGGGCTTTCAGCTGCACTTTAACTCTCACCCAACAAGAGTGACTGGGCTAAAGAACTGTGAGCTTGGAGCAGGAACGTATGGTCTGATCTTTTAAGTACTCTTTCTCAAATGTGAGGCACAGGGTGAAGAGGTGGATGTGTGACCCTAATGGCATCTGACATCAGAATAACCCACGTAGGAAGTGGAATCCCTCCGGGGGACGTTCCCCAGAAGACGTAGGTCTCCTGGAATTAACACAGCTGCATAAATACAGTATCAGTCCATCTGAGACTGAGTTGTCATGGGTCAGTTCTTTCGCTCCACTGATCCATGGAAACTGTATTAGATCTACTCCAGAGATTAAGCCAGCAGATCGGGTGGTCTTTTTAATAAATATTTCACTTCCAAGCAACTTTGGTTACAGGAAATAGTTTGCATTTACAGGACATGCGATAGCTGAGATGAAATCCAATACCCTCTGAGGAAATCTTATCTTTAATTAACAGGCACGTCAGAGTTAATGATCATGTTATCTCTGAAACCTCCTCCAGTTCTTGTTACATTTCTCTTCTGTTTTCTTTCATGCGTTCAGAGCAAACGTTAATGACTTTTGATTAATGCCTCTTCCTCTAATGATCTGTTTTCTCCTCTTCATCGGGGTGATATCCATAATCAGGGCTCCCAACCACCTGGGCTCAATGATTCAGTTTAAATGTTTCTACTGTATCTGCCTCGATCACCACCCCTGACAGGGTATTCCATGGATTCATCAATCTCAGTGCAAAAATCCCTCCTCTACATTCTCCCTGTACTTTCTTCCAATCACCTTAAAGTTATGCTCTCTTGTATTAGCCATTTCTACCCTGGGAAAATGTCTCCGGCTATCCCCTCGATCAATAACTCTTACCTTCTTGTACACCTCTGTCAGGTTGCCTCTCATGGCATGCTGGCCTTCATAACAAGGGGAATTGAGTATAAGAGCAAAGAGGTCCTTCTGCAGCTGTACAGGGCCCTGGTGAGACCACACCTGGAGTACTGTGTGCAGTTTTGGTCTCCAAATTTGAGGAAGGACATTCTTGCTATTGAGGAAGTGCAGCGTAGGTTCAATTCCCGGGATGGTGGGACTGTCATATGTCGAAAGATCGGAGCGACTGGGCTTGTGTGCTCTGGAATTTAGAAGGCTGAGAAGGGATCTTATTGAAACATATAAGATTATTAAGGGATTGGACACGCTGGAGGCAGGAAGCATGTTCCCACTGATGGGTGAGTCCAGAACCAGAGGCCACAGTTTAAGAATAAGGGGTAGGCCATTTAGAACAGAGTTGAGGAAAAACTTTTTCACCCAGAGAGTGGTGGATGTATGGAATGCTCTGCCCCAGAAGGCTGTGGAGGCCAAGTCTGTGGATGCTTTCAAAAAAAGAGATGGATAGAGCTCTTAAAGACAGCGGAATCAAAGGTTATGGGGATAAGGCAGGAACTGGATACTGATTGTGGATGATCAGCCATGATCACAGTGAATGGCGGTGCTGGCTCAAAGGGCCGAATGGCCTACTCCTGCACCTATTGTCTATTGTCTATTCTCAATTCATCCTCCTTCACTCCAAAGTGAAAAGCCCTAGCTCACTCAACGTATAAACCTATCTGTATTTATTGTGACCACAGCACCCTGCTGGACATTGGCAATGTAGAATACTGCGAGTCCGATTCACCGGTTCATTGGTGAGACCGATGGTGGCTGAGCAACAAGGCCTCACCTGCAGCACGGACCAGGCCCTCATACCTCGGGGTTGCCTATTGCGGCTGCCAAGGAGGTAGATGCCAGAGTTGGCACAGTGTGCCGCTGGATTCCATGCTGGGTTGGGGCTGACCCCTTCTGCCAATGCTTCCCTCCAGTGTTCGCTTGGTGAAAGACAAGCTGGATTGCGTTTGCCTGTGACTGCACTGTGCGTTATGAAGAACTGCTGTAGGCACGTTCTTGCAGAAATGTGCCTTCAGGACAACACCCAATGTACCATCAGTCCTCAGGCCAAGACACTCAGGGATTTGGACTATATTATCTTAGTCTGTAACTGTATGTTTTTATCAAAATTATACATACTATACGTGCCTTGTGATGTGAGTGACTGTTGGTTCTGTGTTTTGCACCTCGGCCCCTGAGTAATGCTGTTTCATTTGGCTGTGTTATGTACGTGTTTGAATGACAACTAAACTTGAACTTGAAGGTGTAAGGCATACTCTCTAATCCAGGCAGCATCCTGGTAAATCCCTCTGCACCCTCTCTAAAGTTTACATATCCTGCAATGGGGTGGCTAGAAATGAGCACAATATTCCAAGCATGGTCTAACCAGAGTGTTATAGAACACAACATTACCTCGTGGCTCTTGAACTCAATCTGACTAACAAAGGCCATCATACCATACGACTTCTTAACCACCCTGTTAACTTGTGGATCCAAGACTGTTCTGTTCCTCCACACAGAGTGTATAGAATTGAGGCAAAGCAGTTGCGACATCATGGACCCTGTACGGATTACAGGGGAGGAAACGTTTGCTGTCCTGAGGCAGATTAGGGTGGATAAATCCCCAGGGTCTAACTCAGTGTTCCCTTGGACCCGTTGCATCCTTGTAAAGAATTTTAGGGGTTCTAGCAGAGATAGTTAAATCATCCTGAGCAACAGGTGGGGTACTGGAGGACTGCTAATGTTGTTCTGCTGTTTAAGTAAGGCTCTAAAACTAACCCAGAAAATGATAGGCTGGTGAGCCTGACATAGATAGTGGAAAGTTATTGGAAGGTATGCAAAGGGACCAAATATTTGAATATTTGTACGGACATGGATTGATTAGGGATAGTCAGCATGGCTTCATGCACGGTAGGCTGTGGCTAACTTAGAGAGTTTCTCAAGGAAGTTACCAGGAAAGTTGACGAAGGCAAAGCAGTGGATGGACTTCCGCAAGGCATTTGACAAGGTCCCTCATGGGAAGTTGGTCAAGAAGGTTCAGTCCCTCAGCATTCAAGGTGAGGTCGTAAACTGGATTAGACATTAGCTTCGTGGAAAAAGCCAGACAGTGATAATAGATGGTTGCTTCTCTGACTAGAGGCCTGTGACTAGTGGTGTGCCACAGGGATCAGTGCTGAGTACATTTTTCATCTATATCAATGATTTGGATGATAATGTGGTTAACTGGATTGGCAAATGTGCTGATGAAGACTATCAGAGCTCGCAGCAGGATCTGGACCAGCTGGAAAAATGGACTGAAAATGGCAGATGGAATTTAATGCAGACAAGTGTGAGGTGTTGCACTTTGGTAGGACTAACAGGGTAGGTCTTACATAATGAATGGTAGGGAGTGCTGTACAACAAAGGATCTGGGAATACACGTCCATAATTCATTGAAAGTGATGTTACAGATAGATAGGGTCATAAAGAAAGCTTTTGGCACATTGGCCTTCATAAATCAAAGTATTGAGTACAGGAGATGGGATTTTATGTTGAAGTTGTACAACACATTGGTGAGGCATAATTTGGAGTATTTTGTGCAGTTTTGGCCACCTACCTACAGGAAAGATGTAAACAAGGTTGAAAGAGTACAGAGAAAATTTACAAGGATGTGGCTGGGACTGGAACATCTGAGTTATAAGGAAAGATTGAATAGGTTAGGGCTTTTTTCCTTAGAACATAGAAGATTGAAGGGAGATTTAGTTGAGGTATACAAAATTATGAGGGGTATAGATAGGGTAAATACAAGCAGGCTTTTTCCACGGAGGTTGGGTGGAACTATAACCAGGGGTCATGGGTTAATGGTGAAAGGTGAAAAGTTTAAGGGGACCATGAGGGGAAACTTCTTCACTTGAGGGTTATGAGAGTGCGGAATGAGCTGCCAATGTGAAAAGTGCATGCAAGCTTGGTTTCAATGTTTAGGAGAAGTTTGGATAGGTACATGGATGGTCGGGGTATGGAAGGCTATAGTCCTGGTGCAGGTCGATGGGAGTAAGCAGTTTAAATCCTTCACCATGGACTAGATGGGCAAAAAGGCCTGTTTCTGTGCTGTACCTTTCTATAACTCTATGACTATGACTAAGAATCCTGCCTTTAACTCTGTACTCTGCCTTCAAATTCGAAATTCAGATTGATGCGATGTTTGTAATGCACTGTACTGCTGTGGAAAAAAAAGCTCATTTTAAAGACATTTCTACCCTGTCTATTTATTTATTGTTCATTTATCTATTTTAGAAATACAGCGTGGAACAGGCTCTTCTGGCACAACGAGCCGCACCACCCAGCAACTCACCAATTTAACCCTAACCTAATCACAGAACAACCTACAATGACCATTTAACCTACCACGTCCTCGGGCTGTGAGTGGAAATCAGAGCACCCAGAGGAGACCTACATTCTCATGGGGAGAATATAAAAGCTCTTCGGCATTGGAATTGTACTCTGAACTCTGGAATGCCCAAGCTGTGATAACATCGTGCTAACTACGATGTTACCGTGTTACCCCAAAACCTGTGACTATATCCATGTGTGCCTATCACAACAATAAACTGGATCTCAAATCACTTTGAGCTCTTCCCTCCTCATCTTTACTTAATCTTGGGATTTCCGCTATCCATCCTCTTGATCTTAACCCTCGCTCTTCTTAAACAGGCCTCATCCATCAAGAGATTTGATGGCAACACACCGAGGATATGTCAATACCACTGATCATTGGGGCCCATCATCGGCCAGTCTGGGAGTTCAATACCAAACATAAAAGCCTGAGGGTCGATTGGAATTTGAGGGTCAATGCCTGAATCCCTGAGTCAGTGAGTCTGTGAGTCCATCGGGGAAGTTGGAAAGCTCGCCAACTCATCTTTCTGAGGAGGCTGTAGAGGGTCACATCATCCTACAGATGTGCAGGAGAGAGCACCCTAACACGCTGCATCCCTGCTGGGTACAGAAACTGCACTGTGGTGGACAGGACATTGATACAGAAAGGTGCCAGAGAAAGGCGAGTAATGTCAGGAAGGATCCTCCCCACCCTGCTCATGGACTGCTTACCCGACTCCCATCCGGGAGTGATACTCCATTCCACGGCCACCAGACTATTAAACAGTAACTCTCCCCAAGCAATAAGGCTGATCAACACCTCCACCCACTAACTAACCCGTCCAAGCCCCCGACCACCGCTAACTTATAATCTCCTGTCAGTCACTTTATGTACAGACCCTCCTGTGCTTAGCATCATTTTATGGACATACAGTCTATAAGCAATACTGTGCAAAAGTCTTAGGCACGTATATACTGTATAGCTAGGGTGCCTAAGACTTTTGCACAATACTATAGTAATTTTATGTGTTGTTCTGTACTGCTGCCACAGAGGAAAAAAAACAGATTTCATGACATATGTGAGTGATGATAAACCTGATTCTGATATGGGTCTCTATTGTGGACTGAGAGTGGGAAGGGGACAGGGAGAGGGGAATCATGTTTAGGGAATGTGGAAGGGAGAGGGGAGGGAGCGGGAAGCACCAGAGGGACATTCTGTAATGATCAGTAAACCAATTGTTTGGAATTAAATTACCTTGCCTGGTGTTTCAGTGCTGGGGGTGTCTGCACCTGTGCCACCTCCACTCCTGGCACTCCTCTGCCACCTGTCCCACACACCTCCCTTGGCACTCCACACTCGCCATTCCCAATGTGCTTTGCTTTCACCAGATTTACAAACTCCTCTCACTCCATGTTGATATATACAATATTGTGCAAAAGTCATAGGTACCCTGGCTATATATATGTTCCTAAGACACTTGCACATTACTGTATGTATATAAGCTACCTTATATATTTATGTTTATATTTATTGTACTTTTGTTATTATTGTATTCTTCATCATTCCTGCTTCTTTCCATGCTGCATCGGATCCCGAGTAACAATTATTTTGTTCTCGTTTACATGTGTGTACAGGAAATGAAATTAACCAATCTTGAATCTCGGATCTTACAAGCCTTAAGTCTGCAGATCTGGAGACTGGAGGTGCAGAGGCGGACTATCCTGGTATTGACGGACTCCGTGTTTGTAAGTGGGTGGGTGGAGGAAAGGGACTTTGTTTTGCTGCTGATGCTCCGTTGTTGTGGCTGGTGTTGTTATTCGGAGCATTGTGGGAATGCCATGTTAGCGCCAGAACGTGAGGCAGCATCCTCGGCACATCGTCAGCTTGTGTTGGATGTTAACACAGAAGATGTCTTTCATGGTAAGTTCCGATGTACGTGTGATAAATAAGCAAATCTGAACCTGAATCGCAACTCCCCCCACATCTGATGCCGTGACAAGTGCATCAAGCTGATGGGAAAACCCCCAGTGTGTTGCTCTCAAAGTCTCGCTACAGTCCATCCAGGATATAAATGGCGTGTATAGAATAAGATAAGATTATAAAATTAGCATTATTTACGCATGAACATCGAAACATTGAAACACACAGTGAAATGTATTGTTTGCGTCAACGACCAACACCGTTCAAAGATGCGCTGAGGCAACCCACAAGTGACAGCATGGCATGCCACAACTCCCTGACCCTAACAATACGTCTTTGGAATGTGGGGCAAAACCAGAGCACCCAGAGGAAACACACATGGTTACAGGGAGAACTTACAGGAAGCAGTAGGAATCGAACACAGTGCTGTAAAGAACTACTGGGTCTTAATTCTGGAACTCTACCCCCCCATATAAAAATTCTGTTTTTCATTAGTCAGGGTACATTAGTTGAGACGTTACGCTGCATTATACAACTTGTTAGTGAGACTGCACCATCACACACTCCCAGGGCAGAGACATCAAGGGATGGTGAAGAGGTATAGGGAAACGGAGGTGTTTTTAACACTTTGAGGATCAGAGAAACAGGTACGAATGGAGTCGGTCCCGCTGGGAGAGGTTCAAACACAGACAAAGATCAGAGGGTAAACACACTCCAGGCTGTGGACATCTCATTATCAAAGGTCATAACGATATATTTCAGTTTTGACAGAGCGGAAAGAATTGACAGTGCTAGATACAACATGAACGATTAAAGACTGAATAGACGACAGAAAGTTCAAACGCCTGCTTCACTTTGTATCTACCCTATGTTTTCCCTTCCCTGGGAGTGTGTGTAAGAAGATATGCAATATGCAAGGGGATTGGGAAAATCAGGTTGGCTTCGAATTGCAAGAGAGGGAATTTGTTGAATGCCTACAAGATGGCTTTTTAGAGCAGCTTGTGTTTGAGCCTTCTTGGGGAAAGGCTATCTTAGATTGGGTGTTGTATAATAATCCAGGTCTTATTAAGGAGCTTAATGTAAAGGAGTCCTTATGAGGCAGTGATCATAATATTATTGAATTCATACTGCAGTTTGAGAGGGAGAAACATAACTCACATGTATCAGTATTGCAATGGAATAAAGGGAATTACAGAGGCATGAGAGAGGAGCTTGCCTAGGTGGATTGGAGGAGGATATTGGCACGGATGACAGCAGAGCAGAGATGGCTGAAGTTTCTGGGAATAGTTCACAAGGTGCAGGGTAGGCATGTCCCACAGAGGAAGAAGTTCTCAAACGACAGGGCTAGGCAGCCGTGGCTGACAAGGGAAGTTAAGGTCTGCATAAAAGCCAAGGAAAAGGCATATAAGGTACCATAATTGAGTGGAAAGTTGGATGATTGGGAAGCTTTTAAAATCCAACAAAAGACAACTAAAAAAGCTATAAGAAAGGAAAAGATGAAATATGAGGGCAAACTAGACAATAATATAAAGCAGGATACCAAAAGTTTTTTCAGTGATATAAAGAGAAAAAGGGAGGCAAGAGTTGACTTTAGACCACTGGAAAATGGTGCTGATGAAGTAGTAACGGGGGACAAAGAAATGGCAGATGAACTTAATGGGTACTTTACATCTGGCTTCACTGTGGCAGACACTAGCAATGTGCCAGAGGTCCAGGAGTGTCAGGGAGCAGGAGTGAGTACCATTGCTATTACAAAGGAAAAAGTACTAGGTAAACTCAAAGTTCGTGAGGCGGATAAATCACCTGGATCAGATGGACTACATCCCAGAGTCCTGAGAGAGGTTGCTGAAGAGATAACGGATGCATTGGTCATGATCTTTCAAGAATCACTTGATTCTGACATGATCCCGGAGGACTGGAATATTGCAAATGTCGCTCCACACTTTAAAAAGGGAGGAAGGCAAAAGAAAGGAAATTATAGGCCAGTTATCCTAACCTCAATAGTTTGGAAATTGTTGGAGTCTATTATTAAGGATGAGGTTTCAGACTACTTGGAGACTAATGATAAAATAAGTCAAAGTCAACATGGTTTCTGTTAAGGGCAACCTTGCCTGACAAATCTGTTAGAGTTCAGCAAGGAAGTAACTAGCAGAGTGGACAAAAGAGAGGCATTTACTTGGATTTTCAGGAGGTGTTTGATAAGGAGGCTGGTTAACAAGATAAAATCCTATGGCTTAACAGGAAAGCTCCTGGCATGGAAAATGGAATGGCTGACAGGCAGGAGGTAGCGAGTGGGAATAAAAGGGGCCTTTTCTGTTTGGCTGCTAGTGACTAGGGTGTTCCTCAGGGGTCAATATTGGGACCACTGCTTTTCACATTGTTTGTCAATGATTTAGATAATAGAATTGACGGCTTTATGGCAAAGTTTGCGAATGATACAAAGGTAGTTGGAGGGGTAGGTAGTGCTGAGAAAGCAATGCGATCGCAGCAGGACTGAGATAAATTGGAAGAATGGGCAAAAAAGTGGCAGATGGAATACAGTATTGGGAAATGTACGATAATGCATTTTGGTAAAAGGAACAACAATGCGGACTATTATCTAAATCAAGAGGAAGTTCAAACATCAGAGGTGCAGTCCTCGTGCAGGACTCCCAGAAGGATATTTTACAGGTTGAGTCTGTGGTAAAGAAGGCAAATGCAATGTTGACATTTATTTTAAGGGGAATAGAATATAAAAGCAAGGAGATAATGCTGAGCCTTGATCAGACCCGAGACAGGCCGCACTTGGAGTATTGTCAACAGTTCTGGGCCCCATATATCAGAAAGGATATGTAGTCATTGGACAGAGTCCAGAGGAGGTTCATGATTCCAGGAATGAAGGGGTTAACATATGAGGAGCATTTGGCAGCTTTGGGCCTGTACTCACTGGAATTTAGAAGAATGTGAGGGGGATCTCATTGAAACCTACCAAATGTCTAAAGGACTAGATAGGGTGGATGTGGAGAGGATGCTTCCTATCGTGGGGGTAACCAGAACTAGCCTCAAAATTGAGGAGTGACCTTTTAGAAAAGAGGTAAGGTGGAGTTTTTTTACTCAGACAGTGATGAAGCTGTAGAATGTTCAGCCACAGTCTGTGGTGGAGACCAAGTCCATGGGTATATTTAAGGCCAAACTTGATCATTTCCTGATTGGTCAAGGCATCAAATGATATGGTGAGAAGGCAGGTGTATGGGGTTGAGTGGGTTCTGGGATCAGCCATGATGGCATTGCAGAGCAGACTCAATGGGCTGAATGGCCTAATTCTGCTCCTATGTCTTATGGTCTTATGGTGTGATGGGACAGTGTAGAGGAAGCTTCACTCTGTACCTAACTGTCACTGCCCTGGGAGTGTGTGATGGGACAGTGTAGAGGGAGCTTCACTCTGTATCTAACTGTCCCTGCCCTGGGAGTGTGTGATGGGACAGTGTAGAGGGAGCTTCACTCTGTATCTAACTGTCCCTGCCCTGGGAGTGTGTGATGGGACAGTGTAGAGGGAGCTTCACTCTGTATCTAACTGTCCCTGCCCTGAGAGTGTGTGATGGGACAGTGTAGAGGGAGCTTCACTCTGTATCTAACTGTCCCTGCCCTGGGAGTGTGTGATGGGACAGTGTAGAGGGAGCTTCACTCTGTATCTAACTGTCCCTGCCCTGGGAGTGTGTGATGGGACAGTGTAGAGTGAGCTTCACTCTGTATCTAACTGTCCCTGCCCTGGGAGTGTTTGATGGGACAGTGTAGAGGGAGCTTCACTCTGTATCTAACTGTCCCTGCCCTGGGAGTGTGTGATGGGACAGTGTAGAGTGAGCTTCACTCTGTATCTGACTGTCACTGCCCTGGGAGTGTTTGATGGAACAGTGTAGAGGGAGCTTCACTCTGTATCTGACTGTCCCTGCCCTGGGAGTGTGTGATGGGATAGTGTAGAGGGAGCTTCACGCTATATCTAACTGTCCCTGCCCTGGGAGTGTGTGATGGGACAGTGTAGAGGGAGCTTCACTCTGTAGCTAACTGTCCCTGTCCTGGGAGTGTGTGATGGGACAGTGTAGTGGGAGCTTCACTCTGTATCTAAGTGGAGAGCTCCTTCAAGCTGCTAGCACAGGTAGCAAGAACTGAATGGCCTTCTTCTGTGCTGTGATGCTAGTTTCTTCAATGGGTAAACATTCACACAAATTAAGTCTTTAAGATGATGCAGCATGAATTGCAGCACTGCCTGTCTCCAAGTCTGTGGAGATGATCATTCCTGGGACCAAATGCCCATCAGGAGAGCTTGAGAAACAAATCTTTCAAAATCTGCTTTCAAATATCGCACCACTCCAGTCACCCCACAGTTGTTACAGAGAACAGCACAGTATGTGCAGGCCCTTTAGCCCAAGGACATTGAAACCATTTGTTTTTGTCCAAGTCCTGATCTCCTCGCCCATCTCCCAATCGTGATCCATGAACCAGCTCCACAGCGCTCTCACACACGAGAGGCAGAATCGGCTCATGTACCAATGTACTGAAACAAATATTCTTATGCTGAACACTACAACTCAGTAAAGGCCATTCGGCCCACGATGTTGTGCTGAACTTTAACTTACTCTGAGATCAATCCACCCTTCCCTCCATTTTTCTATCATCTGTGTGCCTTTCTAAGAGTTTCTCAAAAAGTCCCTGATGAATCTGACTACCACCACACCAGCACCCACTACTCTCCATGTAAAAAAACTTACCTCTGACATTCCCCTCTATAATTTCCTCCAATCACCTTAAAATTATGCCGCTGTGTATTAACCAATGCTGCCCTATGGAAAAGTATCTGGCTTTCCGCCTGGATATTCTCTCTTCTCCCCTCTCCTATTGGGCAGAAGACACTAAAGCCCAAGGGACTATAGCATGGGTTCAAAGACAGTTTCTACCCCACTGTTATCACATCCTTCAGTGGACCTGTACGACCTTGGCGTGAATGGGTGGTTGAAGAGCAGGCTTGATAAACTGAAGGTGGAGCAGCTTGTTGGAGAGCCGTCAGGTGGCCTTGGCAAAGTAGAGGTAGCAGTCAGACAGCTGGTGAACCGAAAGTCCTGCTTCTGTGCTGTATTTCAGTATGACTCTCTGAGAACCCTTGCTATAGAACATAGGTCATAGATTATGGCACAGTACAGGCTGTTTTAGTGAAAATACGTCTCTACCAAAGGAGGTGTAAGGCACTCCTTCCCTCCACTAGCCTGCAGGTCCCCCTAGGACAAGGTGTCTAGACCCCCGATGGGGGTCATGTGAAGCCATGGGAGCAGGTAGTGGATGGTCATATGAGCAGCTGGTGCAGATCACAAGTCTTGGTTATGCAACCACTGACACCAGGCAGACAGGCTCTGAAGAGTATTGATAATGGTTGGGGTCACCCGTCTTGTAAAGGCACTGTCCAGAAGAAGGCAATGGCAAACCACTTCGGTAGAAAAATTTGCCAGGAACAATCATGGTTGTAGAGACCATGGCCGCCCACATCAATATGAAACAGTGCATAATGGCACGTGGCCAAGTGGTTAAGGCGTCGGTCTAGTGATCTGAAGGTCACTAGTTCGAGCCTCAGCTGAGGCAGCGTGTTGTGTCCTTGAGCAAGGCACTTAACCACACATTACTCTATGACGACACTGGTGCCAAGCTGTATGGGTCTTAATGACCTTCCCTTGGACAACATCGGTGGCATGGAGAGGGGAGACTTGCAGCATGGGCAACTGCCGGTCTTCCATACAACCTTGCCCAGGTCTGTGCCCTGGAAACCTTCCAAGGTGCAAATCCATGGTCTCATGAGACTAACAGATGCCTATATATATGACGATGATGATGATGATGATGATAATGACAGGCCCTTTGGCCCACGATGTAGTGCTGACCATTTAACCTACTCTGAGATCAATCTCTCCCACATAGGCCACCATCCTTCTGTCATCCATGTGCCTATCTAAGAGTATTTTAAATATCTTTAACGTATCTACCTCTGCCATCACCTCTGGCAGCATGTTCCATGCACCCACCACTCTCTGTGTAAAATACCTACCTCTAGCATCCCCCCTATACTTTCCTCCAATCACCTTAAATTTATGCCCCCTGGTATTAGCCATTTTCACCCTGGGAAAAAGGCACTGACTATCCACTCTATCTCTGCCTCTTATCATCTTGCACACCTCAGTGAAGTCACCTCTCATCCTCCTTCACTCCAAAGTGAAAAGCCCTCACTCACTGGTAAACTCCTCGGCAGCCCCTCGAAAGTTTCCACCTCCTTCCTATAATGAGATGAACAGAACTGAACACAATATTCCAAGTGTGGTCCAGCCAGGGTTTTACAGAGTTGCAACATGACCTTGCACTGTTGAACTCAACCCCCCTGTCATTGGGTGACCAATGACACCCAACACAACATACCATCCTATCAACATGTGTGGCAACTTTGAGTGATATAAGGATGTGGACCCCAACATCTCCCTGTCCCACCACACTGCTAAGAGTCCTGCCATTTATCCTGCACTCTGCCTTCAAGTTCAGCCTTCTGAAGTGCATCACTTCACACTTTCCCAAATTGAAGCTGTATCTCATTCTGGTTATCTGTAAATCTATATATATACTGTAAAGCCCCAGCTCCTACACACTCCTTGAATTAGAAGTCCAGCCTGGAATTCCCTGCAGTGTGTCTAATTCTGTATATAAACAGCCAGACCATTCATTTAAACTTCACTCTCCAACTCACTCCCCTGTATCTGGAATGATATGTAGAGAAACCGGCCACCTTTTGATTAGATTTAAGCCTCTAACCCATACTTGGATATTTGTCATTCTGTGTTTAAACACCCACTCAAAGCCCTCATGATTAAATTTCAGCTATGAACCCATGCCCAGTTCTGTATATTTCTACATAGACAGCTCAAACCCTTCGATTAGATCCACACCTGGATCATACACTGTTATTCTGCTGTTGCCGCCCATTACCCTTTCCTTTCCATGAACTTTCTATAACCTACTTTCTCCAAACTTCTGATTCACTTTTGAAAGTCCTAATTGTCTCTGTTTCCACTGTCCCCACAACCAATAAGTTTGGATACTCTTCACTGTGAAACAGTGTAAGTTTGTTAAAGTTTTAGGTGACATGCTGAATCTTTGCAAACTTCTGAGAAAATAATCTGTGCTTTCTTTGCAAAGGCACTATGTGCTAGTCCCAGGACAGATCCTCCAAAATGATAATGCCAAGGAATTTAAAACTTACTGAACCTCTCCGCCTGCAATCCCCTGTTGGGGACTGGCTCATGGATCTAAATGATTTTTTTTTTACATTGTTAAATCTTCATTTTTAAATGAAGATTCTTGGCATGGTAGTGTAGCGGTTAGCACAACGCTTTACAGCACCTGTGACTCCGGTTCAATTCCTGCCACTGTCTGTAAGGAGTTTGTATGTTCTCCCTGTGACAGTGTGGGTTTCCTCTCACCGTCCAAAGATGACAGTCATTGGTCATTGTAAATTGTCCTGTGTCTAGGCTGGGACTAAATTGGGGGGCTTGCTGGGAGGCACAGCTCAAAGAGCCAAAGGGTCCTGTTCTGTTCTGTATTGTACCTTGATAAATAGATAAATAAGACCATAAGACAAAGGAGCAGAAGTCGGCCATTCGGCCCATCGAGTCTGCTCCACCATTCTATCATGAACTGATCCATTCTCCCATTTAGTCCCACTTCCCTGCCTTCTCACCATAACCTTTGATGCCCTGGCTACTCAGATACCTATCAATCTCTGCCTTAAATATACCCAATGACTTGGCCTCCACTGCCGCCCGTGGCAACAAATTCCATAGATTCACCACCCTCTGGCTAAAAAAATTTCTTCGCATCTCTGTTCTGAACGGGCACCCTTCAATCCTTTAGTCATGCCCTCTCGTACTAGACTCCCCCATTAAGGGAAAACAACTTTGCCACATCCACTCTGTCCATGCCTTTCAACATTCGAAATGTCTCTATGAGGTATCCACTCATTCTTCTAAACTCCAAGGAATACAGTCCAAGAGCGGACAAACGTTCCTCATATGTTAACCCTCTCATTCCCAGAATCATTCTAGTGAATTTTCTCTGTAACCCCTCCAACGTCAGCACATCCTTACTTAAATAAGGAGACCAAAACTGCCCAGAGTACTCCAAGTGAGGTCTCACCAGCACCTTATAGAGCCTCAACATCACATCCCTGCTCCTATACTCTATTCCTCTAGAAATGAATGCCAACATTGCATTCGCCTTCTTCAGCACCGACTCAACCCGGAGGTTAACCTTAAGGGTATCCTGCACGAGGACTCCCAAGTCCCGTTGCATCTCAGAACTTTGAATTCTGTCCCCATTTAAATAATAGTCTGCCCGTTTATTTCTTCTGCCAAAGTGCATAACCATACACTTTCCAACATTGTATTTCATTTGCCACTTCTTTGCCCATTCTTCCAATCTATCCAAGTCTCTCTGCAGACTCTCCATTTCCTCAGCACTACTGGCCCCTCCACCTACCTTCGTATCGTCAGCAAATTTAGCCACAAAGCCATCTATTCCATAACCCAAATCGTTGATGTACAATGTAAAAAAACTAAATAAATTAATTAATTGAAATATAAGAGATGAAATGACAAGAAAGACCTTTCCAATCTGATGAAGGGTCTCGGCCTGAATCATCACGGTTTATTCCCTCCATAGACACTGCCTGACCTGTTGAGTTCCACCAGCATTTTGTGTGTGTTTCTCTGGATTCCCAGCATCTGCAGAATCTCTTGTGTTTATCTGATTGGCGATGTTCACTTTCGAACATGATTAGGGAAAATGCTTCTTGAAAAGATTTTGGTATTGGTATTGGTTTTATTGTTTCCACATGTAGCAAGATATAAAGAAAAAACTTGTACTCTTTATGAAGATAAAATGTTTACACAGCACATTGAGCTGGAATGAAGTGAAACAAGTACAATGAAGAATCAAGTGTAAATGACAGCTGGAAATGTACAGTGTAGATAAATGATAAAATGCAAGATCATAACGAGGTTAATTGTGAGGACAAGAGCCCATCCTATCATAAAAGTGAGTCAAGAGTCTGATAACAGGATTGAACAGGATTGAAGCTGTGGTTCGTGCTTTCAGACTTTTGTATCTTCTGCCTGATGGGAATGGAGAGAAAGGAAAATGTCCATGGTGGGTGGGTCTTTGATTATATTGGCTGCTTTCCTGAGGCAGCAAGAAGTGTAGACAGAGTCCATGGAGGGGAAGCTGATGTCTGTGATGTGCTGAGCTGTGTGCACAACTCTCTGCAGTTTCTTGTGGTTATGCACAGAGCAGTTGCCGTACCAAACAGATATGCATCCAGACAAAATGAAGCTTTCAATGGTGCATCGATAACCCTAGCTAAGAGTCAATGGGGACACGCTGAATTTCTTTAGCCTCCTGAGGAAGTAGAGGTGTGGGTGAGCTTTCTTGATGTGACATGTACACGTTTGGACCAGGACAATCTATTGGTAATGTTCACACTAAGACCATGAAACTCTCAACGCTGTTGATGTATAATTTATTCCTGAACATACACAATCCATGCATTTAACCTTGGGAAAAATGATGAAACAATGTACAGGGAGGAGGTCAAACACCTAGAAAGCTGGTGCAGTGGTAACAACTTGATGCTTAATGTCACCAAAACCAAGGAGATGATTGTCGATTTCAGACGTTCTCAGCCTGAGCACACACCCCTCAGCATCAGCGGCTCCACGGTGGAGAGAGTGGAAAACATCAAGTTCCTTGGGATGCAGATCTCGGACAATCTCACCTGGTCCAGGAACACCACTGGGATTGTGAAACGGACCCCGCAGAGATTGCACTTTCTGAGGAAGCTTAAACAAGCATCACTCCCCACTAACATCTTAACTACATTCTACAGAGGCGTGGTTGAGAGTGTACTGACCTTTTGCATCACTACCTGGTACTCCAGCTGCAGTGCTGTCGACAAAAAAGCCTTGCAGAGGGTGGTTAGGGGAGCAGAGAAGGTTATTGGGGTCTCCCTACCTTCTGTCCAAGACCTCTTTCAGAGTCGATGCCTCCAGAAGACACGGTACATCATTAAAGACCCCTCACACCCTCTCCATGAACTGTTTGTTCTTCTGCCATCAGGCAAATGTTACAGGAGCATCAAAACTCAAACCACAAGGCTACTAAACAGCTTCCTCCCACAGGCAGTCAGACTGCTAAATAGCTGCTCCACCTGACTCTGCTTTGGACACTTTTAACTCGCACTGGACACTTATAACTGATTTTAACTGACATGTGGCTGTTATGTTTTACTATTTATTGTTATGTTTATTATTTAGTGTTGCGTTTGTTATGTTATGATTGCACTGCTCCTGGGAAACGCTGTCTCATTCTGCCCTGCTGAGCTGATGTACGGTTAGAATGACGATAGGGTTTTTTGAATCTTGAATCTTGAATGGGGTAATGTGCACATCGTGGTACATCGTGTATGAGGCAATCAGAAGTATGATTGTTATGCCCAGGACTAAGTGAGATGGTGGAATAATATTGTAGATAGGCCTCTGAGAATTGATGTTTCTCATTCATTGATTATGTGAACCATAAGACATAGGATGGTGCTAGCAAACAATGTGAGCAATCTGATGTCCTGCTGACAGCTCACAAAACTATTTATTTTACTTCTTCCAAATATGATTCTACGATGAAGCTGCATGCAATTGGGACGCGTGATTTGCATTTTTACCTTGTGTTTTCGTGCTGATTAAGTGATCTGGCCTCTGTTGTCTCTGAGGGAATTCGGTGAGGTTTGGATGTGGCCTGGAGGCCAAGAAACCTGGAGACGTGACGCGAGCCCATGTTCAAACAGTCAATATAACATAGAAATACACTCAAATCAGCGTGAGTTAACCAGTCTGTTTGCCTGGTGGAAGAAGCTGTCCCGGAGCCTGTTGGTCCTGGCTTTTATGCTGCAGTACCGTTTCCCGGATGATAGCAGCTGGAACAGTTTGTGGTTGGGGTGACTCAGGTCCCCAATGATCCTTCAGGCCCTTTTCTCACACCTGTCTTTGTAAATGTCCTGAATCATGGGAAGTTCACAACTACAGATGCGCTGGGCTGTCCGCACCACTCTATGCAGAGTCCTGCGATTACGGGAGGTACAGTTCCCATACCAGGCAGTGATGCAGCCAGTCAGGATGCTCTCAATTGTGTCCCTGTAGAAAGTTCTTAGGATTTAGGGGCTCATACAAAACTTCCTTAACCATCTGAAGTGAAAGAGGCACTGGTGTGCCTTTTTCACCACACAGCCGGTATATACAGACTATGTGAGATCCTCAGTGATGTGGATGCTGAAGAACTTAAAGCTGTTTACCCTCTCAACCCCAGATCTATTAATGTCAATAGGGGCTAGCCTGTCTCCATTCCTCCTGTAACCCACAACCAGCTCCTTTGTTTTTGCGACATTGAGGGAGAGGTTATTTTCTTCACACCACTGTATCAGAGAGATGACTTCTTCCCTGTAGGCCACCTCAGAATGATATTATATTGTATAGATGGGAGAAGTTGCTGTGTCAGTCTTTTCCAAAGGAATAATGATTATTCAGCCCTTGTAGAACTGTGAACTGTTCAGCACTATTCTTTTACTAGCTTTCTCTCATTTCAGTTGGATGAAAACCTGAATCTTTCCAAATATTCAATAGACAATATAGACAATAGATAATAGACAATAGGTGCAGGAGTAGGCCATTCGGCCCTTCAAGCCAGCACTACCATTCACTGTGATCATGGCTGATCATCCACAATCAGTATCCAGTTCCTGCCTTATCCCCATAACCTTTCATTCCACTATCTTTAAGAGCTCTAGCCATCTCTTTCTTGAAAGCATCCAGAGACTTGGCCTCCACAGCCTTCTGGGGCAGAGCATTCCATATATCCACCACTCTCTGGGTGAAAAAGTTTTTCCTCAACTCCGTTCTAAATGGCCTACCCCTTATTCTTAAACTGTGGCCTCTGGTTCTGGACTCACCCATCAGCGGGAACATGCTTCCTGCCTCCAGCGTGTCCAATCCCTTAATAATCTTATATGCTTCAATAAGATCCCCTCTCAGCCTTCTAAATTTCAGAGTATTCAAGCCCAGTCGCTCCAATCTTTCAACATATGACAGTCCCGCCATCTACGCTGCACTCCCTCAATAGCAAGAACGTCCTTTCTCAAATTTGGAGACAATAAACTGTACTGGTCAAAGAACACTGAGGCTGTCTACAAGAAGGGTCAGAGCCGTCTCTATGTCCTGAGGAGACTGAGGTCCTTTAACATCTGCCGGATGATGCTGAGGATGTTCTACGAGTCTGTGGTGGCCAGTGCTATCATGTTTGCTGTTGTGTGCTGGGGCAGCAGGCTGAGGGTGGCAGACGCCAACAGAATCAACAAACTCATTCGTAAGGCCAGTGATATTGAGGGGATGGAACTGGACTCTCTGACGGTGGTGTCTGAAAAGAGGATGCTGTCCAAGTTGCATGCCATCTTGGTCAATGTCTCCCATCCACTAGATAGTGTACTGGGTGGGCACAGGAGTACATTCAGCCAGAGACTCATTCCACCGAGATGCAGCACAGAGCGTCATAGGAAGTCATTCCTGCCTGTGGCCATCAAACTTTACCACTCCTCCCTTGGAGGGTCAGAAACCCTGAGTCAATAGGCTGGTCCTGGACTTATTTCATAACTTACTGGCATAATTTACATATTACTATTTAACTATTTATGGTTCTATTACTATTTATTATTTATGGTGCAACTGTAACGAAAACCAATTTCCCCTGGGATCAATAAAGTATGACTATGACTATGACAAGACTGCACACAGTACTCCAGGTGTGGTCTCACCAGGGCCCTGTACAGCTGCAGAAGGACCTCTTTGTTCTTATACTCAATTCCCCTTATTATGAAGGCCAGCATGCCATTAGCTTTCTTCACTGCCTGCTGTACTTGCATGCTTGCTTTCAGTGACTGATATACAAGAACACCTGGACCTGTTGTGCTTCCCCTTTTCCTAACTTGACTCCATTTAGATAATAATCTGCCTTCCCATTCTTACCACCAAAGTGGATAACCTCACATTTATCCACATTAAACTGCATCTGCCATGCATCTGCCCACTCACCCAGCCTGTCCAAGTCACCCTGCATTCTCATAACATCCTCCTCACATTACACACTGCCACCCAGCTTTGTGTCATCGGCAAATTTGCTAATGTTACTTTTAATTCCCTCATCTAAATCATTAATATATATTGTAAACAGCTGCGGTCCCAGCACTGAACCCTGCGGTACCACACCGGTCACCACCTGCCATTCCGAAAGGGACCCGTTAATCGCTACTCTTTGTTTTCTGTCAGCCAGCCAATTTTCAATCCGTGTCAGTACTCTGCCCCCAATACCATGTGCCCTAATGTTGCCCACTAATCTCCTATGTGGGACTTTATCAAAGGCTTTCTGAAAGTCCAGGTACACTACATCCACTGGCTCTCCCTCGTCCATTTTCATAGTTACATCCTCAAAAAATTCCAGAAGATTAGTCAAGCACAATTTCCCCTTCATAAACCCATGCTGACTTGGACCGATCCTGTTACTGCTATCTAGATGTGTCGTAATTTCATCTTTTATAATTGACTCCAGCATCTTTCCCACCACTGACGTCAGGCTAACCGGTCTATAATTCCCTGTTTTCTCTTTTCCTCCCTTCTTGAAAAGTGGGACAACATTAGCCACCCTCCAATCCACAGGAACTGATCCTGAATCTATAGAACATTGGAAAATGATTACCAATGCGTCCACAATTTCTAAAGCCACCTCCTTAAGTACCCTGGGATGCAGACCATCAGGTCCCAGGGACTTATCAGCCTTCAGACCCAACAGCCTATCCAACACCATTTCCTGCCTAATATAAATTTCCTTTAATTCATCCATTACCCTCGGTCCTTTGGCCACTATTATATCTGGGAGATTGTGTCTTCCCTAGTGAATACAGATCCAAAGTACTTGTCTGCCATTCCCTTGTTTCCCATAATAAATTCACCCGTTTCTGTCTTCAAGGGCCCAATTTTGGTCTTAACTATGTTTTTCCTTTTCACATACCTAAAGAAACTTTTACTATCCTCCTTTATATTCTTGGCTAGTTTACCTTCGTACCTCACTTTTTCTCCGCGTATTGCCTTTTTAGTTACTTTCTGTTGCTCTTTAAAAGTTTCCCAATCCTCCGGCTTCCCACTCGTCTTTGCTATGTTATACTTCTTCTCTTTTATTTTTATACTGTCCATTACTTCCTTTGTCAGCCACGGCCTCCCCTTACTCCCCTTAGGATCTTCAAGCAATACACATCAAAGTTGCTTACGAAGGGTCTCGGCCTGAAACGTCAACTGTACCTCTTCCTAGAGATGCTGCCTGGCCTGCTGCGTTCACCAGCAACTTTGATGTGTGTTGCTTGAATTTCCAGCATTTGCAGAATTCCTGTTGTTTGCCCCTTAGGATCTTTCTTCCTCTTTGCAATGAACTGATCCTGCACCATCTGCATTATTCCCAGAAACACTTGCCATTGCTGTTCCACTGTCATCCCTGCTAGGGAATTGTTCCATTGAACTTTGGCCAGCTCCTCCCTCATAGCACCATAGTTCCCTTTGTTCAACTGTAATACTGACATTTCCAAGTTTCCCTTCTCCCTCTCAAATTGCAGATTAAAATTTATCATATTATGGACACTACCTCCTAATGGCTCCTTTACCTCGAGGTCCCTGATCAAATCCGGTTCATTGCACAACACTAAATCTAGAATTGCCTTCTCTCTGGTAGGCTCCAGTACAAGCTGTTCTAAGAATCCATCTCGGAGGGACTCCGCAAACTCCCTTTCTTGGGGTCCAGTACCAACCTGATTCCTCCAGTCTTCCTGCATGTTGAAATCCCCCATAACAACTGTAGCATTACCTTTGCGACATGCCAGTTTTAACTCCTGATTCAACTTACACCCCACATCCAGACTACTGTTTGGGGGCCTGTAGGTAACTCCCATTAGGGTCTTTCTACCCTTAGAATTTCTCAGTTCTATCCATACTGACTCTATGTCTCCTGATTCTATGTCCCCCCTCGCAAGGGACTGAATATCATTCCTCACCAACAGAGCCACCCCACCCCCTCTGCCCATCAGTCTGTCCTTTCGATAGGACGTATACCTTGAATATTCATTTGCCAGGCCCTGTCCACTTGAAGCCATGTCTCTGTTATTCCCACAGCATCATACTTACCAATTTCCAACTGAGCCTCAAGCTCATCCACTTTATTTCTTATACTCCATGCATTCATATATAATACTTTTAATTCATTACTCCCCTCACCTCCCATATCAATTCCTATTTCACTTGGCCATACTGTACCAGCCCTTCTTGAGCTTTCTGCTCTGTCGATTCTGCTGTCTTTCTTAACTTTTCTTATTCTCACTTTCCCTTTAACTCCATCCTTATATTTCCAGTTCGTCCCCACCCCCCCCCCCACACACACACTTAGTTTAAACACACCCGTGTTGCAGAGGCAAACCTGCCTGCCAGAATGCTGGTGCCCCGCTTATTAAGGTGCCACCCGTACTATTCGGGTTCTATTGGCAGCACGATTGCATAGCGTTTTGCACATTGCTGTACTGCGCTAGCTGTGAGACTGGTTTTGATCCCTATCACTGTCTGTAGGGAGTTTGTACAGTCTCCCAGAGACTATGTGGCTTTCTTCCCACATTCCAGACATGTACGGTTCCAGTTAGTGATTTGGCACGGTGACACTTGCGGTCTGCCCAGCACAATCCTTGCTAATTTGACTAGATGCAAGCAATACCCTTCACTGTAAGTTTTGATGTACATGCAACAAATAAAGCTAATCTTTGATCTTTATTCTCTCTATTAACTGGCTGGATTGAGGTGAACACTGCCCCCTGCTCACACCAACCAGCGGGTCCACCTTCTCATCCCGTACTCTGGCCCAGACTCCCTGTGACTATTCCCCGTAGGGCCGCACAGGTGCAGGTCCGCACAGCAACTGAACGGCTCTGCTCTTATCGTCTTTGTCGCCACGCAGCTGGAATTCTCTTTTCTACAATGAATCGGAATCAGAATCAGGTTTATTATCAGCGGCATGTGCTGTGACATTTGTTAACTTAGCAGCAGCAGTACTATACAATATAGAAAGGAAAAAGGTTATTGGTGAACTCACAGTCCCTGGGAACTCCCTGGGAAGACAACATCAGTGAAGCCCATGAGCGCAAGTTAACCAAGTATGCAGAATTAAGATCAGAGTGCAGAGACAGAGGGTGGAAAGTCTCATGCTATCCATTTGAGTAGGCTGCCGTGGGTTTATTGCGTCCACTTTCCAGAAGTGGCTGCATGACCTTGGCTTCACTAGAAGAGAGATCAAGTCAACCAGCAGGGCTGTAGCTGAGGCAGCAGAGACAGGATCAGCATGGGTGTGGACCAAGTATGTCCAGAGGGGCAAATAGTCAGACAGTGTATACATATCTTGCAAACCCTTCAGTAGTTGCATAGACACCTGAAGAGCAGACTATCTGTTGGATGGAAGTGACCAACAACTCTGATAGAGGCAGATGCCAAGTTTTTAAGCTCACCAGTGGGAGGTGGTGCTTTAGCACTGCTGGCCCACCACCTCATAAGCGGGCCGAAACTCCTGAAGACAGGTGGCAGATCAACTGATGATCCCACTGGTGATAGCACAGGACAGTTAACATCTTAGTCCACGTGTATTTTGCAACTCTGTATATTGAATAGATAAAAAATAGTGCATAAACAGAAATAATAGATATTTTCAAAAAGTGAGGTAGTGTTCATGGGTTCAATGTCCATTTAGGAATCGGATGGCAGAGGGGAAGAAGCTGTTCCTGAATCGCTGAGTGTGTGCCTTCAGGCTTCTGTACCTCCTACCTGATGGTAACAAAGAGAAGAGGGCATGTCCTGTGTGGTGGGGGTCCTTAATAATTATTGTTTTCTTTCTGAGGCACCACTCCTTGAGGGTGTTTTGGATACTACAGAGGCTAGTACCCAAGATGGGGCTGACTAATTTTACAACCTTCTGTAGCTTCTTTCGGTCCTGTGCAGTAACCACCCCATACCAGACAGTGATGCAGCCTGTCTCCATGGTGCATCTATATAAGTTTTCAAGTATTTTAGGTGACAAACCAAATCTCCTCATACTCCTAATGAAATATAGCTGCTGTCTTGCCTTCTTTACAGCTGCATCAATATGTTGGAACCAGATTAAATCCTCAGGGATCTTGACACTCAGGAACTTGGAATTTTTCACTCTCTCCTCTTCCGATCCCTCTATGAGGATTGGTTCATGTTCCCTCATCTTTTCCGTTCCAAAGTCCTCAATCAGCTCTTTGGTCGTACTGTCATTGAGTGCAAGAGGTTGCTGTGACACCACCCAACGAGCTGGTATATCTCGCTCCTGTACACCCTCTCATCTTCACCTGAGATTCTATCAACAATGGTTGTCTCATCAACAAATTTATAGATGGTATTTGAGCTACACCTAGCCACACAGTCATGGGTATGGAGAGAGTAGAGCAGTGAGCTAAGCACACACCCCTGAAGAGCACCAGTGTTGATTGTTAGTGAGAGGGAGATGTTATCACTTATCCATACAGATTTGGGTCTTCCAGTTACGAAGTTGAGGATCCAATTGCAGAGGGAGCTACAGGTTCTGTAGGTTTTCGATCAGGACTGTGAGTATGATGGTGTTATTAATATAATTATGTTAATATAATTGTGAAATAACCTGTAATTAATTACATGTTAATGAATATAATCAATAAATATTCAAAATTATAAATGTACCACAACCTTTTCTTTGGAACGTTTTAGAGCAGGGTTTCCCAACTTTTTTATGCCATGGACCCCTACCACTAATTGAGGTTGGGAAACCTTGTTTTAGAGTTTCAACGTATTTACATTGTCAGTGTTCCAAGTTACAATACTGTTTAAATTGTAAGAATAAACACAGAAAAGAAGTCAGTAGCACTTTGTTAATAAACCACCAGCCCAGTGACTGCCGACGCTGTTTAAAGAGCCATGCAGTTTTCAGGCTATGTAAAAATTTCTGTGTTGTATAACATGGGTCTTTCCATGACCATGATTGTTCTTGGCAAATTTTTCCATAGAAGTGGCTTGCCATTGCCTTCTTCTGGGCAGTGTCTCAACAAGGTGAGTAATCCCAGTCATTATCGATACGCTTCAAAGATACGCTTCTCCCTGGCCTCAGTGGTCAGATAACCAGGACTTTGTGATATGCACCAGCTGCTCACATGACCATCCGCCACCTGCTCCCCTGGCTTCACGTGGCGAATGCAATGTTGGCATTAATTTCTAGAGGAATAGAGTATAGGAGCAGGGATGTGATGTTGAGGCTCTATAAGGTGCTGGTGAGACCTCACTTGGAGTACTGTGGGCAGTTTTGGTCTCCTTATTTAAGAAAGGATGTGCTGGCGTTGGAGAGGGTACAGAGAAGATTCACTAGAATGATTTCAGGAATGAGAGGGTTAATATATGAGGAATGTTTGTCCGCTCTTGGACTGTATTCCTTGGAGTTTAGAAGAATGAGGGGAGACCTCATAGAAACATTTTGAATGTTGAAAGGCATGGACAGAGTGGATGTGGCAAAGTTGTTTCCCATGATGGGGGAGTCTAGTACGAGAGGGCATGACTTAAGGATTGAAGAGTGCCCAATCAGAACAGAAATGCAAAGAAATTTTTTTAGTCGGAGGGTGGTGAATCTATGGAATTTGTTGCCACGGGCAGCAGTGGAGGCCAAGTCATTGGGTGTATTTAAGGCAGAGATTGATAGGTATCTGAGTAGCTAGGGCATCAAAGGTTATGGTGAGAAGATGGGGGAGTGGGATTAAATGGGAGAATGGATCAGTTCATGATAAAATGGTGGAGCAGACTCGATGGGCCGAATGGCCGACTTCTGCTCCTTTTTCTTATGGTCTTATGGACCCTGATCGGCGGGGGGGGGGGTGGTTAAGCAGGTGCTACACCTTGCCCAAAGGTGATCTGCAGACTAGTGGAAGGAAGGAGCAACTTACACCTCTTTTGGTGGAGACGTACAGTATCTCCACACAGCCATGTGGAGGGAACAGTACGGCACAGGAATAGGCCTTTCATGAAGTCTGTGCTGACCTGATGCCAGATTAAACTAATCCCTAATTAGAAGGATGACAAATGACCTGATAAAGGTGTACAAGATAAAAAGAATCATAGATCAAGTGGATAGTCTGAGACCTTTCCTGGCGCAGAAATGGCTAGTATAAGGAGGCATAATTTTAAGATGGCTGCAGGAAAGTAAAGGGGTGATATCAGACGTAGGTTCTTTACACAAAGAGTAATGGGTGCATGGAACACGCCGTCAGGAGTGATGGTAGAGGCAGATACATTAGGAATATTGAGAGACTCTTAGATAGGGACATGGCTATATAGGAGGGAAGGATTAGATTGAATTTAGGGTAGGTTAAAAAGTTGGCACAACATTGTGGGTTGAAAGGCCTGAACTGTGTTATAATATTCTATGTTCATGTTCTATGTTGTATGTTCTAACTGCACGCATATAATCTATAAGGCGTAAAAGCATGGGATATAGGAGATGATTTAAGGTCTTCGGCCCATCGAGATTGCTCTGCCAATTGATCCAACTTCCCTTTCAGACCAATTCTGCTGCCTTCTCCCCATAACTTTTCATGCCCTGACTAATCAAGAACCTATCAACCTCCACTTTTCATAGATACTCAATGACCTGATCCACAGATTCACCACTCTCTGGCTAAAGAAATCCCTCCTCATCTCTGTAGCTGTGCCCTCTAGTCCTAGACTCTGCAACCATAGGAAACATTCTCTCCACATCCACTCTATCGAATGTTTTCAGCATTCCAAAGGTTTCAATGAGAACTCCCTCATTCTTCTAAATCCCATCAAAGGCCAAGAGCCATCAAACGCTCCTCATACAATAAGCTTTTCATTCCCAGAATCATTCTTGTGAACATGATCTGAACCCTCTCCACTGTCAGCACATCCTTTCCTAAATAAGAGGCCCAAAACTGCTCTCAATACTCCAAATGAGGCCTCCCCAGTGCCTTATAAAGCCTCAGCATTACATCTTTGCTTTTACATCCTAGTCCTCTCAATATGAATGCTAACATTGCATTTGCCTTCCTCACCATGGGATCAACCTGCAAATTAATCTTTAAAGAATCTTGCATGAGGACTCCTAAGTCCCTTTGAATCTCATATTTTTAATTTAGAAAATAGTCTGTTTTTATTTCTTCTATCAAAATGCATGACCATACACTTCCCACCACTGTATTCCACTTGCCACCTCTTTGCTCATTCGCCCAATCTGTCCAATTCCTTCTGCAGCTTCTCTACTTCCTCAACTCTACCTGCCCCTTAGCCCATCTTCATATTGTCAGCAAACTTGGCCATAGAGCCATCAATTCCATCATCCAATTCATTAACAAATAGCATAAAAAGAAGTGGTCCCAACACCGACCCCTGAGGAACACCACTAGTCACTGGCAGCCAACTAGAAAAGGCCCCCTTTATTCCCACTCTCTGCCTCCTGCCAATCAGCCGCTGCTTTATCCCTGCTACTGTCTTTCCTGTAATACCCATGGGCTCTATTCTTGTTAAGCAGCTTCATGTGTGGCACCTTGTCCTTGGCCATCTGAAAATCTAAGTACGCTGCATCAACCAATTCTCCATTTTCCTGCTTGTTCCTTCCTTAAAGAATTATAACAGATTTGTCAGGCAAGATTTTCCCTGAAGGAAACCATGCTGACTTGGCCTGTTTTAACATGTGCCTCCAAATACCCTGAAACCACATCCTTAACAATCAACTCCTACATCTTCACAACCACTGGGTCAGGATAGCTGGCCTATAATTTACTTATTTCTGCCTCCCTCACTTCTTGAAGAGTAGAATGACATTTGCAATTTTCCAGTCCTCCGGAACAATTCCAGAACGTGGTGATTCTTGAAAGATCATTACAAGTGCCTCCAGAATCTCTTCAGTTATCTCATTCAGAACTCTCAGGTGTAATACATCTGGTCCAGGTGAGTTAACTGCCTTCAGATCTTTCAGCTTCCCAAGAACCTCCTCCCTAGTAATAGCAGCTGCACTCAGTTCTGCCTCCAACACTCTTAAACACCCAGTATTCTACCAGTGTCTTCCAGAGTGAAGACTGATGCAAGTTACTTGTTCAGCTCGTCCGCCATTTCCTTGTTCCCAATTATCACCTGTCCAGTGTTATTTTCCAGCAGTCCAATATTTACTCTCACTTCTCTTTTACTCCTTTTATACCTGGAAAAAGTTTTCATATCCTCTTTGGATTTATTGGCTAGCTTAACTTCATATTTCATCTATTCCCCCGCCTGTGGTTTTTCCAGTTGCCTTCTGTTGGTTTTTAAACGTTTCCCAATCCTCAAATTAATTTTTGTTCTCCTTTGCTTTTCTTTTGGTTTTGACTTCCCTTGTCCACCATGGCTGCATCTGCACCGTTCCTCAGCCACACATTCATCTGCCAAATCATTTATCCCTACATTCCCTGCCTGCTCATATACCTGTCTAAATGCCTCATAAACACTGTTTATTTAATTTGAATTGACACCGTATGTTTCGATGTACATGTGACAAATAAAGCTAATCCTTATCGCTTTGCCCTTTTATAGCTACTTCCACCACTACCCCATAATCCAATAATTCTATCATATTATGATCACTGATGTTATTTATATTACAGCCTCCAATTGTGAATCCTTTGATGTCTTTGATACTTCTCAGGATATTTTCACTATACAGGTTGAATAAGTCTGGTGAAACGACACAACCTTGCCTGACTCCTCTCATGATATTCACATACTCACTCACTTCTCTTTCTATTCTGATGGATGCTGTCTGGTCCCAGTATAAGTTTCTTAAGAAACGTATATCTTTCCCATCTATGTCAAGGTCTTGAAACATTTCCAGAAGATCTTGCTGTCTGATAGTGTCAAAAGATTTTGTATAGTCAATGAAACATAGGTAGATGTCTTTTTGTACCTGGATGGCTCATTCACAGATCATCAGATATGCTGGTGACATCGTACTAATAGCTGACTCAGAAACAAAACCTCACTATCGTGGCAGCAGAAAGTAATCACAGAGGCTTCTCAGTCAACACCAAGAAGACAGAAAGCATAGTCATCTCCAGAAAGACAAAACATCCCACAACATGTGATCAAGATCGGAAATACAAACATCAAACAAGTCAACAAATTCAAATACCTTGGCAGCCTAATAACAAGTAATGGCAGGCGTGACACAGATATCAAATACAGAACAGCAATGGCGAAAGAAGCTTTCCAAAAAATGAAGACCATATTAACAGACAGAAAGATGAGCAGGTACACTAAAAACAGAATACTGCAGTGCTACATTTATTCTATCCTGACTTATGGAAGTGAATGCTGGACCATTTCCCCAGCAATGGAAAAGAGACTAGAAGCAGCTGAATTATGGTTCTACAGGAGAATGTTAAAAATATCATGGACCACACACACATCAAATGAAGAAGTTCTCAGAAGAGCCCAAGCAGTTCGATCACTCATACCAACAATAAGAGAAAGACAACTCAGATTCCTAGGACACATCATGCAGAAAGATGAACTAGAAAAACTCATACTCTCTGGAAAGATTGAGGGGAGCAAATCTAGAGGAAGACCTCGGCTTATGTACATCAAAAGCATAGCCAGGTGGCCACACATCGAGGAAATGGAAGTCATCAAAAGAATGAGGGATAGATCTATATGGAAAACCATGGTCACCAAAGTCTGTATCGGATATAGTACCTAGACAGACATTATGATCACTCTCTCCTAAGGGTTCCTTTACCTTAAGTTCCATAGACAAATTCGGTTCATTATACAGCACTCAATTCAGAATAGCTGATGCCCTAGTGGACTCAATCATATGCTGCCCTAAAAAGCCATCTTGTAAGCATTCTACAAACTCTCTCTCTCAGGATCCAGCACCAATCGGATTTTCCCAATCTACCTATATATTGAAATTCCCCATGACTATTGTAACATTGTCCTTTCAACATGCATTTCCTGTCTCCCATTGTAATATGTAGACCACATTCTTATTACAGTTTGGAGGTCTGTACACAACTCCCATCAGAGTCTTTTTACCTTGGCAGTTCCTTAACTCTACTCACAAGGATTCTACACCTGCCATCTATGTCACCTCTTTCTAAGCATTTGATTTCATCTTTTTACCAACAGAGCTGCACCTCCTCTGCCTACCTGCCCGTCCTTTCAATACAATGTGTTTCCTTGGAGGTGAGCTCCCAGCTATAATCTTTCAGCCATAACTCAGTCTTGCCCACAATGTCATACCAGCCAATCTTTACCTGTGCTACAAGATCATCTACTTTATTTCGTGTTGTGGGTGCATTCAAACATAACACCTTCAGCCTTGTGTCCATCACCCTTTTCAATTTTTCCCCTGTGTTACACTTCCCACTAACTGCAATTTTTCCCTATCATCTGCCTGTCCTTCCTCACAGTCTCACAACAAACTGCCTCTGCTTGTAAACCAACAGCCCTATCACTCCAGTTCCCATCGCCCTGCCAGACCAGCTAAAACCTTCCCCAACAGCTCTAGCAAACCTGTTGGAAGGATATTGGTAACACTTTCAGTACACTGGATGAATTCAGCAGGTCGGGCAGCATCAGTTAGAAACGATGAGTTGACATTTCGGGCCAGAACCCTTCTTCAGGACTGAAGAATGAAAGACGGGGAAGGATTTGAAGAATGCTTGTAGCGTCAGTTGAAAGACCAGTAATTTGAAAGACAAAGGGGTGGGGGAGGGGAAGCATTGACGTCATAGCCCTGAAAACAATGGGTAGTAGAAAAAGGAGGCGGAACCATGGGGGAGCTGGGGAAGGGGGTAGAGTGAAATAGGGATAGAGGAAGGGAGGGGGAGGGAATTACTGGAAGTTGGAGAATTCTATGTTCATACCAAGGGGCTAGAGACTACCTAGACGGTATATGAGGTGTTGCTCCTCCATCCTGAGTTTAGCCTCATCATGGCAATAGAGGAGGCCATGTATGGACATATCTGAATGGGAATGGGAAGCAGAGTTGAAGTGGGTGGCTACTGGGAGATCCTGTCTGTTGTGGCAGACGGAGCGGAGGTGCTCGACGAAGCGGTCCCCCAATCTGCGTCGGGTTTCACCAATGTAGAGGAGGCCGCACCGGGAGCACCGGATGCAATAGATGACCCCAACAGACTCACAAGTGAAGTGTTGTCTCACCTGGAAGGACTGTTTGGGGCCCTGAATGGTTGCAAGAGAGGAGGTGTAGGGACAGGTGTAGCACTTACGCTTACAGGGATAAGTGCCGGGTGGGAGAACAGTGGGGATGGACGTGTGGATCAGGGAGTCGCGGAGGGACCGATCCCTGCAGAAAGCAGAGAGGGGTGGAGAGGGAAAGATGTGCTTAGTGGTGGGGTCCTGTTGAAGGTGGCGGAAGTTGCGGAGGATAATGTGCTGGATCCGGAGGCTGGTGGGGTGGTAGGTAAGGACAAGGGGAACTCTGTCCCTGTCGTGTTTGCGGGAGGATGGGGTGAGGGCCGAAGTGCGGGAAATGGAGGAGATGCGGGTGAGGACATCATTGATGATGGTACTGAAGCTACAAGCATTCTTCAAATCCTTCCCCATCTTTCATTCTTCAGTCCTGACGAAGGGTTCCAGCCCAAAATGTCAACTCATCATTTCTAACTGATGCTGCCCGACCTGCTGAGTTCATCCAGTGTACTGAAAGTGTTGCTTTGATCACAGCATCTGCAGATTATTTTGTGTTTATGGAAGGATATTGGTTTTCCTTGGGTTCTGGTGTAACCCGTCTTTTTTGTACAGGTCATACCTTCCACAGAAGAGATCCCAATGATCCAGAATTCTGAAACCCTGCCCCCTGCACCAATTCCTCACCTAGACATTCACCTATCAAACCACATATCTCTACATTCCCTGCCTGTTCATGTATCTGTCTAAATGCTTCTTAATCACCACTATGATGTTTATTTCATTTAATTTGACACGGTATGTTTTGATGTACATGTGACAAATAAAACTAATCTTTATCTCTTTTCAGCAGAGGAGGCCATGGACTGACATGTTAGAATGGGAATGGGAAGTGGAATTAAAATGGGTGGCCACTGGGAGATCCTGCTTTCTCTGGAGGATGGAGCGTAGGTGCTCGGCAAATTGGTCTCCCAATCAACGTTGCGTCTCACCGATACACAGGAGGCCACCTAGGGTGCACCAGATACAGTATATGACCCCAACAGACTCACAGGTGAAGTGTCGCCTCACCTGGAAGGACTGTTTAGGGCCCTGGATGGTAGTGAGGGAGGAGGTGTAGGGGCAGGTGTAGCACTTGTTCCGCTTGCAAGGATAAGTGCCAGGAGGGAGATCAGTAGGGAGGGATGAATTGACAAGGGAGTTGCGTAGGGAGCAATCCCTGTGAAGAACTGCTTCCTCTACCACCCCAGACACCGCCATCCAAGCACCACATCTCCTGCAAACTTTTCTTCTCAGTCAGCTACGTTACTGAGGCAGTGAGAGGGGAGCAAGTCATAAACACGAGAGAACCAGCAGATGCTGGAAATCCAGAGCAACATAACAGCATGAACATCGCTTTCCCTAACTTCCAGTCATATCCCTGCTCCCCCTTCTCTCTTTTCCCATTCTCCATTCTGGCTCCCCGTCCCACCCCTCGCCTCCCTCTGGTCTGTGGTGGCCAGTGCGATCATGTTTGCTGTTGTGTGCTGGGGCAGCAGGCTGAGGGTAGCAGACACCAACAGAATCAACAAACTCATTCGTAAGGCCAGTGATGTTGTGGGGATGGAACTGGACTCTCTGACGGTGGTGTCTGAAAAGAGGATGCTGTCCAAGTTGCATGCCATCTTGGACAATGTCTCCCATCCACTACATAATGGACTGGTTGGGCACAGGAGTACATTCAGCCAGAGACTCATTCCACTGAGATGTAACACAGAGCGCCATAGGAAGTCATTCCTGCCTGTGGCCATCAAACTTTACAACTCCTCCCTTGGAGGGTCAGACACCCTGAGCCAATAGGCTGGTCCTGGACTTATTTCCTGGCATAATTTATATATTACTATTTAATTATCTATGGTTTTATATTGCTATATTTATACTCTATTCTTGGTTGGTGCAACTGTAACGAAAACCAATTTCCCTCGGGATCAATAAAGTATGACTATGACTATGACTATGTATCCTTCCTTCCCTTTCGCCCAATGGTCCACTCCCCTGTCCTATCAGATTCCTTCTTCTTCAGCTCTTTTCCATTTCCACCTATCACCACCCAGCTTCTCACTTCATTCCCCCCTCCCCCAGCCACCCACCTCCCCCCTTACCAGGTCTCACCTATTATCTTGCAGCTCGAACTCCTTCCCCTCACTCAACCTTCTTATTCTGGTTTCTTCTCCCTTCCTTTCCAGTGCTGATGAAGAGTCTCAGCCTGAAATGTCAACTGTTTATTCCCCTCTCTAGACCCTGTCTGACCTGCTGATCTTCCCCAGTGTTTTGTGTGTGTTGCCATGGAGGGGAGGCTGGACTTGGGGACGTGCCCAGGTGCATCCACAACTCTGCAGTTTCTTGTGTTCAAGCAGCAAACAGTTACCATACCAAGCCATGAGGCAACTGGATAGGAAGCTATCTGTGGTGATTTGGCGACTAGTGATGGACAGTAATCTCCAGCTTTACCAACACCAACCACATCCAGTTAATGAGCAACCGGAGACAGAAATAAAGATATGTTAAGTCTGAAAAGCACTGCTAGAGCTGGGCTCGGAGTCAGAAAAGAGGAGGGAGTGAACTCAAGGCTGGGAGTGAATCGAGCTGAGTCTTTGATGGTGGGTCAAGTTTGCAGAGTGCTCTCAGAATAGAGTGTTAAAGATACTTACGGCACCACTGATGAGGTGCCAAGGGTTCAGACGCTTCAAAATCAGAAGGGATGACAGATTAAAGGTCTAAAAATAGAAACCCACAACTTCAGTGTGAAGTTATCAGGCTGCCACTTTGTCTGACGAGATAGCTTAGGTGGGAGGTGAAGGGAGGACACGTTTGTCACCTGCTGCTGAGGTTGGAGACTGAGAGAAAGAAAGGCATAAAGCTGAGGGCAAATGTAAAGCTGTGTACTCGCGAGGCGGTCAGTATTGGTGTTGATGTTAGCTTATTATATTCATATGCACCAAGATAGAATGAAAAGCTTGGGAAAGTTCAAAATAAATTTATTATCCACAGCCCTCCCATCGATGTACCTATCCAAATTTCTCTTAAGTGTTGAAATTGAACCCGTATCCAGAACTTCCACTGGCAGCCTGTTCCACGTTCTCACTACCCTTTGAGTGAAGAAGCTCCTCCTCATGTTCCTCTTAAACATTTCACCTTTCACCCCTAAGCCATGACCAGTCTCATTCAACCTTAGTGGAAAAAGCCTGATTGCATTGACCCTACCTATACCCCTCAGAACATGGTATACCTCTATCAAATCTCCCCTCATTCTCCTATGCTCAAGGAGATAAAGTCCAAACCAAGTCAACCTTTCCTTGTAACTCAGGTACTCAAGTTCGGGCATCATCCTGGTAAATATTCTCCGCACTCTTTCAATTTTATTCACAATAGAACAAAGAAATACAATTGAATCATTGAAAAACTACATACAAAAACTGACAAACGACCAATGTGCGAAAGAAGACAATCTGTGAAAATATAAAGTAAGATAAAACTTTATCCTGAAGAAAATTATTGTTGCAACCTTGCTCAGTCAGAAATATATACCTTAAAATACAAAACGTAAGCATTTAAGTACGAAAACAAACACAAAATGTGCATTAAAAAGTAATCATGCAAAACACAGATGTGCAATGAAACTATAAACTTATACGAGGGGTGATTGATAAGTTTGTGGCCTAAGGTAGAAGGAGTCAATTTTAGAAAACCTAGCACATTTCTTTTTCAACATAGTCCCCTCCTACATTTACACACTTAGTCCGGGTCGTGGAGCATACGGATCCCTTCTTTGTAGAAGTCGACGTCTTGGACCTCCAGAAAGTAGTCCACAGCAGAGGTGATTGATAAGTTCGTGGCCCAAGGTAGACGAAGATGAGTTACATAGAAACATAGAAACATAGAAAATAGGTGCAGGAGTAGGTCATTCAGCCCTTCGAGCCTGCACCGCCATTCAGTACGATCATGGCTGATCATCCAACTCAGAACCCTGTACCTGCCTTCTCTCCATAACCCCTGATCCCTTTAGCCACAAGGGCCATATCTAACTCCCCCTTAAATATAGCTAATGAACTGGCCTCAACAGTTTGCTGTGGCAGAGAATTCCACAGATTCACCACTCTCTGTGTGAAGAAGTTTTTCCTCATCTCGGTCCTAAAAAGCTTCCCCTGTATCCTCAAACTGTGACCCCTCGTTCTGGACTTCCCCAACATCAGGAACAATCTTCCTGCATCTAGCCTGTCCAATCCCTTTAGAATTTTATACGTTTCAATCAGATACCCCCTCAATCTTCTAAATTCCAGAGAGTATAAGCCTAGCTGATTCAGTCTTTCATCATATGAAAGTCCTGCCATCCCAGGAATCAATCTGGTGAACCTTAGTTACCAGTTACTAACTTCAAACTTTCTGCATAATCACTCAAAGGGTTGATCTTTCCTCAAGGTTTACTCCCAAAACCTTCGCCACAAGTGGGTACAGTCTCAAAGCAGCGGAGGTTTGAGATTGTGTAAGTATATGTTCGGCACAGCATTGTGGGTCGAAGGGCCTGAATTGTGATGTAGGTTTTCTGTGTTTCTATCAGTTTTCCTTCTCCTAGATGAGCTTCCAAACCATGGCTGATGAGCCCATTCTTTCCCAAAGTGGCTGGTTTTAAGGTGCCAGTATCCTGACTTCTCCCTTTCAGTAGAAACTGTTCTGTAGATGTGTGGTGGAGAGTATATTGATTGGCTGGTATGGAAACACCCATGCCCTTGAATGGAAAATCCTACACACAATAGTGGTATGGCCCAGTCCATCAGGGGTAAAGCTCTCCCCCCCCCCACCCAGTGAGCAGGAAAGCAGCATCCATCATCAGGGACCCCCTCCCCCCCACACAGGTCATGCTCTCTTCTTGTTGCTGCCATCAAGAAGAAGGTACAAGAACCTCAGGACTCGCCCCACCAGGTTCTGGAACAATTACCCTTCAACCATCAGGCTCCTGAACCAGTGGGGATAACTTCACTTGCCTAATCATTGTTTTACCAACCTATGGGCTCACTTTCAAGGACTCTTCATCTTAAGTTCTCAATATTTATTGCTTATGTATTTTATTTATTATTATTGTTTTTTTCTTTTTGCATTTGCACGTTTGTTGACTTCTGCAAACTGGTTGAATGCCCAAGTTGGGCAGTCTTTCATTGAATCTGTTATGGTTGTTATTCTGTAGATTTATTGAGTATGCCCACAAGAAAATGAATCTCAGGGTTGTATATGGTGATATATATGTACTTTGATAATAAATTTCCTTTGAACTTTCCACCAGACTTAGTAGCTAAGCCACATGTGGAGGCCAGGAGATGGACCTGGTTGTCAAAGGCTATTTAAGACACACACCACTGGGAGCATTTGACAGGTAGTGGGAGATTATTCCCGCTAACCTCCACTTTGACAACCTTAAGGAAACACTTCACTCCCAGAAAAAGATAATCCAAAAAGGACTGACACCTCTTAGCAAAGCTTTAGCAGAAGACCTGTGTTTTTAAAATCAAAATAAACTTCATAATTAAATTAAATTTACAAGAATAAACTGTACAACAGCTTTTCATCCTTCCATTCATAGTCAGTCCTATCAGTACGGTTCTATTACATTCCTTAAAACCAACAGAACTGTTGCCACTCATTGCCCCCCTGGGGTGATAATATTACTACAATAGTTTGAGAGGTTTTGTCACCCAAACCGGCCCCTCCCTCTCCAGTTGTGGAAGAACCTTATACAGTGGTCCTTCCCCACCAAGCCCTTGGTTTGCAAGGGAAGAGGTGTTGGTGTGAACTTTATTGTCTTTATGTAAGGAATGAAATGCAAGGAAGTTATGCCAAACATTTATCTAGTATATAGGGTGAATATGACTCAGCTGATCAATCCTGATCTCTGAACTTTAGGAAGGATGTGAAAGTATTGGAAAGATTGTGGAAGAGTTAGAGTGAAATTCTTCAGATATGCAGATGCTTGGATTGTTTGCTTTGGGTAGACAGGGGAGGATTGATAAAACTGTTTACAGTTCCTGAAGGGAGACTTGATTCTAGTGGGAGTGGGTCACCAGCCTACAGGATACTGATGTGAGGAGCTAAACCCAGAGTGGGACAGAAGGATAGAGTGAGCTGTTCTTGTGACTGACTAACATTGAGCCACATGGAAGCTCTAATTGGTACATTAACAGGCATCTGTTAGTCTCGTGAGACTATGGATTTGCGCCTTGGAAGGTTTACAGGGCGCAGGCCTGGGCAAGGTTGTATGGAAGACCAGCAGTTGCCCATGCTGCAAGTCTCTCCTCTCTATGACACCAATGTTGTCCAAGGGAAGGGCATTAGGACCCATACAGCTTGGCACCAGTGTCGTCGCAGAGCAATGTGTGATTAAGTGCCTTGCTCAAGGACACATGCTGCCTCAGCCAAGGCTCAAACTAGCGACCTTCAGATCACTAGATGAACGCCTTAACCACTTGGCCATGTGCCAACTGGGAAATCTAAAAGTCTTTATTCACATGGCTAACCTCCAGAAGAGAGAGAGTCTAGGAGAATCTAAGAGAACCTCATTCTTCTGACACAATGATTTGTATATCTTCAACAAAAATACTAATAAATGAATAACTGCAGTTTCAATTACTATAGATAGATAGATAGATATACTTTACTGATCCCGAGGGAAATTGGGTTTTGTTACAGCCGCACCAACCAAGAATAGAGCATAAATATAATCACCTACATATGTTAACATTCAGAAAGTAATTGGGTACATTTACAGAAGTACCTATTTACAATGGCAGCATATCCCAACGAGCAGAACCTCTTTGAGGTCGCCTTCAAAAGATGACATCCATCACTAAGGACCCCCATCACCTCGGACATGCCCTCTTCTCATTGCTGCCGTCAAGGAGGAGGCACAGAAGCCTGAAGACACACAGTCAATGGTTCAGGAACAGCTTCTTCCCCTCTGCCATCAAATTTCTGAATAGGCAATGAACCCATGTATACTGTCTCACTATCTGCTTTTCTTTTTTTTGTCTCCTTTTGCACCAATTATTTTATTTATATATATTGCAAAGGTCTTGGACTCTCTATCTATATATACTGTATGTGCCTAACACTTTTACACAGTACTGTATTTGTCAATGTGGAGCGGAGAGCGAGTTTGTAATTCTGACAGGAGCAAAGGGGTGCTGCGGGTGGGGGTTGGGACTAGTGTGGGACAGGTGGCAGAGAAGGGGTGCCAGGGATGGGGGGGGGGGGATGCTGCGGGTGTAGACACACCCAGCCCCGAGATGCCAGGGAGGTAATTTGCTTCCAAACAATTGGTTTATTGATCATCACAGAATGTCTCTCTGGTGCTTCCCACTCCTTCCTCTTTTCCCAACTATGATTCCCCTCTCCCTGACCCCTTCCCACTCTCAGTCCACAACAGAGGCCCATATCAGATAACGCACATCAAAGTTGCTGGTGAACGCAGCAGGCCAGGCAGCATCTCTAGGAAGAGGTACAGTCGACATTTTGGGCCGAGACCCTTCACCAGGACTAACTGAAGGAAGAGTGAGTAAGAGATTTGAAAGTGGGAGGGGGAGGGGGAGATCCAAAATGACAGGAGAAGACAGGAGGGGGAGGGATGGAGCCAAGAGCTGGACAGGTGATTGGCAAAAGGGATATGAGAGGATCATGGGACAGGAGGCCCAGGGAGAAGGTAAAGGGGGAGGGGGAGAACCCCAGAGGGTGGGCAAGGGGTATAGTCAGAGGGACAGAGGGAGAAAAAGGAGAGAGAGAGAGAGAAAGAATGTGTGTATATAAATAAATAAAGGATGGGGTACGAGGGGGAGGTGGGGCATTAGCGGAAGTTAGAGAAGTCCATGTTCATGCCATCAGGTTGGAGGCTACCCAGACGGAATATAAGGTGTTGTTCCTCCAACCTGAGTGTGGCTTCATCTTTACAGTAGAGGAGGCCGTGGATAGACATGTCGGAATGGGAATGGGATGTGGAATTAAAATGTGTGGCCACTGGGAGATCCTGTTTTCTCTGGCGGACAGAGCGTAGATGTTCAGCAAAGCGGTCTCCCAGTCTGCGTCGGGTCTCACCAATATATCAAAGGCCACATCGGGAGCACCGGACGCAGTATATCACCCCAGTCGACTCACAGGTGAAGTGATGCCTCACCTGGAAGGACTGTTTGGGGCCCTGAATGGTGGTAAGGGAGGAAGTGTAAGGGCATGTGTAGCACTTGTTCCGCTTACACGGATAAGTGCCAGGAGGGAGATCAGTGGGGAGGGATGGTGAGCGCAGCAGGCCAGGCAGCATCTCTAGGAAGAAGTACAGTCGACGTTTCGGGCCGAGACCCTTCGTCAGGATTAACTGAAGGAAAAGATAGTAAGAGGGGGAAGTGGGAGGGGGAGGGGGAGATCCGAAATGATAGGAGGAGACAGGAGGGGGAGGGATGAAGCTAAGAGCTGGAAAGTTGATTGGTAAAAGGAATACAAGGCTGGAAGAGGGACAGGATCAAGCGACAGGACGACTAGGGAGAAAGAAAGGGGGAGGGGAGCCCAGAGGAAGATGGAGAGCAGGCAAGGAGTTATTGTGAGAGGGACAGAGAGAGAAGAAACAAAAGGGCGGGAAATAAAAATAAATAACGGATGGGGTACAAGGGGGAGGTGGCGCACTAACGGAAGTTGGAGAAATCAATGTTCATGCCATCAGGTTGGAGGCTACCCAGACGGAATATAAGGTGTTGTTCCTCCAACCTGAGTGTGGCTTCACCTTTACAGTAGAAGAGGCCGTGGATAGACATGTCAGAATGGGAAAGGCCCATATCAGAATCAGGTTTATCATCTCTCACATATGTCATGAAATGTTTTGTTTTGAGGCAACAGTACAGTGTAATACATGACATTACTACGTATATGTGCCTAAGGCAGGCAAATCCCTTCCCACTATTGAGTACATTTACAAGGAGCAACATCCATCATCAGTACACCCACCATCCAGGCCATGCTCTCTCCTCACTACTACCATCGGGCAGGAGGTAAAAGAGCATTAAGTCTCACACCACCGGGCTCAGAAACTGTTATTACCCTGCAAACATCAGGCTCTTGAACCAGCATGGATAACTTCACTCACCACTACTCTGGACTGATTCTACGAGCTACAGTCTCAAGTTCAAGTTTACAACACCTGTTGTTAGCCTTAGTTTTCTTTGAACAATCTGTCTGCTTGTGCACATTTTGTCAGTCTTTGTTTATGTGCAGTTTTTTTTGTAAAATTCTATTGTATTTCTATTTCTTCCAGATTAGAGGCAGAAAATGTGATCACACAAAACTAAGAGACGGTAGGAATTACCTGCGGGTAGTAGGAAAAATGCTTAGATTTGAGGATAGATTTCTGATGTCAGTGAAAGTGTGTTTGTGTGGTTGAACAGAATTCCAGGCAAAGGAGGTCAGACAAAAAGTGGTCGACCTGGAGAAAGGCTTGAACATACATACTCTGTGAGAAACTGCAGAGGGTTGTGGACACAGCTCAGCATGTCACAGAAACCAGCCTCCCCTCCATCAACTTTTTATGAGCCTATCTACCTGTGAAGCAACTTTCAATGAATTATGGACCTGTATTCCCAAATCCCTCTGTTCTAACACTACCATTCACTGCGTAAGACTGTCCTTGTTGGTCCTTCCAAAGTGCAACACCTTGTACTTGTCTGCATCAAATTCCATTATGAAAATACAAAAATACGACTATATATATACACACACACAAGATGAATGAATGAATTAGTACTGAGAACATGAGTTGTAGGGTTCTTGAAAGTCAGGCCATAGGTTCAGGAATTAGTTCAGTGTTGAGGTGAACGAATCCTTCTTTGATTCATACTTTTTTTAATTTAGAGATATAGCTCGGTTACAGACCCTTCTGGCCCAGTGAGCCCCTCTCTCCCAGTTACACCTTTGTGACCAATTAGCCTACGTCTTTGCACGCCTTTGGAATGTGGGTGGAAACTGGAGCACCCAGAGGAAACCCAAACAGACAGCGGTGGAATTAAACCAGGGTCACTGCAGGGTGATCATGTTACACTAATCACTATGCTACTGTGCTGCCCACGTAGTTATATATATATTCTGGACTTTACTTAGACCTTCCAAGTCTGCAGCACCTTCAATGTCATGGCTAATCTGTGTGAACTTTCACTCCCTATTTTCAAGTGTCTGCCTTCGAAATGTTAAAACACGTTCTTTCCACTGCCTTTTGAGGGACAGAGTTCCAAAAATTCACAACCCTTCTTATAGAGAGGAAGAAAAATATCTTTATGTTAATTGGAGTCATAGGGCACTAACAGCCCAGAAACAAGCCCTTTGGCCCATCTGGTCCAAGCCAAAATCGGCAACTTTTTGAAGAGTAACCCCTAGATCTTGGGTCTCTTCAAGAACATAGATCTCTAAACAATACAACGCTGGACAAGCTATTCGGCCCACAATCTTGTGCTGATCTTGATGCCAATTTATAATAAATGTCCTCCTCTATGAGTATCCGCCCCCATTCCCTTCACATTCACGTATCTCCTAACCGCCACCAAACTGACTGCAACCACCACTACCCAATCTCCCTTCTCTTGCTCCAGCACCTGACATTACCTGCGTAGTCTAAAACCTGACAGTCGTGGCGTTGAATTCTCCAATATCAGTTAAATTGTTCCCCCATCACTTTCTCTCTGCTTCTGACCGAGCCAGGTCCTTCCCCTTAGTCCCCCGTTACACCCTCTTTCCCCTCCTTTATCCGCTTCAGAATCAGAAATCAGAAAACTGGCTTATGTCATGAAATTTGTTGGCTTGCAGCAGCAGTACATCACAATACATAATAATAAAAGACTAACTTACAATAAGAGGTATATATAACTAAAATAGTGCAAATAGGGAGCAAAAAAAAGAAAAAGGAAAACAAAGGAAGTAAATTCTGTCAATCATCCACACACTCCTCCCACTGGGTCCCCTACCAAACCGCCATCCATCTGCCCTCCCCACCTCCGTATTTAGTTCTATGTTCCACTTTATCAGATTCCAGCATATGCAGCCCTTTGTCACCTCCCAGTCTCTTTCAATATTCCCACTCTCCCCCTCCTCCTTCACTTGCCTGTCACATTCCTCACCTGGATCCACCTATCACTATCACACTATTTATACTCCCCCATCCAGCTGCCTGTCACAACTCCTCACCTGGACCCACCTATCACTATCACACTATTTATACTCCCCCCTCCAGCTGCCTGTCACAACTCCTCACCTGGATCCACCTATCACTATCACACTATTTATACTCCCCCCTCCACCTGCCTGTCACAACTCCTCACCTGGATCCACCTATCACTATCACACTATTTATACTCCCCCCTCCACCTGCCTGTCACAACTCCTCACCTGGATCCACCTATCACTATCACACTATTTATACTCCCCCCTCCACCTGCCTGTCACAACTCCTCGCCTGGACCCACCTATCACTATCACACTATTAATACTCCCCCCTCCACCTGCCTGTCACAACTCCTCGCCTGGATCCACCTATCACTATCACACTATTAATACTCCCCCCTCCAGCTGCCTGTCACAACTCCTCACCTGGATCCACCTATCACTATCACACTATTAATACTCCCCCCTCCAGCTGCCTGTCACAACTCCTCGC